>NC_044033.1:407933271-408558271 GCF_901765095.1 Microcaecilia unicolor
TTAGCTTAGCAGAGTTTAAAAAGGGGTTGGACGGTTTCCTAAAGGACAAGTCCATAAACCGCTACTAAACGGACTTGGAAAACTCCAAAATTCCAGGAATAACATGTATAGAATGTTTGTACGTTTGGGAAGCTTGCCAGGTGCCCTTGGCCTGGATTGGCCGCTGTCGTGGACAGGATGCTGGGCTCGATGGACCCTTGGTCTTTTCCCAGTATGGCATTACTTATGTACTTATGAGGCAGGACACATTCTTAGAAAGTGGTACAGTACATTTACCTAAGAATAATGAACGCCATTACAAAAGTTCGCTTTTCGATTAGAACGTGAATATAGTGATATCACAAAAGAAAAATACATTAAATGACTGGATAAATGTATAATCTAGACGTCTGATATGATAAAAAGAACATAAGCGTCCCATTAAAGATATGAAAGGCACCATTTGAAAATTGATTTCATTGGAACCCTTTGCTTTCCAGTGCTGGTTTTCCTGTGTTTAAATTAATCTTGCTGTTGCATTACTATAGTGCAACAATTATAATGCCTGATTTGATTTTATGATGGGTAGTATCATTTTGCCAAAAAAAAAAGGAAAGAAAGTTGTAGACAGCTCTTCTGCTTTTTTTCCTGGCAGCATGCTAGAAAGTAATAGATGCAGTTTATAAATGCTAAATTTCCCACGTGGTCACCAAAACCCATTCTCCTTATTTTGGCTCCTGCTAAAATTTAGTGTTCCACTGAATTTAATAGCTTTCCTTAGCAACAGATATTCTATTGCTTTCTTTCCTTTTGCTTGGTTGCAAAGTGTTGCATTATAAAACAGTCTTTCATTTGGAAAAGATAAAAAAAAAAGATGCTCCCGATCTAATTACATTCTAGATTATAGGATTAATGTCTATTTGACTCCTGGTGCGTATCATCAATTCTCCGAGGACAAGCAGGCTGCTTGTTCTCACGACTGGGTTGACGTCCGCGGCAGCCCCCACCAACCGGAAAAAGCTTCGCGGGACGGTCGGCACGCAGGGCACGCCCACCGCGCATGCGCGGCCGTCTTCCCGCCCGTGCGCGACCGCTCCCGCCAGTTACTTTTTTCCCGCGACTGAGAGAGTCGTGTTTTTGCAACTCTCTCGTTTCAGCCGCCGGAATTTTCGACCGCGTTTACGCGGGTCGTCGCTCTTGGCCCTTTTGGCCTCTTCTTCTTTCAGTTTCGTTTGTTATCCAAAAAAAAAAAAAAAAAAAAGAATTTTGCGCGTGTGGAGCACGCGCTCCTCCTTTTTCCCTCGCTTTCTAGCGGGGACGCCTCGTTGCGGCCTAGTGGCCGCTCGGTCGGTTTCAATTTTCGTGGTGTGATTTTAGCCACCATTGCCGACTTGACTTCGCCGACGCGATTTTTCCGTCGATGTCCTCGAAGGTCCCGAGTGGATTTAAAAAGTGTGGTCGCTGCGGCCGGCCGATCTCGCAGACCGACACCCACGCTTGGTGCCTCCAGTGCCTCGGGCCGGAGCACAATCTCAAGTCGTGTGCTTTGTGTCTCGGTCTCCGGAAACGGACTCAGGTTGCGAGGCAAGTTCTGCGGGACCGTCTTTTTGGAACTTGCGCCGGCCCCTCGACGTCGACCTCGACGGCATCGGTATCGAAGGCCGGTTCTTCGGTACCGGTATCGATGCCCGAGACATCGGCACCGATGGCAGCGACCCCAGGAGAACAGGTCCCGTCGGCCCGCCGGTCCGCCGGCGAGAGTGGGGTAGAGAGACCGCGTGGGCAGTCGGCCCCGGTCACTCCCTCAACTCGTGAGCCACGGGACCGAACCCTGTCGGACCCGGTACCTCGAGACCGAGGGGGATCGACCTCCTCCTCCTCCATGCCCTCCGGCACCGGTGACGTGCACCGGAAGAAGGACAAGAAGCGCCGTCACCGGGAGCCCTCGGTGCCTGAGGAGGTGTCGACGCCGAAGCGTCATCACAGAGAGGAGAGATCTCCGTCGGTGGTGGAGGTACCGACGCGTCGGGGTTCCGGCACCTCGGTGCCGTCTCCTGGCCCCCAGCAGCTTCTGGCACCGACACCCTTGCCGGCCCCACCGCCTTTCTCGGCAGCGGGCCTGGACGAGTGCCTCAGAGCCATCCTTCCGGGGCTCCTGGAAGGGCTGATGCGCCAGGCTGTGCCGGCGCCGGGGGTGCTTGCGCCCTCGGCGCCGATGACTGTGGCGCCGGCGAGCTCTAGCCCGGCGCCGGGGCAGTCGACACCGCCGCCGCTTGCGGTGCCGGTCTCGACAGCCACGCAGGTGGAGTCCCCGTCGACGTCGATGGAGGGAGCTCCGTCCCCGCCGGCGCGGGAGTCCACCGCTCGACGACACCGAGGCCTCGGTGCCTCGACGTCGAGCCGGGCCCGGTACCGGACTCAGCTACATGAGCTAATGTCCGATACCGAGGATGAGGACTCGTGGGGGGAAGAGGAGGACCCGAGATATTTCTCCTCAGAGGAGTCTACGGGCCTTCCCTCGGACCCCACGCCGTCACCGGAGAGGAAGCTCTCACCTCCTGAGAGTCTCTCCTTTGCCTCCTTTGTGCGGGATATGTCTATAAGCATTCCCTTTCCCGTGGTCTCTGTGGAAGAGCCGAGGGCCGAGATGCTCGAGGTCCTCGACTATCCATCACCACCTAGAGAGTCCTCCACGGTACCGCTGCACAATGTCCTGAAGGAGACGCTGCTCCGGAACTGGGTGCGACCATTAACTAATCCCACCATTCCCAAGAAAGCAGAGTCCCAGTACAGGATCCACTCTGACCCAGAGCTCATGCGGCCCCAGTTGCCCCATGACTCAGCGGTCGTGGATTCTGCTCTCAAGAGGGCACGGAGTTCGAGGGATACCGCCTCGGCGCCCCCGGGGCGGGAGTCTCGCACTCTGGACTCATTTGGGAGGAAGGCCTACCAGTCCTCCATGCTCGTGACCCGCATCCAATCGTACCTGCTCTATATGAGCATCCACATGCGGACCAATGTGCAACAGCTGGCGGACCTGGTCGATAAGCTCCCGCCGGAGCAGTCCAGGCCTTATCAGGAGGTGGTCAGGCAGCTGAAGGCGTGCAGAAAGTTCCTGTCCAGGGGGATTTTTGACACCTGTGACGTGGCATCTCGTGCTGCGGCCCAAGGTATAGTGATGCGCAGGCTCTCATGGCTGCGTGCCTCTGACCTGGACAACCGCACCCAGCAGAGACTGGCCGACGTCCCTTGCCGGGGGGATAACATTTTCGGTGAGAAGGTCGAGCAGATGGTGGACCAACTGCATCAGCGGGAAACCGCTCTCGACAAGCTCTCCCACCGGGCGCCTTCAGCACCCGCCCCCACGGGTGGGCGTTTTTTCCCGGGCACGGCAGGCTGCACCCTATTCTTTTGCAAAGCGTAGGTACAACCAGCCGGCCCGAAGGCCTCGTCAGGCACAGGGACAGCCCCAGCGCGCTCGTTCTCGTCAACAGCGTGCGCCTAAGCAGCCCCCTGCGCCTCCACAGCAAAAGCCGGGGACGGGCTTTTGACTGGATCCACGGGAACATAGCCGCCCTACAAGTGTCCGTACCGGACGATCTGCCGGTCGGAGGGAGGTTAAAATTTTTTCACCAAAGGTGGCCTCTCATAACCTCCGACCAGTGGGTTCTCCAAATAGTGCGGTGCGGATACGCCCTGAATTTGGCCTCCCTGCCTCCAAATTGTCCTCCAGGAGCTCAGTCTTTCAGCTCCCATCACAAGCAGGTACTTGCAGAGGAACTCTCCGCCCTTCTCAGCGCCAATGCGGTCGAGCCCGTACCACCCGGGCAGGAAGGGCAGGGATTCTATTCCAGGTACTTCCTTGTGGAAAAGAAAACAGGGGGGATGCGTCCCATCCTAGACCTGAGAGGCCTGAACAAATTCCTGGTCAAAGAAAAGTTCAGGATGCTTTCCTTGGGCACCCTTCTGCCAATGATTCAGAAAAACGATTGGCTATGTTCCCTGGATTTAAAGGACGCATACACTCACATCCCGATACTGCCAGCTCACAGACAGTATCTCAGATTCCGCCTGGGCGCACGGCACTTTCAGTATTGTGTGCTGCCCTTTGGGCTCGCCTCTGCCCCACGAGTGTTTACAAAGTGCCTCGTGGTGGTAGCGGCCTACCTACGCAAGCTGGGAGTGCACGTGTTCCCATATCTCGACGATTGGCTGGTCAAGAACACCTCGGAGGCAGGAGCCCTCCGGTCCATGCAGTGCACTATTCAACTTCTGGAGCTGCTGGGGTTTGTGATAAATTACCCAAAGTCCCATCTCCAGCCAACTCAGTCTCTGGAATTCATAGGAGCGCTGCTGAATTCCCAGACGGCTCAGGCCTACCTTCCCGAAGCGAGGGCCACCAATCTCTTGGCCCTGGCTTCGCAGACCAGAGCGTCTCAGCAGATCACAGCTCGGCAGATGTTGAGACTTCTGGGTCATATGGCCTCCACAGTTCATGTGACTCCCATGGCTCGTCTTCACATGAGATCTGCTCAATGGACCCTAGCTTCCCAGTGGTTCCAAGCCACCGGGAATCTAGAAGATGTCATCCGCCTCTCCACCAGTTGTCGCACTTCACTGCTCTGGTGGACCATCCGGACCAATTTGACCCTGGGACGTCCATTCCAAGTTCCGCAGCCCACGAAAGTGCTGACGACGGATGCATCTCGCCTGGGGTGGGGAGCCCATGTCGATGGGCTCCACACTCAGGGTCTGTGGTCCCTCCAGGAAAAGGATCTGCAGATCAACCTCCTGGAGCTCCGAGCGATCTGGAACGCACTGAAGGCTTTCAGAGATCGGCTGTCCTGTCAAATTATCCAAATTCGGACAGACAATCAGGTTGCAATGTATTACGTCAACAAGCAGGGGGGCACCGGATCTCGCCCCCTGTGCCAGGAGGCCGTCGGGATGTGGCGTTGGGCGTGTCGGTTCGGCATGCTCCTCCAAGCCACATACCTGGCAGGCGTAAACAACAGTCTGGCCGACAGACTGAGCAGAGTCATGCAACCGCACGAGTGGTCGCTCCATGCCAGAGTGGTACGCAAGATCTTCCGAGCGTGGGGCACCCCCTCGGTGGACCTTTTCGCCTCTCAGACCAACCACAAGCTGCCTCTGTTCTGTTCCAGACTTCAGGCACACGGCAGGCTAGCGTCGGATGCCTTTCTCCTCCATTGGGGGACCGGCCTCCTGTATGCTTATCCTCCCATACCTTTGGTGGGGAAGACCTTACTGAAGCTCAAGCAAGACCGCGGCACCATGATTCTGATAGCGCCCTTTTGGCCCCGTCAGATCTGGTTCCCTCTTCTTCTGGAGTTGTCCTCCGAAGAACCGTGGAGATTGGAGTGTTTTCCGACTCTCATTTCGCAGAACGACGGAGCGTTGCTGCACCCCAACCTTCAGTCTCTGGCTCTCACGGCCTGGATGTTGAGGGCGTAGACTTCACTGCGTTGGGTCTGTCTGAGGGTGTCTCCCGGGTCTTGCTTGCCTCTAGGAAGGATTCCACTAAAAAGAGTTACTTTTTCAAGTGGAGGAGGTTTGTCGTGTGGTGTGAGAGCATGGCCCTAGAACCTCGTTCTTGCCCTGCACAGAACCTGCTTGAATACCTTCTGCACTTATCAGAGTCTGGCCTCAAGACCAACTCAGTAAGGAATCACCTTAGTGCGATTAGTGCTTACCATTATCGTGTGGAAGGTAAAGCCATCTCTGGAGAGCCTTTAGTCGTTCGATTCATGAGAGGCTTGCTTTTGTCAAAGCCCCCTATCAAGCCTCCTACTGTGTCATGGGATCTCAACGTCGTCCTCACCCAGCTGATGAAACCTCCTTTTGAGCCACTGAATACCTGCCATCTGAAGTACTTGACCTGGAAGGTCATTTTCCTGGTGGCAGTTACTTCAGCTCGTAGGGTCAGTGAGCTTCAAGCCCTAGTAGCTCATGCTCCATATACCAAATTTCATCACAACAGAGTAGTGCTCCGCACTCACCCAAAGTTCCTGCCGAAGGTGGTGTCGGAGTTCCATCTTAACCAGTCAATTGTCTTGCCAACATTCTTCCCCAGGCCGCATACCCGCCCTGCTGAACGTCAGTTGCACACATTGGACTGCAAGAGAGCATTGGCCTTCTACTTGGAGCGGACACAGCCCCACAGACAGTCCGCCCAATTGTTTATTTCTTTCGACCCTAACAGGCTAGGGGTCGCTGTCGGGAAACGCACCATCTCTAATTGGCTAGCAGATTGCATTTCCTTCACTTACGCCCAGGCTGGGCTGACTCTTGAGGGTCATGTCACGGCTCATAGTGTCAGAGCCATGGCAGCGTCGGTGGCCCACTTGAAGTCAGCCACTATTGAAGAGATCTGCAAGGCTGCGACGTGGTCATCTGTCCACACATTCACATCTCATTACTGCCTCCAGCAGGATACCCGACGCGACAGTCGGTTCGGGCAGTCGGTGCTGCAGAATCTGTTTGGGGTGTAAATCCAACTCCACCCTCCAGGACCCGAATTTATTCTGGTCAGGCTGCACTCTCAGTTAGTTGTTCTTCGTAGGTCAATTTCTGTTGTACCCTCGCCGTTGCGAGGTTCAATTGACCTGGGTTATTGTTTTGAGTGAGCCTGAGAGCTAGGGATACCCCAGTCGTGAGAACAAGCAGCCTGCTTGTCCTCGGAGAAAGGGTATGATACATACCTGTAGCAGTTGTTCTCCGAGGACAGCAGGCTGATTGTTCTCACATACCCTCCCTCCTCCCCTTTGGAGTTGTGTTTCATACTTTATTGCTTGTCATTCAACTGGCGGGAGCGGTCGCGCACGGGCGGGAAGACGGCCGCGCATGCGCGGTGGGCGTGCCCTGCGTGCCGACCGTCCCGCGAAGCTTTTTCCGGTTGGTGGGGGCTGCCGCGGACGTCAACCCAGTCGTGAGAACAATCAGCCTGCTGTCCTCGGAGAACAACTGCTACAGGTATGTATCATACCCTGCGTTCACTGAGTATCTAATCCAAATTGAATGAACTTGTTTAATAGGCTTTCTTTTATAAACGACATACATTATCCATGGTTTGACCTTAAATATTGTTTATTTAACCCTTCATCTCTTCCCAGGGACACTCTCTGTCCACGTGTGCAGTGTGCTCTTCACAGTTTATAAACAAACCAACCAGGAATTTCCCTGCTCTATGCACGTGTGGTCAGACTTTACAAGGAGAGATATTAGTTTTTTTTCAGTAGTCCAACCAACTATGGACGTTTCCTTAACTCAGCAATCTACGGGCTACGGCTATGGTAAATACCATGAATGAAAGCTACTACAACTGGCAACATACAACAGAAGGACAGAAGGGCAAGGTTCACAGGACACTGCACACTCAGATGGGAGAAGTGCAGGCTTACTGGAAAGTCGGGACACCGCAGTTCCCATCGTGCAAGTGCCTGTACTCAGCGATGAGACCATATTTCCGTTCCTTTCACCTGTCCATGTGAAAATTACGTTTCCTTAAGCAGCCCCGGCTGGGATGCGCGGTGTCTGGAACTGAGGAGCGAGGAAGCCCACATGGCTGTCCTGCTCAGGAGAGGAGGCGCATGGTGGCGCTGAATGTGGCTTTCGATCGGCTGCGGAGTGTCATCACTGCCTGGTGGGACGAGAGGAAGCTGACCAAGTCCGAGATCTTGCAAATGGCGAAGATCTACATTTCCATGCTGAACAAACTGCTGGGAGGAGCGCCAACCTGCAAGGAAGAGGTGCCAAAATGAGGAGAACCCCGATCTGCGCCCAGGGGCACCCCCACTGGCGGGAGATCCAGAAGAAGGAAACCGAGAGGACCTCCTGGGAACAGGGGCAAGCAGATCAGCCAGGACTGGGGGTGATGTTACCCAGAGTGGCCACCAAGCCCTCGTCGCAGGCCTGCCTTTGTATCAAAATGAAAGATTATTTCTTCCCAGAGCTGATTCCAAGAGCTATGGACCCCACAACACCCCTCTCCCCTCCCCTCCCGCCACCATCTTCACTGTGTCCCACCCTCGCGGAAATGGGAAGTTACCTCAGAGGAGGACGGGACACAGTGAGGTCCGACGATGATGAAGAGATTTACTTGTTTCACAAGAGCCGGGCAGACGCGAGGCGCTGCCTGCAACTCGGTTTTACAAATTGTTTTTTTAAAGGTAGGTGGAAGGCGGAGCAGCGGGAGCGGTATGGCGGGGCAGCACCATAGCGGCGCCCCTGCAAGGCAGGCGCCCCCCCTGCAGCGCTTACCCTGCTTACCGTGTTGGCACGGCCCTGTCCCTGGGCACCCTTCTTCCCATGATTCAGAAAAACGATTGGCTATGCTCTCTGGACTTAAAGGATGCTTATACTCGCATCCCGATACTGCCAGCTCACAGACAGTATCTTCGATTCCGTCTGGGAACACAGCATTTTCAGTACTGTGTGCTACCATTTGGTCTCGCCTCTGCGCCCAGGGTGTTCACAAAATGCCTGGCAGTCGTGGCGGCGTACCTGCGCAGGCTGGGAGTGTATGTGTTCCCTTATCTCGTCGATTGGCTGGTAAAGAACACCTTGGAGGCAGGAGCTCTACAGTCCATGCAGATGACTATTCAGCTTCTGCAGCTACTAGGGTTTGTGATAAATTATCCAAAGTCCCATCTTCCAGTGCAAAGACTTGAATTTATAGGAGCTCTGCTGGACTCCCAGACTGCTCATGCCTACCTTCCCGAGGCGAGGACAGACAATCTTCTGTCCCTTGTTTCCTGGGTACGAGCGTCTCAGCAGATCACAGCTCGGCAGATGTTGAGACTTCTAGGCAACATGGCCTCCACAGTTCATGTGACTTCCATGGCCCGTCTTCACATGCGATCAGCTCAATGGACCCTAGCTTCCCAGTGGTTTCAAGCTGCGGGGAATCCAGATGACGTGATCCAACTGTCCACAAGTTTTCTCACCTCCCTACATTGGTGGACAGTTCGCTCCAATTTGACCCTGGGACGTCGCTTTCAAATTCCTCAGCCACAAAAAGTGCTGACGACGGATGCGTCTCTCCGGGGGTGGGGAGCTCATGTCGATGGGCTTCACACTCAAGGAAGTTGGTCCCTCCAGGAAATAGGTTTTCAGATCAATCTCCTGGAGTTGCGAGCGGTCTGGAACGCGCTAAAGGCTTTCATAGATCGGCTGTCTCACCAAATTATTCAAATTCAGACAGACAACCAGGTTGCTATGTACTACATCAACAAGCAGGGGGGCACCGGATCTCGCCCCCTGTGTCAGGAAGCCGTCAGGATGTGGCTTTGGGCTCGCCAGCACGGCATGTTTCTCCAAGCCACATACCTGGCAGGCGTAAACAACAGTCTGGCCGACAGGTTGAGCAGGATAATGCAACTTCGCGAGTGGTCTCTCAACTCGAGAGTAGTACGCAAGATCTTTCAAACGTGGGGCACCCCCTTGGTAGATCTTTTTGCCACACAGGTCAACCACAAGGTCCCGCAGTTCTGTTCCAGACTTCAGGCCCACGGCAGGCTAGCGTCGATGCCTTTCTCCTTCATTGGGTGAAAGACCTGTACGCGTATCCTCCCATACCCTAGGTAGGGAAGACTTTGCTGAAACTCAAGTGGGATCGTGAAACCATGATTCTGATCGCTCCCTTCTGGCCGCGTCAGATCTGGTTCCCTCTTCTTCTGGAGCTGTCCTCCGAAGAACCGTGGAGATTGGAGTGTTTTCCAACCCTCATCACTCAGAACGAGGGGGCGCTTCTGCATCCCAACCTCCAGTCTCTGGCTCTCACGGCCTGGATGTTGAGAGCGTAGACTTCACCTCTTTGGGTCTTTCCGAGGGTGTCTCCCGAGTCTTGCTTGCTTCCAGAAAAGATTCCACGAAGAGGTGTTATGCTTTCAAATGGAAGAGGTTTGCCGGCTGGTGTGACAGCAAGTCCCAAGATCCTCGTTCTTGTCCTACACAGACCTGCTTGAATACCTTCTGCACTTGTCCGAGTCTGGTCTCAAGACCAACTCTGTAAGGGTTCACCTTAGCGCAATTAGTGCTTTTCATTATCGTGCAGAGCGTAAGCCTATCTCGGGACAGCCTTTAGTTGTTCGCATCATGAGAGGTTTGCTTTTGTTAAAGCCCCCTATCAAGCCTCCTCTACTGTGTCATGGGATCTCAATGTCGTTCTCACCCAGCTGATGAAACCTCCTTTTGAGTCACTGGATTCCTGCCATCTGAAGTTTTTGACTTGGAAGGTCATCTTCTTGGTGGCAGTCACTTCAGCTCGTAGAGTCAGTGAGCTTCAAGCCTTGGTAGCTCATGCTCCTTATACTAAATTTCATCATAACAGAGTAGTCCTCCGTACTCACCCTAAGTTCTTGCCAAAGGTGTTGTCGGAGTTCCATCTTAACCAGTCAATTGTCTTGCCAACATTCTTTCCCCATCCTCATACCCGCCCTGCTGAACGTCAGTTGCACACATTGGACTGCAAGCGAGCGTTGGCCTTCTACCTGGAGCGGACAAGCCCATTCAGACAGTCCGCCCAAATGTTTGTTTCTTTTGATCCCAATAGAAGGGGAGTGTCTGTCGGGAAATGCACCATCTCCAATTGGCTAGCAGATTGCATCTCCTTCACTTACGCCCAAGCTGGGTTGACTCTTGAGGGTCATGTCACGGCTCATAGTGTTAGAGCCATGGCAGCGTCAGGGCCCACTTGAAGTCAGCCACTATTGAAGAGATTTGCAAGGCTGCGACGTGGTCATCTCTCCACACATTCACATCTCATTACTGCGTACAGCAGGATACTCGACGCGATAGTCGGTTCGGGCAGTCGGTGTTGCAGAATCTGTTTGAGGTTTAGGATCCAACTCCACCCCCCTAGGCCCATTTTTATTCTGTTCCAGGCTGCACTCTCAGTTAGTTGTTGTTGTTTAGGTCAATCTCAACTATGTCCTCGCCTGCCGTTGCGAGGCCCAATTGACCAATGTTTGTTATTTTGAGTGAGCCTGGGGGCTAGGGATACCCCAATCGTGAGAACAAGCAGCCTGCTTGGCCTTGGAGAAAGTGAGGTTAGTAACCTATAGCAGGTATTCTCCGAGGACAGCAGGCTGATTGTTCTCAAAAAACCCGCCCTCCTCCCCTTTGGAGTTGTGTCTTCCCTTTTGCTTTCTACTGGACTGAGGAGCATGCTCGCGCTACTGGCGGGAAGACGGTCGCGCATGCGCACGCGGGGGCTGGTAAACTTTGTTGCTGGGAAAATCTTCCGATCTGTGGCTGCCGTCGGATGTCACCCAATCGTGAGAACAATCAGCCTGCTGTCCTCGGAGAATACCTGCTACAGATTAGTAACCTCGCTTTTCCAAACTCTGTCACTCATACTCCTGGGCCTCCACCACAAGTTTTAATAAGAAGCTGGTACAGCGCTGCGTACATCTAGTAGCACTATAGAAATGATTAGTAGTAGTTTATAAACCTTTTAGGGCTTCCCTCACCCGTGGGAACAAACCGGAGCTTTTAATTCCCCAGATGACGGTGGCCCTTTGTCTGCAAGCTTGCATTCTGCCCCCTTGTTAGACTCCTACTTTAAGATACAATACCAAATAGGTTTCGCTAAAAGGCCACTGTCACCAGGTACTTCTCACTACACACTTTGAGTTTTCTATTTTTACCACATTAACTCCACTGATACATCAGTTTCTTAAACATCCATCATTTCCTTCCCCCAAAAGGAAAGAACCTTGTGTCTTTTTACCAAGTCCTTGTACTCTCCGGTTAGTGCTCTTTAGAAACCTCGCTTGACTGGTTCATTGCTGCCAAGAATTTTTGTGCTTCTGTAGGTGTATCAAAAACATGCCAAGAGCCATTATGTAGAATCTTTAGTAATGAGGGATAGACCAGCATAAATTTCTGATTTGCATCAAATAGTGCCTTGCAGATTGGATTAAACGAGCATCGCCGTTCTTGTAGTGCTGGAGAATAATCCTGAAAAATCCTCACTTGGTGCCCATCATATAGTAGATTATCCAGCTTTTGTCGCGATCCTCTCATGATTTTAACCTTATGTACATAATTATGTACCTTTGCGATCAGCACGCGTGGTCTCTGCCCCCCTTCCTGCTTGCGGCCCAGTCTATGCGCCCTTTCCAAACACAATGGGCCCGAACTAGTGCAAACTCTTTCGCCATCCAACGCTCCAACTTAGATGAAAGGGCCTGATCTGAGACAGACTCCGGAAAGCCAACAATTCAAATATTGGCTCTTCGAGATCTATTTTCAAGATCATCTATTTGCTGTGCTTGGGTCCGCACCAGTTTCTGCAATGACTCTACTGCCATTGCCGACTCGGTTCTTTTATCTTCTACTGTTGTCAGTCACTGTTCCAACTACCCCGTTCGACGGGTAGTGTCCTCCAGCAAAGCCTCCAGGCCATTAAGTTGATCCGATAACTGCATCAGCTGTGGTTCCATTGCGCTTTTGACAGACTCTGTTAATTGCTGCAGTTGAGATGTCGTGAACAGCGGTTGCCCTGTGTTCGGGCTCCACGCCATCTTGGATTCACAGCGCAGACTTTCTCTGATTCTTTTTTACCAGCTTTACTCGGCATCGCGCTTCTGTCCTCGTATCAAAGAGGTCCATGCACCACAGAGATTTGTACTTTACTGATAAGGGCTACAGCTGCTCGTTAATTCGTGGTGGGCGTGGGCGAGAAGGCCGGAGGGGTCCCGGAGGAAAGTAGCAACGTGTCCACTCTCCTCAACGCATCATGTAATCTCCTTATTTTTATTTATTTGTTGCATTTGTATCCCACATTTTCCTGCATATTTGTAGGCTCAATGTGGCTTACATAGTACCGGAAGGCGTTTGGCGGCTCCGGTGAGAACATTACAAAGTGATATTGTGGGAGGATAGAGTTCCTGTGTTAAAGTCACGTTTAGGGAGGCGTGCAGTGGAGGAAATGAGTTATGTCCTTTACGTACTTTAAATTTCTTGTGTCACAGAGATCAGGCATTTAGGTTGGATCGGCAGGGTGTGCCTTTTTGAATAGGTTAGTTTTTAGTGATTTCCGGAAGTTTAGGTGGTTATGCATCATTTTCAAGGCTTTTGGTAATGCGTTCCAGAGTTGTGTGCTTATGTAGGAAAAGCTGGATGCGTAAGTTCCAGGGGTGATCCGGGAAATTACAGACTAGTAAACCTGACATCAGTGCCAAGTAAAATAGTGGAAACTGTTATAAAGAGTAAATAACACATAAATAAACATTGTTTAATTGGACAGAGTTGTCAAGGCATGAATAAACTTGGATAAAGGTGATCTGGTTGATGTACCTAGATGTTCAGAAAGCTTTTGACAAAGTTCCTCATGAGAGACTGTTGAGAAAATTGGAGTCATGGAACAGGAGGCAATGTTTTGTTGTGGATTAGGAACTGGTTATTGGACAGAAAACAGAGGGGTAAGGTTAAATGGCCATTTCTCTCAATGGAGGAATATGAATAGTGGAGTGCTGCATGGATCTGTACTGGGACTGGTGCTATTTAGTACAAATAGGAGGAAATATTTTTTCGCTAAAAGAAGTTAATCTCGAACTTGGTGGTGGAGGATGTGGTAAAGGAGGTTATCATATCTGGGTTTAAAAAAAGGTTTGGACAAGTTCCTGAAGGAAAAGTCCATAGTTTGTTATTGAGATGGACATGGGGGAATCCACTGCTTGCTTCAGGATTCGTAGCATGGAAATGTGCTACTAATTGGGTTTCTGTAAGGTACTCTTGACCTGGATTGGTCACTGCTGGAAGCAGGATACTGGGGCTAGATGGACCATTTTCTGATCCAGTATGCCCGTTCTTATGTTCTTATCTGGAAATCAGACTGATGAGTGAAGTGATACAATTTTCAAATGACACAAAACTATTCAGGGTTGTTGAAACACATGTGGACTGTGAAAAATTGCAGGAAGAGCTTAGGAAATTGGAAGAGTGGGCATCCAAATGGCAGGTAAAATTTAATGTGGAGAAATGCAAAGTGATGCTAATTGGAAAGAATAATCTGAATCATAGTTACTTGATGCTAGGATCCACTTTGGGAGTCAGCACCCAAGAAAAAGATTTAGGTGTCATTTTAGACAATACGCTGAAATCTTCTGCCCAGTGTGTGAAGGCAGCCAAAAAAGCAAACTGGATGCTAGGAATTATTAGGACAGGGATGGTAAGTAAGACCATGAATACTGTAATGCCTCTGTATCGCTCCATGGTACAACCTCATGTTGAGCATTGTGTTCAGTTCTGGTCGCTGTATCCCAAGATATAGTGGAATTAAAAAAGGTTCAAAGAAGAGCAACCAAATTGTAAAGGGGATCAAACTCCTTTCATATAAGGAAAGGCTAAAGAGGGTAGGTCTCTTCAGCTTGGAAAAGAGACAGCTGAGGGGAGATATGATTGAGCTCTACAAAATCCTAAGTGGTATAGAATGTGAAGTGAATCGATTTCTCTACTCTTTCAAAAGTACAAAGACTAGGGGACACTCGAGGAAGTTACATGGAAATACTTTTAAAACAAATAGGAGGAAAAATATTTTTTCACTCAACAAATAGTTAAGCTCTGAAACTCTCTTCCTGGAGGATGTAGTAAGAGTGGTTAGCGTATCTGGGTTAATAAAAGGTTTGGACACGTTCCTGAAGGAAAAATCCATAACCTGCTATTGAGTCAGACATGGGGAAGCCACTGCTTACCCTGGGATTGGTAGCAAGGAATGTTAATGTTGTTACTATTTGGTTTCAGCCAGCTATTTGTGGCATGGATTGGCCACTGTTAGAAACAACATACTGGGCCAGATGTTCCATTGGTCTGACCCATTATGGCTATTTTTACATTCTTATAAGAAGAGGGGAGAAGTAGTGGACTCACAGGGGAGCTGAGGGAAGAAGAGGGAGAGGTGCTGGACTTGGGGGGGGGGGGGGGCTTAGTTGGTTGAGAGAAAAATGGAAAAGACGCTGCACCTGTTGGGGGAGGGGGGAGAAGTGCTGGGCTCACAGGGAAGCTGCGGGAAGAAGAGGGAGAGGTGCTGGACTGGGGGGTTAGGTGGTTGAGAGAAAAATGGAAGAAGTGCTGCACTTGTTGGGGGTGGGGCCTAAAGGATGAAGGCGATGAGATTCATCTGCAATGGAAAGGCTGAGGGAGGGGAGAGATTTGCTAGATCTGCAGGGTGAGTGGGACAGTACAAATGCTGGAGGGGGGGGGGGAGGTGAACAGGAGAGAGGGGGAAATGCTGTAATGTTGAGGGTGCTTCTGAGAGGAGTTGATGCCAGGCCATGGAGGGAGAGAGTTAGGGGGTGCAGAGAGAGTAAGAGATCCTGGACTGGGGGGTATGGTGGGAATAAATAGAGAGGTGTTGGGACCCACAGGAGATGTGGCTACGCAAAGCCTGATCCTGTGCCAACTTTCGAGTTTTGTAGTTGTTAAACCACACTTAGCAAGCTTTCACTTCTAGTGTTCATTTTGCCTCTTACATCATCCAGGAAGGAGCACAGCATCAGGATTTGTGTAGTTTAATCTCCTGTTGCTAGGTTGGGTTTCCTGTGGCCTCCGTTTTTCTGAGCTGCTGCCAGTTTTGAACATTGAAACTGGAGTTCTTTTGAGGGGCATGAAAGAGAGGAAGTGGGTTGCTGCTGGACCATAAGGGGGAAAGTGGGAGAGGGGGTAAATGGTGTTCTTGCACCAAAGGTGTAGAAGGCCGTACATGGAGTTGCTTCAGCAAAGGGGTGGAGTGGAGTGGAGTGGAGTGGAGAGAGGATAGGCAGATACTGGCCTTCAAGTGTGGGTAGAGAAAGAGGGAATGCTAGGTTACAAGAGTGTGGGAAGGGGAAAGGAGGGGTAATGTGTGACATGGTGGAACTATACGGGAGAGGCCATGGGCGTTTCCAGGGAAATGAGTGAGAGGTTGATGGTGAGTACAGAGGCTGGGGAGTGGGTGAAAGAGAAGGCAGTAGGAGACCAGGTAAGGAATGAGACAGGAGAGCTAGGAGAGGAGATGGAGAGTTGATAGGTAAGTGAAAATAGATGGAGGACTGAATCATGACGGGGTGAAATTTGATTGAGCAAACAGAAAAGAGAAGAAGTGTGTCAGAGGTGGATGAAGTGAGGGAATGGATGAAGAAAGGAAAGTCTAGAAAAGAGAAATGGACTTCACCCACTTGGAAAAAGAATAGAAGACAGGAAAGCAGAAAAGAAAAACTGTGGTACCAACATTCTAGGAAAAATAGAATGCCTAGACAACAAAGGTAGAAAGTGTTTTGTTTGGGGGATTTTTTGGGTGGATTATGTTAGCTTTGGGAAATGTGCATTACTTCTGTCTATGTGGTGTTCAGTACAAGAGGAAATACATTTCAGTTTTTTTTCTCCTATATTGTGGTACATGCCTGCTTTGACTTCTCAGGATTCCCAATTCAGTCTTTTTCTTTATATTTCTATAATTTGTGATCCCTTATTTTGGATTTGGTGAGGATTTACATTTTGCATGTGACTGAGGGTAATATTCTTTTTGCATGTAGTTTTCTGTGTAAAACTCTGTAGCAGACCTACTTGTTCTGTTTTACAAGTAGAGGTGTATTGGTGGTCTATTTGTATTGCTGCCAGCTCTTGGGTTGAATCGTAGACATTAGTGCTACTTTTGTATTGTAAGTTTGTTGTATGTATATTAGGATTTTTTTCAGGTTTTATATTCACAGTGTGCCTGGTATCAGATTTTTTTTCTTTTATTGTAACTTCTGTAGAGAAAATATGCTAGTTGTGATCTGCACCCTGTTGGGTTTTTGTGGATGCAGTGCATGTTTATATTTATCCCATAAGAACTTCTATACTGTATTAGACCAAAGGTCCATGAGAGTCATGTTTGCAATGTTTGCGTATGTGAGCATCGTCTATCAGCTGTGTCCCGATAGAAATGATTGAGAACCATTGGTCTAGAGAATGCAGTCGTGAAAACTTGCTTGGCTGATTAGGGACATTGAGGCTTGAAGCTGAAGGCCTTGTGTGCCACTCAAAGAATATATAATCTATTTACTTTGGAATAGGATTTTCAAGCCACTTTATAGCAGGGGATATGGATGGTGGTGAGGGGGAGGGAAAGAGGAGGAGAATTCTCCGAATTGCAGTTCAACATGCATTTTAATATGGTAAAATATCACAGTCATTTGGCATTGATCTGCAGGTATCTCATTTTCACTTGTAAATGGACAAAAGGACAAATGTGGTCTCAAAAGGAATGCACAGAAATAATTTTTTTTAATAAAATCATCTTTGCATGCTAAGATTTCCACATTATAGCAAAGCAGATATACTGAAAACCTAATCAAAGTTGCCAACTGTGAGTTTACTGGCAATCAATTGAAACCATTTTTATGGCTGTTTTATTTATGCCTATAGACTCACCTCAGGATGTTCTTTTCTTTGGTACAGTGAATTCAGGCTACATGGAGTTGTAATAAGTCAGGAATTGAGGACTTTGTCTTAGTACAAATAAGTCAGGAATTGAGGACTTTGTCTTAGTACATAAATGGGTGTATCTCAGGATAGAAAGTCCACCGACTTCTGTAAAGTTAGGCTGTTAATTAAAATTTTGGCAAACTTTCAGTGAGTAAAACTAATTTGCTAGTTAACAACCAGAGCCACATTAAAGTGGCAAAATATGAACATTTCTGTTTACCTCGTGCCTTTTTGTGGGTAGACCAAGGCATATTACATCCAAATATATAGTAATGATTTCCCTGTCCCCAGAGGGTTTACAATCCAAGTTTATATCTAAGGCTGGAATAAATTGTAGGAAATTACCTTTTCTCTGAGGACAAATAAGGACTTAGTCTTCTCACACATGGATGACTTCCCTGACGGAGCCCTGGTATGGATTCTGGCCAGCATTCTATTGTTTATAGAAGCCTTTGTCAGACCCCCACTATGCATATGTGAGTGTCTTCCTACCTGCCCAACTTGTGCAGGACCCACAGTTTCATTTTCTCTGCAGAGCAGTGAAAATGTGTCTTCTGTAGCTGTCGCACATCTTTTTCCTCAGTTTCTTGTCTTTTTGCCTCTTTCTCCCATTGTGAGTAGTGCAGATCCTTCTTTTTCTTTGATTTATTCCCTCTGCCATAGTTTTTGTAATTTTTTCAGCTTTTAATTTCTTTTTTTTTTGTGGCTCATGGACGCTGTAGGCCTGAGCACCAGGATGTTATTTCCTGTGATGTCCCAGAAACCTACAAGTGGGTTCAAGTGGTGCACAAACTATGCTCCACGTGACGTGTGCCTAATCTGTCTGGGCCCTGATCATAACTCCTTTCACTGTTCTTTTTGTAACATAGTAGATGACGGCAGAAAAAGACCTGCACGGTCCATCCAGTCTGCCCAAGAAATGTGCCACTTTTTTGTGTATACCTTACCTTGATTTGTACTTGTCTTTTTCTGGGCACAGACCGTACAAGTCTGCCCCGCACTATCCCTGCCTCCCACCATTGGCTCTGGCACAGACCGTATAAGTCTGCCCGGCACTATCCCCGCCTCCCAACCACCAGCTCCGCGGCTCTGTTATCCAATCTCGGCTAAGCTCCTGAGGATCCATTTCTTCTGAACAGGATTCCTTTATGTTTATCCCACGCATGTTTGAATTCCGTTACCGTTTTCATCTCCTCCATCTCCCGCGGAAGGGCATTCCAAGCATCCACCACTCTCTCCGTGAAAAAATACTTCCTGACATTTTTCTTGAGTCTGCCCCCCTTCAATCTCATTTTATGTCCTCTCGTTCTACCACCTTCGTATCTCCGGAAAAGGTTCGATTGCGGATTAATACCTTTCAAATATTTGAATGTCTGTATCATATCACCCCTGTTTCCCCTTTCCTCCAGGGTATACATGTTCAGGTCAGCAAGTCTCTCCTCATATGTCTTGTAACGCAAATCCCATACCATTCTCGTAGCTTTTCTTTGCACCGCTTCGATTCTTTTTACATCCTTAGCAAGATACGGCCTCCAAAACTGAACACAATACTCCAGATGGGGCCTCACCAACAACTTATACAGGGGCATCAACACTTCCTTTCTTCTGCTGGTCACACCTCTTTCTATACAGCCTAGCAATCTTCTAGCTATGGCCACCGCCTTGTCACACTGTTTTGTTGCCTTCAAATCCTCAGATACTATCACCCCAAGATCCCTCTCCCCGTCCGTACCTATCAGACTCTTGTCGCCTAACACGTCTCCCGTGGATTTCTATTCCCTAAGTGCATCACTTTGCACTTCTTGGCATTGAATTTTAATTGCCAAACCTTAGACCATTCTTCTAGCTTCTTCAGATCCTTTTTCATGTTTTCCACTCCCTCCGGGGTGTCCACTCTGTTACAGATTTTAGTATTATCCGCAAATAGGCAAACTTTACCTTCTAACCCTTCGGCAAGGTCACTCACAAATATATTGAACAGAATGTACTCAAATGCAAAAGAGAACCCAAATGTCGTGAGGCACTATGCTAGAGACTTTTTGGCATGCAAAAGTCTAATCCATCGGCATCGAAGGTATCAGTCCCCATGACTTCAGGAGCTGCACTGTACACTGGAGATACGTGAGCATCAAGGAGTTCTTCCCCTGCCTCGAAGTGGGGCACCAGTAGTGCCTGTTTTGGGCTGAGCTTTTTTGTACCCGTCACAGAGGACCCGTGTGGATTCCATTTTGTCCACAGCAGCACTGAAGGATCCTGATACTGGGCATTAAGCGAAGGTAAAGTAGTACCAGCATCGATCTTCTTTGAATCACAGTTTCAGGAGCTCTGGGGCACTGGCATTGCCCATACCTGTGAAGCATTGGCACCAGGAGGACTTTTCCCCTCCATAGAAGTGGTGCTGATGGCGCCAGTCTCCCCAAAGCCAGGATCCTGGCTCCAACGTCTTTGCAAAACTGTTCCCACATTGACTCCAGCCCAGCCTTTACCAATGCCTGCTCTCGAGGAGTGGCTCCAGATCATGTTAAAGGAGGAGCTGGTGGTCCATCCTGGATCAGTGCTGTTCCGAGGCATCGAGGGCGCTGACTGTGGTGCTGCTCCAGCCCATCCTGGAGACCCATGCCCTACCTGGCAGTTGTTTGTCGACACCAGTGCTAGTTCATTGGGGGAGGAAACTTCCTTGGGGTCCAGGAGAAGGACCCACAGCTTGGTGCTTTAGCCGAGAGCCTGGCTGTGCTTCTACTAGACTGAGGCAGGCTCGGACTCGGGCATCCAATGAGGAATACATTACTGAGTTGGAGTCAGACTGCTCATGGGGATCTGAGGTTGAGCCAGAGGACTTCTTGGAGGAGAGGTCTCTTATCCTACAGGAAATCTCTCCTTGAAGAGCTTTTTTTTGTTGTTGTTGTTTTGTTTTGAGAAAAAATGGCAGAGGGCCATTCTATTTAAGTTGGAGGTTGAGGACGAGCCCAGGTCTGAGAAGTTTGATGTCCTTGACTATCACTCCCCTCTTGAGTAAGCTGGGATAGTGCCCATTCACAAAATCCTTTAGAATGCACAGACGAAAACTGGGAGACTCCACTCTCTGTGTAGTTTGTTCTGAGAAGGCAAACTACATGTATAGAGTCTAGAAAGCTTCTGGATTCGAGAAGCTGTAGCTTCTGCACCATTCCATGGTGGTTGAATCTGCTCTTAGTGCCAGAAACTCAAGGACTTGTGCCTCGGCTCCCCCAGACAGGGATGCTCACACTCTGGAATCTTTTAGGAGCAAAGTTTTTCAGGACTTGATGCCCATTTCCTGCATCCAGTATTACCCACTCGACACGAGCATCTACTTGAAGAACTTGGTGAACAGTGTACTCAAGTTTGCAGACTCTCTCCTTCCTGAGCGGGCCACAGAACTTTGCTAAATAGGCACTAAGCAGGAGGAATGCAGAAAGCACCTGCCTTGAACTACTTTTGATGTGGTGTCCAGACTTTATACTTTAGATATTGGCATACACAGACTTTCATGGCTGCATGTTTTAGACCTTGAACCAACAATTCAGGAAAAGTTGGCGGGCATCAGATACCTTTCTTGGCTCACGCCTCCTGCAGCCTCAGACATTTTCAAGCAGAAATTGGAAGAGTGCCTACTACTTACTTACTTATTTACTATGTTTTTACTATGTTACTTGTAGGTTTACTCCTTTTTCCCATCCTTTCCAGCAGGCCCATCTTCTGCCCTCCTGTCCTCGACAGCAGTGGCCCCAGAAATCCCAGCCAGCTTCCCAGTCTAAGCAGGGGATGAGCTTTTGACGAGCTCTAGCAGAGCATAACCGCAGTAACAGTATTACTCCTGGATGACTATCTGTAGAAGGGAGACTGCATAAAGGTGGCCTCTTGTAACCTCAGACTAGTGGGTTCTGCAAATAGTCTGGGGGGAGGGGGGGTTACACCCTTTAAGTGGCATCGGTCTCCTCAAAACTGCCTTCGTAGAGCATCAAGGTTCAGCTCTCAGCATCAGGAAGTGCTTATAGAGGAATTGTCTTCCCTTCTAAAGGACTATGCAGTTGATCCCATTCCACCAGGGGAAGAAGGAAGATTCTGTTCCAAGTATTTCCATATCTCCCAAAAAACAGGAGGATTTCATCCCATCCTGAACCTAACAAATTAATCAGAGAAAAATTAAGGATGATTTTCCTGGGCACCCTTCTTCCTGTTGTTCAAAAAAAACAATTGGCTGTGCTCTCCAGTCTTAAAAGATGCTTATACTCACATCCAGATGCATCTCAGTCACAAGAAGTTTCACAGATTTCAGTCCTCTCCCAGAGTGTTTACAAAATGGCTCGACATAGTTGCAGCATCGCAACGCAGACTGGGACTTCATGTGTTTATCTGGACAATTGGCTGGTCAAGAGCACATCGAAGGAAGGTGCTCAAGAACCAATGCAGAGAACTATTCAAGTGTTGGAGCTTCTAGGCTTAGTCATTTATCCCCTTTCCTAATAATTCCTTGCATCCTGTTTGGTTTTTTGGCTGCCGCCGCACGATGGGCAGAACATTTCAGCATATTGTATACAAAACCACCTATGTCTTTCTTGAGTGCTGACCCCCAAGGTGGACCCTAACATTAGGTAACTGATTTGGATTATTCTTCCCAGTGTGCATCACTATGCATTTGTCCACATTAAATTTCATGTGCCATTTGGATGCCCAGACTTTCAATCTCTTAAGTTCTTCCTGCAACTTTTCACAATCCGCATGTGTTTTAACAACTTTGAATAGTTTTGTGCCGTCTGCAAATTTTAATCACCTCACTCGTCAGTCCGGTTTCCAGATCTCTACAATAATAAAAAGCACCTCCAATGTTCTGAAGCTGACTCCCACTGAAGTGAAGGGTTCATAAGGTTCATCAGATTCGTCAGTCTGTCACCATCTCGGCCCCGCCCTCGCGTCAAAACGTGATGACGTCGAGGGCGGTGGACCTATCAGAGGCGCGAGGGCGGGCCGAAAGAGATGGTGACAGACTGACGAATCTGACGAACCTTACGAACCCTTCACTTCAGTGAAGCCACGGAGTCAGCTTCACAGCGTTGTAGGTGCGTTTTATTACACTACACAGCTCCCTAATTTTGCAGTTAAACATCGCAGGGTGGCTGTGGGGGGTAGGGGGAGAGGGGGGCAAAGACCCTGGAACTGGGAGGGAGGGAGGGGAAGCAACAACCCTGGAACTGGGAGGGAGGTGGGGCGGACCCTGGAACTTGGAGGGGGGGGGGGGGGGCGGGCGGACCCAGGAACTGGGGGGGGGGGGGGGGGCCCTGAAACTGGGAGGGAGGGAGGGGGGACAGGGCTACCCTGGAACTGGGAGGGAGGGGGGCCCCCTGGCACACACTCTCATTCTCACACACACTCTCACACCCAGTCTCTCTCTGTCACACACATTCACTCTCTATCACACACTCACTCTCACACCCAGTCTCACTCTCTCTGTCACACACACTCACACATTCACTCTCTCTCTATCACACACTCACTCTCACACACACTCTGTAAAACACACACACTCCGAGGAAAGCCTTGCTAGCGCCCGTTTCATTTGTGTGAGAAACGGGCCTTTTTTCCTAGTCTTTTATAAATATGTGAAATAGCACCAGTCCCAGTACAGTTTGCTGTGACACTCCACAATTCACACTCCTTCATTGAGAGAAATGGCCATTTAACTCTACCTCTACTCTTCCTGGGTATTACTACAGTTCCCAATTATGGATTATCTTGCCGAGAGCTGTTCAAGCCACCCTGATCTATCTCAGCATCTGGTCTTCCACAGTCCATTTTAGACTCTCTTACCCTTTCCCTTTTACTTCCTACCCTGTTCCTTTTACCCTATCTAATGTAATTGTATTTGATTCCTGTACATTGTAAGCCACTTTGAGTCTGCTTAATGTGGAAAAATGTGGGGTATAAATGTTCATAAATAAATACCTTCTGTTTTCTGTCCAATAACCAATTCCTAATCCACAAGTTGATTGCTTGGGACAGCTGCAAAAGCTAGCTAAATGGCATGCCTACACCAGTTGACTCGATTTGAGAGTTCCTCTAGCCGGTGGTATACCACTGTTTCTTCAGCTGACTATATTTCTTATTTTACATAGCCTGACTGCACACATTCTTTTATTGTACAATGACTTGGAACTGCCACTGTTCTATAGCTGCACAAGTCTCTTTTTTTCCGGAATATTAGTTTTGTTGGGTGCCTATATGGTTGATTTTGATTTCTTTTATCAGAAGAAAGTTTATATTTGTTTATCGTTCATTAAATTTAATATACCACCTTTTTTGAAAGTCAAATCAAAGCAGTGTACAGTAAAATTGAAGGAATTAAAAGCAGAACTCCATAATAAAATAGGAAAGAATCAATTTGGGTTTGTGCCAGAGATGAGGAGGGGAACTTGTACAAAATTCAACACAATTTCTGCAGTAGTGCAGAATTCCTTCAGGAGTAAAATAAACTCTGTTTTTCCAAGGACAAACAGGCCATTAATTCTCACAATTGGGTAACGCGGCGCCGCATTGCCTGATCCGGAGCTTATGACAAGCTTAACAGCTTTGTGGTGTGAGACACGCTCCACCACGTATGTGTGGGTGCCTTCCCGCCCGCTGTGAGAGCACGGTTACTGCAATTGGTTTTCTACCACAGTGAGGATAAGACTGTGGTTTCTCTTCACTCCCAGTCTGGACGATCTTTTTTTTTTTTTTGTGCCTTTCGAGCTTTTTGCCACATTTTTCGGTGTGCCTGTTTTCAGTTATAACCTTCTTTCCTTCCCGTACTCTTAATTTCTTTTGTCCCAATTTTTAAGTTTCTTTTTTTTGTGTGTGTGTGTGTGTCTTAGGCCACATTTAGGCCTTGACTTGTACCACGTTTTCCCCTTGCTGTTTTCTCTTGCTATGCCCCTTTCTTCAGGCACCATCACACTTTTGATTTGGATGTGGAAGTTTTTCCGTCTGTGTCTACTAAAGTTCCCAGTGTCTTCAAGCGCTGTACCCGGTGCAGTTGGACTATCTCTGGAAAGGACACCCATTCTTGGTGCCTTCAGTGTTTAGGGCCCAACCGTAGCCTTGGCAACTGTGTCCTCTGTCTTTGAATGAACAGGAGGACTCGGGTGTCCATAGATGCTCAATACAAGAAGCTTTTGGAGCCGGGTCCGAGTCCTCGGCATCAATGTTGGCATCATCAACTTTGATGACTGTACTGGCATCGGTAGTATCGGTCAGCATGGCTGCTTTGAGACCCATAGACACCGGGAGCAGTAGTGCGTCAAGTGGATACCGCCTGTCTCAACGCCTATTGCTGGGCAGGGCCTCTAGGACCGGCCACTGTTGGACCTGATCCCAAGGTGATGTGGTGCCGAGCTTTGGGCTAAGGCCAAGAAGCATCGTCATTGGTCGTCCTTGATGCATGATGCCGGGAGCTCTGGGACTTTGAGGGATTCAGTACCTGAGAAGCGTCAGCGCTGGGAGGACCACTCCCCTTCTATCCAAGAGGTGCCCTAGCATCCAGAACCTGACTCATGTCAGTAGGCCAAGCAGCAGAAAGTGTATCAAGTTCTTGGCCAGGGACGCCTATGACACCTTTGATGTAGCATCCTGGATCTCCGCTCAGAAGGTACCTGGTCAAAATGGCCCCGACAAAAAGCTCCAAACAAAAAAAGCTCCCGACATAATAGTCCCTGACATAACAGCCACTGTCAAAATGGCCTGCCCAGAATATGGGACTGCATTTTTTTTCCTAATAATCTTACCTTGCCAAATAGGATAAGGTTGGTATGACTATGAAAATATTGTGTGCTTTTTTTTAATTAGCATGTTGATGGAAGAATAGTTTTTTTAAATAGCAGAACAGATCATGAATACCAGTTTGTAGCTATAGAATTTTGTTTATTTATATATGCTTTATACAGTTGAATGCTGGTAGGAGTCTTTGGTTGGTGGATCAGGTGGATAACCTTTTTGTAGAGAAGGTTGAGGAGGTCGCTGACCAAATCGAGAAGCAGAGTAATACCATTTCTTCTGTCTCCCACCGGGCGCCTTCTGCATTAGCCTCCACCTGTGGGAGGTCTTTTGGCAATTCGAGGAGGGGTACCTACTACTCCCAAAGGTGCAGGTATGCCACCAGTTCTTGCCAGTCTGCTCAGGCTCAACCCAGCGTTCTCGTCCTTGTCAACAACTTGCGCCTAAGGCCTCTGCTGCTACCCTGTCAAGCAAGGAACAAGCTTTTGACTGGCTCCAGCAGAGCATAACCGCTGTAAAAATGTCTGGTCGGGGGGGGGGGGGGGAGGCTGAAGTTTTTCTATGAAAGGTTGCTCTTAATAATCTCCAACCTGTGGGTTCTACAAATAGTCCGGCTCGGAAACACCTTAAATTGGCTTCACAAACTTCCAAATTACCCACTGAGAGCTCATTATTGCAGCTCTCAGCACGAACAGGTACTTGCAGAGGAACTCTCTGCCCTTCTGAAGGCCCATGCAGTCCAGCCCATTCCACCAGGGGAAGAATGGTGGGGATTCTATTCCAGGTACTTCCTCATGCAAAAGAAAACACGGGGGATGCGTCCCATCCTAGACCTAAGAGCCCTGAACAAATTACTGGTCAGTGAAAAGTTCAGGATGATTTTCCTGTGCACCCATCTACCTACTATTCAGGAAATCTATCAGCTATTTTTTCTGGATTTAAAGGTTGTATATGCTCATACCCCGATACTTCCAGCCCACCGGAAGTATCTACGATTTTGGCTGGGAGCACGTCACTACCAGTACTGCGTGTTGCCTTTTGGCCTCACGTCAGCTCCCAGGGTATTTATCAAATGTCTAGTGGTAATCTCAGCGTCGCTACTCAGACTGGGAATGCTTGACAATTGGCTGGTGAAGAGCACATCAGAGGACAGTTCTTGGGAGTCCATGTAGAGGACAATTTGGTGCTTGAGCTACTAGGGTTCGTTTTAAACTACCCCAAGTCCCATTTTTGCCCTACTTAGCAATTGAATTCATTGGAGCCGTGCTCAATACACAGAATTTTCAAATCTTTCTCCAGTCGCCGAGGCATATTGTAAAGTCGCACTGACTTCTCAGGTTCGAGCCTCACAGCAGGTCACGGCTCAGCAGATGTTGAGGTTGTTGGGCCACACGGCATCCACAGTATACGTAACACACATTACACGCCTTCACATGAGGTCAGCCCATTGGACCCTAGTTTCTCAGTGGTGTCGAGCCATGGGAAGTCTTAAAGATGTCATCTGAGTGTTCCCATCGCTCGTTCACTCGCTCTCTGCTGTGGTGGACTGTTTAAACCAAGTTGACTCTGGGGCTTCCACTCCAGATTTCCTCAACCGCAAAAGGTGCTGATGACAGATGCATCTCTTCTGGGTTGGGGAGCTCATTTGGATGGACTTCACACTCAAGGAGCTTGGCCTGCTCAGGAAACAGATCTTCAGATCAATCTTCTGGAGCTTCGGGTGATTTGGAACTCTCTAAAGAAAGATCGGCTGTCTTACCAAATTGTGCTCATTCACAGAGACAATCAGGTTGCCATGTATTACACCAACAAGCAGGGGTGCATTGGATCATGGCCTATGTGATAGGAGGCCGTCTAAATGTGGCACTAGGTTTGCTGGCATGGCATGTTCCTTCGAGCCACTTATCTGGAAAAAAACAATAGTCTGGCTTACAGACTGAGCAGGGTTATGCAACAGCACGAGTGGTCCCTCAACATGGGCGTTGCCTGCGAGATCTTTGGTGGATCTTTTTGCCAGTGAGATGAATCAAAACGTCCCTTAGTTCTGTTCCAGGCTTCAGGTCCATGACAAACTAGCGTTGGATGCCTTCCTCCTTCATTGGAGGACAAGTCTCTATGCGTATCCTCCCATTTGTCTTGTGGGTTAGACTTTGCTGAAACCCAAGCAAAACCACAGGACCATGATCTTGATCGTGCCTTACTGGCCTCGGCAGATCTGGTTCCATCTTCTGGAGTTCTCCTCAAAAGAGCCATGGAGATTGGAGTGTTTTCTGACCCTCATCACGCTGAACGAGGGATCTCATCTGTATCCCAACCTTCAGTCTCTGGCCCTCTCAGCCTGGATGTTGAGAGCCTAGAATTTGCATCCTTTGTTCTGTTGGAGGGTGTCTCCTGGGTCTTGCTGGCTTCCAGGAAAGATTCCACCAAGAGGTGTTATTCTTTCAAATGGAGGAGGTTTGCCGTCTCGTATGAGGATAAGGACTTAGATCCCCTTTCTTGCCCTACATAGACTCTGCTTGAATACCTTCTATACCTTTCCGAGTCTTGTCTGACAAACTCTGTAAGTTTCATCTCAGTGCAATTAGTGCATATCTTTAACATGTAGAGGGTAAGCCCATCTGTGGACAGCCTCTAGTTTGCTTAATGCATTGTTCACTTTTGTCAATGCCACCTGTCAAACCTCTGCTTGTGTTATGGGACCTCAACATCATTCTCACCCAGCTGATGAAAGCTCTGAATTCTTGCCATCTGAAATACTTGACCTGAAGGTCATTTTCTTGGTGGCTGTTACTTCAGCTCATAGGGTCAGTGAGCTTCAGGCTCTAGTAGTGGATGCACCTTATACTACGTTTCATCACAACAGAGTAGTCCTCCTCATGCACCCTAAGTTCCTCCCAAAGGTTATGTCGGAGTTCCATCTGAACCAATTGATTTGTTTGCCAACATTCTTTCCCCAACCTCATACCTATCCTGGCGAAGCAGCTTGCATACCTTGGCCTACTACATGGAGCAGACTAGGCCTTACAGGCAGTCTGCCCAGCTTTTTGTTTAATTGATCCCAACAGGATGGGGGTTGCAATCTGGTAATGCGCCATCTCTAATTGGCTGGCAGATTGCATTTCCTTCACTTTGCCCAGGCTGGGCTGACCTTGGAGGGTCATGTCAAGGCTCACAATGTCAGAGCCATTGCTGTGTCGATAGCCCACTTGCGGTCAGCCTCCACTGAAGAAATTTGCAAGGCTGCAACATGGTCTTCAATCCACACATTCACATCTCATGACTGCCTTGAGCAGGATACCTGATGTGACAAGTCGGTTTGGGCAGACAGTATTGCAGAATCTGTTTGCAGTCTAGAATCCAACTCTACCTCCCTTAGGCCCATTTTATTCTGTTCCAGCCTGCACTCTCAGTTTGTATATAGTTTCAGTTTAATCTGCATTATGTCCTTGCCGTTGCATGGCCCAGTTGACCAGTGTTGTTGTTTTCAGTGAGCCTGGATGCTAGGGATACCCCAGTTGTGAGAATTAATGGCCTGTACCCCAATTGTGGGAATTAATGTCCTGCTTGTCCTCGGAGAAAGCAAAGATACTTGTAGCAGGTATTCTCTGAGGACAGCAGGCTTTATATTCTTACAATCCCTCTCACTTCCCCTAGGAGTTGTCCTATTTTTTTCCTTTTTATGCTGTAGTACAGTGAAACCTCAGTTTTCGTCGATAATCCGTCCGAAAATAATCAGCGAAAACTGAGGCAATAAGACATTTTCTTTTACATGAATAAAAAAGACTAATGTATAGAATAAATGAACATTTAACATGGCATTTACCTTTCTGAAGACTCTTCTTGGCATTTGGAAGACGGAGAGAGAGGTGCAGATATTATTGTTTGGGAGAGGGATCCCCCTCCATAAGGACAGTAGGTATCAAGGCACTATCTGGGGGGGTCACTTCCCTTCTTGGTCTTTTGGCACTAGGACCAGCTTCAGAGTCAGTGGACCCATGTCGCACAAGAAAGCTGTCCAAAGAGGTTTGTTTCTGCTGCCTCTTTAAGATTTGCCTAAAATGAGGGAAGACATTATCATTAAAACAATTTCAGACACGGCCTGCAGCAGCTTTGTCTGGGTGATTTTTTCTCCACAAACACCTGTACTTTACTCCACATGGAGAAGATGTCCTTAATCTCTGAAGAAGGCACATTCTTCCCTGTCCTCTTCCTCCTTATCCGGAGCAACTTCTTCAGCTGCCATCTGTTGCACTTCTAGTTGAAGCTCTTGCAGCTCTTCAGTGGTGAGTTCTTCACTGTGGTCATCCACCAACTCTTCCACATCCTCACCACTCACCTCCAAACCCATGGACTTCCCCAAATAAACAATTGACTGCACAACATGTGTAGGGTCATCAGGTGAAGGCTCTAACCCCTCTAAATCTTTCTCATGCACACATCCTGGCCATAATTTCTTCCAGCCACAGTTCATCGTCCTGGATGTCATTCCCTGCCAAGCCTTATCTATGAGGCTAATGCAGTTGAGAATGTTGAAATGGTTTTTCCAGAACTCTCTTAAGGACAATCCTGTATCTGATGTCACCTCAAAGCACCTTTGAAACAATGCTTTTGTGTACAGTTTCTTGAAATTGGAAATGACATTTTGGTCCATGGGCTGGATGAGTGGTGTGGTATTAGGGGGGCAAGAACTGAACTGCTCCAACAATGCAACTTCCAAACCTGGAGGATGTGCAGGAGCATTGTCCATTAACAGGAGGCATTTAAGGGGCAAATGATTATCCTGGAGGTATTTTTTCACACTCTGGCCAAACCATTCATCCACTCAATAAAAATTGGCCTCATGACCCATGTTTCTTGTTTGTCCTCCACATCACACACAATTTACTTTTGATCACATTGTTTCTGCTAAATACTCTAGGAGTTTCTGAATGGTACACCAGTAAGGGCTTCACTTTACAATCACCACTAGCATTACCACACAACAAAAGAGTTAGCCTATCTTTCATAGGCGTATGTCCTGGTAGTGCCTTTCCTCCTGTGTAATGGAACGTTCTCTTTGGCATTTTCTTCCAAAACAGGCCAGTTTCATCACAGTTGAAGACTTGTGGGGGATGAATCCTCCAGCCGCTGCGTAATCTTGAATTCAGACACAATTTGTCAGCACCAGACTTTTCCAAACTCGCACCTTCGCCATGCCTAGTAACACTGTGTATGCCAGTGCGCCTCTTGAATTTTTCGAACCACCCTCTCTGCTGGCCTTAAAATCACTTAGAGGTATATTTTCATAGCACTTAGCCTTCCAAAGTTCCATAGAAACCTATGGAACTTTGGAAGGCTAAGTGCTTTGAAAATGAGGTTCTTAGTAAACTAGCACTTGTCCCAGGCATGTTCTTAATGAGATCGGCATACAACAGTCGGGCCTTTTCACATATGATGGCCTCAGAAATAATAACTGTTCCACATCTTCAATTGTTTGCGATCTCTGTTTCGTTAGCACATTCACTCCTTTTGCTACTTTTGCCTCTTTTATTACTTCCTTTTTCACCACAATTGAACTTATCGTGGATGGTGGACTTCCCGTACATGCGGCCGGATTTCAACAATCTTAATGCCGCTCTTGTATTTTTCAATGATTTCCTTCTTCAACTCAATCGTGTTCCTGTCCTCCTTCTTTGAAGGGCTGCTGGCTCTAGAAACTTTTTTTGGTACCATGATGACGAAATTCTTATCATCAAGCCACAGTCATTTATGCAGAGACACTGAACCAAAAGCAGCAGTGTGGGCAAAACGACGAAATTTGTATCATCAAGCCACAGTCATTTATGAAGAGGCACTGAACCAAAAGCAGCAGGGTGGGCAAAACGACGAAATTTATATCACACAAGGAAAAACAACGCCCCAGAAGAACGCTGCAGGAGAACGCCCCAGAAGAACGCCGCAGGAGAACGTAATACCAGCATGGGCACGCCGCAAAAACCAAAGGCAACCTACTAAAACCGAGACAAATTTTTCGCTTAACAAAATTCACGAACAACTGAAAACGACGAATCCGAAGTCACGAAAACCAAGGTTTCAATGTATTTAAACTGTGGTAACTGCACAGGAAGGCACCCAAGCATTCATGGTGTAGTGTGTCTCACGCTCCCACAAAGCTCTGTTAAGCTTGTCATAAGCTCCGGACTGGGCAACATGGCACCGCATTACCCAATTGTGAGAATGTAAACCTGCTGTTCTCTGAGAATACCTATTACAGGTAAAGCGAATGCTACATACCTGTAGAAGGTATTCTCCGAGGACAGCAGGCTGATTGTTCTCACTGATGGGTGACGTCCACGGCAGCCCCTCCAATCGGAATCTTCACTAGCAAAGTCCTTTGCTAGCCCTCGCGCGCCGATGCGCACCGCGCATGCGCGGCCGTCTTCCCGCCCGAAACCGGCTTGAGTCGGCCAGTCTCATATGTAGCAAGACAAAGACCAGGGAAGACACAACTCCAAAGGGGAGGCGGGCAGGTTTTGTGAGAACAATCAGCCTGCTGTCCTCGGAGAATACCTTCTACAGGTATGTAGCATTCGCTTTCTCCGAGGACAAGCAGTCTGCTTGTTCTCACTGATGGGGTATCCCTAGCCCCCAGGCTCACTCAAAACAACAAACATGGTCAATTGGGCTCTCGCAACGGCGAGGACATAACTGAGATTGACCTGAAAAAGTTACCAACTAACTGAGAGTGCAGCCTGGAACAGAACAAACAGGGCCCTCGGGGGGTGGAGTTGGATCCTAAAGCCCAAACAGGTTTCTGAAGAACTGACTGCCCGAACCGACTGTCGCGTCGGGTATCCTGCTGCAGGCAGTAATGTGTGGACAGAAGACCACGTCGCAGCTTTGCAAATCTCTTCAATAGTGGCTGACTTCAAGTGGGCTACCGACGCTGCTTGGCTCTAACATTATGAGCCGTGACATGACCCTCAAGAGCCAGCCCAGCCTGGGCGTAAGTGAAGGAAATGCAATCTGCTAGCCAATTGGATATGGTGCGTTTTCCTACAGCCACTCCCCTCCTATTGGGATCAAAAGAAACAAACAATTGGGGCGGACTGTCCTGTTGGCTGTGTCCGCTCCAAATAGAAGGCCAAATGCTCTCTTGCAGTCCAATGTGTGCAGCTGACGTTCAGCAGGGCAGGAATGAGGACGGGGAAAGAATGTTGGCAAGACAATTGACTGGTTTAGATGGAACTCCGACACAGACCTTTGGCAGAAACTTAGGGGTGAGTGCGGAGGACTACTCTGTTATGATGAAATTTGGTGTAAGGGGCCTGGGCTACCAGGGCCTGAAGCTCACTGACTCTACGAGCTGAGTAACTGCCACCAAGAAAATGACCTTCCAGGTCAAGTACTTCAGATGGCAGGAGTTCAGTGGCTCAAAAGGAGGTTTCATCAGCTGGGTGAGAACGACATTGAGATCCCATGACACTGTAGGAGGCTTGACAGGGAGCTTTGACAAAAGCAAACCTCTCATGAAGCGAACAACTAAAGGCTGTCCTGAGATCGGCTTACCTTCCACACGTAATGGTATGCACTGATTGCACTAAGGTGAACCCTTACAGAGTTGGTCTTAAGACCCGACTCAGACAAGTGCAGAGGTAATTCAAGCAGGGGGTCTGTGTAGGACAAGATCGAGGATCTAGGCCTTGCCTGTCACACCCAGACGGCAAAACCTCCATCCACAGAAAGAAATAACTCCTCTTAGTGGAATCTTTCCTGGAAGCAGCAGATACGGAGGACACCCTCTGACAGACCCAAAGAGGCAAATCTACGCTCTCAACATCAGGCCGTGAGAGCCAGGGACCGGAGGCTGGGATGCAGAAGCGCCCCTTCGTCCTGGGTGATGAGGGTCCGAAAAACCTCCAATCTCCACGGTTCTTCGGAGGACAACTCCAGAAGAAGAGGGAACCAGATCTGACCGCGGCCAAAAGGGATCAATCAGAATCATGGTGCCTCGGTCTGCTTGAGTGTTCAACAAAGTCTTCCCCACCAGAGGTATGTGAGGATAAGCATACAGCAGACCCTCCCCCACAGTCCAGGATGAAAGGCATCCGATGCCAGTCTGCCGTGGGCCTGAAGCCTGGAACAGAACTGAGGGACTTTGTGGTTGGCTCGAGATGCGAAGAGATCCACCAAGGGGGTGCCCCCACACCTGGAAGATTCTGTCGCACTACACGAAGAATTGAGCGACACGTCGTGAGGTTGCATATCCTGCTTAACCTGTCGGCCAGACTGTTGTTGTACGCCTGCCAGGTATGTGGCTTGGAGCACCATGCCGTGACGGCGAGCCCAGAGCCACATGCTGACGGCTTCCTGACACAGGGAGCGAGATCCGGTGCCCCCCTGCTTGTTGATGTAATACATGGCAACCTGGTTGTCTGTCTGAATTTGGATAATTTGGTGGGACAGCCGATCTCTGAAAGCCTTCAGAGCGTTCCAGATCGCTCACAGCTCCAGAAGATTGATCTGCAGATCGCGTTCCTGGAGGGACCAGCTTCCTTGGGTGTGAAGCCCATCGACATGAGCTCCCCAGCCCAGGAGAGACGCATCCGTGGTCAGCACTTTTTGTGGCTGAGGAATTTGGAAAGGACGTCCCAGAGTCAATTGGACCCAAATCGTCCACCAATACAGGGATTTGAGAAAACTCGTGGACAGGTGGATCACGTCTTCTAGATCCCCAGCAGCCTGAAACCACTGGGAAGCTAGGGTCCATTGAGCAGATCTCATGTGAAGGCGGGCCATGGGAGTCACATGAAACTGTGGAGGCCATGTGGCCCAGCAATCTCAACATCTGCCGAGCTGTGATCTGCTGTGACGCTCGTACCCGCGAGACGAGGGACAACAAGTTGCTGGCCCTCGCCTCTGGGAGGTAGGCGCGAGCTGTCTGAGAATCCAGCAGAGATCCTATGAACTCGAGTTTCTGCACTGGAGAAGATGGGACTTTGGGTAATTTATCACAAACCCCAGTAGCTCCAGGAGGCGAATAGTCATCTGCATGGACTGCAGGGCTCCTGCCTCGGATGTGTTCTTCACCAGCCAATCGTCGAGATATGGGAATACGTGTACCCCCAGGTCCTGCGAAGTGCCGCTGCTAACTACAGCCAGGCACTTTGTGAACACCCTGGGCGCAGAGGCGAGCCCAAAGGGTAGCACACAGTACTGGAAGTGACGTGTGCCCAGCTGAAATCGCAGATACTGTCTGTGAGCTGGCAGTATCGGGATGTTGCGTATAGGCGTCCTCAAGTCCAGAGAGCAGAGCCAATCGTTTTCCTGAATCATGGGAAGAAGGGTTGCCCAGGGAAAGCATCCTGAACTTTCTTTTACGAGATATTTGTTCAGGGCCCTTAGGTCTAGGATGGGACGCATCCCCCCTGTTTTCCTTTCCACAAGGAGTACCTGGAATAGAATCCCAGCCTTCTGCCCGGATGGCACGGGCTCGACCGCATTGGCGCTGAGAAGGGCGGAGAGTTCCTCTGCAAGTACCTGCTTGTGCTGGAAGCTGTAAGGACTGAGCTCCCGGTGGACAATTTGGAGGTTTGGAGGCCAAATTGAGGGTGTATCCTTGCCGGACTATTTGCAGAACCCACTGATCGGAGGTTATGAGAGGCCACCCTTTGGTGAAAAGCTTTCAAACCTCCCCCCGACTGGCAGGTCGCCCGGCACTGACACTTGGATGTCGGCTATGCTCTGCTGGAGCCAGTCAAAAGCCCGTCCCTTGCTTTTGCTGGGGAGCCGAGGGGCCTTGCTGAGTCGCACGCTGCTGACGAGAGCGAGCGCGCTGGGGCTTAGCCTGGGCCACAGGCTGTCGAGAAGGAGGATTGTACCTACGCTTGCCAGAAGAGTAGGGACCAGTCTTCCTTCCCCCGAAAAATCTTCTACCTGTAGAGGTAGATGCTGAAGGCTGCCGGCGGGAGAACTTGTCGAATGCGGTATCCCGCTGGTGGAGATGTTCTACCACCTGTTCGACCTTCTCTCCAAAAATATTGTCCGCACGGCAAGGCGAGTCCACAATCCGCTGCTGGAGTCTGTTCTCCAGGTCGGAGGCAAGCAGCCATGAGAGCCTGCGCATCACCACACCTTGAGCAGCGGCCGTGGACGCAACATCAAAGGTGTCATACACCCCTCTGGCCAGGAATTTCTGCACGCCTTCAGCTGCCTGACCACCTCCTGAAAAGGCTTGGCTTGCTCAGGGGGAGCGCATCCACCAAGCCCGCCACTGCCGCACATTGTTCCTCATATGTATGCTCGTGTAGAGCTGGTAGGACTGAATCTGGCCACGAGCATAGAAGAATGGTAGGCCTTCCTCCCAAAGAGTCTAAGGTTCTAGAGTCTTTGCCCGGGGGCGCCGAAGCATGCTCCCTAGAACTCTTAGCCTTCTTTAGGGCCAAATCCACAACTCCAGAGTCATGAGGCAACTGGGTGCGCATCAGCTCTGGGTCCCCATGGAGCCGGTACTGGACTCGATCTTCTTGGGAATGTGGGGATTAGTTAGAGGTTTTGTCCAGTTCGCCAGCAATGTCTTCTTAAGGACATGGTGCATGGGTACTGTGGACGCTTCCTTAGGTGGAGAAGGATAGTCCAGGAGCTCAAACATTTCAGCCCTGGGCTCGTCCTCCCACAACCACCGGAAGGGGATGGCCGTAGACATCTCCCGGACAAAGGAAGCGAAAGACAGACTCTCAGGAGGAGAAGCTGCCTTTCAGGAGAGGGAGTGGGATCAGAGGGAAGACCTTCAGACTCCTCGTCAGAGAAATACCTGATGTCCTTCCTCTTCCCTCCCACGAGGCCTCACCCTCGTGTCAGACACAAGTTCACGAACCTGTGTCTGCAACCGCGCCCGACTCGACTCCGTGGAGCCACGTCCACGATGGGGGCGTCGAGAGGTAGACTCCCTCGCCCGCATCGGCGAAGCTCCCTCCATCGACGTAGTCGGGGAGCCCCTCCTGGGAGGCGACGGCAGTCGGTACCACCAGCAGGCGGCACCGACGCCGGTGACCTCACCTCGGGCGATGGACCAGCCGGCGCCACGCTCGACGGTACCGGAGGCGCAAGCACCCGCCGGTACCGGAGGGGTAGGGCGCAACAGCTCTCCAGAATCTCTGGAAGAACGGCCGGAGGCTCTCGTTCAGAGCGGCTGCAGAAAAAGGCATGGAAGTCGATGCAGGCGTCGACGTCAGAACCTGTTCCGGGCGTGGAGGCTGTTCCGGGCTGTCCAGAGTGGAGCGCATCGACACCTCTTGAACAGAGGGTGAGCGGTCCTCTCGGTGCCGATGCCTGCTGGGTGCCGACTCCCTCGGCGACCCAGAGCTCTCGGTGCCGACACGGAAGGGGACTGGTGTCGATGCTTCTTAGATTTTTTGCGAAGCACGTCACCGGCGCTTCCCGGCACCGACGAGGAGGACGTAGAATCCAGCCGTCTCTTCCTTGGGGCTGAGACCGAAGAGGGTCGATCTCGGGGGGGCTGTACCGCAGGAGCCCTCAGGGTAGGGGGAGACCCACCCGAAGGCTCACCGCCACCAGCAGGGAGTGGACAGCCCTCACCTGCACTCCAGACGAAGCACCACCGTCCGACGACATCAGCAGACGAGGTCCCGGTACCATCGACGTCGATGCAGTCAACCCGATGTCTCGGCGCCGATGCAGAGGGTCGATGCCTCGATGCACTCGCCGCCGAGGATGAAGGTCTGGACGCTGCAGACGCGATGCACTCGATACCCCCGGTGCCGATGCCGACGAAGAGCCCGAGAACAAAAAGTTCCACTGGGCCAACCTCGCTACCTGAGTCCGCTTCTGTAAAAGGGAACACAGACTACAGGCCTGAGGGGCGGTGCTCGGGCCCCCAGACACCGAAGACACGAAGCGTGCCTGTCAGTGAGCGAGATTACCCGGGGCGCACTGGGTGCACTTCTTGAAGCCGCTGGAAGGCTTCGATGTCATGGGCGGAAAAAATCACGCCGGCAAGATCGAAAGACGAAATGGCGAAATTTGGCACCAGCAGAAAAAAGCGGGAAGGAAATTTCGGACCGGGGCCTAAGTAAGGCCTACCCCGACGACGAAAGAAAACTTACCCGGGGTGAAAAACTCGAACTAGAGGAAGGGAAAAAGCCAAAAGAGGTTTTTTCCAACACTTTTGAAGCGAAACGAGTCAAAAACGACGCGCGAGGTCGACTTTTTCGGGGCACGAAACGGAAACACAACCGTCCTGAGTGCAGAGAAAAGAAGACTGGCCGGCTCAAGCCGGTTTCGGGCGGGGAAGACGGCCGCGCATGCGCGGTGCGCATCGGCGCGCGAGGGCTAGCAAAGGACTTTGCTAGTGAAGATTCCGATTGGAGGGGCTGCCGTGGACGTCACCCATCAGTGAGAACAAGCAGCCTGCTTGTCCTTGGAGAAGTATCTTCACTTTATGACTGCAGTTTATAAAACAAACCAGATTATAGCATGTAGTTAGACTAAAATGTAAAACGTGTATTGACTGGGGATCTCGCCAGAGACAGGGCATTAAGTCATTGCACGTGCAAAGGCTTCAAGTAATACAAAACAACTAGATGGAAACTGAAACTGCCTTTCAATTTCAGCTAAAATTTAAAACTATCTGAAAGTGAAATTGTAGCCACAACTCATCACCTAGTTTTGGCTGATGCCAAAACCAAAAACTCAAGTTTGATTGTGTGAATGTGAACCAGTGAAGGCTGCTGGAAATTGTTAGAGCTTTGTAGTCTGCATTTCTCTGATATAGATATAAACTATAACAAGGGAACAATTATGTTGACTATTCCACCAAATTTGTAACACAAAACCTTATAAGAATAGATATAATTTAACAAAATCCACTCTTATTAATATTTTACCTCCATTTTTTAAAATCCATACTTTACACAGTCCCTCCAGCTTTAAACAGGGTAGAGAGTATTCTGTTGCATATGGATTTATTTGCTTCCCATTGACTGGAGGTGCACGGGACGAATCCACCGAATGGATCTCCTGTCTGAGAGATAGTGACAAAACGAGTTGGACGAAAAATTTGTTATTCCATTGCAGTTGTTATATATACAATGGATGAATCAGAGAGATATATCGCTGTGCTAATGCGAGGTTTAAACAGCTCCTGAGGACGCCGTTGGTGAAACACAGCACTGTGTAGAGCTGCAAGAAAGGACTTTTTTATATAAAGAATTGATGGACACGAGTTAAAACAGCTTTAATTTATGATATAGACTTTTGGAAGAACATGAATACAACTGGAGTGGACTGTGTAAAGTATGGATTTTAAAAAATGATGGAGTAAAATATTAATAAAGAGTGGATTTTGTTAAAATTATATTTATTCTTATAAGGTTTTTGTATTCTCTGATATACCCACAGTATCCAAGCATTAGTTTAATCTATAAAATGGAAGACTGTATTTTACTTCCAAGCAAAATAGCCTCCACACACATGAACCGCAGGTAATGAAAATGTAACTAAAAGTCATGGTGCTTTTTCAGTGCCTGACTTTGTGCCACCCTTGGAGTGACGGCTTAGTTCATAACTCCACAGAGAGGCTAATTCCTAAAGAGCTTATTGTCCTAAATGTACACTTAAATTCCCGCTTATCTTTTGTATAAACATTTATTTGGAGTACATAAGTATTGCCATAGTGGGAAAGACCAAAGGTCCATCGAGCCCATGTTTCCAACAGTGGCCAATCCAGGTCACAAATTCCCGGCAAGATCCCAAAAATGTACAAAACATTTTATACTGCTTATCCCAGAAATAGTGGATTTTCCCCAAGTCCATTTAATAACGGTCTATGGACTTTTCCTTTAGGAAGCCACCCAAACCTTCTTTAAACTCCGCTAAGCTAACCGTCTTTACCACATTCTCTGGCAACGAATTCCAGAGTTTAATTACACGTTGAGTGAAGAAACATTTTCTCTGATTCGTTTTAAATTTACTACATTGTAGCTTCATCACATGCCCCCTAGTCCTAGTATTTTTGGAAAGCGTGAACAGACGCTTCACATCTAGCCATTCAGCTCCACTCATTATTTTATAGACCTCTATCATATCTCCCCTCAGCCACCTTTTCTTCAACCTGAAGAGCCCTAGCCGCTTTAGCCTTTCCTCATAGGGAAGTCGTCCCATCCCCTTTATCATTTTCGTCGCCCTTCTCTGCACCTTTTCTAATTCCACTATCCACCTTATAATCGAAAGAGAAAAACGCCCATATTCCGACCTAAATCGGGAGATGGACGTCTTTCTCTTGCGGGCGCCCAAATCGGTATAATGGAAAGCCGATTTGAGGCGTCTTCAACTGCACTCCGTCGCAGGAACGAATAAAGTTGATGGGGGCGTGTTGGAGGCGTGGCGAAGGCGGGACTGGGGTGTGGTTATCGGCTGAGGAGAGATGGGCGTCTTTAGCTGATAATCGAAAAAAAGGCGATTTTACCGCGATTTTCACTTTTTTTGGACCTTTTTTTTTTCACGAACAAGCCCCAAAAAAGTGCCCCAACTGACCAGATGACCACTGGAGGGAATCGGGGATCACCTGCCCTGACTCCCCCAGTGGTCACTAACCCCCTCCCACCAAAAAAACCCCACTTTACAAACTTTTTTTCCCAGCCTGTATGCCAGCTTCAAATTCCGTACCCACCTCCATGACAGCAGAATGTGTTCTATCCTGTGACAGCCTTTCCCTGGTTCTGATGTGGGTCTCGGGTGAGTGTGACACCTTTTCTGTTAAGGGCACTGCCGAGTCATATCAGCAATGCATTGTGGTGGGTGTAGAGTATTGGGATCCGTGATTCCACTAGCTTGTGTTAAATACTCACGATGTTGGTAGTTGGTAGGCTATACTCCCATGGTGCTTTTCCCTCTGCTTACTGGGTCAGAGTATGCCCTGTTTTGTTTCCGGTAGTCCATGAGGTAGTGGCCATTTTTGTAAGCCAGTTTTAGATCCTGTTCATGTGTTAGCCACGTTATAGCACTTAGTTCTTACCTTGAATGTTGCTGAAAGAGGGCATTGTACACCATTCTGCCAGCTCGGACCTACTGCTAATCTCAGTACCAGCAAGACTCGTTGCCAGTGGGGCACAACCTCTAATCTGCAGTTAACTGTGAGTAAAGGTGCTTATTCAAATAAAGGACGTTTTCAGCGAGATTAGTCTTCAGGTGTCAACTGCTGTGCCAAGGTTATACACCAGCAAGAAGTCCTGGCCGTGGAGCACTTTTAGTGGGTACTGCAGTGCACTTCAGGCAGGCAGACCCTGGCCTATCCCCCCCCCCCCCCCCCACCTGTAACACTTGTGGTGGTAAATGGGAGGCCTCTGAAACCCACTGTACCCACATGTAGTTGCCCCCTTCACCCCTAAGAGCTATGGCAGTGTTGTACATTTGTCCCTCCCACGAATGGGGCTTGGATTAGGACGTTTCTGAGCTGGATGTTTTTATTTTCCATTATCGCAAAAAAAAAAACGCCCAGCTCAGAAAGGACCAAATCCATGGCATTTGGTCCGTCCAAACCGTATTTTCGAAACAAAAGATGGACGCCCATTTTTTCGAAAATACGGTCTGTCCCGCTTCTTCACGTACCTGTTTTCGGACATAGACGCCCATGGAGATGGGCGTTCGCGTTCGATTATGCCCCTCCACATCTTTCTTTGAGATACAGTGACCAGAATTGAACACAATATTCGAGGTGCGGTTGCACCATGGAGCGATACAAAGGCATTATAACATCCTCATTTTTGTTTTCCATTCCTTTCCTAATAATACCTAACATTCTATTTGCTTTCTTAGCCGCAGCAGCACACTGAGCAGAAGGTTTCAACGTATCATCAATGACTACACCTAGATACCTTTCTTGGTCCATGACTCCTAATGTGGAACCTTGCATGACGTAGCTATAATTCGGGTTCCTCTTTCCCACATGCATCACTTTGCACTTGCTCACATTAAACGTCATCTGCCATTTAGACCCCAGTCTCCCAGTCTCGTAAGGTGCTCTTGTAATTTTTCACAATCCTCCCGTGATTTAACAACTTTGAATAACTTTGTGTCATCAGCAGGGGCGTAGCCAGACACCCAATTTTGCATGGGCCTGGGCCCAAGATGGGTGGGCAGAAGAACTCCGCCCTGTTGCACAAGTGATTTGGTCTCTCCCTCTCTCGCCTGCATGCCATATGGTCTCTCAAATATCCCCCGCATACCTTTTAAATAGCAGATTTTCACCTTCAGCGAACTGCAAGTAATACACACCGCATGTTGGCCCCACAGCCTTCCCTCTGATGCAACTTCCTGTTTCTGCACAGGCGGGAATACATCACAGAGAAGGCTTTGGGGCCGGTGCAAGCAGTATGTATCAGTCTCTGCTCTCTGCAAGCAAAGATCTGTTATTTACAAGGTATGCAGGAGGGACAGTTGTTGGGAGTTTTCAGCTGGTGGGGCTGCCAGCCACATCAAAGGTGTGCTGCTACGGCCCACCCAGGCCCACCCTTGGCTACGCCACTGGTCATCAGCAAATTTAATTACCTCACTAGTTACTCCCATTTCTAGGTCATTTATAAATATGTTAAAAAGCAGCGGTCCCAGCACAGAGCCCTGGGGAATCCACAAACTACCCTTCTCCATTGAGAATACTGACCATTTAACCCTACTCTCTGTTTTCTATCTTTTAACCAGTTTTTAATCCACAATAGAACACTACCTCCTATCCCATGTACTCTATTAAACTATTATGCAAGATCATAACTTCAATTGTGGTACAAAAAAAATACAAAGAGTAGCCCCTCCCCCCCAGGACTACCTTAAATCCCAGGTGGTCTAGGGGTGTAGTCGGGGCAGGAGCAATGTGCCAATCACGGCAGCCATTTTGAGAGCAGGGCCAGAATGGGCAGGAGTAACTGGGGATCACTTCTGCCCAATACTACACTCCTAGACCAGACCACCAGGGATCTTAAAATAGGCCTAGGGGGACATATAAGTGTGGGGTGAGGTACTGGACTGCTCTTTGTATATCATATGTGGCAAAAAGTTCTTGGATAATTAATTTGTCCTCTAGCTTGCTGCTTGTAAGATGACTCTGAAATGGCATTGTTTTATCTTGAATTGTACCTTCTCAGCAGTGTGTATGTCAATCATGGGTGATGCCCTCTGTCAGTTATTGTTCATGCTATAAGCATTCTAGATAGAATTTTTGTAACTGTCCACCTAAGATTAGATTTTGTTTTGCAAAGGATAGGTGTCTGTTTGTTTTGGTGGAGAAGCAGAAAATCAGCCTTGGAGTACTGACGGGAGTTGTATACCATTCTAAAAGTTTCAGCAAATGATTTCTTTGCAGCAGATAGCACTTCTACTATTCCTTTCCTGTTAATGTGGTTTGTTGTCTTCAGCCTGAAAAATGGTATCTAGATCCTTGTCCTATATACTAAATGTGATACGTAATACCAGAGAATCAAATCAACTGTGAAATGCAAGGAAGCAAAACTTTGCTTTTAGGATTGATTTTTGTGTGTGTGTGTCATGGAGCTGGTCTTAATCTCTCGGAGATAATTTTCAAGTTTTTATTTCCCCACTTTATTGAAAGGGGAAGCTTCTGTAAGGCATGTGGTTTGACATTTATCTGCAATGGTTTTGTTATATTGTCTCATCTTTCTTATTATAGAGCCTGGAGTTTGTGATAGCTCAGCTGTGGACTTGTATCAGCTGACCTTATGCAGTTCTGAGGAGCAACCTGAAGGTAAGATGTTGCCAAACTGCAACATGCACAATTTGTTAATGAAGAGCAGTTCATACATTTCACTAAAGCTTGCTGTGCTTTATAAATTGGGGAGAAGAGGGACCTAGGTGATTGCAAATTAAAGCTCATGGAACCAGAATCCTAGCCCTGGCTCCAACTGGGTCAGAATGCTAGAGGAGCAGGGCCCATCTGCCAGTTCAGAAAAACTATTGAGACTTGTCTTTTGTGTAATTTATATCATATAGGATGAATGGAGATGAAATTGAAAGTATTCTTTTGATGTACAATAAGCTGTTTTGAAGCTGATTTATTTATTGATAATTTTTGGGCAGGTGTAAGTTTGTCCCGTTTCCGATTGTCATTCAGTATACCAAGTCATAATCATTCATTATACTTAGTTATAATCATAAGACACTGAGGGGTATTTTCAAAGTACTTAGACTTACAAAATTACAGAGCAAGTTCATAATTGTATGCCAACATGCAGAAAGAAGGATCATCAAAATAGTTGCAGTAAATACATTTGATTTTAGATATAAAATGTGTATCAAACGCCAAAGAATAAAGTGGCAAGAAAATTAAACAGTGCAAACCAGTAGATATAGGTTTCTTAGGCACTTGAATTAAAGTGGATTGATAAGTGTTCGTAAATGATGCCTACACCTCCATAGAGGCCTGCAGCCAGTCTACTTGTCTTCTATGTTACACATTCCACTTATCCTCAGCCAACAGATCCTGTCTGATTTAATGACAAAGTAAAATTATGTATTTGTTACATTTATATCCCACATTTTTCCACCTATTTGTAGGCTCAATGTGGCTTACATAGTACCGGAGAGGCGTTACAGACTCCGGTGTAAACAAATACAAAGTGATGTTATGGTAAGATAAAGTTCATGTTGCACAGCCACACTAGGGAAACGTACAATGGAAGAGTTGTGTTATGTCCATTACGTTCTTTAATTTTGTTGTGTTGCAAAGGTCAGACATTTATGTTGGATCGGTAGGGTATGCTTTTTTAACAGGTTAGTTTTTAGTGTTTTCCGGAAGTTTAGGTGGTTGTTCGTAGTTTTCAAGGCTTTTGGTAATGCGTTCCACAGTTGTGTGCTTATGTAGGAAAAACTGGAAGCATAAGTTGATTTGTATTTGAGTCCTTTGCAGCTTGGGTAGTGCAGATTTAGGTATGTTCATGTTGATTCGGATGTGTTTCTAGTTGGTAGTCGATCAAGTCTGTCATGTATCTCAGAGCTTCACCGTAGATAATTTGTGAACCAGAGTGCAGATTTTGAAAGCAATGCGTTCTTTGATTGGGAGCCAGTGTAGTTTTAAAGTCACATTCCCTCCACTGCAAAACAGTATGCACAAATCTGTGCAAAAACACACTCAACTGTACCATGCCATACCAACATTAACTCCCAGGACTCTTGAGAACAACCTTGTGCATGAAAAGGCAGCACTGTAAATATTACGCCGGGCCCTAAAACACCAGTGCGTTTCCTAGTGAGAACAGAACAAATGAGACTGCTACAAAATCTCCACACTAGCTGAATACTGAACCTTGGCCACTGGTATAAAACACAGACAGACCCTCAACAATATATGAACCAAGGGACCACGGATCAGTAATAGGGATATGAAGGCAAAACAGTGAACTGGAACCCCAAGAAGTCAGATTCTGTATACAGCAGTAGTAAGAAATAGATACCGAAATTCAAGATATCGGATATGTGCATTTCCAAATGTTTCCAAAACTGTAGAAGGAAAGACACTAACTCTAAATCTGCCACAACAAGTGCAACAAGTGAGCCAAGATATTAATCTAAATGGTGGAACTCTATTCCAAAGGCCATGAGAAGCATTAACAACTACCTCCAATTCAGAAAGGAACTAAAGACATGCCTCTTCAGGAACAACCTATAGGCCAATTGCACTCGTGGCTAAACTCTAAATACATTGTAACCACTATATACCACTATAATATCCATATAACAGCTACATGTAAGCCACTTTGAACCAAAACGTGTTTTTGGAAATAGTGGGATACAAGAACAGATAATAAATCCAGATAACCTCAATATTAAAAAAGGAAGAAAAATAGACCTCAAACGCCAGAGGACACATATGTTTGTGTCACAAATTGGCTGTGGATATTTTCACTGGTCAAAAACCTCTATTTAATAATTTTGTTTTATGCTTTTAAAATGTTGCTTTTTTCTTCTTTTTTTTTTTCCAATTACTTATGTGTGCAGTTTTCACTGGTCAAAAACCTCTATTTAATCATTTTGTTTTATGCTTTTAAAATGTTGCTTTTTCTTCGTTTTCTTCAACTACTTCTATTTGCAGTTATTTATGCAAACACATTTTCCAATATCCGACATACTCCAATTAATAAATCAGAATAAATACTTTTCTACCTTTGTTGTCTGAGCATTTTATTTTTCTGTTCGTGTTGGCCCAGTGGCTTTTTTCCTGTTTTTTGCAGGATCCCCTGTCCATTTGACAGTTCTTCTGCTCTGTCCACCATTCATCTTCCTTCTGTGTCCCTCTACATTCAGCATTTGCCCTCAGTGTCCCTATCCTCCCTCTACAGTCAGCATCTGCCCTCTGTGTTTATCTTGCCCTCTCCTGCATTTCCCCTTGTTTACTCCTATCCCCCCCCCCCCCTCACACACACACACTGTGTCCAGCATTTCCCCTGTCTGTCCTTACCTATGCTTCTTCATGTTCAGCATCTCTTCTCTGTCTTTCTGTTCCTCCACTCTTTTTTGTCTTTATTCCTCTTGCACCCTTACTGTATCTCTCCTCCCCTCCCCTTTATTGTCTAGTATTGCTCCCTCTTGGATCTCCTGTGTCTCTCTTACTTTCATCCACTCGTCCAGTCTGATCTCTCTCTCCCCCGCCACTGGTCCAGCGTTTCTCCACTTCCTTCATCCCATCCCCATGGTTCCAGCAACTCTGACTCCCTCTTCTCCCTGCAGTCCAATGGTGCTGCTAATTTGTCTTGATCGCTGCTGGTTGCGGCACCATGGTGATTCAAACAGGCTGCCTCAGGGCCTTGACCTTCCCTGTGATGCATCCAGCCACACGGAACAGGAAGTCGCATCAGAGGAGGGTGGGAGGCATCACAGGGAAGGCCAGGTCCTGAGGCAGCCTGCTGTAATCACTGCAGTGCTGCTACTTGGCAGCGATCAAGGCAAATAGCAGCACTATCAATCCGCAGGGAGAAGAGATGCCAGCACACTAGCTCTGAGGCTGACAATAGTCTGGGACAGTGCATGATAGAGAGGTGGGACGCCAATTGCTGCAGTGAGAGCAGGTCAGTAATTGATGATTACTGAGGTAGGCTGAGTTCTAGCTGCTGCTGCCTTTAAAATTTGTGACGGTCACCCTTTGCTTGGGGAGGCTTTGCCTATGAAATGCAGCATCATGCATTTACAGCAGTGTGTGTTAAGTGATCAAGATCTAATGTCTTCAAATTAGAGATAATTTTGGAGGGAATATTGAAACAGTGCAACAAGGCCAGAGCCAGAGGGATGTTGTGTTTCATAGAGAGGTGCCATTTGTGAGGCCTCATCTAGAATGCTGTACTCTGTCCTTGAGGCTGTACCTTGGAAAGAGACAAAAGGTTCAAAGACAGCTAGCTAAAATGGGGCAAGATCTGCACCAAAAGCAGAATAAATGAGTGAGACTCTCTTTTCCTAGGATAGACACATTGGAGAGATGAGGAAGGAAGATATAAATATTTTTAAATACATGAAGGCTATGAGTGCATAAGAATAAAGCTTTTTAATGAAAAGAAAGTAGTAGAAGTGGGAGTCATGATATGTATGAAGCTCCAAGGGGACTAGATTCAGGAATATTGGGGGGGGGGGGTTTAATGGGGAGGGTAGTAGATACCTGAAATGCCCTTCCAGAGGTGTTGGAAAGAAAAATGGTGGTAAAATTCAGAAGTACACAGGATAAACACTGAAGATCTTGGAGATGAGGCCAAAGCACTGGGATGACCTGCTTAGAGCAGCAGTGATACGCTTACAAGAATGCAGTAGGGCAGCGTTCTTCATTGCAAGGCCTGTGAGTTAATGGCAGACCTCAGGGACTTCTTGGGCGGCCCACACAGTCTTAATTTTTTTTCCACTGGATGCAGGCCATGGGTTTTGCCTTGAAGAACACTTCCATGCTCCCTAATGTTGGGCATCTCTCTCTTGCTTCTTCCCCCTCGTTTCTGCCAGTGTGGTTTGATTGATCTTTCTCTTTCCCACACCCTCTGTTCCCTCTCCACTTTGTGAGTCTGGTATCTCTGCCCATAGGAGACAACTTTTCAAAATAATTGGGGGTGCTGAATTTTTTTTTTTTTTTTTACAGGCAGTGTGTTCTTTTCCCCCTCCCCCCCCACCTTAAAATCCTGTCTGCTTAAGTCTTCACCTGGGCAGTGGCAGTGCCACTAATAGGCTGCCTGCAACCTGCACCAGGACTTCTTCCCTGAACTGTCCCACCCCTCAGTCCCCCTGTACTGTGCAAATATAAAGACATGCAAATTTCAAAAACTGATATATTTCAATCACTATACTATAGGTTAACAAATACAAATAAAAAAATGGAAAAGGATTTCATTTTTATTGGAGTAAATACATTTTTTAATTAGCTTTCAAAGGCCAAAACCTCTTTCCTCAGGTCAGAACAGTATACTGCTGTTATGGTATTCTGTTCTGACACGAGAAGGAGGGTTTGGTCTCCAAACATTAGTCAAAATGTATTAAAATTAGTCCAATAAGATATCACCTTACTTCCATTTTCTGTATTTATTAACACAGCTACCACACTACTTTATCCTAAACTAAAAATAAAATTCATTTTTTTCCTACCTTTGTGGTCTGGCTGTTTACTGTTTCTAATTGTGTTGGTCCCAGTCTCTTGTTTCTTCTTAACTCGATCTTAACTCCTCCTTTCCATCCAGTGTCTACCCCCTCTTTCTCCCCTATCCTTCCAGCATCTGCTCCCCTCTCTTCCTCCTTTCCATCCAGCGTCTACCCCTCTCTCTCCCCTTTCCATCCATCGTCTGCCCCCTCTTTCCCTCTTTCTATCCAGCATCTATTTTCTCCATCCATGTTAGTTTTTCTCCTCTTTTCCCTTTCCCTCATCTGTCAGTATGCATCTCCTTCCTCTCTCTCTTCCCTCTCCTCTATCCATGTCCACCATTTTTCCTCTTTCTCCGCCCCGCCATCCATGTTCATCTCGCTTCCTCTCTTCTCTTCTCTCCCCTCCATCATGTCCAGCATTTCTTCTCTCTTCCCTCCATCCATGTGCATCTCACTTCCTCTCTTCCCTCCCCTCCATCCATGTTCAGCATTTCTCCTGCCCTCCCCTGCATCATGTCCAGCAACTCTCCTCTCTCCCCTATCCTTCCCTCCATCCATATCCAGCAACTCTCCTCTTTTCCCTGGCCTCCCCTCCATCCATATCCAGCAAACTCTCCTCTCTCCCCTTCCCTCACCCATCCATATCCAGCAACTCTCCTCTCTCCCCTGCCCTCCCCCATCCATATCCAGCAACTCTCCTCTCTCCCCTGCATCCATGTCCAGCAACTCTCCTCTCTCCCCTGCCCTCACCCATCCATATCCAGCAATATTTTCCGGCCGTCAGTCATCCGAAGTTCCGGTTCCAACATCCCCAGCCCGACCTACCCGCCCCTCTTCTCCCTCAACAGCCCTCCTTGCTTTCCTGCCGCCCAGCCAGCACTTAAAACTCATTTTACCTGACTGAAGTCCTGACTGCAAAAGAAGCAGAGTAGAGCAGGCTCGCCTTCAGCCTTCCCCTTCTCTCTCAACGTCCCGCCCTTGCGGAAACAGGAAATGAGGCACCCACGGAGTCAGCGCCTATGTCTCTGCCTGATTACCTCTGCACACACCCAACGGTCTTATAAACTTGATCATTTTCCTGGCAGCAATTCAGCATGGCTGTCTGGACATCCCCAGAGGCCTTCGCTCTGAATGTCCCTCCCAGGCAGCAACAAGACGTTGCTGCAGAGAAAAGGCTGGGGTGGGCCAGAGAACCTGGTTGAATCGCTGCTAGGACGATGATCATGTCTGTAAGACCGTAGGGTAAGTAAGCAGGGAGGAATGCCTGATCCATGAAGTGAAGAGGGAACGGAGGGCAGGGAAAGTGAGAATGATCAAATGGGACTGAGCAAAAGTCGTCATTGGTTTGCCAGTTGCCTTTCAGGTTAAGATTAAGATGCTATTGTTGACGTTTCACGCATTTAGGATGGAAGTGCCACCATATCTTGCATCTCTGACTATTCCTTATTCCCTGATGCGTGTCCGTAAGTTTCTGCCCGGGCAATGGTTTGCACATTAAGTCTACGAGAGATGGTGCTTTCTTCTTTACTACTCCTGCGCTCTGTGCAGTGAACTATCTATAAAAGTGTTTAAATCAAAGTTAAAACATGGCTTTTTTTGCAAGCTTTTGGGCCTTGAGGTGGATCGGTTTGGACTCAGGATTCTACCTGGAACTGTTTGTATGTACCTTTGTTCTCTCTGTCCTATGATTAGTGGAATTCCTTTCTTTTTCTTAATTTTAGCCTGTGAAGTGCTTAGCCCTACTTGTTCAAACGGTATGACAATTTTGGAAAAATACATAAAGAGAGCGGGTCAGAATGAGTGGTTCTGGATCGAGGTGGGGGGCAGGAGGCTGCTTATTGCAGGATGCAGAAGAAAAGGACAGAGGGGAGAAATGGGATATGGAGAGGGAGAGAGCATAGGGACAGAGGCATTGCTGGACTTGGAGTCAAATAGGGATATAGAGGAGTGATGCTGGATACAAGAAAAGCAAAGAGAAGGGGGAGTGGAGGAGATGGTGCACATGGATGGAGGGAAGGGGAAGAAATGGGAAGGTAGATAACTTTGAGATGGGAGGCAAAAAAAAAAAAAGGAAAAAGAACCCCTGAATTTGAAAAATCAGTGCCAAAGATGGATTTAGGGCAGAAAGTAAAGAGGGAGAGAAAGAACAGCAAATGGACAAGGAGGCCCTGGAAACAGAGTTAAGAGCACAGACAGAGGGAAGTGCAACCAGAGCCTGGGAACAAGATGATCAGAAAAATAAAATCACCAGACAGCAAAGGTAGGAAAAATGATTTTATTTTCAATTTAGTGGTTGAAATAAGTCTGTTTTGAGAATGTTAAATGTGTTGTCTTTATATTTTTCATTATTAAGGAAAAAGTGCATTTTTTTCTATTTCTCCGGTGTTGTATTGTGTGCAGAGCCTGGCATCTTTGGGTTTTGTTTGTGTACATTAGTACTTATAGTTTGTAGTCATGAATTTGAAGAAGAGGGTTTATCTATTTTCTGCATTAGTGACCAAGGCCAAGTGTTGTGCTAGGGATGAAAGTCTAGAAACATTGGTTGCTGTTATGGCCCCAAGTTGGAAAGTTTGTCGGCTGTCCTTCAGCTCTTTTGGACCCAAAACGGCCCCAGCTTAAAAATTAGCGAAGATCACAGCAGTAGAGTAAACTTTACAAAGTGGCAGTTACAGTCCTAAACAACATTTCTTGCATTGGACATTTATGAAGGTATTGGGGTAAATCTGCTTGAAGCAGTAATAAAACAGCATTAGGTTTTCAAGAAGGCTGGGGTGATCTTCATGGCAAGGGAACATGTTTACAGCCAAGAGAGTTCAATGAGAATGGGCAGTCTGATCTTTACACCACAATATAACTAACCTTGGTGGCTATGGAAATTGATATAAAACCTGATAATGGGGAGGGGCATAATGACTTAGATGTTGATTTTGTGAGACGCAAAGCTGACGATGAAATGGCCTAGTAGCAGAAGTGGAAGTTTAGGTTTGTGACATGCTCAGGGTAGATAAGGAGGACAGATAGAATGCTAGGAAATAGGGGAACCGGTGGTGGTTTAAATAAAGAGATTTTGGGCATATAAGAGGATGACTTTCTGGACAAACTAGTAGTTTGTTTGCTATCATTTACTGTTACTATAACCAGCGGATGCATGGAATAAGTTTTAGCAAAGATAGATTTGTTAAATATGTACTTCTGAACTTGATGGTGTTTAATTTTCCATATAAGCATTGTTGTTAAGCTCATTCTCCAAGGACAAGTAGGCCTTGTCATCCTCACATGTGGATGGCATCATCCACACTGCCCAGTGTGGAACACTTTCATAGTGTATACAATTTTAAGAGCATGCGCCAGTGCCTCTCTCCCCTCCCCCCCCCCCCCCACCCTTCAACAAAAGTACAAGACCAACAGTCTCTCTTCATCCGCCGTGAGGCGAGAACATGCTGTTCTCAGCTCCTCACAGCGTCTGGTGTGTTGCTACTTTTTGAGTGCCACTTTTGTGCCGCCTTTAGGATTATTGTTGCCCATTTCGTTATTTTTCTGTTTCGGGAACCTTTTTCTACCCCTTACTACTACTACTATTTAGCATTTCTATAGCGCTACAAAGCGTACGCAGCGCTTCACAAACATAGAAGAAAGACAGTCCCTGCTCAAAGAGCTTACAATCTAATAGACAAAAATAAAGCAAGCAAATCAATTAACAGTTTTAGATTCTCCCCCCCCCCCCCCCCCCCCCTTAAGTTTTCTTATTTTTTCCATGCTCCCAAGGCCTACTCTGGTTGGGATATTTCCCTTTCTTATTTTTTTCTACTGATTTGCCTCTTTTTGATATCACCATCAAGTCATTTGATTTGGCCATTCTTTCCTTGCCATCAAAGGTTCCCATTGGCTTCAAGCACTGTGCTTTGTGCAATCGGGCCATCTCTAGGAGGGACACCCATTCTTGATGTCTACAGTATTTGGTGCCAGAACATACCCCTCCCAGCTGTCTTCTTTGCCTTTGTATGCAGAAAAGAACCTGGCTGTCCAGAGAGGCTCAGAGAAAAATGTTTTGGAGCCTGGTCCAAATTGGCATGGACATCGGTAGTGGCGATTTCGCTGACATAAGGTGCATTGGTCCCTATGGCTGCTAGACCTATGTCTGACACTGGGAGTGGATGTGCTTCGAGCAGGTTTCCACCTGCCTCGACACCAGCTGCTATGCAGCACCGCCGGGACCAGTCAGCATCAGAACCAACATCAAGGGTGCGTGGGGGGTTGGCATTGTCCTCATTGGAACAGAGGAATGTAGGTCAAGAAGCACAAGCATTGATCTCCCTCGACACATGGTGCAGGGATCATCAGGACACCGAGAGTTCTGGTCTCCAAGAAACATTGGCACCGAGAGGGATGCTCTCCCTCTATTGAGGAGGTGCTGCCGCGGGGGTCTCCACGCAGCCAGGACCATGCACCCACACTGACACTGACGGTTCAGCAGCCTGTCTCTGACCCGATGCCCTAACCTTTTCCAAAGTTGGCCCTCAACGAGAGCATCAGGGCTTTGTTCCATAAGCATCTGGCGGGACTTTTCCAACAGACTGCATGCCAGCCGTGCCTCTGCCTGTTGCCCTGCAAGGCCCTCAGCCTGTGGTGAGGTCTCGGATGCCAGTTCCACGTGCGGTACCGATGTATGCAGCTGCCCGTGCTGACACCTCCTTGACTGATGGAGGAAGTTTCGCCGGAGTTGAAGGTGGAGCCTACACCTCAAAGCCCTTCCAGACAAGGACATGTTTCCCCTCCGACGAGGAAGACTCTGTCTCATCCCTCCCATTAGGATTTCTTTGATACCTTCACTAAGCGCTCATAGGCATCTGAGAAAGATCCACGGTACTTCTCGGAGGAGGAATCCTATGATATCCCTTCTGACCCCTCTCCACCTGAGGAAAGAAAAAAGTTTCCAACTGAGAGCCTTTCCTTCCCAGCTTTTATCAGGGAGATAGCAGCTGCTATCCCTATTCATTTGTAGATGGAGGATGAGCCTGGGGCTGGGATGTTCGAGGTCCTGGACTATGACTCTCCTCCTAGAGAGACTGTGATGGTCCTGCTTCACGAGATCTTGCGAAAAATTCAGGTGAAGAACTGTGAGTCCCCTCTCTGTCCCTGTACCCTCCAAGAAGATAGACACCATGTATTGGATCCAGTATAGTTGCCTCATTTCCTGGTGGTGGAATCCGCGTTCAAAGGAGCCAGGAGTTCTAGAGACTTTGCTTCAGCACCCCCAGGCAGAGAACGATGAACCCTGGACTCTTTTTTGGGCAGAAGATGTATCTGGCCTCTATGCTCATCTCTCGAATACAATCGTACAAGCTCTACATGAGCCTTTACTTGTGGAACTTGGTGCGCAGTATGACTGATTTGGCAGATTGTTTCCCACTGGAGTTACGGGCTATCTGGAACACTCTCTAAAAGTTTTCAGAGATCGGCTGTTCAACCAAATTGTACTCAAACAGACAATCAGGTTGCAATGTATTACACCAACAAGCAGGGCAGTACCGGATCATGCCTTCTGTTTCAAGAGGCTGTGGGGTTGTGGCAATGGGCTGTCCAGAACAGGATAGTTCTCAGAGCAACACACCTGGTGGGCAAATCCAACAGCCTGGCCGACAGACTGAGTAGGGTCATGCAACCGCATGAGTGGTCGCTCAGCACGAGCGTTACCTATGAGATCTTCCGTGAGTGGGGGCACCCCCTCGGCTGATCTCTGTCACTCCATTCAAACACAAAGTCCCTCAGTACAGTTCCAGGGTCAGGGCACACGACAAACTAATGTCAGATGCCTTCCTCCTCCACTTGGTGAATGGTTTACTGTATGCGTATCCTTCCATCCCTCTCGTGGGGAAGACTTTACTGAAACTCAAGCAAGACTGAGGATCTGTGATTCTGATTGCCCCTTATTGGCCCAGGCAGATCTAGTTCCCCCTTCTTCTGGAGTTATCCTCTGAAGAACTTTGGAGATTGCAGTGTTTTCCGACTCTCATCACGCAGAATGCGGGATCTCTTTTGCATCCCAACCTCCAGTCCCTGGCCCTCACAGCCTGGTTGTTGAGAGCTTAAAACTTGGTTCCTTTCATCTTCCTGAGGGTGTCTCCAGGGTCTTGCTGGCTTCCAGGAAAGATTCCATTAAGAGGTGTTATTCTTTCAAATGGAGGAGGTTTACTGACTGGGGTGAGGGCAGAGCCCTAGATCCTATTTCTTGCTCAAGACCAACTCTGTAAGGGTTCACATCAGTGCAATTAGTGCTTACCATCTACTACTACTACTATTTAGCATTTCTATAACGCTACAAGGCGTATGCAGCGCTGCACAAAGACAGTCACTGCTCAAAGAGCTTACAATCTAATAGACAAAAAATAAAGTAATCAAATCAATTAATGTGTACAGGAAGGAGGAGAGGAGGTTACAAGTGGTTATGAGTCAAAAGCAATGTTAAAGAGGTGGGCTTTCAGTCCAGATTTAAAGGTGGCCAAGGATGGGGCAAGACGTAGGGGCTCAGGAAGTCTATTTCAGGCGTAGGGTGCAGCAAGACAGAAGGCGCGAAGTCTGGAGTTGGCAATAGTGGAGAAGGGAACAGATATGAAGGATTTATCCATGGAGCGGAGTGCACGGGAAGGGGTGTCGGGAAGGACGAGTGTGGAGAGATACTGGGGAGCAGCAGAGTGAGTACATTTATAGGTTAGTAGAAGAAGTTTGAACAGGATACGAAAACGGATAGGGAGCCAGTGAAGCGACTTGAGGAGAGGGGTGGGTAGTATGAGTAAAGCGACCCTGGCAGAAGACGAGATGGGCAGCAGAGTGTTGAACTGATTGGAGAGGGGAGCGGTGACTAAGTGGGAGGCCAGCAAGAAGCAGATTGCAGTAATCTAAACGACAAGGGTGTGGATGAGGGTTTTGGTAGAGTGCTCGGAAAGAAAGGGACGGATTTTACGGATGTTGTAAAGAAAGAAACGACAAGTCTTGTCGGTTTGCTGGATATGAGCAGAGAAGGCGAGAGAAGAGTCAAAGATGACCCCAAGGTTTCGAGCTGAGGAGACAGGGAGAATGAGAGAGCCATCAACAGAAATAGAAAACGGGGGGAGCGGGGAGGTGGGTTTGGAGGGAAAAATGAGAAGCTCGGTTTTGGTCATGTTTAATTTCAGGTAGCGTTGAGACATCTGGACAGCAATGTCAGACAAGCATGCTGAAACTTTGGTTTGGATGCAAGGTGAGCTATCAGGGGTAGAAAGGTAGATTTGGGAGTCATCAGCATAGAGATGGTAGGAAAAGCCATGGGATGAGATTAATGAACCAAGGGAAGAAATGTAGATAGAAAAGAGGAGGGGACCAAGAACAGAACCCTGAGGTACGCCGACATGCAGAGGGATAGAAGTAGAAGAGGATCCACCAGAGTGAACACTGAAGGTGCGGAGGGAGAGGTAGGAAGAGAACCAGGAAGGACAGAGCCCTGGAATCCAAGTGAGGACAGGATATCGAGGAGTATGCTGTGATCGACAGTGTCAAAAGCAGCAGAAAGATCAAGAAGAATGAGGATGGAATAGAGACCTCTGGATTTAGCCAGTAATAGGTCATTGGAGACTTTAGTAAGTGCAGTTTCGGTTGAGTGGAGAGGGTGAAAACCAGATTGTAGTGATTACCATCACCGTTTGGAAGGTAAACCCATCTCTGGACATCCTCTAGTTCACTTCATGAGAGGTTTGCTGTTGACAGAGCCACCTATCAAACCTCTGCCTGTGTCATGGGACCTCAAGTCATCTTCACCCAGCTGATGAAAGCTCCCTTTGAGCCACTTGATTTCTGTCATCTGAAGTACTTGACCCAGAAGGTCTTGTTTTTTGTGGCTGTTCCTTCAGCTCTCAGGGTCAGCAAGCTTCAGGTCCTAGTAGCGGAGCCACCTTACACTAAGTTTCATTATAACAGAGTAGTCCTCCTCGTGCACCCTAAGTTCCTGCCTACAGTTCTGTCAGAGTTCCATCTGAACCAGTCGATCGTTCTTCCAACATTCTTTCCCAAACCTCATGCCCATCCTGGCAAAAGGGCACTGCATACTTTGGACTCCAAGCAAACATTTGCCTTTTACTTGGAGTAGAATAGGCCCTACAGACAGTCCACCCAGCTTTTTGTTTCTTTTGATCCCAACAGGATGGGGGTCTGTAGGGTGAGATAAATAATACCTAGGGCAACAAGTACCCACAGATTACTTATACCAAGATTCCCTGATGCATAAGTCTGCCTAACAGACTCACTAGCTCTGTCTAGGGTGAGATACAGGAATCTTGCTTCTGGCACCTCTCCAGGTGTTTTGGTGTGTAGAGTGAAAAAGAAAGACACAGCTGATAGATATATATATTAGCTTTATTATGGATAAGAAAATAGAAATACTCTGCGCTAGCTTATGCAATAAAAATATCCCTTACTGATATGAGCACTACCGAAAATATATTGTCTAAACTACACTCTGATTATCCTGAGACTAAGTACAGTAATGATTAGAACAGTACAAATGATAACCTAATAATCCTTATGAACTTATCACATCTTATGCAAAATACACATTAGCTGCTTTCCCTGACCAAGAGCTGACATAAACCAGTCGTACTTAGATAAAACCACTGCCTAACCCCAGACCAGGAAATATATCACTGTGATCTTACCACGCTGTCGTGATGACGGCTTCAGATAAGACCGGAGCAGAATCTCCCCAGACGCTATTTTAGCTGTCGGTGTCTTAGGTAGTGCAGGTCTTTATTAGCCCATGTAGGTTCCCGTCACTCCTTTGGTTATCAGAGCCAATATCTCTGCCACAGGTATTTGCACCAGGATGCAGGTCACGATGTTGGTATTATACAAAGTCTCTGGCTCCCCCCGAGCCTTGCTGGATCTCTCAGGTCCTCTTACCAGTTGCCCCTCTTCCAAGGGTCTCCGACTCACTTCTGTTCCCGCTTTCCCCGTCCCTCTCGGTCAGGTGACGGTAGAAACCAATCATGATCATGTCCAGTTCAGTACATGGGCAAGAAGAGTTCTTTGTTTTGTGACCTTGGAGAATGGTAACTTCTGGAGCCATGTCTGCCTCCCTACTCCGTTCTCAGGGTGATAGAAGGGGGTGTTTAGAACACAGACTGTCCTTGGCTTTAGCAAGCCTGTCAGTGATTTTCCACAAGTTGAAGCTGGATCTTGCTGACACAGAGATGTTGCAGCAGCCATCTTATTATACCAAGATGTCATAGGCTTGTATAGGCCCAGACCAGCATAGGCTAGATCACAGGGAAATACCCCTACAGATTCCCCCCCTTGGAGATGGAATTTACTACAAAGGAGTAAAAGCCTTCTCCAACCTAACTAATAATACAGCTAGACGGGTTGACATCAAGACTCATGGTCAGGACCAAAAATTAAGAACTGTAAATGTCAGTAACTCAAAACTAACACTCTGGTAATGATAACTGGAAGCAAATAATTCAAATACTTTATGAAATCATAGCAATGTTCAAAAGTATAGCAAAACTAAATAGCAAATCACTGATACTAGAACAAACATAGGGTGTTAACAGTTATGTCCTACCACATGAAAACATAATCAAAAATCAATTATCATACTATTATAAAATGCATGGCAAAGCATAAGCAAATCAGTCCTTAATATGATAGTAGACTAAAACTGTTGCATCGTGGAGAATTACTCATGGGTGACCTCCACAAAGTCTAACAAAGTCAATGATATGAGAGTCTTTAGACTGTAAAACGACATAATGTCCAAACCATAGTCAATAGGGTGGACCGTGATGAATAATGAGGTGTGAATGGACAACTTCTCACATCAAGAAGACATCAAACAGGAACAAAATGGTCCACGTAATGGTGATGATGAAGAAAGTCTTCAAACATAAGCATTGGACACAGTTCAAAAAGAAAGTCAATGAAATGTCCCAAAAACAAACAAACACACATCCAAAACTTCACTGTCAGGAACACTGGATCGGTTGAAATAAAAATAAAACCAAACAAATTCCCCCCCAACAAGAAGAATGATTCTTGGCCAAAGAAAAACTCCAACAGTCATGACTAAACAATGGAAATCATGAGGAACAAGGGGAAGGGATGTTGAAAACCACCAATGGATTAGGAAGCAGGGCGTCAGGAACATCTTGTAGAACGACATCAGGAACAGGAACAGGATCAATCTGTTTGGCAACTGCACCGGATCTTCAAGGTTTTTGTTTTTTCTTTGTAGCTGAAAAACAAAAGAAGACGAAGCTATTCTGCTTCATGGTTAGTTTGTGTCATTTCAACAATGCATGTATCTGGAACCAAATGACTTGGATGACATGGTCTCAACTGATTGATGTGGACCCATTTAAGGTTATCTTCACCTTGAGAATTTTTCCTGAGGCGAATTTGGTAAGCCACAGGTGAAGCTTTTTCCACTATAGGGAAAGGACCATGCCAACTGGGTAGAAACTTCTTTTCTTTAACCTTATTTCTGGCAAAATTGAAATAGAATACCTTGTCGCCAATTTGGTACTCTTTGGAGGTAGTCCCTTGATCATAGTAGGCTTTTCTACCTCTAGCGCTACTTTCCAAGTTCTTCTGGGCAAAGGCAAAGGCACTTTGCAAATGTTGATGCAAATGGGTGACATACTCATGAGAGGAAGTAGCACTGGACAAGTTCACATCATTAGTCCTGTAAAGCAAATGAATTGGTAACATCATTTCCCTACCTGTCATCATCTCAAAAGGTGACACTCCTGTAGACCGATGGGGTGTGGCACGTATGGCCATGAGGACCAATGGTAACTTCATGTCCCAATCCTTACCTGAGGATGACACATACTTCTTCAGAATGGTGATGATGGTCCGATTAGCTCTTTCCACTTGTCCTGAGGACTGAGGTCGGTAGGCAATGTGCAGTTTACTCTTCACGCCTAGCATCTTCCACATGTGTTGGATCACCTCTGCGGTAAACTGAGATCCTTGGTCTGAGTCCACTCGCATGGGCAAACCCCACCGGCTGAACACATGATTCAGTAGTAAGGTAGCCGTAGTCTCGGCGGTGCAATTGGGTGCAGGTAGGCACTCCACCCACTTGGTGAACATGCAGGTGACAGTAAGCATGTACTTGTTGCCTCGGGTGGATCGAACCACAGGTCCAACCCAATCAATCTGAATATCTGACCAGGGCATAGCAATACCCTTCTTCCTGAGGGGTGCCCGATGGGATGGTGAAGATGGCTGGAAACGACAACAGGTCAGACAACCTCGAGTATACAGCTTCACATCCTGACGCATATGGGGCCAATAAGCCACTTGCTTCAAGGTCTCATAGGTAATGCCTTCTCCTCTATGTCCTGCACATGGTTCATCATGAGCATGTTGCAACATGATGCCACGATACGTCTGAGGCACAACCCATTGCTCAATGCCATGCTTACTCGTCCGAATAAGCAGGTCCTGGCGTATCTGGAACTTCTCTCTGGAGGTGTAGAGTACCCTCAGTTCCTCAGCTTGACACTCCTCTTCTGTCAATGGATGTTCTTGCGGATTCTGGATGTACTCATAAAATCTTCCAACCACCGGATCTGATTTCTGAGCCGTGACAAGATCAAAGGATGGGACTTCACTGCTCCACTGTACCATTGGAGTCTCACAGAGCTGTTTTGTTTGCCGTCGGGTGACAGCATGAACTGCCAAGGTATCAGGTTCTGAGAACCGCCATAGTTCTCCTGTGAGCGCACCTTCCTTCGCGAGTAGATCTGCCAGATCGTTCCCTATCTTGTCAGGACTGTCAACCTTTGCATGACCCTTTACCTTCTTCCAATAGATGGTCATGTCATGGTCCTGTACCAGTTGATCCAGGGCCAGAATCAAATTTCCATGATGTACCGGTTTTCCTTTCGAGTTTAGCATGTTGTTCTGTTTCCAGTTGGGTAGATGAGAGACAAAATTCTGCCTCACATAATCTGAGTCAGTGCATATGACCAATTCCCTAATTCCTTTCTGAACTGCAGACTGTACCGCCACCACGGCTGCCACTATCTCAGCATACTGGTTTGTTTGTGAACCCAAGCTGTGCTTCAAAGTCTCTTCAGGAAGGTTTGGGTTCCATACCACTCCCACACCTGCGACCAACTCATGGTCTGTGTCGTGGCGGTAGGCGCATCCATCCACATAGACCTTAGGCAAGGTTTCACAGATCTTCTCATCATACAGATGGTGCCGATGAGGTTCTTTCTCCTGCTCGGGAACCTCTGTTTCAGGAATACCTGCAAGGGCATCATGTCCTGCACAGTCATGCAGCTCAGCCATACCTTGGGCTACTACATTACGATGTTTCTGGGCATACCTTACCTCTAAAGGCCATCCTTGAAGAGCCAATGTCCAGGAGACTATCCTACTGTTGGACACTCGACCGGATTTGATTCGGTCGCTACCCAGGAAACTAACGATTTGATGACAAGTTTCTACGATTAGCTTCTCCCCTTGGATGTAACTCCGGAAATGTTGCAGAGCCCATACCGTGGTCCACAAGGATTTCTCACAGTCAGAATACTTCTTTTCCACATCCGATAGGCCTTTGCTAGCATAGGCCACAACCCGCTTATCAGAGTCATATTTCTGATACAGGACAGCACTCATGGAATGATTGGAGTATCCCAGGTCAACGTAGAATTCGCGACCCCCCTCAGGGTACGCGAGGCATGGAAAGCGGCTAAGCTGATCCTTCAGCTCCTGCATAGCAGATTCCTGCTCTGGACCCCACGTCCAGGGTGTATCTTTCTTCAATAGCTTGACCAAGGGTCGGGTGATCTCCGCATACTCGTCTATGAACTGTCTGGAATAATTGCATATTCCCAGAAAGGAACGAAGTTCTGTGAGATTGGTGGGATGTTTCAGCTGTTGTAAGGCCTGAACTCGCTTCTTCTGAGGTCGCAGACCATCAGCAGAAATTTCATACCCTAGGTAATTCAGAGATTTCTTGCACCATTGTCCTTTGGCTAGGGTCAATTTAGCTCCAGCATCTGTCAACTGTGTGAAGACATGCTCAATCTCTGCCAAGTGATCTTGAAAAGTAGAGCTTTTGATCAGAATATCATCCACATAGACCACAGTCCCTCGAGCTTCAGCATCTGGAAGTGCTTTGTGTAGGAAGATGTTGAATTCAGCCGGGGAGTTGAGAAAACCAAAGGGAGTTCTGTTCCACGTATACTGTTTCTTCCCACACGTGAAGGCCAGTTTATATTGGTCATGTGGATGTACCGGTACGGTCCAAAACCCTGATGCTAAGTCTAGGCTGGTGAAATACTTAGCCCCTTTGATGGTAGCAAGACTCTGATCCAGTGGAGCCATTGGCCACCTGGACAGCGGTACTCGCTTATTCAGCTGACGGTAGTCCAGGGCAATTCTCCAGCTGTTGTTCTTTTTCAAGATGGGCCACAGAGGGGAGTTGTATGTGCTGTTGCATTGCCTAATGATGCCCCTGGCCTCCAAGGTATTGAGAATCTCTTGCACGGACTCATAGGAAGCTAATGGGATCTTATACTGGCGCACAAAAACAGGCTTACTACTTGGTTCCGTAGGCACTCTGGTGACGTGTAGGTCTGTAAGGCCACAGTCATATGAGTCCACAGCAAAAAGTTCCTTGTATTTGTACAGCAACTCAGTCAACTGCATCTTCTCTGTGTCAGTAGCACAAGCATCAGCCTGTTCCACTTGGTCTTTCACCATCGCGTCAAACTCTGAGAAAGGCTGGTTGGTTGGAATTTCCACCTGCTCTTCAATGTCCTCCTGCAGAGATGAAGTTTCAACCGCATTCACCACTCTAGACTTCTGGGGTAAAGACATCTTTCTGGACAAAATCAAGTAGTCGTCTTCCATCTGCACTTGCGAACCCGTTGCATCATATGGCCAAACAAACTCCAGCGAGATGAGGCCTCTGGGAGAGGTGAACAGACATTCAGGTGTCTCCCCCCCCTGGCAGGTGTTCCAAGAGGAAGGCAGCCTGCCAACAATGGGCAAACTTACCTCGACATCAGGAAAAGAGTCTCCCACTAGAAATCCAAAAGGGTCTCCTGCAGACACTTCCACTTCATCAAACTGTGGATTGGTGACTAACAGGTGAAAAGTCTCACCAATTACCTCTAACCATGGCAGAACACCGGTGGACAGCCCTAGGTCACGAAAATGAGCATGAGGGTTGAAGAACACCACTTTGTCCAACAGACGCTGTCCCTCGGCAAGACGGAGCTTGATGGAAAAGTCCCTCACTCTAGCTGGAATGGTCACATTTGTATCACAGACTACTTCACAGACCTGGGGTATGGTCTGTCCAGACTTCAAGCTAACAGGCGTTACTTCAGATTCCACTGGGCTGCCATCAAGTCTACTCCACAAGACCAGGTTCACCAGATCCACATAAACTCCCAGTCGCACAAGGCAATCGGAGCCCAGATATAAGGGCTGTGGTAGGCCTCTCACAACAGAGAAGTGGTGGGTGAACGACTTCTGTCCCACAGTCAAAGGAAGGCTACACAGTCCCACGAGCGTCTTGGCACCTTGTCCAGGTACCTGCACAGAAGTGGGCGAACACTTACTGAAGTGAAGTTGCACAGACTTGCGAAGACAATAAAACAGAGTGTCACTGATGAAGGAAACGTCACTAGGCAACAACAACGTGGACTGAAGTGTTTGTATGTCAGCTATCTGGACAGGAATGGTGTAAGCATCATCCTTCTGTTGAATGTCCGTCAACTTGCGAGGATGCGGTGAGTCTGGACTGGAAGTGGAAACAGAGGCCTCGTGGGCTATCTCGGCAGCAGCATCTGGGGAGTCCCCGGTATGAGTCGAGTCAGTCAAAACAATTTCCAAATTGTCATCCTGGAGAACAATGTCAGCTATCCGGTCCGTTTGGATGCGGATAACTTCACCACGCTGTTCATCCCCCCCTGGTGCACCACACAACTGGAGCTCCCAGGTGTGAGGGTCTTCTGACTTCCGGAAATTCATTAGAATTGGGGAATCCCTAAGCCCCACGGAGCTGGAACCACTGACTCTGCTCATATGCTTTACTTTCCCATATGGGAGGGGACTTGCGACTTGGGCCCAGATGACTTCATGGCGATAATCCAGATCAGTCTGCAATCTCTTCAGAAGATCGTTCCCAATTAAGAATTCTTCACCAGCACCAGTAGTAATGATAGCAGGGTGTTTGACAAACAACTCGCCGAACTGCAAGGAAAGCCAAACCCGTCCCACAGTACCGATGCTTTGATTGCCATAGGCCACCAGTGACAAGTCACACGGGGTGACACGCAGCGCCTCACCACCTCCCCCCAGAAAAGCCTCAAGTTTCTGAAACATGCCATGGGTGATCAACGTCACCTCTGAGGCGGTATCCAGTAGACCCTGACAGGAAAATTTCTGTTGAATCAACAGAGCTAAGGTATATCTGTACCCTTTAGGAATAAGTTTACCAAGAAAATACCTGTTTTCCTCATTCGAGTCCTGTAAGAGAGGCCCTCTCGGGTTAGAGGGCTGGGCATCAGCATCGGTCACGGAGGACTCCTCACTGTTGGACGACAACGCATTCACATGAACTGTGGACATGATGGTTGGTGAAGGAGGGTCCGAGTCTAGTCATGCCAGGTCTTCCTCACAAGAAACCGGATCTTCCAGTAATTCAACGGACTTGACACTCGGCCTAGGCCCTGTAATTGGCCCGGAAGATTTCTCTTTGGGCTTCTGAAAGTTGCCTCCTTTGTTCGGTGACGAGGATGGGTGGGGTGCGGCTGCAGGATTTGTTCGTTGAAGTTGCGCCATCAGTTGCTCAATCTGTGCTTGTTGGGTCTGGATCTTTTCCGCTGCCCACTGTCTCTTGTTAAAACGCTTCCTTTTCGGGTCCTGTTGTTGGCCCTCCGGCGCAGTCGGAGGCGTGGTGCCCTTTTGCTGGTAAGATTGGGTATTGCCAACCCGGGCGGGTGTAGAAGGACTTGACATCTTGTTTTCCAGAGAAAGCGTGGATGTAACAGCACAAACACTAGGTGGAGCCACTTTGCTGCGATTCTTAGGAACTACTTGGGTGGTCGCCGCATCAGGCTGCTCGCGACACATATCAAAAAGCTCCTCCGCCCGCTTTAGCAGAAGGGAAAAAGGTTCACTTTTCTTTCCTGCTAGAGACATTTTCACTTGATTGGGCAGACCTTTCACAAAAAGATTCCTAAATTCCCCAAACTCAAGCTCTTTGGCCTCTGGGTCCGCCCCCCCATCGAAAAATGCGCGCCTCAGGCGATAGGACCATTCATGTGGACTCTCATTCGGCCCGCAGCGCATATTATATGCTGCCCTTTTGGCCTCGGTGGGGTCCGCAAACAGTCCATACCGCTTTTTCAACGCTTGTTCCACGGTGGAGAAATCATTACTCTCAGCCAAAATTGCCTTTAAATACGTTTGGCACTCAGTCGCAAACGTCCACTGCAGTAAAGCTCTTTTATCTGAGTCGGCCTGAACCTGTAAGAAATTGAAAAGGTCATGCACGCTATCCAGATGTGCGTAGATTGTCACCTCAGAAGACTCTTTAAAAGGTGTAATCATCGCCCGAAGTGTTTTCATTACTTGTGAATATTGGTCCCTAGATAAAGGAATGACTTTGTGTCTCTGAGTGGAGTTCCGCTGCTCTCCAGTAGGGGACGTAAACAGTGGTGCTGTGGTGCTGCTGATGTCATCAAGAGGTGCCGTGAGCTGCGCCCTTCCTGGGCGGAGCATAGGCCCAATTGTACCGGTGCCCTCCTCAGGTGTCACAATAAGCTGTGACCTTCCTGGGCGGGGCCTAGGTGCAACTGTCCTGTTAACATCATCAATTTGCACAGTGTTCTGTGGCCTTACTGGGCGGAGCCTAGGCTCCTGCATGCTGTCGAAGGTCTCAGGAACTAGGCTACTGTACCGGGGTGGGGCTGTCAACTGACAAGGCTTAGACTCCAGCTCTCCTTCATTTCTCGGGGACCATTCAGGCAGTTTGAACTGTTCTAGCATAGCACTGGGCGACCTAGAGTCAGCCCTATTCTGTGATTCCATGGGTGTAGCAGTAGCCTCTTCCATAGAGTCATATACCTCCTGCTGGACCGTATCTAGTTCTGTCCTATACTGGGTTAATGCCTTTACACACATCTCTCTGTCCTGCCGAGCCTGTGACAACTGTAGTGAAAGCATATTATTCTTCTCCCATAACTCCCCCCGTCCTTCTTCTGCCTTGTGCCAAGCCTGCCGGGCAGAGCTGACACTCCCTTTTTCCTGTTTCAACTCCCTACTCAAGGCCGTAATCCTATCCTCATATGTTTCTCTCACTTGCTCTTGCCGGGAGTGAAAGTGATCAGCTTCTTTCTTTCGCAAACTTAAAGTCTGCATCATCTCCTCCAATTGATAAGATTTAGAAGCAAGGGAATCGTTTTTCTGCCTCATATCCTTCTCCAAGGACTGGGCAGTCAGTTCCCAATGCTCTTTATCTTTCTCTAGGGCGGCACACTTTCCTTTCAACACTGCACAAGCGGAACATGGAACATTTCCCTGTGGACCTGCAGCACCCTCCCCTCCTCCAGCCGTTGCCTGAGAAGTGATGCTCTCTAACCTCAATTGTAAATCCAATCGTTCTGTTTTCAGAGCATTAACTTCATCACGCAGTTGTTGGAGTTCAGTTTGGAGGTCAAAGGTACTATAAGCTGCACTTTCGTTCTTAGCTAGTAGGGTACAGCCGAGCTCCACTAGTGCTGCCACAGTCAATCTATTTTTAACCTTCAACACTGAATGCAATACAAAATCATATGCCTTGTGACTTTCAGGCGAGTTTTTCCTAAACAATTTCAACAGAGAGTTTATAGAATACTCCGGTACTGCCTTATTAGACTGTCTTGCACTAATTAAAACTTCGAAAACAGTGACTTCTAGCGCGGAGAGCATATTGCTAGGTGACGTCATACTGAAGAACTGAAAGCTGCTAGCAAGTAACACAACTAGTACTGAAAAAAAAAACCTTATCTCACTGCTAGGTCGTAAAGCTGGCAGAAGCAGCAGATTTACGACTACCAGTGTCTATAGCACGCTTCACAGACACTTTCCAGTGCACACACAGAGAGAGAAATTTAAAGTTCAGAACTATACAGCTAGGATTTCTTTCTTTCTACAGAAAAAAAACAAACGGATTCTTTCCTCAGCTCTTTGAGATCCCGCCACGAGCTCCCATTTGTAGGGTGAGATAAATAATACCTAGGGCAACAAGTACCCACAGATTACTTATACCAAGATTCCCTGATGCATAAGTCTGCCTAACAGACTCACTAGCTCTGTCTAGGGTGAGATACAGGAATCTTGCTTCTGGCACCTCTCCAGGTGTTTTGGTGTGTAGAGTGAAAAAGAAAGACACAGCTGATAGATATATATATTAGCTTTATTATGGATAAGAAAATAGAAATACTCTGCGCTAGCTTATGCAATAAAATATCCCTTACTGATATGAGCACTACCGAAAATATATTGTCTAAACTACACTCTGATTATCCTGAGACTAAGTACAGTAATGATTAGAACAGTACAAATGATAACCTAATAATCCTTATGAAACTTATCACATCTTATGCAAAATACACATTAGCTGCTTTCCCTGACCAAGAGCTGACATAAACCAGTCGTACTTAGATAAAACCACTGCCTAACCCCAGACCAGGAAATATATCACTGTGATCTTACCACGCTGTCGTGATGACGGCTTCAGATAAGACCGGAGCAGAATCTCCCCAGACGCTATTTTAGCTGTCGGTGTCTTAGGTAGTGCAGGTCTTTATTAGCCCATGTAGGTTCCCGTCACTCCTTTGGTTATCAGAGCCAATATCTCTGCCACAGGTATTTGCACCAGGATGCAGGTCACGATGTTGGTATTATACAAAGTCTCTGGCTCCCCCCGAGCCTTGCTGGATCTCTCAGGTCCTCTTACCAGTTGCCCCTCTTCCAAGGGTCTCCGACTCACTTCTGTTCCCGCTTTCCCCGTCCCTCTCGGTCAGGTGACGGTAGAAACCAATCATGATCATGTCCAGTTCAGTACATGGGCAAGAAGAGTTCTTTGTTTTGTGACCTTGGAGAATGGTAACTTCTGGAGCCATGTCTGCCTCCCTACTCCGTTCTCAGGGTGATAGAAGGGGGTGTTTAGAACACAGACTGTCCTTGGCTTTAGCAAGCCTGTCAGTGATTTTCCACAAGTTGAAGCTGGATCTTGCTGACACAGAGATGTTGCAGCAGCCATCTTATTATACCAAGATGTCATAGGCTTGTATAGGCCCAGACCAGCATAGGCTAGATCACAGGGAAATACCCCTACAGGTCACCATCGGGGAAATGTGCAATCTCCATTTTTCTGGGAGATTGCATTTCTTTCAGTTATGCACAGGCTGGTCTGAATCTTGAGGGTCATGTCAAGGCTCATAATATCACAGCCATGGCTGCGTTGGTAGCCCACTTGAGGTGAGCCTCTATAGAAGAAATTTGCAAAGCTGCAACATGGTCTTTGGTCAACAAATTTACATCTCACTATTGCCTTGAGCAAAATACCCAATGCAGTGGTCGGTTTGGACAGACAGTTCTGCAGAATTTGTTTGGGGTCTAGAATACAACTCCAGCCTCTTAGGCCCATTTTGTTCTGTTCAGGCTGCACTCTCACACAGTACATATATAGTTTCAGGGTGATTATTATTTTGAATTCACCTTTGTGAGTTCCAGTTGTCCTACTGGTAGCTAGGGATTCCCACATGTGATGATGACATGGCCTGCTTGTCCTCGGAGAAAGCGAAGATACTTACTTATAGCAGGTATTCTCCAAGGACAGCAGGCCAGTCATTCTCACATACCCTCTCACCTGCCTTTGGAGTTTTTTTTTTTTTTTATAACTATTATACTGTACTGCTGGTCCTGGGCACTCATGCATGCGCAGTGGGGATACTGCTCTTAATTGTTTTTGCTATGAAAGTGTTCCGGACCAGGATGTTACCCATATATGATCAATAGAAATCAAACAAAATAAAACATGGAAAAGAAAATAAGATGATACCTTTTTTATTGGACATAACTTAATACATTTCTTGATTAGCTTTTGAAGGTTGCCCTTCGTCAGATCGGAAATAAGCAAATGTGAGGTGATATGATAGAGGTTTACAAAATAATGAGTGGGATAGAGCGGACAGATGTGAAGCGTTTGTTTACGCTTTCTAACAATAATAGAACCAGGGGACACAAGATGAAATTAGAATGTGGTAGGTTTAAAACAAATCGGAGAAAGTTTTTCTTTACTTAGCACATAGTTAGACTCTGGAACTCATTGCAGGAGAAGGTAGTGACGGCAGCTGGCCTTGCTGAGTTTAAAGGGGGTCTGGACAGATTTCTGAAGGAAAAGTCCATTGATCGTTATTCAATTTTGGTTTTTTTGCCAGGTTCTTGGGGCCTGGATTGGCCGCTGTCGGAGACGGAGTGCTGGGCTTGATGGACCTTTGGTCTTTTCCCAGCGTGGCAGTGCTTATGATAGTATATATAAGTGAAGCTTCAAAGCATTTCAATGACAGTCTAGCAAGGTGGGGTGGGTAGGAGGTATGTATGGGTACATCAAAGCATTTCATTTCATTTCATTGATAGTCTAACAGGATGGGTGTGGGATGTTGTGGGCCAACACTTTACAGGACCAGGACACTGCACCAGTGATTTCACAGTAAGAATCCTGAAAGGTAACTTCAAAACAATACAGGAACGTAAGACCTTTGAAGTCAGAATGATTGAATATTTTGACACCCAACAGACAGGACTTAACAAGGATCTGGGTTTTCTAGCCCATTATAAACCATAAAGTTGTATTTCTCTGTTTATCACTCTCCTCTCAACTACCTACACCCATCCTGTTAGACTATCAATGAAATGAAATGCTTTGATGTACCCATACATACCTCCTACCCACCCCCACCTTCCCCACCTTGCTAGACTATCATTGAAATGCTTTGAAGCTTCACTTATATATACTATCAACTAACACATTTGCTTATTTCCGATCTGACGAAGAAGGGCAACCTTCGAAAGCTAATCAAGAAATGTATTAAGTTATGTCCAATAAAAAAGGTATCATCTTATTTTCTTTTTCATGTTTTATTTTGTTTGATTTCTATTGATAACCTTTAAGAGTGGACTAACACGGCTACCACACCTCTCTACCCATATGTGAGAATGACTGGCCTGCTGTCCTTGGACAATACCTGCCTACAGGTAAGTATCTTTGCTTTCTCTGCATACCTCTTTTCTGTTGAAAGGTACAGCAAATGATGAACTCGAGGGGAGGCAAATGCACTAGGGTTGATTCGTGTCTTGCTTCTGCTGACCAAGTGTAAACAAAACTGTTCTGTGACATTTGGGGAAACCAAAAACAAACAAGGAGCTCATTATGTTGTGTATGCGTTTTGAAAAATGCAAGAGGCATGGAATAAGATTTGTGCCTGTTGGTTGAGGCAGTTTATTTCTGACAAAGAAATGCAAATTCAATGTATATGTTAATTGTTTTTGTTACCTGTTTTCTTGCAGAAGCAGCATCTAGTGATAGTTCAAATCATGAAGAGAACTTATGCAGCGTTGGGAAGGAAGATTGTAGTACACAATCGTACAACGAACAGGGTATTGTAGTTTTAGAGAAAAACTATTTATGAGGGCATTACATTAGTGTTTAGCTTACAAGTGTGTTGTTTTGTGTGTAAGAATAAAATAGAACAAGTATGAATTTCATAAAAGATTTTGACACAATGATAAAAGTTTTTCACTCAAGGATAAAATCTCTGGTTTATATTACTTGAAATAATCATAAACTTCTCAACAGTAAATGATTCAGTTTAGCCCACACATTTAATGCTTATAGATAGATATTCCCAATATCTATCTATCTATCTATCTATCTATCTATCTATCTATCTATCTATCTATCTATCTATCTATCTATCAGCATTACATATACATAAGATATTCCTAATAAAGAGATATCTGTCCCTCTCCTCTCTGAATGGAAGCCTCTCAATATGGCCTAGAGCAAGATCTCACTGCTCTGCCTCTTGGCTGTGGTGTTCCCCTCCATAGCACCTCTTACTGGTCCCTCTGCTGGAAGCAGGATATCTTCAGCTATCGGTTGTCCAGGAAATCCCTTATTACATAGGGCTTGTCTCCGTAGACGGTAAATTATTGCAGTCTCTTGACACATTGGCTAGCTGGCAACGGCTTCCCCTTAGTCTTCATGGTCGAGTTCAATTATTCCGAATGACGGAGTTTCCAAGATGGTTGTATACCTTACTGATACTACCACTGTGCCTTTTGAAAAAAGACCTTTATGCTCTACAAAAGTTGCTGACTAAATATTGGAGTGGTACAAAGTCCAGAACTCCTTTTTGAATACTTTTGGTTCTCCTGGCGTTCTTTGAGTGCTTGGCTTGCTTAATATTAAATGTGCAATCAGGCTTGTTTGCTCAGTCATCTGTCTGAGGGATATTAGATCACTCTGATTATGGGCCCCTCTTTTAGAGTGCAATTAGACCATAACAGACATTGCCTGACTCTTCTTCCCCATTTCCTTCTCTAAGTTCTCCCCAACTGCTCCTACCATACATGTACCTCATTATACCACAATATCACTTTGTATTCATTCATACCATCAGACCGTAATCGGCTAATGCCGTTAATGGTTATATGTAAGCCACATTGAGCCTGCAAAAGGTGGGGAAATGTGGGATACAAATGTAACAAATAATAATGATAATTTTTGTGCATTTTTTTTTACTTGTGTCACCTTACTTATTTGTGCCATACACCTACTTATCAACTTTTGCCCAATATAAATTTTAATTTTCTTCTACACACTTTGAGGGATCTCTGGCAGGATCTTTGCCAATGGGAGGTCTCTGCTGAGACTTTTGATTTACTTCCTGTTCATGACAATGCTTGGATAATCTGGTCTTCCGTCATTAGGGCACCTTGGGGCAGCACTCTTTATGTTTTAGGTGCTAATGGATGTTTGAAACCTCTGGCCCAACTGGGTGATGAGTCTTTGGTTCAGGTTTCAGATATCTATGCCAATAAGCAGCTTGCTCATTATACCTCTTCCTTAGATTTGGTGGCCCTTCGGACTTTGCTTTATCTCAAAATTTGGGATTTTTTTTTATTTTTTTTTTGCCTACTGATCAAGAGGATCTTTTCTTGGTTTCTACTCTGCATGTGCTCTTATTGCATCTTTTCCCAAAACATAATTTATTTATTTTTATTTTTGTTACATTTGTACCCCGCGCTTTCCCACTCATGGCAGGCTCAATGCGGCTTACATGGGGCAATGGAGGGTTAAGTGACTTGCCCAGAGCTGCCTGTGCCTGAAGTGGGAATCGAACTCAGTTCCTCAGTTCCCCAGGACCAAAGTCCACCACCCTAACCATTAGGCCTCTCCTCCACTATGTCCACTTTTACCTCTAGGTGGTGTGAGGTTCTGCATTGCTCCAGGGATTCCCTTAATCTTCACTCCTTAAGTACCCGAATCCATGGTCTTACCGTCAATGTGGAGTATAGGGAATGCCAGTTTCATGTTTTGCACAGAGCCTATCTGACTCGTGCACAAACTTTTAAAATGGGGAAGGTAGATTCGCCTATTTGCCCAAAATGTAAATTAGAAGTCAGTTCCTTTTATCATGCATTCTAGTCCTGCCCATGAGTACAAATTCTTTTGTATGTCCCTTAAGTGCAAGAAGGAATTCTTATCAGTTTGTGATTCATACAGCCAGTCATTGTCCCCTCAAGCTAGTAGTGAAGTGCTGAACTCATTGTGACTGCTGGGCACTCATTGTACCCCCTTTCCTTTTTTTTCCTCTTTTCTCGTGAATACCTTTTGGTCTGCTCATTTTCAGTGGGTTGATGAGTCTGATTTGTACTTTCATCAAGTTTTATGTGGGAGGAAACTTTGATTGTTGTTCCTGTTTGATTTGATCTGCATATTCTTGATATCAGTAAAAAGGTTTAAACATAGAAAAATTAGTATTGCAAAGAATGATTTTAATATTTCTGTGTAGCTGAGCTGTAAGGCATGTATGTTCTTTACAGCTTTGTGGTTGCTCATTTATCTGCCTTTATTTTTACAACTTCTGTTCACAGATTCAGAAGATAGTGCTAGTCCAGATGTGAATGTGGATCATCCTGTATCTTGCAGTGACGAGGACCATACTTCAAAGGAAAATGGTATCTATGTAGATTTGATAGATTGATTACCATATATAGTCGAACATAAAGCATTCGACATGGTAAACCATAACATACTACTAAGAATACTAGGCCACTTCGGGATTACTACTACTACTACTATTTGACATTTATAGAGCGCTACTAGGGTTACGCAGCGCTGTACAATAAACAAAGAATGATGGTCCCTGCTCATAGGAGCTTACAATCTAGAGGACAAGGAGAGCAGACAAGCAATAATTGGAGTAGACAATCAATAGTTGGAACAGTCTAGGTTACTAGGTACAATGTAGGTTCCGAAAGCAACATTGAAGAGGTGGATTTTGAGTAGAGATTTGAAGATGGACAGTGAGGGTGCTTGGCGTTTGGGCACAGGGAAATGTACTTAACTGGATTAAAGGTTTTCTAACCACCAGATCTTATGAAGTAAAATCAAATTCAAACATATCACCACTGTGGAAAGCAGTCTGCGGAGTACCTCAGGGATCACCATTATCACCAGTACTCTTCAACATGATGATGATTCCACTGGCACAGTCCTTATCCAACCGAGGCCTTAACCCATTCATTTACGCAGATGATGTTACAATATACATCCCCTTCAGACATGATCTGACAGAAATAACCAACAAAATCAATGATGGCCTGAACATCATGGACTCCTGGGCAAACTCATTCCAACTGAAACTGAACACCGAAAAAACACACTGCCTCATCCTCTCCTCTCCATATAACAAATACAAACCCACAACCATAAATACTCCAGGACATACCCTCCCTACCTCGGACAGCTTGAAAATACTTGGCGTCACACTCGTCCGCAACCTTACCCTCGACAGTCAAGTAAACTCTGTAACAAAGAAAATGTTCTATTCAATGTGGAAGCTCAAACGATTAAAACCTTTCTTCCCAAGAACGACCTATCGATACCTAATACAATCAGTGGCCCTAAGCCATGCAGACTATTGCAATGGAATCTATGCGGGTTACAAAGAACAACTCAAAAAAAACTTCAGACTGCCCAAAACACAGCAGCCAGGCTGATATCAGCAAAATACGCTTCGAAAGTGCTGAACCCCTCCGAGAAAAGTTGCACTGGCTCCCAATCAAAGAACAGATCATCTTCAAAATCTGCACCTTAGTCCACAAAATCTTATATGGTGTACACCCAGGATACATGACAGACCTTATAGACTTACCAATAAGAAACAAAGTCAGATCGTCAAGATCCTACCTAAACCTACACTACCCAAATTGCAAAAGACTGAAATATAAAACAACTTATGCATTCGGCTTCTCCTACATAAGCGCACAACAATGGAATGGGCTCCCAAAAGCTGTGAAAATAATCCACGACCACCTGAACTTCAGGAAATCACTAAAAACCAACCTCTTCAAAAAGGCCTACCCCGAGAAGGAAGTGACGTCACCGCTGGCAATGGCAGCCTAGCTTCTCAGCTCCCGCTCCTCGCGAAATAAAAATTTATAATTAGCAGCCATCAGCTGATTTGATAGCTCTCACGCACTTCCCGAAGACACTATTCGTTAGTTGTCATGAGCAAAGCACACTCGATGCGGAATAAAGACTCTGAGAAGCCGGCGGGCAGCGGGCCGAGTAAGACACCGAAGCGCCACGAGGCAATGGCGCAGGCCTCGCCCTCAGATTCAGACTCAGCCTTATCGTTGGCGGAATCGCGGAAGGCTCCTGCTAAAAAGGGAGTTTTGGGTGAACTTAGGCAGATCCTCTCCGGTATCCAGGAGGATATCCAGAAATCCAAAGAAGAAATATTGGACCGGATGGAGGTACTGAGTTCGGATCTCCACGAACTGGGGGGAAGAGTTGAGGATGCGGAATTGAAGCTGGAAGAGCACGCGGAAACTCTAACCTCCCACGAAGCACAAATACAAGAACTGGATCAAAAAGCAAAAGACCTGGCCTACAAGCTGGACGATCTCGAGAATTGAGGCAGGAGGACTAATCTCCAGTTCCGTGGTGTTCCGGAGGGAGGGGAGACCGAGGACGTCTCACAAATAGTGCAAACATTGTGTGCCACCTTGTTGGGGACCGAAGCGGCAGCAGAGGCGATAGAACTGGACAGAGCTCACAGAGCCCTGGGACAGCGACAAGAGAACAGAGCACGTGATATAATTGTCCGGTTTCATAAATATGAAGTAAAAGAGCGACTACTTGCCTGCGCCCGGAAGAAACAGGATCTGGAATTCGGGGGGGCTAAAATAACTGTGTTCCAAGACCTCTCGCAGTTCACCTTGCAACAACGACGTCTCCTGAAACCGGTTCTGGATGTTTTAATCAAGGAGCGGCTCACCTATAGATGGGGCTTCTCTTTCTCGCTGAACTTTGCGATAAAGGGGGTCAGATACAGGGCCTGCTCCCTAACTGAAGCCTGGGCGTCCTTGCATGCGGCGGGCCTGGTGCGCTCAATGGCGCCCCCAGGCGCGCTGGCACCCGCTACTAAAGCTAAGCTACAAAAATGGCAGCGGATCCCTGAATCCTCCAAACGAAGCAAATCAAAACGGAGAGTTGCGGCCGAGGGGACCTGAACGGTGGTGTAGCAGCCTGGTCGGGGTCTGCAGCACGAGTTCTTTGCCTCCGTGGTGATCAGAGGGAAGATGGACAACTAGGTGGTAACAAGGGGACAATGTTTACTGAGTTTATATGACTTGCCATCTTCTCAGTTTATTCTGATGTGTTCGGGTTAATGGGGGGGAGGGTTCTGTATATTTCTCTTACTGGATGGCTGGAGATGAATTGGGACGGGGGGATACAGTATGAGGGGGTATGCTTTGAGTGTTGTGTGGGTGTAATGTAGGGAGATGTGTGGAGAGTTGGGATATGTAAGTTAGCTGTGTTTATTGCGGGAAGGTTAAATAGGGCCCTTAGGGCTTGGTGACAGTTTGGGGGTTGCTGGAGGGGGGGCGGGGGCGCCGGGACTGTCTGGAATACAGTGGGTTACTTTCTCTTTTCCCACTCCGGGGGTTTCTACCTTCGGGTTGGTGTTTGGATGTGGGGGGTTAGGGGGATAGATAGGGGGGAAAGGCGTTTGGGGTGGGGAGGGCGGGGTCTGACTGGTACGTAGTAGGGGGAAGGGGGAGAAGATAAAGGTTGTGGTGGCTCAGATGTGTATGCTCTATTCAGTTTTATTTTTCAGATATGAGTACAGACCTTAAGATTCTATCTTATAATGTGAAAGGGTTGAATATGCCCCTAAAGAGGCAGAAACTATTCAAGGAGCTCCAGCAGTTAAAGGCTCATATAGTCCTGTTACAGGAGATGCACCTCCGCCGACGGTTTGAAAAACTCCTCTCTCCCATCCTAATTATCCAAGGGCCTTTTTTGCCTCTTCGGCGAAGGGATCCAAAAAACGTGGGGTGGCAGTGTTGTTCCACAAGTCGGTATCAGCCCAAGTAGTGAAGATCAAACGGGACTCTGGTGGCCGTTTTTTGTTTTTACATATAGTTATAGACCATGTGGATATAACTTTAGCTTCTATATATGCACCAAATGACCACCAAGGGGCCTTTTACACTAAAGTAAAGAACTTATTAGCCACATTTGCCCAGGGATCCATAGTATTGGGGGGCGACTTCAATGGAGTCATGGGATCCAGTCTTAGACCGGTCTGGGACTGCACAGCAAGGGACAATTAGGAATGCTCTAGCTTTAGGTTCCCTGGCCTCCTCCCTGGGGACTTTAGATGTATGGAGATTAGAGCATGCACAGGTGAGAGACTACACATACTACTCTGCAGTGCACGCATCGTACTCACGAATCGACTATATCTTTCTCGATGTAACCCTACTAGAGCGGGGACCAAGTGCAGGCATTGGTATTGCGACCCTGTCTGATCACGCGCCAGTCTGGGTTACATTGCTCACCATAAAGGCGGAGATCAAAGATAAGAGATGGACGCTCAATGCCAGTGTCCTACAATAAGGGGAGGTTGTGGAGGGCTGTAAGAAAGTGCTGAAAGAATATCTGGAAATTAACAGGGAGTCAGGGCCACCCCTTAGCATAGTGTGGGATGCTATGAAGGCAGTGTCAAGAGGCTACTTCCTGCAACTGGCGAGCAAGCGGGCTAGGATCCGTAGAAATCAATTGACCCAAATGCTTAGAAAGGATTACGAGTTTAGAGGCTCAGCACAAGACAGGTGACTCATTGGTGATTTTGGAGGAATTGCGAGCCCAGCGACTTCAGCTGGATGCTATCTATTCAGAACACCTGAGCCAACTACTATCTAGATCGAAAATTCACTCGTATGAATTTACCAACAAAGCAGGACGCCTTTTGGCCATGCGGCTGCGTAGACAGAGGGTGGAGAGGGCAATAACACATATCCGGGGGGGAGGGGGATACACTGAATACATCAGAGGCTATACAGAGGCGTTTTGGTGAGTTCTATCAGGAGTTATACGCCCGAGAGATCAATTCTTTCGCAGACTCCATGGCGGAATATTTATCGGAAACTGACCTAGCATCTTTATCACATCAGCAGCGTGCCACCCTAGATAACCGGTTACCCCAGTTGAAATTCAAAAAGCTATTCAGCACTTACCATCTTGTAAGTCACCAGGGTTGGATGGACTCCCTAATGAGTTCTACAAGAAATTCGCCCCTGAACTGGCCCCACTATTGGTTGATTTGTTTAACCAAATTGGGCGGGGGGAGTCCTTACCAGCCTCCATGTTAGAGGCCTGGATAGCAGTGCTACCTAAGCCGGATAAAGACCTTGCGGAGTGTGGCTCCTACCGCCCTATATCTGTCCTGAACGCAGATGTCAAAATATTAGCTAAAGTGTTGGCCAACAGACTAGCCCCTTTGCTTCCCGCGATCATTCATCCTGATCAGGTGGGATTTGTTTCCTACAAGAAAGCAATGGATAATACGAGGCGAGTAGTTGACAATGTATTTGGCTAAAAAAAATGCGAAGGCCTATGTGTCTTCTCAGCTTAGACGCTGGGAAGGCCTTTGATAGGGTGCACTGGCCATTTATGTACAAGGTGATGGAGACTTTTGGAATAGGACCACAGTTCTGCAGCTGGATCCAAGCATTTTATAACTCACCCAAAGCGTGTATCAGACTGAATGGTGGCAACTCTGACTTATTCACCTTGCACAGAGGCACCAGGCAGGGATGCCCGCTCTCTCCGTTGTTGTTTGCCATGGTCATGGAACCTTTTGCTTCTAGAGTCAGATCTAATCCAATGATCACTGGCATTACAATAGCGGGGAGAGAGCGCATAAGTTGGCCCTCTTTGCAGATGATGTGCTATTGTTCGTCACTAATCCTTTGACCTGCTTCCCTGGGCTCGTGAGGGACATTGAACAATACTCGGTATTTTCAGGGTTTAGGGTAAACATGTCAAAATCTGAAGCTCTCAATGTGACCCTCCCTGAAGAGACGGTGGGGGCCTTACAGTCTGCATACAACTTTCGGTGGGCTGGTGGGAGCATCCGCTATCTGGGGGTGAACATAACGGCTAAGCTCTCAGACCTTTTCCTGGCAAACTACAAGGGCCTGGGCCGGGCACTCACTGCGGATATGGATAGGTGGGGAGGCATTGAACTCTCCTGGTTTGGCCTTAGCCGCAGTCAAGATGAATGTACTGCCGCGTTTACTGTACTTGTTTCAGGCCCTTCCGATCCAGATGCCCCGTAAATTTCTTGCTGCATTACAAGACCGTGTAGTGCGTTTTATCTGGGCGGGTAAGCGTCCACGGCTGGCTCGGGCCTTTTTGTACCAGGACAGGTATAGGGGAGGGCTCGAAGTACCCAATCTGGCCTGGTATTACAGAGCAGTTCAGGCAAGGGCGGCCGTGGAGTGGTTTCAGGATTACCCTGATCGGCAATGGGTGGACTTAGAACAATACACTTTAGGCATAAGGCTGCTGTGGGCGCTGATGTGGCTTCCAAGATCCCTTAGATCCTTAGAAGAGGGCCTCTGCCCTTCTGTCTACGTTACTCTTTCTCACTGGGACAGCCTTTTCCCACATGGTCGATGCATATTGTCCCGTCTATGTCCTATAGTGTATAATCCATTGTTCTACCCAGGGATGGAAAGGGGCACATTCACTAGATGGTATGAGGGCGGACTGCGCACATGGGGGCAATTATTTGAGGGGGAGTCCCTTATGTCCTATCCAGAAGCCCGACAACAGTTCCCGATAGTTGGGACAGATGAATATGCTTATCTTCAATTATCTCACTTCCTTAAGACAGGAGCAATTCGGGAAGTGATGCACAGGGAGCAAACAGCCCTTGAGCAGATTTGTGAGGGACAGGCCAAGACTTGTGGGCTGATATCACGTTTACACCGCCTTATTCATCAGCAAACACCTCGATAAATACTTCATAGGAAAAGTTGGCAGAGGGAAGGAACTAGGTATAGAACTGGAGGAAGCGGTGTGGGAGAGGATGGAGAGGGCGGCGACGGGGGTGTGTCCGTCTCATGTATCCTTTAAAGAAAATGCTATTAAAGTTCTATTTAGGTGGTATATGACGCCTGAGCGCCTACAGCGCATTTACCCTGCTTTGTCGGGGATGTGTTGGAGGGATGTGGTGGCAAGGGCTCCATGGGGCACATATGGTGGAACTGTAGGAAAATCAGGGCTTTTTGGAAAATGGTTCATAGCAGACTGCAGGTGTGGTTGGGAGCTCAGATTCCTTGGCACCCCACTATCTTCGTATTCTCAACAAAAATGGTGGGGCTCTCATCCGCACAGCAAGTTCTGTTGCGCTATGCCACATGTGCAGTTCGTATTGTCATAGCAGCTTGCTGGAAGCAGTCCATGATTCCATCGTTAAATCGGTGGATTCGAAAATTGGGCTATGTGAGATGGAAAGGCTCGTGGCTGAGCGGCGCAATCATACACACAGGTGGCACGTGATTTGGGACCCTTTTCTCCTTCATACTTAATTCTGATGAAGACTTGGATTGTGAGAGTGCTAGTCCGAATGGGGTGGGGGGGGGAGGGGGTGGGGGATTATGCTCTGTTTTTCAATGTAAAAGTTACATAAATATTGAAGTTCTGAAAGGCTTGTTCTATTCTCATTTCCCTGTCCTGGCGCAGAAGCAACTCTGAGTCCGGGCTCGGGTCTTATGTGATAGTAATGTGATCTTCAACATGTTCGGTGGGGTTCACCATGTTACTTATGACTTGTGTTATCTTACATTGAACAACCATGTAAGGTTTATTCTAATTTGTTATTCTAGAAGATTGTATTATTTGTCAATAAAGACTTCATACAAATTAAAAAAAAAAAAGGCCTACCCCAACGACTCCACGTAACCGTCTTCACCTTCCAACACAGCATATCTATGATCAAACAGGACAACACACAATCTTCACCCTTTCCGACCCTCCACTTATACCTCATTCGATCACTATACAACTATTTGTTATCAACCGACTGGACAAACGCCTCTGACGGTACTATGTAAGCCACATTGAGCCTGCAAATAGGTGGGAAAATGTGGGGTACAAATGCAATAAATAAATAAATATGTATGTGCTCAATGCAGTGAGCTCCTAGCTGTCGGAGAATGAGTCCGTTCTCTTGAGGCTAGAGTAGCAGATTTGGAGGAGTTGAGGGAGACAGAGGTTCCTTAGAGGAGACCTACAGGGACATTGTAGAGAATTCCCACCTGCAGTCTGGCAGCCCCTGTCATGCTTTGGAGGAGGGAGGTCTCCTAAAAGGAAAGCATCACCTTGGTGAAGTAGGAAGTACTCCTATAGCCAGGCCCTGCCTATCAAGGAATGCACTATCCTCTCACACTGAGGATATGTCTCCAAGAACCCCTTCCCAGGAGGGAAGAGTTAGGACAGCTGTTGTAGTTGGTGATTCAATCATTCAATAGCTATATAACTGGGTGGCTGCTGGACGTGAGGATCACCTGGTCACTTGGCTGCCTGGTGCGAAGGTGGTGAACTTCATGCATCACCTAGATAGGATCTTAGTACTGGGGAGGAGCCAGCTGTCTTGGTTCATGTGGGTGCCAGTGGCATAGGAAAATGTGGGAGGGGGATTCTGGAAGCCAAATTGAGAGGTAAAGTCCAGATCTTCCAGAGTAGCATTTTTAGAAATGCTCTCCGTTCTGTGAGCATGACCCAAGAGGCAGGCAGAGCTCCAAAGTCTCAATGCGTGTTGAGACAATGGTGCAGGGATGAGGGATTTAGATTTGTTAGGAACTGGACAACATTCTGGGAAAGGTGGGGACTGTTCCAAAAGGATGGACTGCACCTTAACTGGGATTGAACCAGGCTGCTGGCACTAACTTTTAAAAAGGGGAGAGAGTAGCTTTTAAACTAGAATGGGGGAGGGGAGCCAACAGGCACCCAGGAGCATATGATTCAATATGGAGTATCCTCTTGAAGGATACTATTGAAACAGGACATTCAGGAAATCCCAGTAGAGAGGTTTCAGCAATGCTGAAAGAAAGCCAGGTGTGTTTAAAGAGAGAGAGAATAGGATAAAGGATGCACATTATCCCCGTCAACTTCTAAGCAGCTTGTAGATGCAAGGAAAAAAATTGAATTGCCTGTATACAAATGCCAGAAGCCTAAAAAATATGATGGGAGATTTAGAGTGTATATCAGTAAATGATGAGGTAAATATAATAAACATCTCAGAGACTTGGTGGAAAGAGGACAATCACTGGGACATTGTGTTAACATGGTACAAATTATATCACAGTGATAGAGAGGATCAAATTGGAGGGTAGTTGAACTATATGTTAAAGAGGGAATTGAGGCAAACAAAATAAACATTCCACATGAAACAGATAGTAGCATGGAATCATTATGGATAGAAATTCCATGTGTGAATGGAAGGAGTATTCTTGTAGGGTACACTACCTTTCGCCAGGACAGGTCAATTGAACAGATGAAGAAATGTTTAACGAGATTAGGAAAGCTGGCAATTTGAACAATAGTATAATAATGGGTGATTTCAATTAACACTCAAAAAGTAAGGAATCTGTAGAACGCGATATCACCCAATAGTAAGTAATTCTACATAAATGTATTCTGTATCTGGAGACTCGAATAAAATTATTCACTACCAAATTAGTGGAGAAAAAGACTCAGTGTGGGGGGGGATCCAAGATGGCAGTGTAGTGTGTTAACTGCTACAGATGCGCCAAGATTTTTGACCAGAGTCCTGCTGAGGAAGGCTCCAGATCACCGTGAAAATGTAGGAAAGGAAAGGTTCAGGAGATTCTCTGAACCCCTACCGGGACCAACTTTCAACATCAGATGACTCGGGATCAATTCGGGGTATCGTCAGGTTCCAGACAGGCTTCTACCCCTGCTATCAGTGCTGGCACGTCAGCGTTAGCCTGCAGTGTAGATGGGGTTTCTTTGAGCCCTGTCGAACATGCGGCTCCCCCTCAACCAGGAAGTAACAGTGTGGAAACAAGTCTAGCGGTTCAGGCTTCGAAGGGAGGGGACTTGCCCACACTGGGAGAGGCAACTAGCAATAACAGGCTGGAGGAACGGCTTGCAACACATGTTTTACCATCGCAGGTTGTGAGTACCCTGGAACAGTCTATTAATGCTCCTCTTCCTGTTTTTTCTGCGGGGTCTATGATAAAACCTGCCGTAGTGACAATGGAGTCACTCTGGGACTTGACGTTCAATATACAGTCGTCTTTACAAGTGTTGATAAATAAAAATACTAAAGATATTAAACTATTACCTGAGGCAGTCTTTATCCAGGCAGAGGCCACCGCACAACAATCCTCTGAAGTGGAACATTTAAAACAAAAAATTCAAGAATTGGAACTTGTGGGACAGACTTCAATTAAATAGAAAATTTTACTTTTCGGCGTCTAGATTACCTAGAAAATCAATCTTGGAGACTTAATTTGAGGATGAGAAATTTTCCTAGGTCTCCTTTAATTACACCGATACAAATGGTTAAAAAGTACTTGGTTAGGGGGGAAGTGACGTCATCCAACAGCATGGCCGCCTAAAAGCTAAGCTCCCACAGCCCCACGGAGAATTTAAGCTTAAACAGCAGATATAGCGACATATGAGAACTGAAACGGAGCTAGAGATTCAAAGCGAAGTTATAGAGGCGAACAACCTGGGATCGGCACTCAAAGTGGCGGATCTTTCCCGTTTCGCTTTTATAGAAAAAACAGCGGCGTCCCGAAACAAAATGGCGGAGATGCGGAAGGCATCGGAGCCAACGACTGGAGGGAAAACGAAGTCGGCGGGAAACGCATCGGAGCTCCAAAACGAGCGAGCCACAGATGAAAAGGTCCCTCAGAGACTAGAAACCTGGTTGCAGGACATTAGCGCTGATTTGAAAGCACTTCGAGCGGAGATGGTGACGCTCAAGGAGGATCTGAGAGGGGAGATCCGGGAGCTGGGCTCACGCCTGGAAGACATCGAAGCGCAGATGGAAACACATAGTGAAGCCATGGGAAACATGGATCAGCAAATTGGGAGGTGCAAGGGACCCAGCAACAGCTTTTAGACAAGATAGAAGACCTAGAAAATCGGGGCCGGCGCAACAATTTAAGGTTTCGAGGCTTGCCAGAAGTGCCCACGTACCAAGACTGTGAACATGTGGTACAACAACTGGTTAGTGCGTTGCTCTCAAACAACGGAGAGGCGGTGGAGGCCACTACCATACAATTAGAAAGAGCACACAGAGCACTGGGAGCTAATCGGAGCAATAAACCAAAGGACATCATAGCCTGCTTTTCTAGCTTTAAACTAAAGGAGCGGGTGCTGAAAATGGCCCGTCAGATACCAGACTTTCAGTGGGACTCTTATGCTATCGAGATTTACCAGGACCTGGCAGCAGCAACTTTAAAAAGAAGGGGTGACCTGAAACCATTCACCAGACACTTGAGAGAACTCAAAATTCAATACAGATGGAGGCACCCTTTTGCATTAGCTTTCTACAAAGATGGGAAAATGCATCAAATAAAATCTATAGAAGAGGCGAGAGCTATTTGTCCTGAAACACCGGAACCTGAAGAGAGAAGAGCAGGGGGTCAGGAGGAAAAGAATACCACTAGACCCCTACCACCAAGATGGCAAAGAGTGGGAAAGGGCCCAGAAGATTACAACGCCAACAATCCGCCACAAGAGTCACCTGAAGCTAAGCAGACATCAAATAGACTCAAGTTCACTGTTATTGCATAAATCGCATATAATCTGTTAATTTCAGGTATGAAACCATGAGAACTCTGTGGGGTGGACGGGAAGCGGGGCGGCTACTTCCTCCATAGGTAGACACCCGCGGGTATACCACGGGGTATTACACAACTGTTAGGGACATTTGGGGGGGAAGGGAAGGGGTATAATCAAAGGAGGGAGGGGGGGGAGGGGGGTCAGGTCTGTGTGATAACAAGGGGTAATCAGTTACATGTAACAAAAAATGAAGAGCTCCTGGAAAGTAATGACCAGCGAGCAAATAGGGGAAATAAGGAAAGAATAGCAACATTGAATGAATATGGGGGAATTTAAATGCATGTCTTTGAATGTAAAAGGGCTCAATATTCCCAGAAAAAGGCAGTTGTTGTTCCGGGAATTGGTGAGGTTACAAATAGATGTGGGCCTGATTCAGGAAACTCACCTGAAGGCAAAATATGAATATCTATGCAAACATAGGCAATACCCGGTTATCTATTTGCATCCAGTAGGGATAACACGAAAAGCAAAGGGGTGCTGGTTATGTTTCGAGGGAACAAGACCTGGGGGATAAAGAAAGTGATAAAAGATAAACATGGGCGATATCTATTGATAATTTTTGAGCTAGCAAGCCAGACCTATACATTGGTAAATATATACGGGCCCAATACGCAACATTCGGAATTTTTCAAAGAGCTAGACCTCCTGCTGTGTGGGAATATAGAAGGAACCTTATAATAGGAGGTGATTTTTAATCTTACACTGAATCCGAACTTAGATAATTCAGCAGCCGTTGCACAGTATGCTAAGCAGGATAGGCGAAATTTCCAAGATTTCCTTACACGCTGGCAGTTAATAGATTACTGGCGTAAAGATAACCCAACGAACGCACATATACCTTTTTTTCATCAGTACATCATACGTCATCCAGATAGATATGTGGTTAGGCGATGCCTCCCTTTTGGGACGAGCTGAAACTCCACAGATTATTCCACATACCTGGTCAGACCATTCACCGGTTATATTACAAATCAGGGGAGTAGGGCCCAGAAAACCGAGACCTCCCTGGCGAATGGATGATGCACTACTCTCAGATGCAAATAATGTAACACAAATAGAACAATCTCTTAAAGAGTATATTACTTTTAATGATAATGGGAAGTGTCTCCAATTACCCTATGGGAAGGTCTTAAGGCTGTGACCAGGGGCTACCTTATAGCATTAAATCACGGGTATGGAAAGCTCGATGTACACAAGAGAATGATATTCGCCAGCAACTGGCAGAGGTTGAGGCATTATTGCAAAAGGGAGAACCCACAGATCTCACAGCCCGAAAGATGCAAGCACATGACCTGCGGTCACAGTTACATGATTTGGAATTAGCTGATATAAACGAGCAGCTACAGCGAGTGCACCAGATACACTTCGAATTTGGTAATAAACCAAGTAACTGTTAGCCCATAAATTAAAACAACAAATAACTAGAACTGGAGTAGAAGGGTTACGAGATGAAGGGGGAAATGTACAATCTGATCAAAATTTTATGGAAGAGGCTTTCAGAGGATTTATAAAAAACTTTATAAACCAGAAATAACACAGAGCCCAGAGGAGGTAGCCAATTATTTGGAGGAAATAGACCTTCCAGCACTTCCAACAGACGCGGACCAATCGTTAGGCAGTCCCATCACAATAGAAGAGATAGAGCAGACGATTAAAGGATTGGTTCCTAACAAAGCACCAGGGCCTGATGGGTTTACCAACAAATTTTATAGGTGCTTTGGAAAGATATTATCTCCTATTTATTAAAAGTCTTCAACTCCATAAATGAGGTAACTGGCTTACCACCAACCTGGAACTTGGCGACCATTACTGTAATCCCCAACCAGGCAAAGACCCTCTCGCATGTAGTTCTTATAGGCCTATCTCATTATTAGGGTAGATTATAAGATATTTACTAAGATTTTAGCTACTAGATTGCAGAAATATCTCCCCGCACTAATACACGAAGATCAAGCAGGCTTTGTACAGAACCGTCAAACCTTTGATAACATAAGGAGGACATTACAGGTAATTCAAGGGCACAGCCTCACAAACTCCCCAATGTGTATACTTTCTCTGGACGCTGAAAAGGCCTTCGATCGTGTCAGTTGGCCTTTTCTTTTTGCAGCATTAAAGAAGGCGGGTATTGAAGGGAGGTTTGCGGAATGGCTAAAATCTATATACAGATTCCCGAAGCAGGGGTACGAGTTAACGGGATTTTGTCTCGGCCATTCTCTCTCTATAGAGGCACTAGACAGGGCTGTGCATTGTCACCAATGCTGTTTGCTCTGGTTATGGAGCCTTTAGCAGCCAGAATCAGAGCAAACGATGGAATACGAGGTTACGAGGAGGGGGGATTGAAACTAAAATACTTCTTTTTGCGGACGGACATTCTGCTGCTCCTAAAAGATCCCATATCAGCTTTTCCACTGATTGAAGAGGAAATACAAGCTTATGGAGCTGTATCAGGCTTCAAAATAAACTTTGACAAATCAGAGGCACTGGATATAAATATAACTGATACACAACTAGATCAGCTGAAAGCCCAGTTCCCCTACAGATGGGCACAGAAATATGTTAAATACTTGGGGGTAAATATACCTCGAAGCATAGAAGAAATTTACAAAAGTAATTTCCCAGCAAAAGCACTAGAACTGTTTCGGGAGTTGGAGAAATGGGAGGGCCTAACACTATCATGGGTAGGAAGGATTAGCGCTATCAAAATGATGGTTCTCCCAAAGCTTCTGTACTTATTTATGGCCTTACCAATTGATATTCCTGAAGACTTTTTCCGGGGCCTGCAAAGGAAGATATTTTCCTTTATCTGAGGAAAAGACCACCCCGGGTTAGACGGGAGGTGTTGTGCCAATTAAAAGATAGGGGGGGTATGGGGGTCCCAGCAATACGTGCATACTATCAGGCAGCCCATCTAAGAATTTTAGCGATATGGATGCAAAATAAGGGAACGAGGTGGGAACGTATCGAACAGAGCTGGTTGGAACCATTTCCACTTAGGGCTATACCTTGGCTACAAAAGCAACAACTGAAGAGGGTAATGAAAGACAGTCCCCCCCTGATTCAATGGCCATTGAATACATGGTACAAGATTAGAGAGCAATTCTTCTCGGAGAGGAAGTATTTTAAACATGCATTCCTTAGATTCATACCTCAATTTGGTCCAGGAGCAATTGACAAAACATATGAGGAGTGGGAGGTCATGGGATTATGTACACTGGGGCAAATGTCCGAAGAGGGGCAGGTTCCTTCTTTTCAGGTGCTGCATCGAGATCATGGGCTCTCACCGCTTCAAGTATTTCAATACTACCAGGTGCGAGACTTTATCTGCCGTGATGCAGGGGAGGAACTGAGCTTAGCGGAAACAATGTTGGAAAAGGGGATGATGGGAGGAGGGGGACGAGGTTGTATCTCAAGGAATATAAGGCATTGCTTTCATGGTCCCAGCCGGTGGAATATTACACAAAAAATGGAATCGATAATGGGGTTACCCATTGAACCTAAACAATGGGCACAGTCCTTCAAATCTCTTCTAAGAGTATCGATATCTAGTTCACTGATTGAGAACGGACATAAGATTTTATATAGTTGGTACTACACTCCCAGCCGCTTGGCAGCTATATATAGCTCAGGCTCAGCCCTATGCTGGCGGGCAATGTGGAGAGTTAGGAGATATGTACCATTATATGGTGGGCGTGTGATCAGGCACAGAGATACTGGGAGAAGATAGGGGATTTTATTAGCCAGGTGACGGGGGGTTACAATATCCTATGGACACTGTACACATGCCTACTACACTTCAAGCCACCAGGATTCAAAAACCATATCCACAGGTTTGTCACACAGGTGTTTGTATCAGGGAAGATGGTCCTGGCGGCATGGTGGAAAAAATCACACTTACCAGATCTGTCAGTGGTTATAAATAAACTAAGATCCATTCAACTGATGTCTAAGCTTACAGCAATACGTAATGGGCAAATTGCCCAATATCACAAGATATGGATCAGTATACTACATGGGCCTCTAAGAACATAGCGACAGTTACGCTACACACACAGACATAGGGTTGGGGGGAGGGGGTGGGAACGGGGGAAATAAGATCAAAGTTTTATTGAATGTATAGATGACGCTGTTAGAAATTATTTTTTTTCTCAATGTTTATGTTCAATATGTCAAGTTATTACAAACACAAAATGGTTATGTAAGTTATGAACATTGAATTGGTTGATATTGGAAAATGTATAAATAAACAATATAAAAAAAAAAAAAAAGTACTTGGTTGAAGTTTTAGGTATGTCAGGGGATTCATTGCCTCCTATAACACGGGCGCAATATATACAGAGTAATGTTAAAATTTTGCCTGGTGTTTCTCAACCCCAAGGAAAAGAAGCTATGAATCTAACATCTTTTTTGGAATCCTCATTAGAAGTGATCACCCAGAGAACCACTGTGGTGGTCTATTTTGCACTGGAGATGGACCGAGATGCAGTACTAAAACTTTCTTTTCGTCATTTGGATTCTTTATTCTTGGGTTCTCAAATAAGAATTTATCCAGACTTGTCTAGAGAGACACAGAAACGGCGTAAAGCCTTTTATGGCCCTACGCCCAAGGACTTTGGCATTAGGTGCAAATGTTTTACTTAAATTTCCTTGTATATGTAGGATATTATTTCAATCTAAACAATTTCAATTATTTCACCCCAAGCATTTAGAAGATTTTTTTTGTTAGTGAAAGAAGAGGTTAATGTAATAGTCCAGTCACAATGTAACACTGCACGATAGCTTGGAGTAAGCTATCTGGGAGGCATTAATATATTATTTAATTTTCCAGATTACTGGCTGAGGTGGGATTCCGCTCCAACTGTGCTATGATTTTTCTTTTTATTGGATCTAATTTACCTGTAATAATAATGGATGATAGTAATGGAGTGGAGGAGTGGCCTGGTGGTTAGGGTGGTGGACTTTGGTCCTGGGGAACTGAGGAACTGAGTTTGATTCCCACTTCAGGCACAGGCAGCTCCTTGTGACTCTGGGCAAGTCATTTAACCCTCCATTGCCCCGTGTAAGCTGCATTGAGCCTGCCATGAGTGGGAAAGCGCGGGGTACAAATGTAACAAAAAAATAGAAATTTCTGTATATGAGTACTTTATATATTTTTTTTTCTTATTTTTTTGTATGAATTTTCTAATTTTCCGTATTGTCACTTTTAAAGAGTTGTATAATACAAAATTAAATAAAAATGTTAAACATTAAAAAAAGAAAAAGACCTCAATTTGAAAGATAAACTTCATTGCAAAGAGGGCTCCTTTTAATCATATGTCTAAAAAACTCCACTATATAAGCAAAATGTCCTCTCCACGATACAGAAATAAGAAGAGACTGCAAAGGAATTGTTTTAAAGTTCTACACTTATCTTGGATGCAGCTTTCAATAAGCCTGTCATTCCTTCAATGAGATACAACCAAAGTCCCGATCACTTCTTTTAAATCCCCAAAGTCCCAATCACTTCTTTTAAGTGATCTGGACTTTGATTGTATCTCATTGAAGGAATGACAGGCTTATTGAAAGCTGTATCCAAGATAAGTGTAGAACTTTAAAACAATTCCTTTGCAGTCTCTTCTTATTTCTGTATCGTGGAGAGGCATTTTGCATATATAGTGGAGTTTTTTAGACTTATGATTAAAAGGAGCCCTCTTTGCAAATGAAGGTTTGTTTATCTTTCAAATTGAGGTGTCTCTGATTCACACTGAGGTCTTTTTTTTCCACTAATTTGGTAGTGAATAATTTTGTTCGAGTCTCCAGATACATAATAAATTTATGTAGAATTACTATTGGGTGATTTCAATTACCCCAATATTGACTGGATAAATGTTACATTAGAGAGTGCTAGGGAGATAAAGTTTCTAGATGCAATAAACGATTGCTTCTTAGAGCATCTGGTCCAGGAACTGACAAGAGGGGGAGGCATTTTAGATCTAGTCCTTGTTGGCGTGCAGGGCATACTACAAGAGGTAACAGTGTTGGGTCCACTGGAAACTGTGATCATAACATGATCAAGTTTCAGCTACTATCTGGAATGAAGCCAGAAGGAAAAATCTATTGTAGCTGCATTTAATTTTCAAAAGGGCGACTTTATAAAAATGAGGAAAAATTAAGCTAAAAGGATCGGCTGCAAAGGTTAGGACACTAAATCAGGCGTGGACGTATCAAAAATACCATCTTGGAACTGCAGACCAGATGCGTTCCACGTATTTACAAAGGTGGAAAGAAGACAAAATAGCATGGTTTAAAAAGGTGAAATAAGAGACTTTTTCAGTCAATCAAAACATGGGAAAAGGACCCAAATAACGATAAGAAGAAGCAACATGCGCACTGCAAGTCAGATGCAAAGCATTAATAAAGAATGATAAAAGAGAATATGAAGAGAAACTTGCCGCAGAGGCAAAAACTCACAGCAAACATTCTGAGGTGCATCAGAAGCTGAAAGCCTGCAAGTTAATCCGTGGGACTGTTAGACCACGAAGGAGCAAAAGGGGGCACTCAGAGGACAAGGCCATAGCAGAGAAACTGAATGAACTCTTTGCTTCAGTCTTTACAGAAGAAGATGTAAGAAATCTGCCTGTACCGAAAATGGTTTTCAAGGGTGATGATGTGGAGGAACTGAAAGAAATCTCAGTGAACCTGGGAAGGTGAACTGAGCCAAATTGACAAATTAAAGAGTTATCACCTGGACCAGATGGCATAAATCCAAGGGCACTCAACTCAATCTTGAAATTGCGGATCTGCTGTTAGTAATATTTAACCTGTGATTAAAATTGTCTACATAATTCCACACTGGGAAAAGACCAAGGGTCCATCGAGCCCAGCATCCTGTCCACGACAGCGGCCAATCCAGGCCAAGGGCACCTGCCAAGCTGCCCAAACGTACAAACATTCTATACATGTTATTCCTGGAATTGTGGATTTTCCCAAGTCCATTTAGTAGTGGTTTATGGACTTGTCCTTTAGGAAACCTTCCAACCCCTTTTTAAACTCTGCCAAGCTAACCGCCTTCACTACGTTCTCCAGCAACGAATTCCAGAGTTTAATTATGCATTGGGTGAAGAAATCTTTTCTCCGATTTGTTTTAAATTTACTACACTGTAGTTTCATCGCATGCCCCCTAGACCTAGTATTTTTGGAAAGCGTGAACAGGCGCTTCACATCCACCTGGTCCACTCCACTCATTTATTTTATATACCTCTATCATGTCTCCCCTCAGCCATCTCTTTTCCAAGCTGAAAGCCCTAGTCTCCTTAGTCTTTCTTCATAGGGAAGTCGTCCCCAGCCCCGCTATCATTTTAGTCGCCCTTTGCTGCACCTTTCCAATGCTACTATATCTTTCCTGAGATGCGGCGACCAGAATTGAACACAATACTCAAGTTGCGATCGCACCATGAGCGATACAGCGGCATTATAACATCCTCACACCTGTTTTCCATACCTTTCCTCATATACCCAACATTCTATTCGCTTTCCTAGCCGCAGCAGCACACTGAGCAGAAGGTTTCAGTGTATTATCGACGACAACACCCAGATCCCTTTCTTGGTCCTTAACTCCTAACGTGGAACCTTGCATGACGTAGCTATAATTCGGGTTCCTTTTTTCCCACATGCATCACCTTGCACTTGCTCACATTAAACGTCATCTGCCATTTAGCCTCCCAGTCTCGTACGGTCCTTTTGTAATTTTTCACAATCCTGTCCGCGAGTTAACGACTTTGAGTAACTTTGTGTCATCAGCAAATTTAATTACCTTCGCTAGTTAACTCCAATCTCTAAATCATTTATAAATATATTAAAAAGCAGCGGTCCTAGCACAGACCCCTGAGGAACCCCATTAACTCCCCATCTCCCATTATGAATACTGCCCATTTAACCTCACTCTCTGTTTCCTATCCTTCAACCAGTTTTTAATCCACAATAGGACATTTCCTCCTATCCCATGACCCTCCAATTTCCTCTGTAGCCTTTCATGAGGTACCTTGTCAAACGCCTTTTGAAAATCCAGATACACAATATCAACCAGCTCCCCTTTGTCCACATGTTTGTTTACCTCCTGACAGTTGGAGTGTGGTCAGTGTAAAGCCGATTTTTAAAAAGGGTTCCAGTGGTTATCTGGGAAATTATAGTCTGGTAATCCTGACGTCGGTGATGGTTAAAATAGTGGAAACTATTATAAAGAATAGAATTATGGAACACATAAATAAACATGGTTTAATGGGACAGAGTCAGCATGGGTTCAGCCTCACCAATTTGCATCATTTCTTTGAAGGCGTAAATAAACATATAGATAAAGGTGAGCAGGTTGATGTAGTGTATCTAGATTTTCAGAAAGCTTTTGACAAAGTTCCTCATTAGAGACTCCTGAGAAAAGTAGAGTCATGGAATAGGAGGCAATTTTCTGTTGTGGATTAGGAATTGGTTATTGGACAGAAAACAGGGAGTAGGGATGGATTGGTCATTTTTCTCAATGGATGAGGGTGGGTAGTGGAGTTCCACAGAGATTGATACTAGGACCGGGTGCTATTTAACATATTTATAAATGATATGAAAATCAGAACAACGAGTGAGGTAGTTAAATTTGCAGATGGCACAAAACTGTTCAAGGTTGTTAAAACACATGTGGACTGTGAAAAATTGCATGAAGACCCTAGGAAATTGGAAGACTGAACATCCAAATGGCACATGAAATTTAATATGGACAAATTCAAAGTGATGCACATTGGAAAAAATCTAAATCATTGTACCAGGGTCCACTTTGAGGGTCAACACCCAAGAAAAAAGATCTAGGTGTCGTCGTAGGTAATAACACTGAAATCTGCTCAGTGTGCAGCAGCTGCCAAAAAAGCAAACAGGGTTGCTAGGAATTATGAAAGGGATAGTGAAATAAGACCAAAAATACTATAATGTGTCTGTTTTTCTCCATGGTGCAACCTTACCTTCAGTATTGCATTCAGTTCTGGTCGCTATTTCTCTAAAAAGATGTAGCGGAATTAGAAAAGGCTCATAGAACGACCAAAATGATAAAGGGCTGGAACTTCTCTCATATGAGGAAGGCTAAAGAGGTTAGGGCTCTTCAGCTTGGAAAAGAGAGAATGAGGGGGAGATATGTTTGAGGTCAGCAAAATCCTGAGTGAATTAGAATGAGTAGAAATTAATTTATTTTTTTACTCGTTCCAAAACTGCAAATACTAGGGAACACTCAAGAAAATTACATGAAAATACTTTAAAAACAAATAGGAGGAAATACTTTTTCTCTCAACAAATAGTTAAGCTCTGGAACTTTTTGCTGGAGGATGTTATTACAGCAGTTAGTGTATCTGGGTTTTAAAAAGTTTGGACATATTTCTGGAGGAATAGTCCATAGTCTGCTATTGAGACAGATATGAGGAAGCTACTGCATGCCCTGGAATTGGTAGCATGCAATGTTTCCACTTGTCATGAAACGCCTAGCACCCACCTGGAGGGTCTGTCCCAGCACTGCCTCATGCCAGCACTTGGGCATGTGCTCTACACTAGCACCCTCCTCCCACCGACTGGGTCCTCTTCCCTCTGGTCAAGTCTGCCACTCTCAAGTTAGTCCCAGGTGATTTCTAAGGACACTGGGTCCACACTCTTAGGGGTTCCACAGTTCTTAGAAATCACCCACAGACACAAACCACAATGATTTTTATTCTGTCCAGGACAACAGAGCTAATAAATTAATGGGTAGTTTATCAGAAAAATAGAACATGACCAATTTAAAACAGGTGGAAAAACAACAAGCAATAATAGGGATCACTATTAAGCTATCGAAACACTTGTTACTATTTGGGTAGCAGCAGGAGAGTTTCAGGAAAATAACTGCTCACAAGTCTTAAACAGGGTCTCAGGGCAGAGATGTTTACCCTCTGCACCTCCCTCGCTGAGATGAGGGGGAAAATCCAGTACATCCTGGCTTGATTTTGAACTCAAGGCCAATCAGAGCCCAGAGCATTAACTTTTGAAAGGATGTGGCCACTAGCAGGCAGGATACTTTTTGCAACAGTGCTTAAGTGTAATGCTTCCGCAAGGGAGAGGTGAGCCCTTGTACTCGATGAGGGAACCCCTCACCGGGCTGTCGGTCAAAACACCGAGTTCCTCCAGTGTCTCCCACCGTTCCCAGGAGTTGAGCCCCTGAGTGCGGGTAGCCAACAGCAGAGAGAACAAAGTCTAGCACAGAGTCCACAGGGTTAGACCAGGCAGCAGAGAACAGAAGATCCAGGGACAGGCCAGTGGTCAGTTCCAGGCAGCAGGACAATAGCAGATCCAGGAACCGGCAGAGGTCATACAGGCAGCGGTCAAAAGCAGATCCAGGGACAGACAGAGGTCGATACTAGGGCAGCGGTCAATAGCAGGTCCAGGGACAGGCAGAGGTCAGTACAGGCAGCGGTCAAAAGCAGATCCAGGGACAGACAGAGGTCAGTACCAGGCAGAAGACAATAGCAGATCCAAAAGCACTGCAACTAATCAGCGACTGAGTAGAAGCTGAAGAACAGAGGGCAGAGTCTTAAATAGTGAAGAAATTAGGCTCAAACTATCACAGCTGAAATCAAGATGGCTGCCCCCATCGGTGACACCCTACGCCCAAATATGGGCTTCCTTCCTGAAGCTGCCCTACTCCAAGATGGCTGCCATAACCTAATCTGCCCCCCTACTAAGATGGCCGTCCAAACCTGGAACAAGCCCCAAAACCAAGATGGCCGTCCAATCCTCCGGTGCCCATACTATGCAGAGACAGGGAATGTGACATTAAGCTAAAAAGAGTCCTTTTCTGCAGCATCCCTTAAAACACATAACAAACACCACCTGCTGGCCAAAGAATAGAAATACAGTGAATGAAAATATTACAATTAACTGGCTTGAAAATCCCCTGTTTTGCCACACCACTATTGGGTTTCTTCCAGGTACTTGTGACCTGGCTTGGCTACTGTTGGAAACAGGACACTGGGCTAGATGGACCATTGGTCTGACTCAAAATGGCTGTTCTTAGTTCTTAAACATTGATTGAACTAGGCTCATAGTGTCGTCTTAGGTCACTTTTGGAGCCCTTATCGATGTATGTGGATTGTTTTCTCGGCCCTTTGGTGGCAGCTGGTAGATCCTACATAAAGGATTTTGGATTTTATGAAACTTCTGAGGGATTGTGAAAACCAGCTGCATAATTGATGACTGGTTCCTCTTTATGTGCTTTCCCTACCCCAAGAGGAAGCTTTAGGGGTGTTAAGAGATTTCTTGGACCTGCGACAATCACCAGAAGTACGTCATCTGTTATATACAGTGGTGGAAATAAGTATTTGATCCCTTGCTGATTTTGTAAGTTTGCCCACTGACGAAGACATGAGCAGCCCATAATTGAAGGGTAGGTTATTGGTAACAGTGAGAGATAGCACATCACAAATTAAATCCGGAAAATCACATTGTGGAAAGTATATGACTTTATTTGCATTCTGCAGAGGGAAATAGAGTATTTATCCCTCTGGCAAACAAGACCTAATACTTGGTGGCAAAACCCTTGTTGGCAAGCACAGCGGTCAGACGTCTTCTGTAGTTGATGATGAGGTTTGCACACATGTCAGGAGGAATTTTGGTCCACTCCTCTTTGCAGATCATCTCTAAATCATTAAGAGTTCTGGGCTGTCGCTTGGCCAACTCGAAGCTTCAGCTACCTCCATAAGTTTTCAATGGGATTAAGGTCTGGTGACTGGCTAGGCCACTCCATGACCCTAATGTGCTTCTTCCTGAGCCACTCCTTTGTTGCCTTGGCTGTATGTTTTGGGTCATTGTCGTGCTGGAAGACCCAGCCACGACCCATTTTTAAGGCCCTGGCGGAGGGAAGGAGGTTGTCACTCAGAATTGTACGGTACATGGCCCCATCCATCTCCCCATTGATGCGGTTGAAGTAGTCCTGTGCCCTTAGCAGAGAAACACCCCCAAAACATAACATTCCACCTCCATGCTTGACAGTGGGACGGTGTTCTTTGGGTCATAGGCAGATTTCTCTTCCTCAAACACGGCGAGTGAGTTCATGCCAAGAGCTCAATTTTTGTCTCATCTGACCACAGCACCTTCTCCCAATCACTCTCGGCATCATCCAGGTGTTCAATGGCAAACTTCAGACGGGCCGCACATGTGCCTTCCGGAGCGGGGGACCTTGCGGGCACTGCAGGATTGCAATCCGTTATGTCGTACTGTGTACCAATGGTTTTCGTGGTGACAGTGTCCCAGCTGCCTTGAGATCATTGACAAAGTTTCCCTTTGTAGTTGTAGGCTGATTTCTAACCTTCCTCATGATCAAGGATACCCCACGAGGTGAGATTTTGCATGGAGCCCAGATTCTTTGTCGATTGACAGTCATTTTGTACTTCTTCCATTTTTCTTACTATGGCACCAACAGTTGTCTCCTTCTCGCCCAGCGTACTTACTGATGGTTTTATAGCCCATTCCAGCCTTGTGCAGGTGTATGATCTTGTCCCTGACATCCTTAGACAGCTCCTTGCTCTTGGCCATTTTTGTAGAGGTTAGAGTCTGACTGATTCACTGAGTCCTGTGGACAGGGTCTTTCATACAGGTGACCATTGCCGACAGCTGTCTGTCATGCAGGTAACGAGTTTGATTTGGAGCATCTACCTGGTCTGTAGGGGCCAGATCTCTTACTGGTTGGTGGGGGATCAAATACTTATTCCCTCTGCAGAATGCAAATAAATTCATATACTTTCCACAATGTGATTTCCGGATTTAATTTTGTGATGTGCTATCTCTCACTGTTACCAATAACCTACCGCTCAATTATGGGGCTGCTCATGTCTTTGTCAGTGGGCAAACTTACAAAATCAGCAAGGGATCAAATACTTATTTCCACCACTGTAGACTGTGAGCCCTATATTCCCATCAGAACTGCTGAGCTCCCACTCTCACTGTAAGCCTGCACTTACTTTAGGAACTGTTAAGCTCTTACTTTTACAGCAGTCTACACTCTTATTAGAGCTGCTGAGCTCCAACCTTTATTTTAGCCTGCTCTTAGGGAAGGCTTTCCTCAGCCATCATCTTTCCACAATATAATTTCAACCAGGCTGATGGTTGGTGATACCAGAAAGCACCTCCCACAATAGGCAGCTTGCTTCTGAGGCTCTACTTCTATCAGAACTGCTGAACTCTGGATCATCACGCGATCCAAGATGGCCGCTTAGTTGTACACTGCTTTGGACGCACCTTGAACTCTTCCTTAACTTTGGCTGGCAAGGTTCTCCGTGGGTCCTCCGAAAATGGGGAAGCGGAGAGGTAAAGTGCGGGAAATTCCCTCAACCAGCACTGGGCCGATTCCTCCATGACAGCCGACGCTGGAACAGTTCGGGGCTGACCTCCAACCCCCCAGCAGACTTCATCTCCTTCTATCGGAGCTAACGCGGAGGTGTTAGACGGCAGTAGTAACGGGGTTTCCCTAAGCCCCGCGCAGTGCACTGCCCCCCCCCCCCCCCCGCAACCAGGAGGAAGTCGAATGGAGAGAGGTCCTGTAGCACGGAGCCCACAGGGCATTGTCCGAAGCACAGGGAGGGAACCAGCCCACTCTACAGGGTAGCATTCAGAACGGTATCCAATGTCGGAACAATTGCCTTCTCAAACTTTGCACTACAAATTGTAAGTACATTGAACCAAATTCTGACTGCCCCACCTCCTGTGTTTTTTGTGGGTGTTATGGAGAGACCTGCAGTGGTGACGAATGAATCACTCCTGGGACTTGACTTATTCTCTGCATTCCTCTCTATCAACAATAATTGAAAAGAATGCTCTTGAAATAAAAGTTCTTTCGGAAGCTGTTCTTTCACAGTCTCAGACTACCACTCAACAAGTTTCCCAACTAAATCAAATGGGCACAAAGCTACAAACTTTAGAAGCCTTAAGTCAAACTTCAATAAGAGATCGGAACTTATATGTTTCCGTCGTTTAGAATACCTGGAAAATCAAGTAAGAAAGTTAAACTTAAGGTTAACTAATTTTCCACGTTCCCCCTTTAATATCTTCTGGTTGAAATAGGTGAAGAAATATCTGGTGGAATACTGGGAATTGGCAAGTGGAATTCTACTTCCTCCTATAGTGCGAGCACCATATTGCAGTTTAATAAAAAGAAAGATTGGAGATATTTTGCCTGCTCAAAAAGGAGAGGGTATGAACTTGACAGAGTTCCTAGAGTCATCGTTGAAAGTTAATTACTCAAAAAACTTACAGTGGTGGTAACCTTCGCCTTTGAAAGGACAGGAACGCAGTGTTGAAACTTTCCTTTAGACATTTGGACTCCTTATTGTTTTGGCTCTAAATTAGAGTTTACCCTGATTTCTCCTAAGGAAACTGAGAAGAGGCGCAGAGCATTCCGGCCCTTCGGGCGAGGACTCTGGCTCTTGGAGCTATTTAGTTTTGAAATTTCCCTGTATTTGTTGTATATTTATCAATCTAATCATTTCCAATTTTTGAGCCAAAACAACTGGAGGAGTTTTTATTACATAGAGAGGAAGTAGGTGGTAATAGTTGAATCCACAGACGCACACCGCATAAGATAGGCTTGAGAGGAAGCCCTGGGGAGCAGTATTAATTTTTTCTTTTTTTCCTCCTTGAATGTTAAATGCAATTTTCTTTCTCTTGGATCAATTATTACTATAATTTCTTATGGTCGAAGTAATATAATATATGTTCCTCTTTAATCATGTCTTTATTAAGGCATTAGTTTGGTATAATGGGAAATTGTAATTGCTATATGTATTTCATTATCTCTTTTGAGTTGTATAAGTAAATTCAATAAAAATTATATTAAAAAAAAAATACACATAGAACTGCTGAACTCTCACTGTGAGCCTGTATTCCCTCAGAACTGCTGAGCTCTCACTCTCACTGTAAGCCTAACTTATTGGTGTCCAGGACTTCACTCCCAAGACATCTGACTATGAGTAACCTATATATCCTACAATTGACACCAAAATGAACACAATCAAAATACTTCTGATAATCTTCTTCCTTTCACTGATCCACCTAGCATTATCCAATTCCACACACAGAACATTACTTCATACCCACCCTACAAAATCACCAAAGACTGATCAGACATTCCACACTCCATCAAACTGACTCTCATCACACTAAAGGAAAACTATCTAAACATGGACATCACCAACAACAATGAGAGGAAAGACCACAACAAACACACATCACCCAAGGAACGACAACTAACAAAAATCTACATAACACCAAACCTAGATTCCCCATACCAAAACATCCAGGTAGGCTACATCAATGCTAGATCTGTAATCAACAAAACAACAACAATATCATATTGGATCACCTCAGAAAACCTCAATCTCATCTTTATCAATGAAACATGGATTCACCAAACCAAACGCCCCCATAATCCTTGAACTGTGCCCGCCAGGTTACAAATCACCCATCGAACCAGATCGGAAAAAGAGAGGTGGAGGCTTAGCACTAATATACCGAGTAAAAATTCACCACCGAAACCACATCCCCCTCCATAACACCCCAACTAGAAATTGCTCTCATTTAGAATCCATAACAACTCCCCTAACCGATCACTCTGAATTGCGTATTATTCTACAGACCACCCGGCAACTGGGAGGAAAGTCAGCCCACCTTCATGGACTTCATATCAAACAACTGTGTAAACAACAACAACATACTGCTACTAGGTGACATTAACCTTCATCTAGAAGACCTCAACTCCACAAACGCACTTGAATGTAAAGACTTCCTGCAGTCCTGGGATTTTAAATGGCCCCACATGCAAACTACCCATATCAAAGGACATACATTGGACCTCCTATCACATAAACTACCTACAGACAATAACCTATTAATAACAGACATCAAATGGACAGAAATACATTGGATTGACCATTACAAACTGAACTCTAAACTGGCGGAAGAAGGGCTCAAACAGTACACCAGAACATACTACTTACACTACAAGAGGGCAAATCGATCCACAAATATTCTGGCAACAAATATACGACAACAAATGGACAGCACACACTGATTCCATACTTTATCTCAACCACTGGGATGTCAGATGCAACAGCGTACTAAACAAAATAGCACCCTTAAAAACAAAAAGACAAAGCACTATACCTTGGTTCAATGACGAACTAAAAAAACTCAAAACACAATCTAGAAAACTTGAACGAGTCTGGAGAAAGACAAAAGATGAACACACACTCAACGCATGGAAACAAATACATAGAAAATACGCAATAAAACAAATCAAAAAGTCCTACTACAAAACCAAATTAGGACCGGACTACAAAGATATGAAGAAACTATTCCAACTCGTAAATAAGTTACTAGACACCACCCCTATCACCACAACCAACACAGACATCCCACCGCAGACAAACTTGCTAACTATTCAAACGAAAAAATAATAAAACTAAGCAGCACACTTCCTCATCACAGTACCGGCATCGAAATCTTCTTTAACGATCTGGACCCATCCTCTAAAGGATACCCAGCTGACTGCATTTGGACAACATTTAATCTCAGCACCCGAAGTCAGTTACCACAAGCGACTCGCAGGTTCGCCAAGACCCACTCCAACTGGATACATGTCCCAGTCATCTACTCAAGTCTGCCCCAGACCGTTTCATAGCAGACTTACATCCCATCTAAACTTCATGTTACAACAAAGTCTCTTCCCTGAGGAACATGGCAACATTTCTCCTCACCCCAGCACCAAAAGACGCCAAGAAAAGCACAAACGATATCACCAGTTACCGCCCAGTTGCATCTATCCCCTTAGTAGTAAAATGATGGAGAGCTTCGTGACTAAACAGCTTACGGAATACCTGGACCAATTCTCAATACTACATAATTCACAATCAGGATTCCGATCCCACCATAGCACCGAAACTCTCCTAGTCACCCTCCTGGCCAAATTCAAGCAGGAGATTGCCACAGGCAAAAGCATACTCCTCCTCCAGTTCGACATGTCGAGTGCATTCAACATGGTAAACCACAACATACTACTAAGAATACTAGGCCACTTCGGGATTGAAGGAAACGTACTTAACTGGATCAAAGGCTTTCTAACCACCAAAACTTATCAAGTAAAATCAAAGTCAAACATACCACCGTGGAAGCAGTCTGCGGAGTACCTCAAGGATCACCATTATCACCAATACTCTTCAACATGATGATGATTCCACTGGCACAGTCCTATCCAACCGAGGCCTTACCCATTCATTTGCGCAGATGATGTTACAGTATACATCCCCTTCAGACATGATCTGACAGAAATAACCAACAAAATCAATGATAGTTCTGAACATCATGGACTCCTGGGCAAACACTCATTCCAACTGAAACTGAACACCGAAAAAAACACATTGCCTCATCCTCTCCTCTCCTCTCCATATAACAAATACAAACCACAACCATAAATACTCCAGGACATACCCTCCCTACCTCGGACAGTTTGAAAATACTCGGTGTCACACTCGATTGCCAGCCTTACCCTCGACAGTCAAGTAAACTCTGTAACAAAGAAAATGTTCTATTCAATGTGGAAGCTCAAACGATTAAAACCTTTCTTCCCTAAGAGCAACTTTTCAATCAGTAGTCCTAAGCCATGCAGATTATTTCAACGGAATCTACGCGGGCTGCAAAGAACAACTCATAAAAAAACTCCAGACCGCCCAAAATACAGCAGCCAGGCTGATATTCAGCAAAACATGTTTCAAAAGTGCCAAACCCCTCTGAGAAAAGTTGCATTGGCTCCCAATCAAAGAACGGATCATCTTCAAAATCTGCACCTTAGTCCACAAAATCATATACGACGTAGTCCCAGAATACATGACAGACCTCATAGACTTACCAATAAGAAACAGTCAGATCATCAAGATCCTACCTAAACCTACACTACCCAAATTGCAAAGGACTGAAATATAAAACAACTTATGTAGTCGGCTTCTCTTACATAAGCGCACAACTATGGAATGGGCTCCCAAAAGCTGTGAAAACAATCCATGACCACTTGAACTTCAGGAAATCACTAAAAAGCAACCCCTTCAAAAAGGCCTACCCCAACGACCCCATGTAACCCTCTTCACCTACCTACACAGCATGACTATGATCGCACAGGACAACACGCAATCTTCTTCCATTTTGACCCTCCACTTATACCTCATACAATCACTATACAACTTTGTATTTGTTATCCACCGACTGGGCAAACGCCTTTGACGGTACTCTGTAAGCCACATTGAGCCTGCAAATAGGTGGGAAAATGTGGGTACAAATGCAATAAATAAATAAATAGACATCTTCATGTTGTGGAGAGGTACTGGGGATGAATTAGAACAGTTTCTTCAGTATTTAAAATTATTGTCATGATACCATAAAATTTGATATGCACAGCAGCATTTCAGGTATTTCATTTTTGGACATTTTGGATTACTTTGGAGAAGGGTGTGTTTGGTTCATCCGTATTTATAAAGCCTACAGATAGGAATACTTTGCTTCAGTATTTAAGTATGCACCCATTCCATTGTAAATCCAACATACCTTTTTCTCAATTTTGAAGGTATTGTAAAATCTGTTCCTCTACACTTGAGTTTAAGCAACAGTTACCCAAAACTGTCTGATAAATTAATTTCTAGAGGATATCCTGTTTCGTTAATAAAGAATGCAGGAAAAAAAGCATTGTATAATCATAGAGAGCTGCTTCCATCTCCAAAAAAGCATCATGCAACAAAGGATGAGGTATTAACATTTGTCGTGATATAATACGCATACCAAGGGATTAGTGAGAGCTGTAAAAAAAAAAACATATACCTGTACTCAGAGCTCATTCTTGTTTTCAACTTCTGAAAATTTTGTTTGCGTATCAAAGAAATAGTAATTTGAATGACATTTTATGTACGGCTGAAGTATGGAATCGTGGGGTGATTGATGGGATGGAGTGTGGTCATCATAGTGTGTGCGGCTCTTGTTCTGTATGCATGGTAATGTGCGATTCTACTTAGTTGTGGGGATGTTCACACTGGTAAAGTTATCTCGCTGCATGCTAAGACCACATGTTCTTACTGTAATGTAATTTATTTAATCAAATGTCCGTGCAATTTGTATTATGTTGGTCAAACTTCTAGGCCATTAAAAACATGATTTGATTGAGCACAGAGGTATTCAGGGAAACAAGTTAAATGAACCCTTTAATAATGCATTTTTTGGAGAAACAGCATGTTTTTGCTGATATCCAATGTACTGTGTTGGAACAGTTCAGGGTCACGGAGCGCAGAGTAGATGTGAGACTTGTACTTCGGCAGCATGAGCAGAGATGGGTTTTTTCCCTGCAGTCTGTGACACCTAAAGGGTTGAATGTAGAGGTGGAATAGAAAGCCTTTCTGTGACAGTTATAGAGGGTTACATCATAACGTTCTGTATTCTGACGTCTGACGCCGGAATTTTAAATCTGGGCGTCCTGGTGGTGTCCTTCCGCCTATTGTAGTGCTGTGAGCTGGAAAGATTTTCTTGGAAGTTGCAAGTATTGGCTTTCTTGGATTGGACATATAACATTTAATTTGCCCCCTGAAGGAGCCTTGAGTGGTGAACAGGGAACCCCTATCGGGATTTTGAATGTTTTAATTGGATTATATCATATCAAGACTGTTTATTCCAAGATAAGTACTATGTAAAACTATTTGTGGCAACTGATTTTTTTTTACACAGTTTTCTAAGCTTATTCTGTATCTGTAAAGGTTTTTTGCCATATAAAAGAATATTGCAGTTGTGTAACTGGAGGGTTTTTAATGACTGATGATTATTAAGAGCCACCTATATAAATGAGGGTTTTGCCTTACAAGTAGGTGTGTCTCCTTTTTCAACTGAGGTCTTTTTTCCTCGACTTATAATTTTTCGGAAGCATTCCTTCTGATACAGAATATTAGTGTAGAAGTGGTTGTTTTTGATGTATTCAGTTACCCCCAATATGACTGATAAAGTTACATCAGGGAGTGCCAGGGAGATAAAATTTCTAGATTTAAGACTGCTCTTGGAGCAACTGATCTAGGAACCAACAAGAGGGGGAGCCATTTTGGATCTGGTCTTTGGTGGCGTGCAGGGCATAGTGCGGAGAGATGACAGTTTTGGGTCTTCTGGGAACAGTGATAATAACATGATCAAGTTTGAGATACTATCTGAGATGATCCCGCAAAGGAAATCTACTGTAGCTGCATTAATTTTCGAAAGGGCGACTAATCATAAAATGAGGAAAATGTTAAAAAGAACCTGATTTAGTGCCCTAACCTGCTATATTTAGACACTAAATAAGGTGTGGATGTTATTCAAAAATACCATCTTGGAAGCGCAGACCAATGCATTCCACATATTACAAAGGGGAAAGAAGAGAAACGACAACCAGCATGGTAAAGGTCAAGTAAAAGAGGCTATTACAGCCGAAAGATTGTCCTTCAAAGAATGGAAAAAGGACCCAAATGAAGAAATAGGAGGAACATGATCACTGGCAAGTCAGATGCAAAGCTTAATAAAGAAGGTTAAAAGAGAATATGAAGAGAAACTTGTCGCAGAGGCAAAAACTCACAGCAACAACTTTTTCAGGTACATCAGAAGCAGAAAGCCTGCGAGGGAATCCATGGGACCGTTAGATCATGAAGGAGCAAAAGGGGCACTCAGAGGACAAGGCCATAGCAGAGAAACTAAATTAATTCTTTGCTTCGGTCTTTACGGAAGAAGATGTAAGTAATCCTCCTGTACCGAAATGGTTTTCAAGGGTGATGATGCAGGGAATTGAAAATTCTCGGTGAACCTGAAGGATGTACTGAGCCAAATCGACAAAGTAGAAGGAGTAAATCACCTGGACCGTTGTCATACATCCAAGGATACTCAAAGAACTCAAGCATGATTTTTTTTTTTTTTTTTTTGCTCACAGACCTTTTTCAGTAGTAGCTCAAGGTGAGTTACGTTCAGGTACTCTGGATATTTCTCTGTCCCCAGAAATTGCTTATCTGATGATAGCATATGTACCTGTCGTTAAAATCGTCCATAGTACCTGAAGATAGAGGGTAGCCAATATGACGCTGATTTTTTAAAAGGGTTCCAGGAATGATCTGGGAAATTACGACTGGTATGACTGACATCTGTGCCGGGCAAAATGTGGAAACTATTATAAAGAATAATGACGCTACTAAGTAGTAAATTTAAAACACAACCAGAGAAAATATTTCTTTACTCTATGTGAATTAAACTCTGTAATTTGTTACCAGAAAATGTGGTAAAAGCAGCTAGTTTATCAGGTTAAAAGGTTTGGATATTTTCTAAAAGAAAGTCTATAAGCCATTATTAAGATGGACTTGGGAAAAATCAACTGCTTATTTCTAGGATAAAAAATTCTAATGGAGTGGTTCCACCTATATATATGATCATACACAACATACTACTGGTGGAGTAAATGTGCTCAGTGCTGATAATTTGTTAATTTGTAAGGGGACGTGTCATAACGTTTACTCAGGCACTGTATATCACACAAAGGTGAGCCTATGCTTCTATGACAATTTATAATCATTGACTGCCTCCAGCCTCCCCTAGTGGCACAAAATCATACTCCACATTGTGTGTCACTTTTTTGGTTATATATCTATACTTGTACGTAATACTGTGCACGGCTAGTTCATAACTACATCTAGACTACAGCACTCTCTATTTGAACTTCTATCTCAATAGCAGGAAATAATTAAATATCGTCACACATTGTGATGCTACAGTCTTGTGTGTTCATTCACAGAATCAGGAACTTCATCTTTGTCCTTATCTGCATTTAATCCCAGGTATACATTGATCCCGACAGGAGCCTGTTTCGCGTTAACAGCTTTGTCAAGGAATGTTCCTCGTATACCTGTTAGAACACAGAGAAAAATCATTCACATGTGCCTCTACCATACTGAGGTTCCTCGCTCAAGAAAAAGCAGGTCCGCACCCGATGTCCACACCCAACTATTAAGTCCGCGTATCTCCCTATGACAGAAGCCACAGCCAGTATTACTAACACTGGCCACTCCAAATGCAAGAAAACAGGATGTAAAAACATGTGAACTGACTATTGAAGCAGCCAGCTTTTGTCACAATGGCCGGACTTACTATCTGAAGCATCAGACGACATGCCGCAATGCTCACATAATTTACTACATTATATGCCCCTGTCAAAGGTGTATATAGGCAAAATCCAGTAGGTCTTTAAACGCAAGGATGGTAGAGCACAGATCCAGGATAGCAGCGCTTAATATCGGAGCTCCGCTTGTGCAACATTGTGTCAACAAGAAACACTCGATTGAGTCTATACCTTGCATGGTTATTGATCACGTTGTACCCAATTCACGGGAGGTAACATTGAGAGATTATTACTACAGCGAGAAACATATTTGAACCATATCTCCATTGGGGCTGCTTCCTGTGTCAAGCAGCAGCTGATGGTGACGTATGCTTATGTGTGGGTGGAGCCTATTCAAAAAGAACGTCAGCGCCATTTCTGGTTCCCAGTCTGCATCTGTTATCAACGAAACGAGATAGAAGCCTTGAATAATATGTTACTTGCAGGAGTGAGTGATAATAGAAAGGATGTGAATGATTTTTCTCTGTGTTCTAACAGGTATACGAGGAACAGTTCCCTTGACAAAGCTGTTAATGCGAAACAGGCTCCTGTCGGGATCAATTGTATACCTGGAATTAAATGCAGATAAGTGACACAGATGAAGCTCCTGATTCTGTTGAATGAACACACAGACTGTGGCATCATAATGTATGAAGATATTAATTTATTTCTGCTTTCGATAGAAGTTCAAATAAGAAGTGCTGTAATCTAGACGTAGTTATTGAACTAGCAGTGGCACAGTATTATGTACAAGTAGAGATACATAACAAAAAAAAAAAAAAAGTGAACTCAATTGTGGAGTATGATTGTGCACTATGGGAGGCTGGGGGCAGTCAATATTCTAGGATAAGCAGCATAAAAGCTGTTTTACAGGTTTTGGGATCTTGTCAGGTACTTGTGACCTGGCTTGGTCACTGTTGGAAGTAGGATCCTGGGCTTGATGGACCTTGGTCTGTCCCAGTATGGCAATGCTTATGTTAAGTGGGTCCTGTCCTAGCACAACATATATCAAGAGAAATGCTGTATAGTATAAATAGAAAGTCTGGAAAAGTATTTCTTCCAAGGTCTCTTTCCCTGCATGCCATCTTAAAGTAGGGAGTTGACTGCTATCTTCCACCCACAGATCTCAAGGTTGATAAAACATTCTGAACACTTGGCTTCCAATGTGTGAACCCCCAATTCCATGATTATTATATTACAATTTATATAGCGCTACCAGACGCACGCAGCGCTGAACACCTGACACAGAAGAGACAGTCCCTGCTCAATAGAGCTTACAATCTAAAAGATACAGAACAGACAAGACAATTAAGGGCGAGGAAAGTACTGGGTGAGAAGGAACAAGGATAGGGGAAGATGGTGGTTAGGAGCCAAAAGCAGTGGAAAAGGTGGGTTTTCAGCATAGATTTGAAACAGGTTGAGATGGAGCTAGGCGTACAGGCTCAGAAGTCCATTCCAGGCATAAGGTGCCGCAAGGGAAAGGAACGAAGCCTGGAATTAGCAGTGGGAGGAGAAGGGGGACGACAAGAGAGATTTGTCCAGCGAGCGGAGATTACAGGGAGGATTGTAGGGAGAGAAGAGAGGTAATGGGGGGCTGGCAGAATGGATGCATTTAAAGGTCAGTAAGAGAAGTTTGAACTGTACGCTGAAGCGGACAGGGAGCCAGTGAAGTGACTTGAGGAGTGGGCTAGTGTGGGTAAAAACGATTTTGGCAGAAAATAAGTTATGCCCGCAGAATTTTGAACAGACTGGAAAGGAGAGAGATGGCTGAGCGGAAGACCAGTGAGAAGCAAATTGCAATAATCCAAGCGAGAGGGTGACAAGGGTTTGGATAAGGGTTCTGGTAGCGTATTCAGAGAGGAAGGGGCGAATTTTGCTAATGTTGTAGACAAAGAGCGACAGGTTTTGGCAGTCTGCTGGATGTTAGCGGAAAAGGAGAGGGAGGAATCAAAAGATGACTCTTAGGTTGCGAGCAGATGAGACAGGGAGGATGAGCGTGCCATCTGCTGAAATAGAGAATGGGGGAGGGGCGAGGTGGGCTTGGGGGGAAAGACAATAAGCTCAGTTTTGGCCATGTTCAGTTTCAGGTGGCGGTGTGACATCCAGGCAGGTATGTCGGTCAAGCAGGCTGAAACTTTGGCCTGGGTTTCAGCAGTAATGTCAGGTGTGGAGAGGTAGAGCTGAGTGTCGTCGGCATAAGATGGTACTAGAAACCGTGAGATGAGATCAGAGAGCTCAGAGAAGAAGTGTAAATGGGAAAAAAGAAGGGGGCCAAAGACAGATCCCTGAGGAGCTCCAACTGAGAGTGGGACAGGGTGGAGGATGATCCACCAGAATATACTCTGAGGTACGGTGGGGAGAGATAAGAGGAGAACCAGGAAGAACAGAACCGTGAAATCCAAACGAGGACAGTGTGGCAGAAGAAGACTATGATTGACAGTGTCAAAAGCAGCGGATAGATCGAGCAGGATAAGGATGAAGTAAAGGCCTTGGATTTTGGCGAAGAATAGATCATTACAGACTTTAGTGAGCGCTGTTCAGTTGAATGTAGAGGGCGAAAGCCGGATTGAAGCGGATCAAGGATGGCATGAGAGGAGAGAAAATCAAGGCCAGCGGCTGTGAACGGCATACTCAAGTAACTTGGAGAGGAAGGGTAAGAGGGAGATGGGACGGTAGTTGGAAGGACAGGAAGGGTCCAATGACGGTTTTTTGAGGAGCGGTGTGACCACAGCATGTTTGAAGGCGTCAGGGACAGTTGCAGTGGGAAAGAGAGAGGTTGAGGATGTGACAGATAGGGGGGGTGATAGTGGAGAATGGAGTTAAGTAAGTTGGTAGGAATGGTATCAGAGGGACAGGTAGTACATTTCGAGGAGGAAAGAAGGTGTGTGATTTCCTCTTCGGTGATATTAGGAAAGGAAGAGAAGGAGGCATTGGTTGGGTGATTAAGGGAGTGGGTTACGGGAAGAAGAGGAGGAGGTGGCTTGGCAGAGAATCCAAGGTTGATCTTTTGGACCTTGTCATGAAAGTAGTCAGCCAGTGATTGAGGAGAGAGCGAGGGGGGTAGAAGCTGAGGGTACTTTGAGGAGTGAATTCAAGGTAGCGACGAGGGTTAGAGCCAAGAGAATTAGTCCATGATAACTCTGAAATGTCCCTTTGAACCAATTAGCTCCACTCAGCTAAAAGTTCTCATTTGGAAATCTTGTGTGTTACATCAGCATACCTAGTGAGTGAGCTACAGGTATCAGTAGTGTGTGCTCCATATCTTCAATTTTTCCAGAACAGAATGGTACTAAGGACACACTCCAAGTTTCTTCCCGAAATGGTCTCACCCTTTCATATGAATCAATGTATTCTACCAATGTATTTTTTTCATGTATAGGACTAAGCCTACAAAGAATTCAGCCATACCATAAGCCAAGCAAACCCTAGCCAACAGACTAGCAGGTCTGTATTGCATATGCTACTGGTAGGCCTTCTTTTCCAAGATACATCCTAAGTGTATCATGTCAGAGGCTGCATCTTGGTCCTCAGATAATAATTTTTTGCTATATGGCTTGGATCATAGGTCATGAGGAACAGTACTTTGGATCAGTGTCACGCTTTCCAAAGCATGAAACTGGGTTGTGAGCCCTTGGACCACTGCTAGGCAGCGGCAGGCAAAACCACCACCCAAACCGGAGCCAGGGCAGATCAGAACTGGAACCTCGGACTGCAGTTGCAGCAGAGGCAAACAAACTGGAACAAGCAGAGCAGGCACACGTAAACTTCACCTGCGCATGGCCGCTTTTCACCAGGAGTTGAGCCCCTGGCTGCAGGTGGCCTGCAGGACTTACTGGGCAAGGCAGGACTGGATACCCACTAGGCTGAACCAGGACTGAAGGTCAGAGGGGAAAGGAACATACCGGGACAGCAGGGCAAGGAAGGGATAAGCTAAAGGACAAGACTGAAAGCTGCAAGCAGCCCTAAAACAGGGAACAAATACTGACAGAGAGGAGACAGGACTGGAAGCTGCAGAGCAGCCACTAAAGACACAAACAGACAGGACTAGACACAAAACTACAACTCAGAGACAAGACTAGAGAACAAGCAACAACCTAATCTAAACTACACACAGACTAACTAGAACAGACAAGAATCTCAGGCAAGTATCAGTAAAATAAAACCAGACTAGGCAGACGTGCACACAGCACACTGACAAACCTCAGGGCCTTAGGCGATGCAAAGGCACAAGCAGAAAGATTTCAGGATGGTTAATAAGCCCAGCAGCAGCTGAGGCTCAGCTGCAGCAATCACCAGGCAACTACGGGATGCTGTGCAGGTTCAAACAAAACAAGTCTGGCAGCCCGGAAGATCTGGACCGGACTGGGTTGAAATCTGGAACGGGTGACAGTAACCAGATAGTCTATTGCAAGCCACCAGGTCTGGCCACCAGGTGGCGAGAAGAAGGAGAGCACGAAACATGGGCACAACCGTGTCAATTAGGCAGTGCGTTTAGAAAACTTAAATTTAGCATGGTATGGGTGATCCTTGAGTTTTGGATTTCTCACTTGTGTGGTCACTTTCTGCTTTCTGGAGAAGGCATAGGAGATCTGTATAGGCAGCTGGATAGATTGGTGACAGAAAACCACCTTCCATCCTGGGAGGGTGATTCAGAAGCAGTATTATCAGGTAGATGAGCAGTAAAGCGGATGCTTGGAAAGACCCGTTTTATTGAGGTCAGAAGGGGGGGGGGGGGGGGGGGGTCCAATGTGCACTAGAGTGTCTGATTTATGCTGCAGTCTGTGGAGAACTCCTGTTTACACATATGTATGTATCCTTCATACCTGGAAATCAGGAATGGATGAAGGCAGGAAAGAACCTCTGCATAAAGCAAGCAGGAGTAGAGGCTGACGAAAGGACAGATCCAACACTGGAAATAGTGTGCAGTAATACTTTTATTATAGCTGATACAATAGGATCCAACATGGTCTGTGTTTCGACTCAGGGAAGCGCCTGCATCAGGGGTCAGGTAGTAATTCTTCGGCTGAATATGAATAATGTGCACTGAGCTTTAACATGACTAGTAATAAAAGAAGCAATGTGAAATCAGAGATCAAGTGTTTATTTCCGTAGGATTTAGCACAGTAGACCCCAGATTATTTGTATTTGAATTTAAATCACTCTTCGATGGGATACAAATAATGTTTAATTCAGGGCACTATTTGGGGCTGAATTGAATATGAATATTCAGTACCGCCCTAGTAGCAACTAATTTTAAGTGATTTTTCCTAGGTTTAAAAAAATCACTTCTTTGCTTTGTGTATGTGGAGAATATCTCCAGAATAATTTAGCATTAAGCAACTAATTTTCAGGGAAGGCACAGCACCTTATGAGTCTTCAAATAGTTGTATGTTTTTCCCATTCTGTTGTCTAAAAATACAGTTCACTGTGTATTAAGTTAGGAATTAGTTTCATTGATCTATGTAACACTTTACACTAAAAATATTCAAAGTAATACTAAGAAACCAAAAAGTCTTGATTACAATAAATCTTCACATCCCTTGACTCAGTACTTTGTGGATGCCCCATTTACATCAATAAGTCATTAGCATTTAGGATAAATGTCTATCAACTTGGCACAGTTGGATGGTGCAGGTTTTGTCCGTTTGTTTTAGCAGAATAATTCAAGTTCTTTCATGTTGATAGACTATCAGCTGTGGATTGCATTCTTCATTTTGCCACAGATTTTCTCATGGATTCAGGTCTGGGTCACTTGAGGACATTTCTTCCCATTGCTAGGTCTGTGGCAGACTGACTGGTTTTCCTCCAGGATTTGCCTATTGCACCATCTTCACACACTTCTTGTCACTGCAGCTGCAGAGTACCCCCACAACATAAATGTCTCCACCATGCTTTACTGCAGGAATTATGTTGGCGGGGTCATGTGCTATATGTTTATCTTATCTACCATACATATGGCTTAGTATTGATACCAAAAAGTTTCATTTTGGTCTCAGACCACAAAACCACCCTACCATGTGCTTGCATTGTCCCCTAAATCTTTCTTTGCAGAAACTCTGTTGCATATCATACACCATTTCTTTTGTGTTCTGCTCTTAATATCTCCCTGATAAACTATTGACTCCTTTATTCTATTTCACCCCCTTTTTATCCTATCCTATTAACACACACAAAACAAATCCTGTCTTTCACTTGCAGAGGGTCTGACCTCTATAAGTTCCTTATCTGTCTCTATCCTATTGCCTGTATTGCACTGTGATTTTATATTTATATTTTTATTCTGGTATTGTCTTAAAGGGATTTTAGAGAATTGTGTTTTGAATATGTGTGCTAGTGATTTCATCTTTTTATGCTGGAATTGTCTTAAAGGTTTTTTCATTGGAACTGTGTTTTAACCTGTGCCAAGTGTTTTAAACCTGTGACTTAATCTGGTGTCTGTTTTCATTAGAATTGTGTGTTGAATCTACACTGCCAGAGACTTAATTCAATCAATTTTGGTTACATAGCATCCGGTGACTCATAGCTCTGGAGGAGGGGCAATTTTGTTTTGAGCTGTGTGGTAGAACCTAAGTTTACCTTGTGAGTTGGGAGCTGCGCTGGACATTTTCAGACTTGGTTTGATTAGTAACTGAGGTTGAAAAAGAAAACAGGGGATTTCGGAAAGTCACCCCCAGAATAACATGATGGCAGAGGGAAAGGTTATGTAAATATAAAAAAACACCCAAACTCACTAAGCACATGGAAAGCTATGTGCACAAATGCTCGTAGTCTAAGTAAAAAGGTTCAAGACTTGCAAGCCCTGATGTTTGAAGAAAACTTGGATATTGTTGCTATTACGGAGACTATTCTCATGAATGGGATGTGACCGTACCAGGCTATAATCTCTTTAGGAAGGATAGAGAGGGCCGAAGAGATGGAGGAGTGGCTCTGTATGTGAGAGACAATATCAGAACGACTGAAATGCGGGGAACCTGGGGAAAAGAAGAAGCTTTATTGATCATCCTGGAAAGAGAAGACAGAACCTGTATGTACAAACCTCCTGCGCAAACGGAGAAGTTAGGCAAGGATCTGATAGAAGATATTCAAAAGATTGATATGAAAGGGGAGGTGCTACTGTTGGGAGATTTCAATTTGTCTGACGTGGATTGGAACGTCCCCTCTACGGAATCGGAAAGCAGATTGTGGATGCCTGTCAAAGTGCCTTGCTCAGACAAATGGTGACAGAACCTACGAGGGGAATACCTGAAGAAGGAGCTGTTGGTATTAATCCGCAAATGAACCTTTTCCGGAGACAAGAAGGCGGTAGAACTAGAGGACATGAATTGAGGTTGAAGGGGGGCAGACTCAGGACTAAAGTCAGGAAATATATTTTCACGGAGAGGGTGGATATGTGGAATGCCTTCCCGCGGGATGTGGTGGAGATGAAAACTGTAATGGAATTCAAACATACATGGGATAAACACAAAGGAATCCTGTTTAGAAGGAATGGTTTTATGGAATCTTAGCGGAGATTGGGTTGCGACGCCAGTAATTGGGAAACAAAACGGGAGCTGGGCAGACTTCTATGGTCTGTGCCCTGATCGTGACTGAATAGATAGGGATGGGCTGGAGTGTAAATTTTAAGGGGCTTTGATGTTAGCTTCAGAACTTAGTACAAGAACAGTACTGGGCAGACTTCTACGGCCTGTGCCCTGAAAAAGGCAAGGACAAATCAAACTCTGGTATACGTATAAAGTATCACATACCATGTAAAATGAATTTATCTTGTTGGGCAGACTGGATGGACCGTACAGGTCTTTGTATGCCATCATTTACTATGTTAATAGCAACAGTGATGGAAGCAAAGCAATAGTTAGCACAGAGCTCTGTGCAATAGTATGCATTCACAGGCCCCAGTATACTCTTCATGACTTTCCAGTCTAACGGAATTCTTATGCAGAAAAGGACAGGGCTTGTGAACGTTCACTGATTCGGTCCTTCTGCTACTGGGCATGGATCACAATAAAAGTCCAGAAGGAAGTGGAAAAGCCTGGTTTCTGAAACCCCAGTTACTGATGATGTGACCTCATTTGTGGACCACTTAATGCTTACAGTGATCATCCTCAGTAGTTTCCTTAACCCACATTGAGCATTGAATAACAATACAACTGTTCAAAAGTACAGATATTACAGGAACAAGTAAGCAAAAGTACATCCACACAAACATCATGAATCACATCTCAATAAGCTGCCTAAATACTTTTTCAATGCAGCTATAAAATCAAATCAGTATTCTTAGTTTTTCCATTTGTATATTCACCCCTCCCATTAAACTATCTTATCCAAATCAAATCTACCTAATTCACAAACTACCCTCCCCCACTCCACCCCCACCCACCCTTCATCCATGGCTAGGCAACAGCAAGTGAAATAATGAAAGAAAGCAAAAAGAACAATGAAATACATTGATTACACTGACCAATCATACAGGATAATGGTGAGTAAATGGTTCCCATATCTGTTCCCATCTGGGCAGTTGTTTCCTTTTCACCGCTGTCAAATGTTCCATCTCACATATATACCTCACCTTAGCCACCCACCCACTCAGCGATGGAACACCAGGTGTCTTCCAGCACCTCGCCATGTTTATGCGAGCCGCCTGTAAGACCGCCCTCACCAATAGAAATTGCCTCTCATTACATCCCCCAGGCTTCATTCCCAGGAGGAAGACGGCTGGATGCCACTGCACTAGGATTCCCAGCCAAACCTGCAATCTTGATTGTATAGCCCTCCAATATGCCTTTGCTTTAGAACACTTCCACCAAATATGTCCCATAGTACCTAGGTCACCACAGCCCCTCCAACAGTTTGCGGAGACCTCAGGGAACATATGTTTTAGTCTTACTGGAGTCAAATACCAGCGATAAAAAACTTTAATCGCATTTTCTTTCACTGCCACAGACAGAGCTGACTTCATAAGCCCCTTCTCCAACCTCATCCATGTATTCTCTGATAAGGTAAACTCTAGTTCTTTCTCCCAATTCTGCCTATGCAACAAGTAGGGCTTGTGTCTTTGGCTCACATAGCCATATAAAGAAGTGATCATCCCCCTGGTACTTCCCAATTTAACACACATCTCTTCCAAAAGATCAACCTCCCATAGCAGGCATTCTTTATATTTCGGAGTGTGCAAAAAATGTTTCAATTGCAAAAAGGCATACTTGTCCTTTACCCTTAGCCTAAAATCGTCAACGAGCTTCTCATAGGGAACTAGCTCGTTATCTTCATACAACTGTCCCCACATCTCCAATCCCAACTCCGCCCAATTCTGAAAGGGCGTCACTCCTACCCCCGGCTCAAACAGTGGATTATCTGCAATTGGCGCAAGACGTGAAAAATAGGGCTGACTTGCCTGGAAACAAAGATCCCAGTAATAAAAGGTATTCTGAATGACAGGTGGAAAACACTCCACCTGTCCCCTATGCTTACTAGGAAGCCACATTAGTTGTCCCAACCTACGTGAACCTACCAGAGATTGCTCAATATGGACCCACATCTTGTGACTCTCCCTTCAAAACCACTCTATGGCCGAGCGGGCCTGGGCAGCACAGTGATACCAATATAGATTAGGGACCCCCAGCCCACCGTCTCGCTGACTTTTGTACAGGAAGGTTCTCGGCAGACGCGGACGCTTCTGGTGCCATATAAAGCTGACTAATTTGGCTTGTAAATTAGATAGAAAAGACCTTGAAAGACGCAAAGGAAGTACTTGAAACAAGTACATTAACCTAGGGAGAACATTCATTTTAATGACCGCTATCCGCCCGAAACAAGATAGACCAATAGAATTCCAACGATCCAAATCACTCTGAATCGCCTTCTCAATAGCCGGGTAATTAAGATCAAATAACTCAGTCAAATTCCAGGGAATCTGAACCCCTAAATATCTAAGATTCCTTAACGCCCATTTAAATACAAAGGATGTCCGCAGCGTTTCCAGTAATCCCGAAGGCACACGCACTGCCATTCCTATAGATTTGCTAGCATTGAGCTTATACCCTGACACCCCCGAGTATACATCAATTTCCTTCATTAGGTTAGGAAGAGACACCAGCGGACGCGTCAATGAAAGGAGAACATCGTCAGCGAAGAGCGCAATTTTAAAATCCTCACCCCAACACTCACACCAGTAATATCCACGTTCTCTCTAATTGCCGATGCCAAGGGTTCCATAGCCAGAGCAAAGAGAAGGGGCGATAACGGACACCCCTGTCTAGTGCCCCTTTCCAAAGAGAAACTCCTCGAGTAGCCCCCATTTATTTTAACACAAGCTTTAGGAGAAGTATAGAATGCTTTAATCCACAGTCCCATTCCAAATCTTTCCAAAGCCTTATCGAGAAACCCCCAATGGACCCTGTCAAAGGCCTTTTCAGCATCTAGCCCCAACAGGACTATGGGGAGGAGTCCGCTGTCTTGGTACATGTGGGTACCAATGACATAGGAAAATGTGGGAGAGAGGTTCTGGAAGCAAAATTTAGGCTCTTAGGTAGAAAGCTGAAATCCAGATCCTCCAGGGTAGCATTTTCTGAAATGCTACCTGTGCCACGCGCAGGGCCCAAGAGACAGGCAGAGCTCCAGAGTCTCAATGCGTGGATGAGACGATGGTGCAGGGAGGAGGGCTTTAGATTTGTTAGGAACTGGGCAACATTCTGGGGAAGGGGGAGCCTATTCCGAAAGGATGGGCTCCATCTTAACCAGAGTGGGACCAGGCTGCTGGCATCGGCGTTTAAGAAGGAGATAGAGCAGCTTTTAAACTAGAAATGGGGGGAAGGCCGACAGTCGCTCAAAAGAGCATGGTTCGGGATAAGGTATCTTTCAAAGATATCACCATAACAGGGAAGATAGAGTATCCTGATAGTGAGGTTGCAAAAGAGATTGTAGTAGATCGTGTATCTTTAAATAACAATAAAAATCAGACATAGATTCCCATTAATACTGTCAAGTACTAAGCATGATGTACTTAGGAACAACAAACATAGTTTGAAATGTCTATATGCGAATGCCAGGAGCCTAAGAAATAAGATGGGGGAGTTAGAATATATTGCACTAAATGAAAAATTAGATATAATAGGCATCTCTGAGACCTGGTGGAAGGAGGATAACCAGTGGGACACTGTCATACCGGGGTACAAATTATATCGTAGTGATAGGGTGAATCGGATTGGTGGGAGGGGTAGCATTGTATATTAACGAGAGCCTTGAATCAAATAGATTGAAAATTCTGCAGGAAGCAAAACACTCCTTGGAATCACTGTGGATTGAAATTCCATGTGCAAAGGGGAAAAGGATAGTGATAGGAGTGTACTACCGTCCGCCTGGCCAGGACGAACAGACGGATGCGGAAATGTTAAAGGAAATCAGGGACGCAAACAAACTGGGCAACACAATAATAATGGGGGATTTCAATTACCCGCATATAGACTGGGGTAATGTAACATCTGTACACGCAAGGGACATAAGATTTCTTGATGAAATCAAGGACAGCTTCATGGAACAGCTAGTTCAGGAGCCGACAAGAGAAGGAAAAATACTAGACTTAGTCCTTAGTGGTGCTCATGAATCTAGTGCAGGGGGGTAACGATTCGAGGGCCGCTTGATAACAGTGATCATAATATGATCGGTTTTGATATTGGCATTGAGGAAGTGAAACTAGGAAATCAAGTACGCTAGCGTTTAACTATAGAAAAGGTGATTACGACAAAATGAGAAAAATGGTGAAAAAAAAGACTGAAAGGAGCAGCTCGCAGAGTAAAAACTTGCATCACCAGGCGTGGATGCTGTTTAAAAACACCATCCTGGAGGTTCAGGACAAATTATTCCACGTATTAGGAAAAAGGGAAAAAAAAGACTAAACGTCAGCCGGCGTGGCTAAACAGTAAGATAAAGGAAATCATTAGAGCCAAAAAACAATCCTTCAGAAAGTGGAGAAGAGAACCAACTGAAAGTAACAGGATAGATTCATAAGGAATGCCAAGCCAAATGCAAAGCGGAGATAAGGAGGGCAAAAAAGGACTTTGAGAAGAAATTAGCGTTGAAGCAAAAATACATAGTAAAAACTTTTTTAGGATACATTATAAAGCAGGAAACCGGCCAAAGAGTCGGTTGGGCCGCTGGACGAAAATGGTGTTAAAGGGGCGATCAAGGAGGACAAAGCCGTAGCGGAGAAATTAAATGAATTCTTTGCTTCGGTCTTCACCGAGGAGGATTTGGGGGGACACCTGGTGCCGGGAAAGAAATATTTGAAAGCGGGGGAGTCCGGAGAAACTAAACAAATTCTCTGTAACCTTGGAGGATGTAATGGGTCAGTTCAGCAAGCTGAAGAGTAGTAATCACCGGGACCTGATGGTATTCATCCCAGAGTATAATAGAACTAAAAAATGAACTTGCGGAGCTACTGTTAGAAATATGCAATCTGTCCCTAAAATCGAGTGTATACCGGAAGACTGGAGGGTAGCCAATGTTACTCCGATTTTTAGAAAGGTTCCAGAGGAGATCCGGGAAATTATAGACCGGTGAGTCTGACCGTCGGTGCCGGGCAAGATGGTGGAGGCTATATTAAGAATAAAATTGCAGAGCATATACAAAAACATGGACTGATGAGACAAGTCAGCACGGATTTCGTGAAGGGAAGTCTTGCCTCACCAATCTAATGCATTTTTTGAGGGGGTAAGCAAACATGTGGACAATGGGGAGCCGGTGATATTGTATATCTGGATTTTCAGAAGGCGTTTGACAAAGTGCCGCACGAAAGACGTCCTGAAGAATTGCAGAGTCATGGAATCGGAGGTAGGGTATTATTATGGATAAGAACTGGTTGAAAGATAGGAAGCAGAGAGTAGGATTGCGTGGCCAGTATTCTCAGTGGAGGAGGGTAGTTAGTGGGGTCCCGCAGGGGTCTGTGCTGGGTCCGTTGCTTTTTAATGTATGTATAAATGACCTAGAGATGGGAATAACTAGTGAGGTAATTAAATTCGCCGATGACACAAAATTATTCAGGGTCGTCAAGTCGCAGGAGGAATGTGAACGATTACAGGAGGACCTTGCGAGACTGGGAGAATGGGCGTGCAAGTGGCAGATGAAGTTCAATGTTGACAAGTGCAAAGTGATGCATGTGGGTAAGAGGAACCCGAATTATAGCTACGTCTTGCAAGGTTCCGCGTTAGGAGTTACTGATCAAGAAAGGGATCTGGGTGTCCGTCGTCGATGATACGCTGAAACCTTCTGCTCAGTGTGCTGCTGCGGCTAGGAAAGCGAATCGAATGTTGGGTGTTATTAAGAAGGGTATGGAGTCCAGGTGTGCGGATGTATAATGCCGTTGTATCGCTCCATGGTGCGACCGCCACTGGAGTATTGTGTTCCAGTACTGGTCTCCGTATCTCAAAAAGATATAGTAGAATTGGAAAAGGTACAGCGAAGGGCGACGAAATGATAGTGGGGATGGGACGACTTTCTATGAAGATAGGCTGAGGAAGGCTAGGGCTTTTCAGTTGGAGAGAGAGACGGCTGAGGGAGATATGATAGAAGTGTATAAAATAATGAGTGGAATGGATCGGGTGGATGTGAAGCGACTGTTCACGCTATCCAAAACTACTAGGACTAGAGGGCATTGAGTTGAAGCTACAGTGTGGTAAATTTAAAACGAATCGGAGAAAAAATTTTTCTTCACCCAACGTTGTAATTAGACTCTGGAATTCATTGCCGGAGAAACGTGGTACGGGCGGTAGCTTGACGGAGTTTAAAAAGGGGTTAGATAGATTCCTAAAGGACAAGTCCATAGACCGCTATTAAATGGACTGGAAAAATTCCTCATTTTTAGGTATAACTTGTCTGGAATGTTTTTTACGTTTGGGGAGCGTGCCAGGTGCCCTTGACCTGGATTGGCCACTGTCGGTGACAGGATGCTGGGCTAGATGGACCTTTGGTCTTCCCAGTATGGCACTACTTATGTACTTATGTACTTATGTACTCTTTTGCGAAACATAGAGTAAGTCCAAAATTCGTCTTATATTATCTATAGCCTGTCTTCCCGCCACAAACCCCACCTGATCCGGATGAATCAGGCTAGGGAGCAATTTGGCTAGGCAATTGGCCAACACTTTCGCCAAGATTTTTACGTCCGTATTTAAAATGGAAATCGGGCGGTAAGACACACATTCAGTGACATCTTTATCAGGCTTCGGGATAACTGCCAACCAGGCCTCCATCATGGACCGGGGCAAAGATGCTCCTTCTCTCACCGAGTTAATAAGCTGCACCAACTATGGTGCCAGCTCTCCCGCAAAAGCCTTAAAAAATTCGGAGGTGAATCCGTCTAATCCCGGGGCCTTATTGGTCGGTAGCACTTTAATAACCCCCAATACCTCATCTACTGTGACTGCGTCATCTAACTCCCTCCTCTGTTGTTCTGAAAGGGCCGCCAGACCACGGGCTTTCAAATAGCTATCTATATTCGCGACCTGTACATTAGTATCTCGCTTGTATAGCTTCTCGTAAAACTGAGCAAACCTATCTCGGATACTCGTGGATTTCCGTAACTGGTCTCCTCCTTCATCTCGAATCCGCAAGATTTGCCTATCCACTCTAACCTTTCTGAGCTTAGATGCCAGCAAACGCCCAGGCTTGTTGGTACTTTCATAATATACTTGACGTAAACGATCGTGAACAAATTTCAAACTCTCTTCATGGAGCGCTGCTAACTCTAGACGAACCGCCTGTAGCTTCTGATAATCCGATGCCAAGCCAAGTGCCTTATATTTATCCTCCAATTCTCCCAATCGCTCTTTACAGTTAGCCATACGTGCCCTCTGAACCCGTGCTCGATGACTCGCACACTTCATAAAATATCCTCTGGAGACTGCCTTAAACGCATCCCATACTACAGCCAAGGGCGGGCCCAAGTCCACATTGATATCAAAATACTCTCTCAAGATGGGGACAAAGTCCCGAACAATCTCTGGGTCCTGCAGTAGGCAATTATTACGGTAAACGTCCATCTCTGATCTCGACTCTCCTCCCTTAAATCCGGAAGAGTAGCCCAGACTGGAGCGTGGTTCGAGATTGTGATATGTCCTATGAGCAAATCCCCTCCATCCCCTGATAGTGTTTTATCAATAAAAATATAATCCAACCGTGAATGGGTCAGATGAGCCGGGGAGTAGAAAGTATAGTCCCTCTCTTTTGGGTGCCCAAGTCTCCACACATCGCAAAGTCCCAGAGATTCCACAAAGCCTCCCAAAGCCCGAGATAGTCTATGGTCTGTTGGGACAGGAGTAGCAGAGCAATCAAGTTTAGGTTGCATAGTAGCATTGAAGTCCCCAGCCACTATTAGTTTACCCTGCACAAAAGATTGCAGAGCTTGCTGATTGCGATCAAAAAAAACTTCTTGATGCTCATTTGGTGCATAAATGCAAACCAAAGTGTATTCCTCCTGTTCCAACATTACATGTAAAAAGAGAAATCGACCTTCAGGATCTCTCTTAACATGCAAGAGCTGCACCTGAAGGTCCTTGTGAAACATAATAGCTACTCCCCGTTTTTTTGCGCCACGCGCATCAGAGGCAAAATACACAATCGGGTATTGAGTGGAGGATAGTAAACCCTCATTTTTTCTCACAAAATGTGTTTCCTGCAAGAAAACTACTTGTGGGCCCACCATATTCAATTCCTTGAGTAGGGAATGCCTCTTGTATGGAGAATTTAAACCTTTAATATTATATGTTAAGAACTTACAGTCACCCATAATTATAATGTTGTGCGCACCCATTGCAATGGTGAAAGGCAGACCCTTCCCCTACCCCCCCCTCCCATAACAAACCCCCCTCTCCCTCCCCCTAAACACACCTCCAAACAGAAGAGCAATGCCCCCTGAGTGGGAATCCAGGAAGTTAGTCCCCACACCCATGACTGACTCAACTCTCCCCCCCACCCTAAAACTCCCTGCCCCTTAAAACTAGTAAACAATACTCCCTTAATCAACCCCTTAAGGATATTCTACCGAATCCCAACTTTGAACTGATCTACCATAGTCCTCAGGCTCATATCCAATTAACTCCCAATGCTAAAAAAAAAAAAATAAAAACTGCATAAGGCTATAGAGCCCACGACAAATCCCTGCCATCCAACACACCTCCCTCCCTTCCACATCTTCTTATATATCCAGCCTGTCGCACTCCCGAACCCCTTTTACCCATATTGTACCATAACACTCAACCTGCTTTCTTCATATTATCTCAAACCACAGATCAATTACCAGAATAAACCAACTCAAGAGTCCAGTTCATACTCCACTTTCTGAGTCTAGTAACTGTTGTGCCTTGGACGACTTCGTGGTGCGCTGCCATTTCTGGAGTCTCGCCTTTGTCGCTGGGGCCAACTCAGCACGCGGACTAGCCCCATGCACCAGTCCTGCCGCTTGCAAAGGCTTCCATGCATCCGCTACCGATTGGACTTGATGTCTTTTCCCCTGAAGTGCAAAAATCAAAGAAAAGGGAAATCCCCAGCGGTATTGAATCTTCTCCTTAGACAGGACCTCAAGCACTGGTTTCATTAACCGACGTTGTTGCAAAGTAAATTGTGATATATCCTGATAGATGGTAACTCAAGAGCCATTGTAATCCAGGTCCTTAGATTGTCTTGCTTTGTTAAGAACTAGTTCTTTATCCGCAAATCTTTGAAAACAAGCAATTATATTCCGTGGCTTGCCATCCTTCCGCTGAGCCAGTGCACGATGCACCCTGACCAGCTCCAAAGGCGTATCACCAGGTGCCAGATCTAGCAGGGAGGCACAAAGGGTACCAACGATCACTTTCACATCCTCGCTTGCCCCCCCCCCCCCTCAGGCACACCTCAAAAACGCAAGTTATTTCTTCTTCCTCTATTTTCCAAGTTGTCAATTTTAAATTGCAGATCAGTGCATTTTGAATCCAAAGTCTGCACATTTTTCCCCTGAGCCTCCAACAACTCAGAGTGCTCATCCATTTTAAGTTCAATGTCCTCGACTCTCCCGCCTAACTCGCAGAGGTCCGAGCTCAGCGTCGCAATGGTCTCCAAAATCTCATCTTTTGAGGACTGTATCGCTGCTTGTATGCCATTCAACATCTTGCACATTTCAGTAGAGATTCCTTTTTTCGTAGGAGAGCGTCGCGCCTCGTCCATGAAGAGCGCGGAATCCGACTCCGACATCGAAGCAGGAGCGGCAGCCTCATTGGGGCGTGGCGGCCTTGCCTGCCGATCTCCCGGAGCTTCGCGTTGCTTCCTTCCGCCCTGCCATCTCGGTTTCGCTCAGAATTTGGAAGTAACAAAGCTAGACGGCTCCCACACGTTTTCGCTAGGGTTTCAGCCCCTTTCACCAACTATAACAAAGGATATCGCCACTTTCCAGGAGTCGTGGGGAGGAGAACTCAAACTAAGCAGCCATAGCCTGCAGTGACGTCACTTCCTCCTCAAGATTTTGTTTACTTTTTGACTATTTCTGTAATTGCTGTTTTATGTCAAATTTAGAGTATGTTTTATAGGTCCATGATTCAAACTTCTAGTTTAGTACATTTTGAACTGCATTATTTTCAACAGCAGTATATCTTTTTTTTTTTCCCCTAGGTATTTTTTAAAGTCCTAAAATGTATGCAACTAGCTCAAAAATGGCATATAAAAGTACTAGTAAAAAAGGCCCATTTCTGTATGAAATGAAATGGGCACTAGCAAGGTTCCCCCCTCCCCCAGTCTCTCACTGTGTCCGCTCAGAGTTGCATGCAGTCCTCCCTCCCCTCTGTTTGTAGAGAGGAGTGGACATAAAGCAATGTAGTGCATTGTAAGCAAGGAAGGCAATCTGGGGAATCTGTGTTTCCCCTGCCCCGTGCTGCCTCCCGTCGCCCTACCGTGCCCCTCTTCTTCCCCCTCCTGTCAGTGGCCCCTTCACCCTCCAAGTTACAGGCCACCCTCCCCCCTCAGAGTGAGTGTATGTGTTTGAAAGACTGTGTGAGTGTTTGTGTCTATGTGTGAGTGTTTAAAGCAGGGGGTGCATTCCCCTTTGCCTTCTGTGTTCCTCTTTTGTCCCCCTCCCCTCACGACCCCCCTCAGCAGCCCACCCTCCCCCTTGCCCCCTCCTTCCTCCCTGTTCTGTGCTCGCAGTGCATTCAGCAGCATTAAGGCATTGATTGTCTGCTGTGCTGCTGCTGCTCCTCTCTCCTCTTTCTGTCCCCGTAGGAGCGCAGCTACAGGAAGTTGTTGTGAACTGACAGGCAATGACTGAAGGCAGCGTGTGTTTTTTTTGTTTGTTTGTTTTGCTGAATACCGGCGATCCTCGAGGGGGGAGGGTAGAGATGGGAAGCGGCGACCTCGGGGGGCGGGTTTGAGAGGGGAAGCGGGGAACGTGGGGGTGTGTGGAATTTGAAAGAGGCGACCTTGGGGGGGTACAGAGGGGAAGCAGCGACCTCGCGGGCGGAGGGAGGGGGAAGTGTGGAACTGGGGGGACGTGGAGAATGGAAGAGGCGACCTTGGGGGGGGGGGGGGGTGGAGAGGAGAAGCGGCGATCTCGTGGGCGGCTGTAGCGGCGGCGGCGGCGGGTGGAGAGGGGAAGGTGCGTCTTTGGGGGGGGGAGGTGGAGAGAGGAGGTGGCGTGTTACCTTACTGCTCCGTTGTCGTCCCATTTCTTTCTTTCATCGTAGCTCCGCCATCGACATCATCGTTGCTCCGTGGACGTCATCACGTTCGACGCGAGGGCGTGAGTGAGTGCGGGGCCCGGAGCGATTTCCCCCCTCCCCCGCCTTCCTGACTCCCTCCCTGCCAACCCCTTCGTTGTTCTCCCATTGCTCCGCCCTCGAGGGCGGGGCCCGAAGCGATTTCGGTGGCTTCACCACCACGAACCTTCGAACCTTTTTGAAGGAAGTCAGAGTTTGGCTTCACTGACGTCACTGTCTTCAGAACGTTGAGGGTGAGTTTTATATATATAGGTGTGTGTGTGTGTGTGTATATATATATATATATATATATATATATATATATATATATTGTCATCAGCAGCAGATGAAAGATGAATCCATTAACTGATGGGTTGTATCCGCCTACCAGCAGGTGGAGATAGAGAACACTGAAGAACCACAGTGGCCCCTTGGACCGCTAGCCCCATCTGCCTTCAGTATTTCTCTATCTCCCAGCAGGTGTGGATGTAGCTTGATCAGCTCCTGGATTTCTGCCTGGGGTGGCTCCTATTCTTTGCCAGTTGAGCAGGGGTGTTGTGGCTGGTGCTGCCCACTTTAAAGGCATATAGGTTCGCCCTTTCCCTGCCTTACCCATTCCCCCTCCTCCCGGAGTCCCTCTGTTGCTGCCTGCCTGCCTCCAACTTTCCTCACAGTGTGGGAAAAAAAGCGCGCTTTTACTGTGTGGCTGTTCTGAGGCTTTCTCCAGAGATTCTGGTTCATTGCAGCTTGACCGGAGCTTGTTGACTCGGTCTTCTGAGGTGAGAGTGGTGCCCAGCTCCTCTGGGGAGGTTCCTGCGGACAGCGTTCCAAGCGGGGTAAGTTTTGGTGCGAAGCCTCCATTTTATTGCTATATTTCCATCCAGTCGGGCGATGGCTGCTGAAGGAGTTAAGCGCTGCTCCCGCTGTGGTAAACACAGGTCAGCAGCGGGGCTTTGCACTACGTGCTCCTTAGACGCTCGAGCTAGTATGAACATGGCGAGCGGTGATTCTTCCCCGCTCGATGGAGCTGGCAGCGGGCGCCATTTTGGAAGTGCCGCATGACGCGGTGGCAGAGGAGTCTGAGTGCAGGGGGACGCCTCGTTTTGAGCCTGCTAGAGGAGCTCCAACCTCCGTTTCTCCTAATTCGGGGGCGGAGGGTCAGGGTGAGTTTTTCTCCCCTGAGTTTGTGCTACTGATGCATAAGGCCTTTATGCTGAAAAGAGCTCTGCTGCAGGTGTCTTGACACTGCATTGCATTCTGGATTCCCTCCGGGTGTTGATGGCCCAGGGATGGCTACAGATGTTATTTCTTCCCCTGAGCGTTGGAAAGACGCTAAACATAGATGGGTAAATTCCCCGTCTGAAAGTGGCGCATCTCCCTCTCTCTCCCCTCCCCCCCCCCCACCCCGTGGTCAGGCTGTGGGGAGTCTGAGGGATCTGGCAGGTCCTCATGGACGGATGATCCAGGGCAGGGTGCCTGTTTGCCACTGGATTCGGATGATCCCAATGCGGTTCGGATTTTCCACCGCGACGAGCTGCCAACTCTCATTACTGACGCCGTGCAGGCCCTCTCGATTGATGATCCTGCCGAGGGCGATGCCTCCTCTGTTAATCTTAGAATGGCGAGTACTAAGAAGCCTACTCGGGCCTTTCCTGTGCATGATTCCATCCAGGAGCTTATTTCAGCTCAATGGTCTGACCCCGATGGGCCTTTGAAAGTGGCCAGGGCTATGGGTCAACTTTACCCTCTGAATGAGGATCACTTGGCCCTTTTTGGGATGCCTAAAGTGGTTGCGTTGGTCACGGCGGTGACTAAAAAGACTACTCTCCCAGTAGAGGGAGGGGTCGCTTTGAAAGACATGCAGGTCCGGCGGCTAGAATCCGCGCTGAAGTGGTCCTTTGAAATATTGGGCCTTGCCTTAAGGGCGTCTATTTGCAATTCCTATGCAGCCCGGGCCTGTCTTTCCTGGTTACAACAGGGGGTGGATCAGCCCGCGGATGGTGCGGGGTCCCTCTCTGAGGTTGCCCTGCGGATGGAGTCGGCCCTGTCATTTTTGGCTGACGCCCTTTATGATCTGGTCAGAGCTTCAGCTAAGCAGATGTCTGTGGCGGTTTCTGCCCGCTGCCTTCTTTGGCTGCGGCATTGGGCGGCTGACATGGCCTCTAAGCAAAGGCTGGTGAGGTAACCCTTTCGGGGCCTCCTGTTATTTGGAGAGGATTTGGAGAATATTGTTAAAGACCTAGGGGACTCTAAGCCCCAGCGGTTGCCTGAGGATAGGCCGAGGCCTTCTTCCAAGGGTCCTGTGTTTCCCTCCTCTTCCAGACCTTGCTTCCGTGAAGCTCGCATGTATCGCCCGGGGTGCTCTGCTGGGTTTTCTCAAAGTGCCCATTTTCAGCAGAGGAACTCCTTTCGCTCGGGCAAATGCTCCGCAGCAGCCGGGTCATGGCCAGGAGTTCAGGGGCGTCCTTCATAATGATGGGATGCCGGTCCACTCCTCTATTCCTGCAGTAGGAGGACGTCTTTCCCTCTTTCTCAGGGAGTGGACCAAGATTACTTAGGATCAGTGGGTCCTGGACCTGATCAGAGAAGGTTACCGATTGGAATTTGGTGCCCCGGTGAGAGACGTGTTTTTGGAGTCCCGATGCGGCACTGCCATCAAACGGGCGGCGGTAGAGGAGACCTTACAAGTCTTGCTGCACCTCGGAGCGGTTGCCTCACGCCGAATGCGGCTGCGGCCGCTGTTCCATTTATTTTGTGGTGCCTCGAAAAGTTGACTTACGGAGAGTCAACGAGGCTCTAAGAGTGCGTCATTTTCGCATGGAAACCCTGTGCTCCATTATTGCGGCGGTACAGCCAGGAGAGTTTCTCATGTCTCTGAACCTAAAAGAAGCATATTTGCACATTCCTATTTGGCCCCCGCATCAGCGGTTTCTCCAGTTTGCGGTGTTGGGTCAACATTTCCAGTTTCGGGCCTTGCCTTTCGGCCTAGCCACAGCTCCCCATACCTTTTCCAAGGTAATGGTGGTGGTAGCTGCCTATCTCAGGTGAGAGGGTATCAGAGTTCACCCTTATCTCGACGACGCTCATCAGAGTGGATTCAGCAGACAAAAAGTCATCTTGTCACAGCCAGAGTGGTTACAGTCCTGTAGACTCTAGGCTGGGTGGTCAATATACTCAAAAGTCACCTGACCCCCTCTCTGTCTGTCGAGTATTTGGGGGTCCGGTTTGACACGACCTCGGGGTTTGTCTTTCTCCCCGACCACAGGCGGTGAAGCTTCAGAATCGGGTCCGTCTGCTCCTGCGAATGCCTCGCCCTCAAGCTTTGGACTTTGTCCAGCTGCTGGGGTCGATGACGGCCACCTTGGAGGTGGTTCCCTGAGCGAGAGCGCATGTGAGGCCACTGCAGATTGCCCTGCTCCATCAATGGTCTCCAATTTCCCAGGAATATCAACGCAGACTAACGTGGCTCCCTGTGACCCGGCACAGTATGGATTGGTGGCTCTCCGACAGGATGCTGCGACAAGGAATGCCGCTCACGCTTCCTTCTTGGTGCCTGGTGATAACGGATGCCAGCCTTTTGGGCTGGGGAGCGCATTGCCAGGGAAGCTATCCTCAGGGTCAGTGGACACCCGTGGAAGCGGGGTGGTCTATCAATCGCTTGGAACTGAGAGCGATATTCCAGGTTCTTATAGCCTTCCACAAGAATCTGAAGGGGCTTGCTGTCCGGGTTCTGTCAGACAACACGACAGCGGTGGCCTACATAAATCATCAGGGCGGCACTCAGTGCAGGGCCCTGGCCACGGAGGCCGCTCAGATTTGCCACTGAGCCGAGCTCCACCTGCAGCTTCTGTCAGCAGCTCACATAGCAGGTCAGAGCAACATGCAAGCCGATTTTCTCAGCAGGCATCAAATCGACCCGGCGGAATGGGAACTGGCAGAAGAAGTTTTTCTTCAGATTTGTGCCAAATGGGGGACTCCCTGAATGGATCTTATGGCGTCAAGTGCAAAAGCCAAAGTCCCTCGCTTTTTCAGCAGATGGAGAGATCCTCTCTCGGTGGGGCTGGATGCACTGGCTCAACCCTGGCCCTCGGGCTTCCTGTATGTGTTCCCTCCTTGGCCCTTGATAGGGTGAGTCCTCCTGCAGATTCGACTGCACCGAGGATTGGTGATTCTCATAGCTCCAGATTGGCCAAGGCGTCCGTGGTATGTGGATCTCCATCAGATGCTGGTGGAGGCTCCACTTCCTTTGCCTCTGGTGCCAAACCTGTTGGTTGAAGGCCCGGTGACTATGGAGGATCCCTGCCGATTTGGTCTTACGGGCCTGGCTCTTGAGAGGGCGCAATTGAGAGATAAGGACTACTCTAACAAGGTCATCTCCACTCTCTTGCAGGCCCACAAGTGGTCTACTTCCGCAGCCTATGCTCGGATGTGGCTTACGTTTGAGGTGTGGTGTGTCCTGAAAGAGGTCACACCCGCGCGGGCTACGGTCTCACTGGTCTTGGACTTTTTGCAGGATGGCTTACAAAAAGGCCTGGCTTACAATTCCTTTCGGGTGCAAGTGGCAGCGTTGGCATGCTACCGAGGGAAAGTCTCTGGCTTGTCCCTTGCTGCTCATCTGGACATTGCTCAATTTCTCAGAGGAGCGCTTCAGCTCCATCCTCCTGTGCGGTTGCCTTGTCCGGCCTGGAACCTGGGGCTGGTGTTGAAGGCTCTCCAGCGTTCGCCGTTTGAGCCGCTACAGCGAGCTTCTGAGAAGGATGTGACTTTCAAGACAGTCTTCTTGGTGGCCATTACATCGGCTTGACGCGTATCTGAGCTTCAGGCGCTTTCCTGTCGGGATCCTTTTCTACAGTTTTCGGAGTCCGGAGTACGGTACGTACAGTGCCTTCCTTCCTGCTCAAGGTGGTGTCAGCGTTTCACCTGAACCAGCCTATTTTTCTGCCCTCCTTTTCTAGGAAGGATTGTCTGGATTCTTTTGGGCAATTGCGTCTTTTGGATGTCCGTAGCTGTTGCAGTATCTACAGATGTCAAATTACTTCAGGACTTCAGATCACCTTTTTGTATTGTTGACAGGTCCTCGACGCAGGTGCCCGGCGTCTAAGGCCACTACAGCCCGTTGGCTCAGGGCAGTCATTTTTTCTGCGTATCTGCTGTCAGGACGGTCTCCGCCTGAAGCATTTAAGGCGCATTCCACGAGAGCGATTTCCTCCTCGTGGGCTGAAACGAGTGTCCTTTCTCTTCAAGAGATCTGTCGTGTGGTTACTTGGGCTTCTCAGCTCTCGTTTGTGCGGCATTACAGGCTGGATGTTGCAGCGAAGCAAGACGCGCAGTTTGGAGTGCAGGCGCTGGTGCATAGCATGGCCTGTTCCCACCCTACATAGGGATTTCTTTTGTACATCCCATCAGTTAATGGATTCATCTGCTGCTGATGACAAGGAAGGGAAAATTAAGTTCTTACCTTGGTAATTTTCTTTCCTTTAGTCACAGCAGATGAATCCACGATCCCTCCCTGTCTGACTTTGTGTTTTTGTTCAGTTCTTTCATGCAGATATTGTATCTCATCAGGACGAGTTGAAGACCAGCTCTCAGAGCTTCTACATGCTGTTCTATTGCAGGAGGTTGAGTTCATCCCTTCTTTGTGTGGTTATTGCTCCGGTTCTGGGGCATTTGTTCGCTGTGAGGAAGGTTTATGTTATGTTACCTTTCTTATTCACTCTGCTAAATACTGAAGGCAGGTGGGGCTAGCCGTCCAAGGGTCACTGTAGTTCTTCAGTGTTCTCTCTCTCCACCTGCTGGTAGGTGGATACAACCCATCAGTTAGTGGATTCATCTGCTGTGACTAAAGGAAAGAAAATTACCAAGGTAAGAACTTAATTTTCCCATATATAATATCCATCAGATATCCTCTTGTGAATTGGAATTTTTATATTTCACAGAAACTTACATAATCTGTCAGTTTTAATTCTGGAGCAGGATTATATCCTGTGAGTATGGCTGATTCTGAGGAGATGGAAGGAGAAAGAGGGCATGTGCAGGGCCCAGGCCATTTTAGGGGTATGCCTACCTCTCCCCGAACTCTGCCCATTAGTAGTGGGACTCAGCTCAAACCAGCTGGTAATATTTAACACGTTTAGAGTTTGTAGGGTTTTTTGTTGGTTTTTAGAAAACAAATCTTTTACATTGATTACTTTGTAATTATTTTCTTGTTGGTTGTGTGTCACTATATTCTCATTCAGTTCTTTTTCTGTGTTTTATAGAATTTGGAGCTAATGAGAGTTCAGAAGTTGCCATAAATTATCAGATTCCCTCATTGAATCTTGTGGAGGTACTTGTGCAAGAGATATCCCATTCACATGAAATATTTGAACAAGGTAATGTTAATAAAGAATATGTTTTATTTTTCATATTGTGGCAGAATGTTTTAAAGTACAAATGGAAATCTTAGGAAATTAAAGTGACTGACATCAGTGCAGGAGTTGATATCTCTTTACCATTAGTCTACTTTCCAAAGGAAAAAATGGCTTATGAAAGTTCTGTGTTTCAGTTCATCCCCTCTAATAACTTGTCCTTGATGTCATGTCTGTGCCAAAGGATGTGCTGGTGGAGACACGGACTTTGAGATGTGTGCATGCACACAACTGTATTATCACGTATGCATGAATCAAAGTTGGCTACCTATGTAGGCTTGTAATTCAGGCTAGAATCAGTTGTATTACTATTCCACCCCACAGTTTGATACTGAAAATAAAAATGAGTTTACTATTTTTTTTATAATAGCTGCTGTTATGAGGAAGAAATAGAGGTAATTTACCTTTTTTTTTTTTTTTAGTTTTGTGTATTAGAATAGATTTTCATTAATGGCCCTGTTCCATTTTGACCTTTACATTTAGTACTCCTTTTATAAAGCCGTGCTTGTGATTCCCAAATGTGGCGAAGCCCACAAGAATTGAATGGGCTTTGTTGCATTTGCCACCACAGAATCAAGAGTGTTTTCTTTAGTTTTTCATTTTTTAGTGATCCCTTAAAGAGATTTAGTGCTTGTTTAACAGAATCACAGCTAACATCCCAATGATCTTTTTTTTGTTCTTGTTTTAGTATAGTAGTCTGCAGCCTGTCCACAAAACCCTCCCAGCAGCTTTTGATGAACTTTCCACCAGGGGCTTAGCTACGGGTGGGCCTGGGCCCACCCAATTTCGTCCCAGGCCCGCCCACTCAAGCGCACACTGTGGCAGCCTACCTAGCCCTAGTGTACCACGGCAGAGCGGCACCCTCTCAGCTGATCGGCTCAGGCCCGCTTACCTTTCGGGTTTGCGCCTTGCAGAGGCAGAGTCGGCACTCGGGCACTGAAATGCAGGTCGCATCGCAGCCACGCAGCTCGTAGTTCTTCTTCCATCCGCGGTATGATCATATGACTGACGTGGCTGTGCACGGCGGCGTGCTCAGCCTCGCTCTCGCTCTGCTCACTGCCTCGTGGCCATCAGGATGGTAGGCTAAAAAAATAGCTGCACGCAGGGTTGAGCATTGCGCTGCCTAGTGCGAGCCTCAGCCTGCCTGGCCCGGGAAACGTGGGGAAGGTTCTTTGAGAAGATTCGAGAATCGAATCGAGTTCCTGTCTCAGTACCGAACCGTGGTGCTGCCAAGCAGCTGCCCTACAGGTAATAAAATTTTAAATTCTCTCTCTCTTTCTCATATATATATCTATATATATAGTGCCGACCCATATTAGCTCTGGGCCCAGCCAAAATGTCAGGTCTGGCTACGCCACTGTTTTCTACTGCAGTTACTGATGGATGCATATAGTGATCATTTTCTGATGCCCTTCATTCTCTGTAGAACTTTAATATGCTTAAGAGTAGAATTTTAATTAAGTTAAAGAAAAGCTTAAGAGTAGAATTTTAATTAAGTTAAAGAAAAGCAGTCTCACCTTAAAATCTCTCTTCTCTTGATGGGGAGATCGATATAAAACTGTAACAAAAAAGGTACTAGTCTCCACAGGAAGAGAATGGTGAAGTTCTTTCTGCAACTCTGTATGAAACCAAGAATCAGTTTTTGTGTTTGTGGTGATGAGGGTATTTCTTAAAACTGGTTCCAGAGGACATGCCCAAACTCCTTGAACAAATTTCAGTGAATCTGCCAGTTAGGGGTAGACTAAGGATAGTCATAATTGTGTGGAAAGGTCTCAAAGTTCGGTTTGGTTCCACATTAGTGTTTCTCAATCTGATTTTCAGGATATCCACAACGAATATGTATATCAGAGATTTGCATATACTGTTTTAATTATGTGCAAATATATCTCATGCATATTTATTATGGATATCCTGAATATCATACTGGCCAGCCAGGTTCCAAATACCAGGATGGGAACTAGTGTTTCTGATCACTAATAATCATTGAATTTTCATTACATTTGTTTGGGGGGGGGGGGGGGGGAAGCTGGCTGTCGAGAGACTTTGTGGGAGTGGAGGCAGGCTCGGGGGCCTCCTTATTGTCAGTGTTGCCAGACCCTTTAAGCTGTTTCTAGGAGCATCAGGCTGTGGCTTGGAGACCCAGTGCTTCTGGGATAGTAGAATAATGCTGCTTGTGAGGTAGCTTGCAAGCAGCATTATTCATTTATCACAGGAGTGCAATATTGAGCTGCAGACAGTTTGTGACTAGGGTCGATTAAGGTGCAGTAAAAGCCTGACATTACTGTACTGAGAGGCCCTTTTACAGAGCGGCTGTAAGCCCAACATGAGGTTACTGCTTGCTCTTTTAGAACTACCGCCAGCCCAACATGGCCGCCAGTGGTAGTCCCGACCTGAGTATGCGCGCCATTTTAGGGGGGGGGGGGGAACCCCTGGAAATGGCTTGCGTGGCAGTAACCCGGCGATAATCGGGCATCGCCATGCACTGCCTGGTTACCACCAGGTTAGCGCAGGAGCCCTTATCACCACCTCAGTGGGTGGCGGTAAGGTCTCCACTTCGCACGGCCATGCGGTAAGAGTTACATTAGCGCAAGGCCCTTTTTCCCGCAGCTTGGTAAAAAGACCCCTTAGGGCCCTGTTTACTGAGGTGTGCTAGCATTTTTAGCGCTTGCTAAAAATTAGCGCGCACTAAACACTAGAGACACCCCTATATTCCTATGGGTGTCTCTAGCATTTAGCATGTGCTAAAAATGCTAGTGCGGCTTAGTAAACAAGACCCTAAGTCTCTTGCTCATCCAGCCTCATTCTGTTGAACCTTAACAGTTCTTTGTTGGGCAGAGATTTAAAAGGTCCAAAGCCTTACCCTGGTCAGAATTAGCTAGCCATATTGTCTCTAAGGTAAACCCCTTTGGCCAAGTTAATTAAAAAAACAAAACAAATGGATAGGGAGGAACATACACACCTTCAGTAGTTCCTTTCACAGGCACTGCTACCACCTCCATTGCAGGTTGGTCTGAGGAAAATACCTCCTGGACATGCACTCCTCCAGGCTTAACAGAACTCAATAAAGTCAACCTGGAGAGGCTAGTACAAGCTGTTGTATCCTTTGGCAGTCTATTTTAAGAGACCAAATACATCTATGATTCTACTTCCCATGTTAAAGGAAAGAGAACCCTTGTGAACATGAGCTGAATATGCAATACCTGCATATGGAGATTTGTTTCAATCAAAAGGAAATGGGTCAGAAGGAATTTCTATTCCTCCTAAAAGACACTTATGCTATGTCTTCCCCTGATACTGGACTGATGGAAGATCTTTTCAGTATCCTTTGACAAAATCATTAAACATCTTCTGGCAAAATAAGCAGTGAAACATATAGAGAAAGCTGTCAGCTATTGTAACCAGGAGTGGAGTGGATTCTTACAGGTTGGGCTGGAGATCATTGAAGAGGAGATAATTTGGACATCAGTGATTGGAGAACATTAGATGTCTGCGCTAGACAGGTCAGAGCATGATAAAATCTGCACTGGACAAAAGTGATCACAAACTATTCTTGGGGAAAGAGGGGCTGTTCTTTGAGGCCAGAGGAGAGTGGAGTAGGCAGCTTTTGCAGCAGGTGAGGCAGTAAGAAGAATTATTTACCTTACACTCGTGAGCAGTGACACCAAGGAGGAGAGTCAGCTTAAATCATAGCAACATCTTACTGGCCTCGTGGAACTGATGTCATCTGCGTGCACTGGAAGCTTCTTTTAAAATCTGTGCTGTGTTACAGAATGCAGTTGTGTACCCAAAGGGGGATGCCCTTGGGAGTAACTATAGAATTGTTGCAGAGTTTTGTGAAAGTGGGAAGACTTAGAGTGAAAGTGCCCATTAAAGGTCTCCTCTCCCTCTACCTGGAACTGCCCTGGGGCCACACCTTTGGGGTTAGATTTCATAACGGGACGTTTTGTAAAATTCAGAAAGGTACCTATTTTGTAAAGGCAAAAGACGCCTACATACCTTTATAAAATAGGCTCTCAGATCCAGCTCTTAGTGTACAAATTTATATCTGTTCTGAAGAAGGCACGAATGTGTGCATGCATTCTACTTATGTATTTTAGAAAGTTGACACGTACATCACAACTCTGCTGCCTCACCACCCAAGCTATACTTCTGGGAATACCTACATACTGTGAAGAGTAAGCTGTCTTTAATCCATTTCCTGCTGTCCTTTATCATACTGGTAGCCAAGATAACCTGCAACCTTAGGGTAGAATAATCTAGCAGGGATCTCATAAATGGAGTAGGCCAAAAGCTGCCCAGTGAACTTCTGTGCTGCCTTGAAACCCTTGGAAATTAAGGAGAATCTGGGCTGGAATCCCATGAGCAGACTAAGGAGTCCCAATGGCCCTCAATGCATGGGAAAAGCCTATAGGAGGGAAGTCTGGGGAAAGAGAGGGTGTGTCAAATGACAGGAATATTCCAGAATCATCCTGTCAAGAATATAAAAGCCAGTCTGATAAACAGATGAGGAGGGGCGGGAGGAGCAGCGTATAGAGTAGGGTCCCTGTGAAAAAGAAGAATGCCTGCAAAACACTGCCAGAGGAGCTCAGGAAGAAGTAGAGCAGAACCTCTAGATGTGGACATTTTAAGAAAGTGGTACAGAATACCTGTGTTAGCAGTCGAGGCAAGACAGCCCAGAAATTCCAGCTGTTGCTGAAGCCTGAAGGAGGGGTGAGGGATGGATGATGGTACTTTCAAAGCTAGAGAGCTTGGTATTATCCAGAGGAGGTGGCTGTTAGTCTGAGTGCTCCTAGTTCTTGTTTATTTTATTTGATACATTTGTATCCCACATTTTCCCACCTATTTGCAGGCTCAGTGTGGCTTACATGTTTGCTTTGAAAGAATTATGAAGAGCCATGATTGCTAGAGCCTGGGAAAAAGCTGGGAAGTTAATTTGCATATAGAAAGAAATCTAACAGTATCTTTTTTTTTTTTTTTTACCCTGTTCTTTTGGTGAGAGAAAGAGAGCTAGAGAGCTGTGAAGGTCGGGAACATAATTGAAAAGCACCCCTAAGAACTGATGATCAGCTTTTGGAGGAAAATGTTAGATATTTTGTAATTCACCCTGAGCATACCAGTATCAGGAATTATTGACTACTGCAGCTGAAGGAAATGTATATGATGGACTTCTGTGGTTACTTTATTGGAGAAAAATCCTTAACTCCTTAACTGTGGCACCTGAGGTTTCAAGTAAAGGATGAAGGCCGATCAGAGCTAACCCTTGGGAGACCCTGATAAGGCCTACCTAAGGTGACCAGGTGAACACCCCATTGCTTCAGCCACCTGGAGGAAGGTCTAGGATTATGCGACTAGTTAGAATTCTTACAGGCTGAAGCATTAGTAGTACCTGCTTTTTTTTTTTTTTTTCATTTTTAATACAATCAGTGTGTCGGTACTCATTATGGGCGTGGTCACATATGGCTCCACCCCTATGATAGGCACACCCACATTAACCACACCCCCTATACCAGCCATGGCGCATATAAACAGACATCATTGAAAATATTACAGTACTATAGGAGAAAAAATAACGTGATTTTTTTTCATTATAAATAATCTCTGTAAGCTCTTACAGCTCCAGTATACCCAGTGCAAAATAAGACAGCCAATGTAAATTCTCAAATTGGACATATTACAAACACTAAAATGAAAATAAAATGATTTTTTTTCTACCTTTGTTGTCTGGTGACTGTTTTTCTTTCCATATTGGTCCCAGTCTGTGATTCTCCTTTCCTTTGTTTTCGCTTAACTCTTCTGTGCCATTTGTCATTTTTGTCTCCTTTTTCTTTGCTTTCTTCAATATTTTTCAGGCTCTCTCTCTGTCCAGATTTAATTCAATCTTACTATCCATTCTTTAATTTTCTTCATCTACCTGTGGCTTTTCATCTTTTCCTCACCCTTGTTCTCCCCATGCCCCTTCCTCTTATTCTCCAGTCTTTCTCTATTCCCCTTTTCCATCCAGCAGCTCTGCTTTCTCTCCCCATCCTTCCAGTGTCTCCCCTATTTCTTTCTGCATTCTTCCATCCAGCGTCTTCCCTCTTTCTCTCCCTAGCCTTCCATTTTCCCTCTCTCTCTCTCCCCATCCTTCCATCTGTTTTTCCCTCTCTCTCTCTCCCCATCCTTCCATCTGTTTTTCCCCCTCTCTCTCCCATCCTTCCATCTGTTTTCCCTCTCTCTTTCCCCATCCTTTCATCTGTTTTTTCCCTCTCTCCCCAATCCTTCCATCTGTTTTTCCCTCTCTCTCCCCATCCTTCCATCTGTTTTCCCCTCTCTCTCCCCCAATCCTTCCCTGTTGTTTTCCCTCTTTCTCTCTCTCCCCATCCTTCCATCTGTTTTCCCCTCTCTCTCCCCAATCCTTCCCTGTTGTTTTCCCTCTTTCTCTCTCTCCCCATCCTTCCATCTGTTTTTCCCTCTCTCTCCCCATCCTTCCATCTGTTTTCCCCTCTCTCTCCCCAATCCTTCCCTCTGTTGTTTTCCCTCTTTCTCTCTCTCCCCAATCCTTCCCTCTGTTGGTTTCCCTCTCCCTGTTACGTTTCCCGCGAACGGCGCAAAGTCGCGACGCACGCGGCACCAGCCCCTATTTCTGGCCACTACTGCTTCTCGTGTTGAGCAGCAGCGGCCGCTACACAAAGAAAAAGAAGATTTAAAAAAAAAATTGAAACCTGGCTGAAACGCGGCACCCCGGCACTGTAGACAGCCATTAGGCATTGGCTGTTGCCCCGCAGCCGCTCCTCCTCTTGCCTCTACGTCACTGCCCCTGGAGGAAAACCCCGGAGGAGCGCAGTGACGTAGAGGCAAGAGGAGGAGCGGCTGCGGGGCAACAGCCAATGCCTAATGGCTGTCTACAGTGCCGGGGTGCCGCGTTTCAGCCAGGTTTGAAGGTTTTTTTTTTTAATCTTTTTCTTTGTGTAGCGGCCGCTGCTGCTCAACAGGAGAAGCAGCAGCGGCCGGAAATGGGGGCTGGCACTACGTGCGGGACATGGACTCACGGGGCGGGGAGAGCAAAAAAATAAAAAAAGGTGCCGGTACGCCGTACCGTTGCGTACCGGCACAAAAAATGCACTGAATACAATCCAACAAAAGGATTCAGAAAATGGGGGGGGAAACTATAAGCAGTAATCAATCACATTATTCAAAAGAAAATCTGACAAGTCCATGTAAAGTGAACAAATATTACCAATATAATAATTACATATTCCTAATAATTAACGGCATTACCACATCTAATTAAACTCCCTAAACCCTAGTTAGTTCTTTCTCATTACTCTTAAGAAAGTGATTTAACTGGTGGATCCCAGAAAACAAACTTCACTTTGAAAGGAAACCAAACAGTTGTATGGAAATTTAAGAAAAAAAGTAGCGCCCAGGAAAAACTCTAAATTTCAAAGCAAAAAAAGCTTTCTGTCTAAATTGTATTGTATGGCTCTGGCCACATCAAGAAATATCATAATTTTTGTCCTACAATTTTCATCATTCTTCTTAAAGTACAGTTTCATAATGAAAGTTTATCACTCTTGTTAACTACAGTTACCATAAGGATGGAACGTGATTGTATTTTATCTTGAGCTCTGGGTGGGTAAGGGGAGCCCAGCCTGAGAGCAGGTCCTTGAGCAGGGGAAGGTCTGGTCCTGAGGGAAACTGATGGTGATCGGAGGCATCAGGAGCAGCCTTAGAATATAAAACCTAAAGGGATGGGTATGGGACTGCAGGAGTTGTATATCTGCACATAATTCTGGATTGCATAAAGAAACGTTAAGTAATGGATAACACTGCACCAAATAGTCTTGGCTGGATTAAAGTAAAACCCTCTAGAACCAAATGCTGACTTGTATATAAAGAGTTGACATTTGGATTAACTGCCTGTTGCAGAGTTCAGGAAAGTTTTCCATAATATTACAATTCCTTGGAGTGCGGAGTATTCTTTGAGAGAGTAAAGAAACTACTCCTGGACTGTTTTAAGGAATAAGCCCAGTTTAACATCCTGTGGCCTTCCATATCTCTCTCTGGCCCTGGCCTATGCCCAAGCTCGAACCTGAAGGATTGAATGAAGTGAGAGGAGGAGGAAGAGATTATTTTGGTTTGTGGCCCAGGTCTGAGAGGGACAACTGAGCTGGTCAATTGATGTTAAAAAAATGGAAGCGGTGCAAAGAAAAGCTACGAGGATGGTATGGGATTTACGTTCCAAGATGTATGAAGAGAGGTTTGCTGACCTGAACATGTACACCCTGGAGGAAAGGAGGAACAGGGGTGATATGATACAGACGTTCAAATATTTGAAAGGTATTAATCCGCAAACGAATCTTTTCCGGAGATGGGAAGGCGGTAGAACGAGAGGACATGAAATGAGATTGAAGGGGGGGGGGGGGGGCAGACTCAGGAAAGATGTCAGGAAGTATTTTTTCACGGAGAGGGTGGTGGACGCTTGGAATGCCCTCCCGCAGGAGGTGGTGGGGATGAAAACGGTAACGGAGTTCAAACATGCGTGGGATATGCATAGAGGAATCCTGTGCAGAAGGAATGGATCCTCAGAAGCTTAGCTGAAATTGGGTGGCGGAGCAGGTGGGGGGAAGAGGGGGTGGTGGTTGGGAGGCGAGGATAGGGGAGGGCAGACTTGTACGGTCTGTACCAGAGCCGGTGATGGGAGGCGGGACTGGTGGTTGGGAGGCGGGAAATACTGCTGGGCAGACTTATATGGTCTGTGCCCTGAAAAGGACAGGTACAAATTCAAGGTAAGGTATACACATATGAGTTTGTCTTGGGCAGACTGGATGGACCATGCAGGTCTTTTTCTGCCGTCATCTACTATGTTACTATGTTACTATGTTAATTGACTGTCTTCATAAAACCCTTGTTAGCAATTCAAATGTAAACTGCATATTATCAATATTAAAAAAATTTCCCTTCCTTGAATATCTCTTAAAGATTCTAACCATAGAAATTTAGTTTTTTCCTGATTACGTTTTAATTGAAATTCTGTTGCCCAACATTCAATGACCTGAAAACATTCTTGAATTCTGTCTAGGGTATCCATATATTCTAGAGAAGTTGGCAGTGAAATAATATCATCTACATAAATATAAAAGAACACTTGCAATTGTTCAAGTGCTATCCCTAAGGGCTATAACAAGACATTAAACAATAATGGAGGGGGTACCCCTGCGGCATCCTGAACTCTGGAACCCAAACATCCGACAAGCTACCCTGCATTTTAAGTCTCTACATTCTATCTTTTAAAAAGCCTCTGAACCACTTAAGAACTGCACCAGTAAGTCCAATGCTATCTAGCAACTACAGTAATACAGTATGATCCACTAAATCGAAGGTGCTTGATAATCAAATTGAATAATTATTGAATTTTGTCCTTTACTCAACAGTTGCCTTCCTTATGGTATCAATGCCCCCAGAATAGTTGCAGTGCTATAAATTTTATAAAACCCTGATTGTGAGTAATTAAATAATTGAATTTCGTTAAATAATTTTCCATCTGAATATATAGAGTGGGAAAGGGTGTTTAAATCTTTGCTTAAAATGTCAGTGTCTAGTGCCATTGTAGAGAATGGATACAAGATACTCTATTGCTGGTATTATACTCCCCAGAGACTGGTTAAAATGTTTAAAGTGGGATCAGCCCTATGCTGGCGCCAGTGCGGGATGGAGGGGGATATGTATCATATTTGGTAGTCTTGTCCTCATGCTCAAGAATGTTGGACTAAAGTTTTGAAATTTGTGTTTAGCTTGACTAAGACGACCTATCCCAAGAAAATGGAACACTGTCTTTTGCATGTCAAACCGCAAGTACGGAACTTGAATACTCATCAGTTAGTTATGCAAGTGTTTGTGGCCAGTAAATTTGTATTGGCGGTGGCATGGAAGCAGCGGACTTTACCTGGCCTTCCTGTAATACTACGTAAGCTGGATTATATCCATTTGATGTCTTAAGCTTACAGCTATGCGTACGGGCAGTATATTGTCCTATCACCGCATTTGGGATCCATACGTTTTGTGGTCCTCTCATCCTGACTCTTCTCTGCTTAATTCATAGGTGCTGGTGGGTTGGGGGGGAGGAATGGGTGGGGGGAGTGGGGGTTGAGTTTGCTATGATAAAATGAATGTCAGTTATCTGCCTGTATTATATTTGTTCATTATTGGGAACTTAACCTGTGGTTGGTTCTGATGTTGTATTATTATATTTCAATAAAAAAAAAAAATAATAATAAATAATTTTCCATCTGTTCCATAACCCAATCCTCCATGATCTTAGTAGACAATGGAATTGATGCCACTTGACTAAAATTGTTACTTCTTGTAAATTCCATTTCACATCCTTTGGAATAGGAGTTAGCACAATGTCACCCCTCCTACTTGAAATTGCACCTTAACTAAACAATGGTTTATCCATTCTGTTAGCACAACATAAAAATTAGGGGGAACAATTATCATCAAGTTGGACAGACAAATGTCCAGACAACAAGTGGATGACAGGGATGGGGTTCACTCATTGTCTCTAATTATAGGAGGGTGTCTCCCTCCTTTTTTTTTTTTTTACAATTACAGACCAATGGGCCTTGGATGTCATTCGTCAGGATTACAGACTAGAATTCTGCCAACTAATCACAGGTATTTTCTTACAATCCCCTTGCAGCAATTCAAGCAAGTGCAAGGCAATACAACAGACTTTGCAGTCTTTGTTACTCCTGGGTGCAATTCAGCCATTTCCTCCAGTAGAGAGAGGAACAGGCAGGTACTCAATTTATTTCATTGTACCAAAGAAATTAGGTTCCTTCTTTCCAGTTATGGATCTCAAGGGTGTAAAGTCCCTCAAAATCCAGCACTTCAGAATGGAGACCCTCAGGTCAGTCATAGCTTTGGTCCAGCCAGGAGAATTTCTTATCCCTCTAGATCTCAAGGAAGCTTATCGTCATGTTCCAGTTTGGCCTCCTCACAGGCGATATCTTTGCTTTCAATCCTAGGGAGTTATTTTAAATTCACAGCAATGCCATATGGGCTGGCGACTGCCCACACACTTTCTTCAAAGTAATGATGGTGGTGGCGACCTTTCTTCACAAACCAGGTATTCAAGTGCACCTTTATCTGGATGATTGGCTCATTCGAACACCTTCCTTTCAAGAGTCTTCAGAATACTTTCAAAGTAGTTTCTCTGCTCTCTTCTCTAGGATAGGTGGTAAACAGCAGCAAGATTCATTTGACCCCATCTCAGTCTCTCGAGTATCTGGGGGACCACTTTGATATGAAGGTGGGGGGTCTGTTTCAGAATCAGATTACCACTCTTATTTCTTCCCTTCTCCACAGCATGGGACTGTGTTCAAGTTCTAGGGTTCATGGCGGTCACTCTGGATGTAATCCCATGGACCAGATTCCGCATGCATCCTCTTAGCATACCAGGAGTTGGTACCTTTGATTCACCAAGCCAGAGTTAGTTTAAACAGTGGCTACATCCTCTGAACTTTCAAGAAGGGCTTCCATTGCACCCTGTGAATTGGTATGTCCTCAGTTCAGATGTCAGCCTGTTCACTTAGGGAGCTTATTCTCTTCAACAGACTGCACAAGGTCGATGGTCGGATGTGGAAGCTTCTTGGTCCATAAACAGATTGAAGCTCAGAGCATTTGAAAAGGATCTTCTAGCCTTTGCCACTCTTCTGAGAGGAAAGCCAATTTGAGTTTTCTCAGACAACATAACTACAGTTTCTTATATCGACAGGCAGGGAGGAACCAAGAGCATTTCTCTGGACAGAGAAGCTCTCCTCTTTCAGTTGGTAGAGAAGAATATTCCTCTAATTTCAGCATCACATATAGTGGGTACCCTGAATACTCAGGCAGACTACCTCAGCAGGGTCTCTCTGGATCCAGGGGCAACTCTCGGAGAAAGATTTCTACCTCATAATGCCTCGCTGGGGTGTTAAAATTCTGGATCTTATGGCATCCAACAGAATGCTCAAGTATGCAGCTTCTTCAGTTGTTGGAAGGAGACAGGCTCCATGATCATAAATGCTTTAGTACAGCATTGCTCTTCATCAGGGCCTGATAATTCTAGTAGCACCGGACTGGCCCAGATGTCCTTGGTATGTGGACCTAGTGCGCCTTCAAGTCGCTTCTCCTCTGCATCTTCCTCAACAAGAGGACCATTGCATTAAGGTTCCATTCTCATGGAGGATCCCTCCCCTTTTGTTTTTACGGCCTAGCTATTGAGAGGGCGAGACTAAGAAAGAAAGGACACTTTGAAGAGGTCATTACCACTTTACTTCAAGCTCGCATGCAGTTTACTTCTGCTTCTTACACTAGAGTTTGGGGAACTTTTGAAAGTTGTTCTAAAGATAGAGGCATTTCCCCTTTACAAGCTTCTTTGCCTCACATTTTAGCATTCTGTTTAGTGTCTTTGATCTGCCCTAGGAACTGTTTCTGATTACAATGTGAACTTTCATGGTGATAAGTCAGTGCATTGTGAGCAATTACTCAAGCAGTTAGTATTGCCTGGTTGAATTGACCCCTGAAGCAGACGTTGGGTTCCACCGAAATATGGCCTATGTTGGGTCATAAATAAAGTGTACTTATTCTTGAGAACCCTTTTTTCTTTGCACTATCAAAGACCTGACATGATAATCAGTTTTACTAGTTGCTATTCTTGCTGAAAGTTGATTTCTCCTTTCATCTAAACCAGACAGTTTTTCTGTCTTTCTTTTCCAGGTATGTCATATTACTCTCCACTCCATCTTCTGGACATTTAGAGCACTCCATGTGTTATCTTGCATCTACCAATGATTTTAGATGATCTGATCATCTTTTTATTTTATTTTCAGGCCCACGTAAAGGTATGTGTGTGCATTAAGAGCTATAGCAGCTAGATGGTTAAATTTTAAAAGAAGCCATTTATTCAGCTTACTTGCTGTCAGGCAAAGCTTCTGCATTAGACTTTAAAGCTCAATCCACGAGAGCTTTGCCAACTTCTTTGGTGGAATCTCATGCTGTCTCGTTGGAGGAAGTTTGTAGATCTGCTACATGGTCTTCCTCTCATTCCTTTGTCAAGCAATTGCTTATATGTGGTGGCCAGATCAGATGCGTCTCTTTGAGCAAGAGTCCTTTCTGTAGGGTATCACATTCCTTCCCTAGTTGAGGATTGCTTTTCTATATCCCATTAGTTTGGACTGATCCTTTGGTGATGTAATGGAAGGAAAAATTAGTTGATGATTTTCTTTCCTTTAGTTCCAAAGGATCAGTCCAGAGCCCACCCTTATTCTGTCTTCAGCATAATTGTACATAGTTGTGCTGTGCTCATTGTTTCTGGGGCACATGTTTTGTCTTCTTTAAATTGTTCTTTACATTCTTTATTTAGAGGCCGGAGCTTTTTTTTGCCATGAGTCACACTTTCCACTGCTTAGCTGTCGAGTTCAAATGGCTGAATTCTTGTCTAATGCACAGGTGCTTGAATGGCACAGCTCGTTAGTGTTCTGCACCTGCTGGCGGATGGGCACAACCCATTAGTCTGGACGAATCCTTTGGGAGTAAAGGAAAGAAAATTATCGGGTAAGAGCTAATTTTTCTGTACATCATTGACACCTCCTCTCATGCTATATGAAAGGAGAAACAAATCTGCTTTCAGTTTCAGGAAAAATCTTTTGTTGACTGTAATTTCTGTGTTCAGTGAGTGGAGTTCCATAGTTACTACTATTCATGTAAGTTAACCTTCAACAAGAGGTTAAACTAGCTGAAAAAGTAATTGCACAAAAAGCTTGTTTTAAAGATACAGTGGGGGAAATAAGTATTTGATCCCTTGCTGATTTTGTAAGTTTGCCCACTGACAAAGACATGAGCAGCCCATAATTGAAGGGTAGGTTATTGGTAACAGTGAGAGATAGCACATCACAAATTAAATCCGGAAAATCACATTGTGGAAAGTATATGAATTTATTTGCATTCTGCAGAGGGAAATAAGTATTTGATCCCTCTGGCAAACAGGACCTAATACTTGGTGGCAAAACCCTTGTTGGCAAGCACAGCGGTCAGACGTCTTCTGTAGTTGATGATGAGGTTTGCACACATGTCAGGAGGAATTTTGGTCCACTCCTCTTTGCAGATCATCTCTAAATCATTAAGAGTTCTGGGCTGTCGCTTGGCAACTCGCAGCTTCAGCTCCCTCCATATGTTTTCAATGGGATTAAGGTCTGGTGACTGGCTAGGCCACTCCATGACCCTAATGTGCTTCTTCCTGAGCCACTCCTTTGTTGCCTTGGCTGTATGTTTTGGGTCATTGTCGTGCTGGAAGACCCAGCCACGACCCATTTTTAAGGCCCTGGCGGAGGGAAGGAGGTTGTCACTCAGAATTGTACGGTACATGGCCCCATCCATTCTCCCATTGATGCGGTGAAGTAGTCCTGTGCCCTTAGCAGAGAAACACCCCCAAAACATAACATTTCCACCTCCATGCTTGACAGTGGGGACGGTGTTCTTTGGGTCATAGGCAGCATTTCTCTTCCTCCAAACACGGCGAGTTGAGTTCATGCCAAAGAGCTCAATTTTTGTCTCATCTGACCACAGCACCTTCTCCCAATCACTCTCGGCATCATCCAGGTGTTCACTGGCAAACTTCAGACGGGCCGTCACATGTGCCTTCCGGAGCAGGGGGACCTTGCGGGCACTGCAGGATTGCAATCCGTTATGTCGTAATGTGTTACCAATGGTTTTCGTGGTGACAGTGGTCCCAGCTGCCTTGAGATCATTGACAAGTTCCCCCCTTGTAGTTGTAGGCTGATTTCTAACCTTCCTCATGATCAAGGATACCCCACGAGGTGAGATTTTGCGTGGAGCCCCAGATCTTTGTCGATTGACAGTCATTTTGTACTTCTTCCATTTTCTTACTATGGCACCAACAGTTGTCTCCTTCTCGCCCAGCGTCTTACTGATGGTTTTGTAGCCCATTCCAGCCTTGTGCAGGTGTATGATCTTGTCCCTGACATCCTTAGACATCTCCTTGCTCTTGGCCATTTTGTAGAGGTTAGAGTCTGACTGATTCACTGAGTCTGTGGACAGGTGTCTTTCATACAGGTGACCATTGCCGACAGCTGTCTGTCATGCAGGTAACGAGTTGATTTGGAGCATCTACCTGGTCTGTAGGGGCCAGATCTCTTACTGGTTGGTGGGGGATCAAATACTTATTTCCCTCTGCAGAATGCAAATAAATTCATATACTTTCCACAATGTGATTTTCCGGATTTAATTTGTGATGTGCTATCTCTCACTGTTACCAATAACCTACCCTTCAATTATGGGCTGCTCATGTCTTTGTCAGTGGGCAAACTTACAAAATCAGCAAGGGATCAAATACTTATTTCCCCCACTGTATGTAGGTACATTTGAATTAGGCAGTTTGCAAAGAGAGGTTTCTACCTTTTGGAAATTGGCACAAAGTCCACAGGAAAAACAACCTTGGACTTTGAAATTGTGTGTTCAGTTTAAAATTGCAGTCTAAATGACTTTTTTACCTATTGATACAATATTTTTTTTAATGCAGAATACTATTTGGCCATATTTTATCTTTACAGAACTCAATGGTTGTGGATCATGAGATGTTCTTCTGTGGCAGTAAAGTGATTCCTGAAGACACAACAACCAAATCTGTGTACCTTTTTCAAGAGAATTGTCTGAAGTGACGGTGCTAATTACGTTACTGTATATTGAAAGAATTGTTCATATAATAGAACAGTAGAACTGATACATGCTACACTAGCAGGAAATACGTTACATCAGAAGGTTTTGGCCGATGATGAAGGCAGGATCTTTTGATCTGTTCTAGCTTTAACAGATATATTAAAGATCTGTAAGCTCTTTGAGGCCTTTTTCCTGTTAAACATTAGACTGTATTGCATGCAGTTTAATTATAGTCATTTTTTGGCAGCGGATTTTTTGAATGTTGAGTATAGATTCTAGCTTATCCGCACCCGAGTGGTATATATTTTAGTCGTGTCCAAGGTAAACCTTTTTTCTTCTCATCCGGATGTGGTGTGTTTTTTGAGAGGAATTTCTCTTCTTCGGCCTCTGTCTCGCAGTTCTTTTCCTCGCTGGGATCTGAATGTGGTGTTTTTGGTTCTTACTAAACCTCCTTTTGAGCCTTGGTCATTCTATTCTCTGAAAGACTTGACTTTGAAGACAGTATGTTTGGTGGCCATTGCTTCGGCTAGGCGAGTTTCGGAGTTGCAGGCATTGTCAGGTAGTTTGTCATTTTGGAGTTTTCTGATGATCGGGTTCATGTTTCTCAGTCAGTAGTTTTGCCTATACTAGGTTCTTTCTCCGGTTCTGCAGACTAGCGTCTTTTGTAGTGTTTGGATGTCAAGCGAACGTTGAAACATTATATCAAGTCTACTGTTGACGTTCGGCGTTCTGGTCAATTGTTTTTTCTGTTTGGAGGTCCGCGCATAGTGTTTAGGGCTTCTAAGCCCACTATATCTCTTTCGATTAAAGAAATGATTGCCTCAGTTAATCTTTTTTCAGGGGAATCTGTTCCAGAGCATGTTAAACCTCACTGTACAGGTGGTCAGACTGCCGTTTGGGCAGAGCGCTGTCTTGTGCCTCCGGAAGACATTTGTGGGGCGGCGGCCTGGTCGTCTTTGCATTCTTTTTCTCAGCATTATCGTTTAGATGTTCTCAGCCGTCAGATTGCTTTCGGAGTGAGCGTTTTGTCGGCGGGGCTGCTAGGGTCCCTCCCATAATTTCACTGCTTTGTTACTTCCCATCAGTCACATTCTGGGCCGGTCCGGAGGGACGCTAAGGAAGGGTAAATTAGACCTTACCTGCTAATTTGCTTTCCTTTAGTCCCTCCGGACCGGCCCAGATCCCTCCCTTTGGATAGCTGTATGTACGTTCCTATCTCACGCTCCACTATCCGAACTGCAGGAACCTGAGATACAAACTGCTTTTCTCCTCCTTCTTTTGCTTTGTGAGTCCTCGTTACTGGAGTGCCCTACCATCTACTTTAAAGGAGACTACCGACCACAATCTTATCTCTGTCCCTTACAACTTATCTCTGTGGAAAATCATTCTCTTCTGTTACTTAACGTCCTTCCGGCCCTCGTTTGTACCCCTGCTGTTTGCTCCCCTCCCAAGATGTTCTTTAATCTCTGTTCTGACCTTGAATTTGTATGATGTACTTTTTTATAACTGTTGTTAGCCACATAGAGCCCGCCATGGTGGGAATCTGTGGGATATAAATGTTCTCAATAAATAAATAGGGGAGACTTTTTTCTTAAAATTTCCATGTAAATGCCTGGTAACATATGGAGGCGTATCTTATATATTTCTGGACCCACTATACCTGGAAAGGTTTTTTTTTTGTTTCTAAAGAAGGTTTACGTTCTTCTGATATTGAGTTTGTTGGGTTTTACATAGTGGTTTTTTTTAACTTTGCCTCTTCTGCAGTTAATTGTAGTTTGTTTTCTTAGATTATATTTTTTTACTTTTAAACCTTACAGGTTTACCTCGATTCCCTATGACGTGGGCTAAGTATGCATTGATGTGGTTTATCTTTGGTTTTGTATATGATATAAATCATTGCATATTGCTTTATGATTACTTTGTAATTATTACAATTCTGAAATAAAACAAATTAAAACCAAATTCTTTCAATTGTATTTGGTTTTGTAACAAAATTTTAAAAAATTGCAGTGGGAAAATATTTAGACCCCAACCCCATAGACAAGATCCTGGGCTTTGGTGAAACTTTGTTCTGACCCACCAAGGCATATATATCTTATGTTAATTCTTACATAAACATTTTCCCACAAAATTCAACACCACATATAAAACCCTCAAAACTGTCACCTCAAGCAGGTTTATAAAGGATAAAATCTACAAACAAAAAACAAATCTGTCATGAACTTCAGGGTGAATAGTCGAACATAAAATAGAAGGACCATTTTGCAGCTGAAACCAAGCAGATGTGATGAATAGAAAGAAAATATAGATTAATATGTTGGACTAGAACATAGAACATAATCTGGTATATATTCCTCAGTTTTATCTTTCAGTTTTCTGCTCTGGTACCTGAAAAATAAAGTAATTTTGAACAGAATCTGCTTTGTTAAACTAAGCAAACAAAGGAATTTTAGCAGTGGAGTTCTATATATGATCATCCTGGCTGCAGTGTTCTGGACAAGTTTTAATTGTCCAACAATTTAATTGGCAAACCAATATAGGATTGCAGTAATATTGCTATAAGATCACCAGTGCCTGAACTAGTGTCTGTAAATTTTTGGGAACAAAAATGAACTAATTTCACTTACCCGTTCTTAATTTACCTATAGATTTCTGAACCACTGAACAGACCTAAATTTTGAGAGATAGCCTAGAGTCAAGGCACTCTTGTCCACAGTTTTCAGAGAACTTCCTGAAAAGAATGGGGAAGGGGTAATGGATTTTCACATGCAAAGGATTTCTCTGTTGTTCCCATTCAAGTTAACTTTTCTGAATTCTAGGAAGGTACCATTTCTACCCATTTATCAAACAGCAAGATAAAAGACTCTACATCTGGGTGCAAGGGAGAAATAATTGGGCAATATCCACATAATTATAAGCTCTACACCCAATTACAGTCCCCAAAGGATAAAGATTAAAGTTAAGAGAATTACAGACAGAGAAAATCTCTGCAGGAAAGACAGAAAGAAGCTCACAGTCTCCACCTCTTAGAGCCACCTCACTTTGACAAGAAGAAAAAAAAGGATATCTAATTTGCTGCTTTTTGTCAACCTGACAGTTGCATCTGATGTGAGGATCAACTAATCATTGAATGGGAATTGTAATAATTTAAATATCACATCTTGGTGTAGTACCAGATTGTGCCCTGTCTGGTTTTCCTGCCTCCTTCCAGAAAATTAGGCAGCAGATTCACCTGTAATTCCTGGACTTTGGTCATGAGTGGCACCGAGAAATTGGCTAATAGCTAGCTACATGCTAAGGAAGGATCCCAAACTTAAGCTTTTCGAAATTAAAAAAAATGATGCATATTATCAATCAGTTCATCTAACAAAGACATCAAAAGATTCTTCAGGAGTCTGGAAAGGTCATGGTTGACATAAGTTGCCTTTAGCCATACTCTTGGATACTAGTGAATATTTGGAGATGTACCACAATACCAAACTGTGTACATGATGAATGGCCAAAACCACAAGATTATAGGTATAGCACATGCCTCTTAAGTGCTTGAGCTATTAAGAGTCTGCTGAGTGAGTATGAGCAGTGAAATCTGATGACCATGTGGAGAGAAATTGTGCTTAGAAATAGGAAGGGGGAGAGTGAGTGAATAATGGGAACTGTGGAGTAGGAGTAGTGACATTATAAGCACCAGAAAAAAAACATTTATCTTCCATAGCTATCTGTCCATACCCCACTCCCCCCCCCCCCCCCCCAAGATTACTGCAGCTGGGAAAAATACTTACAGAGCTCCTAGGCCCTGATGATCAAAGGTCAATGTGGGTGCTAGAGGCCACTAGCGCCTACATTTGTTTACTAGTGCGGCATGAATACTGCAGAGTTCATTTAAGTTATATTTAAATGAGCTTCGGTATTCCCGTATGATCAGAACACTATGCTTTGATTGTTCATGCGGAATAGCGCCTTAACCCTATGCCAGTTTGAAGCTGGCATTAGGGTTAAGGCTGTCTTCCTCTCCCCATCCATGCCAGGCAGCCCGGGCTGTCAATATCAGCACGGGATGCCACCATAGGAGAGGGTCCAGTGGAACAATGGACCTCCCAAAGGCAAGGCTCTGGTGGCCTAGAACCCCCCCCCCCCCCCCCCCCATATCTTGAGATGCTGGAGGAGGGAGTAGCATTCCCCCCTTCCAGTGCAGCCTCCAAAATGGTAGCACCCTACCCAAGTTCATCTTGGGATGCGCTGGGCAAGGCTTCCCTACCATGTAAGGGAGAAACTCCCTTATATTGTATTGAAGCCGTGCCCATTGCGGAGTTTTTGATCATCTGCACCCTAGTTAAGCTGTTCAGATCTGCTCAGTGCAAATATAAATTATGTTCATGTCTTCAAAAGGCCAGTATTTGGACAGAATAATAAGTCATTTTTCCCCATTGATTTCCTTCTGTGTTTTTTATGCTCTCAAATTAAACACTGTTAAATTCCAAGGACAAATTAACATAAAACTGAAAACAAAGGTCCTACATAAGGGGTATTGTATGTATGTCGGCAAGAATTGTGAACAAAAAGTTTTAGATTTCTTCCTGTTTGAAAAGCATTCGTAATAAAAGGACCAATTAGGAAACAAGCAACAACAAGAACATGGGAATTGTTTAGGATAAAAAAAGGGGAGAGCAGTATTTTTTGGTTTGTTTTTATATATAGGGAATTGAAATGAAAGTAGTCTTTCCAACACTTGGTAATTGTAGCTACAAGCCATTCCAATTCAGTGCTGTTCTTTGTTCTTGCCTTTAATCTGCTCTGCTTTTTCTTATAGAAATGATGGGTTATACCGCAGAAACCGGTTTGGATTTTTTGGCACCCTCCTGTATTTCTGAGAATACTTTGGAAAAAGAAACGTCTAACTCTCAAGCAGAAAGTGAATCGAGTTGTGAGAAAGAAATGCAGTCTGAGCACGAAGGTGAATTTGCCTTTGTAGAATAATGTTATAAATATTTTCCACACAGTGGTATACCTATAGCCTGTTTCATAGTAATTAGCATTTTATGTAACCCATTTCAACAGTGTAGTATGTGACAAGTTTAATGTTCTCCAACACTGGCTTTTTTTTTTTTGTATGCAGACCTGTCAATTATTATCAGTGTACAAAAATGTGAGACTTCTGTTTTGAAAAAATACCTTTGGGCACATTCAGAACCTATAGAAGTAGAGAGTATATTTTTCAAATTACTTTGGGATATATTTAACAACCTCAGGAAACTTGAAATCACACTGGTTACTAAGAAACTTGTACAGACAAAGTATATTTTGTAAGATATATTGTTATTGAGATATTTTCTAAAACTTTAGTTGTTTTTTTTCTTAAAGAGAAGGAAAAGCTAGGGAGCACAGTTGATACTTTGTAGTGGTTTTGAGATTTTGTCCTGTCATTGATGAATCATCATCAGATGTTTGTATTGTATTTGCACTTTGGCTGCAGTGGTATACTAACAAGAAGAATAAAATTAAAGTAAGGTTTCCGGTATAGCTTGTGCCTCTTACTCAGCTGTTAGTTTCTAATAATATTCAGATAAACTTGAAACATACATATAATTATTTAAAAAGTAATCTTCTGAAATAGAGAAAAAAATCATTGCTAAACATGTATGGTATACATAAGATGATAGGCTATCATATAATGGGAGGGATAATTCATTGAACTCATATGCATAAGCTTCCCTAGTATAATAGTAACATAGTAACATAGTAGATGACGGCAGAAAAAGACCTGCACGGTCCATCCAGTCTGCCCAACAAGACAACTCATGTGTGCTACTTTTTGTGTATACCCTACTTTGATTTGTACCTATGCTCTTCAGGGCACAGACCGTATAAGTCTGCCCCACCTCCCAACCACCGGCTCTGGCACAGACCGTATAAGTCTGCCCAGCACTATCCCCGCCTCCCATCACCGGCTCTGGCTCAGACTGTATAAGTCTGCCCAGCACTATCTCTGCCTCCCAACCTCCAGCCCCACCTCCCACTACCGGCTCTGCTATCCAATCTCGGTTAAGCTCCTGAGGATCCATTCCTTCTGAACAGGATTCCTTTATGTTTATCCCACGCATGTTTGAATTCCGTTACCGTTTTCCTCTCCATCACCTCCCGCGGGAGGGGGTGCCAAGCATCCACCACTCTCTCCGTGAAGAAATACTTCCTGACATTTTTCTTGAGTCTGCCCCCCTTCAATCACATTTCATGTCCTCTCGTTCTACCACCTTTCGTATCTCCGGAAAAGGTTTGTTAGCGGATTAACACCTTTCAGCAAGATAAAATACTCTACATCTGGGTGCAAGGGAGAAATAACTGGGCAATATCCACATAATTATAAGCTCTACACCCAATTACAGTCCCCAAAGGATAAAGATTAAAGTTAAGAGAATTACAGACAGAGAAAATCTCTGCAGGAAAGACAGAAAGAAGCTCACAGTCTCCACCTCTTAGAGCCACCTCACTTTGACAAGAAGAAAAAAAAGGATATTTAATTTGCTGCTTTATCCCCTCTAAAAAAGGATATCTAATTTGCTGCTTTTTGTCAACCTGACAGTTGCATCTGATGTGAGGATCAACTAATCATTGAATGGGAATTGTAATAATTTAAATATCACATCTTGGTGTAGTACCAGATTGTGCCCTGTCTGGTTTTCCTGCCTCCTTCCAGAAAATTAGGCAGCAGATTCACCTGTGATTCCTGGACTTTGGTCATGAGTGGCACCGAGAAATTGGCTAATAGCTACATGCTAAGGAAGGATCCCAAACTTAAGCTTTTCGAAATTAAAAAAAATGATGCATATTATCAATCAGTTCATCTAACAAAGACATCAAAAGATTCTTCAGGAGTCTGGAAAGGTCATGGTTGACATAAGTTGCCTTTAGCCATACTCTTGGATACTAGTGAATATTTGGAGATGTACCACAATACCAAACTGTGTACATGATGAATGGCCAAAACCACAAGATTATAGGTATAGCACATGCCTCTTAAGTGCTTGAGCTATTAAGAGTCTGCTGAGTGAGTATGAGCAGTGAAATCTGATGACCATGTGGAGAGAAATTGTGCTTAGAAATGGGAAGGGGGAGAGTGAGTGAATAATGGGAACTGTGGAGTAGGAGTAGTGACATTATAAGCACCAGAAAAAAAACATTTATCTTCCATAGCTATCTGTCCATACCCCACTCCCCCCCCCCCCCCCCCCCCCCCCCCAAGATTACTGCAGCTGGGAAAAATACTTACAGAGCTCCTAGGCCCTGATGATCAAAGGTCAATGTGGGTGCTAGAGGCCACTAGCGCCTACATTTGTTTACTAGTGCGGCATGAATACTGCAGAGTTCATTTAAGTTATATTTAAATGAGCTTCGGTATTCCCGTATGATCAGAACACTATGCTTTGATTGTTCATGCGGAATAGCGCCTTAACCCTATGCCAGTTTGAAGCTGGCATTAGGGTTAAGGCTGTCTTCCTCTCTCCATCCATGCCAGGCAGCCCGGGCTGTCAATTTCAGCCCAGGATGCCACCATAGGAGAGGGTCCAGTGGAACAATGGACCTCCCAAAGGCAAGGCTCTGGTGGCCTAGAACCCCCCCCCCCCCCCCCCCCCCCCATATCTTCAGATGCTGGAGGAGGGAGTAGCATTCCCCCCTTCCAGTGCAGCCTCCAAAATGGTAGCACCCTACCCAAGTTCATCTTGGGATGCGCTGGGCAAGGCTTTCCTACCATGTAAGGGAGAAACTCCCTTATATTGTATAGAAGCCGTGCCTATTGCGGAGTTTTTGATCATCTGCACCCTAGTTAAGCTGTTCAGATCTGCTCAGTGCAAATATAAATTATGTTCATGTCTTCAAAAGGCCAGTATTTGGACAGAATAATAAGTCATTTTTCCCCATTGATTTCCTTCTGTGTTTTTTATGCTCTCAAATTAAACACTGTTAAATTCCAAGGACAAATTAACATAAAACTGAAAACAAAGGTCCTACATAAGGGGTATTGTATGTATGTCGGCAAGAATTGTGAACAAAAAGTTTTAGATTTCTTCCTGTTTGAAAAGCATTCATAATAAAAGGACCAATTAGGAAACAAGCAACAACAAGAACATGGGAATTGTTTAGGATAAAAAAAGGGGAGAGCAGTATTTTTTGGTTTGTTTTTATATATAGGGAATTGAAATGAAAGTAGTCTTTCCAACACTTGGTAATTGTAGCTACAAGCCGTTCCAATTCAGTGCTGTACTTTGTTCTTGCCTTTAATCTGCTCTGCTTTTTCTTATAGAAATGATGGGTTATACCGCAGAAACCGGTTTGGATTTTTTGGCACCCTCCTGTATTTCTGAGAATACTTTGGAAAAAGAAACGTCTAACTCTCAAGCAGAAAGTGAATCGAGTTGTGAGAAAGAAATGCAGTCTGAGCACGAAGGTGAATTTGCCTTTGAGGAACAAAGGACCTTGAAAAGTGAATTGTAGGAAGATGCTGATGTACAGTCCAACATTTGTAGAATAATGTTATAAATATTTTCCACACAGTGGTATACCTATAGCCTGTTTCATAGTAATTAGCATTTTATGTAACCCATTTCAACAGTGTAGTATGTGACAAGTTTAATGTTCTCCAACACTGGTTTTTTTTTTTTTATGCAGACCTGCCAGTTATTACCAGTGTACAAAAATGTGAGACTTCTGTTTTGAAAAAATAACTTTCGGCATATTCAGAACCTATAGAAGTAGAGAGTATATTTTTCAAATTACTTTGGGATATATTTAACAACCTCAGGAAACTTGAAATCACACTGGTTACTAAGAAACTTGTACAGACAAAGTATATTTTGTAAGATATATTGTTATTGAGATATTTTCTAAAACTTTTTTTTTTTTTTTAAAGAGAAGGAAAAGCTAGGGAGCACAGTTGATACTTTGTAGTGGCTTTGAGATTTTGTCCTGTCATTGATGAATCATCATCAGATGTTTGTATTGTATTTGCACTTTGGCTGCAGTGGTATACTAACAAGAAGAATAAAATTAAAGTAAGGTTTCCGGTATAGCTTGTGCCTCTTACTCAGCTGTTAGTTTCTAATAATATTCAGATAAACTTGAAACATACATATAATTATTTAAAAAGTAATCTTCTGAAATAGAGAAAAAAATCATTGCTAAACATGTATGGTATACATAAGATGATAGGCTATCATATAATGGGAGGGATAATTCATTGAACTCATATACATAAGCTTCTCTAGTATAATCATTGGTCTGCAATCAGTACATGCTACTAAAGGTGTCTAGAGATACCTGTATGAAGACTTAAAATTCGATCTGAAACATCTGAAGGAATTCCTTCAGGAAAGAAAAAGTTGGAAGAGTTTCCTGCTGTTTAGGGGGAGGAAGTGTTTTGGGATATGCAAAGAGAAAGCTATTAAGTTTATGATCTAGGTTGGTCTTATTACTTTTTATTTTTCATTGTATTATTTGTTCCTTCTTCCTTGATGTGAGCTATATACCCATAAGGTTTTTTCCTATTTGTTTCTCTAAAATATAAATTGTTAAAGTTTTAAAAAATTAAACAAAATAAAGTTCATTCCTCTAAAACAGGCACACCATACCAAAACATGGTGTATGTCTGGACTTGAGGACAAACGCTTTGGGACTCTTTTACTAAGCTGTGCTAAAAAGTGGCCTGCACTGCAAGTAGTGCGCGAGTTTCTCCGCACGCTGAGACCACTTTTAGCATGGCTCTAAGTAGAAGAGTGTGGTAGTCCACTCTTAAGGTTATCAATAGAAATCAAACAAAATAAAACATGGAAAAGAAAATAAGATGATACCTTTTTTATTGGACATAACTTAATACATTTCTTGATTAGCTTTCGAAGGTTGCCCTTCTTCGTGAGATCGGAAATAAGCAAATGTGCTAGCTGACAGTGTATATAAGTGAAAACATTCAAGCATTACTATGACAGTCTGACAGGGTAGGAGGAGGGGGGTGGGTATGAAGTATGCATGGGGACATCAAAGCATATCATTGATATTCTAACAGGATGGGTGTGGATAGGTGAGGGGAGGGTGATCAACAGAGACATACAGCTTTATGGTTTATAATGGGCTAGGAACCCCAGATCCTTGTTAAGTCCTTTCTGTTGGGTGTTAAAATATTCAATCATTCTGACTTCAAAGGTCTTACGTTCTTGTATGGTTTTAAAGTTACCTTTCAGGATTCTCACTGTGAAGTCACTGGTACAGTGTCCTGGTCCTGTAAAATGTTGACCAACAGGCGTGGGAACCCTGCTGGCACCAGTATTGTTCATATGATGTCTATGTAAATTGAATCTTGTCTTAAGCATCTGGCCTGTTTCTCCAATATAGCATGGGCACATTTTTCATTTTCTGAATTAATGGCAATGCACTAATTTCCAAATTTGCTCATGAGCCCTTCCCGCCACCTGTTTTCTAGACGTTAAGGGTTCCTGTGGTTAGCATGCAGCGATATAGCTGAGCTATCTGATTGGCACAGGTCATGCCTACTCTCAGCCCCCAAATGCCCCCCCGTGCTAAAAAAAATAAATGCTATTTTTTAGCACATGGGAAGAGTGTGCCGGTCCCAAAACTACTGCAGGAGGCCTGAGTGCATCCCATGGTAGTCCTTTAACCTGCAATGTAAACAGATTGGTTGTTACCATAGCTTAGTAAAAGGACCCCTTTATCTGCTCTGCTTGCTATTTGATGTGATTTAATACATATATATATATATATATATATATATATATATATATATAGAGTGGGGGAAATAAGTATTTGATCCCTTGCTGATTTTGTAAGTTTGCCCACTGACAAAGACATGAGCAGCCCATAATTGAAGGGTAGGTTATTGGTAACAGTGAGAGATAGCACATCACAAATTAAATCCGGAAAATCACATTGTGGAAAGTATATGAATTTATTTGCATTCTGCAGAGGGAAATAAGTATTTGATCCCCCACCAACCAGTAAGAGATCTGGCCCCTACAGACCAGGTAGATGCTCCAAATCAACTCGTTACCTGCATGACAGACAGCTGTCGGCAATGGTCACCTGTATGAAAGACACCTGTCCACAGACTCAGTGAATCAGTCAGACTCTAACCTCTACAAAATGGCCAAGAGCAAGGAGCTGTCTAAGGATGTCAGGGACAAGATCATACACCTGCACAAGGCTGGAATGGGCTACAAAACCATCAGTAAGACGCTGGGCGAGAAGGAGACAACTGTTGGTGCCATAGTAAGAAAATGGAAGAAGTACAAAATGACTGTCAATCGACAAAGATCTGGGGCTCCACGCAAAATCTCACCTCGTGGGGTATCCTTGATCATGAGGAAGGTTAGAAATCAGCCTACAACTACAAGGGGGGAACTTGTCAATGATCTCAAGGCAGCTGGGACCACTGTCACCACGAAAACCATTGGTAACACATTACGACATAACGGATTGCAATCCTGCAGTGCCCGCAAGGTCCCCCTGCTCCGGAAGGCACATGTGACGGCCCGTCTGAAGTTTGCCAGTGAACACCTGGATGATGCCGAGAGTGATTGGGAGAAGGTGCTGTGGTCAGATGAGACAAAAATTGAGCTCTTTGGCATGAACTCAACTCGCCGTGTTTGGAGGAAGAGAAATGCTGCCTATGACCCAAAGAACACCGTCCCCACTGTCAAGCATGGAGGTGGAAATGTTATGTTTTGGGGGTGTTTCTCTGCTAAGGGCACAGGACTACTTCACCGCATCAATGGGAGAATGGATGGGGCCATGTACCGTACAATTCTGAGTGACAACCTCCTTCCCTCCGCCAGGGCCTTAAAACTGGGTCGTGGCTGGGTCTTCCAGCACGACAATGACCCAAAACATACAGCCAAGGCAACAAAGGAGTGGCTCAGGAAGAAGCACATTAGGGTCATGGAGTGGCCTAGCCAGTCACCAGACCTTAATCCCATTGAAAACTTATGGAGGGAGCTGAAGCTGCGAGTTGCCAAGCGACAGCCCAGAACTCTTAATGATTTAGAGATGATCTGCAAAGAGGAGTGGACCAAAATTCCTCCTGACATGGGTGCAAACCTCATCATCAACTACAGAAGACGTCTGACCGCTGTGCTTGCCAACAAGGGTTTTGCCACCAAGTATTAGGTCTTGTTTGCCAGAGGGATTAAATACTTATTTCCCTCTGCAGAATGCAAATAAATTCATATACTTTCCAGAATGTGATTTTCCGGATTTAATTTGTGATGTGCTATCTCTCACTGTTACCAATAACCTACCCTTCAATTATGGGCTGCTCATGTCTTTGTCAGTGGGCAAACTTACAAAATCAGCAAGGGATCAAATACTTATTTCCCCCACTGTATATATATATATATATATGCATATTTATGTACTTGTGTCTGTATTACCACTTTTGATTGTTCTCCATAAGTTTGCAAATGACATGTAAATGTTAACGGTGATTAAAATTATCCACACTCTTAATGCTGACCCTGCCAGCTCTGGGTTCAGAATAGTAGCCATGCCCTCTAGCAGTATTCGTGGTGGTTCTGCTAGGGTCCTGGAGTGGAGGAAACCTGGCTCAAATCTCACTACTCATCCTTGGGATCTTGGACCAGTCACTTAACCTGTCATTGTCTCAGGTACAAACCTAGATTTTGAGCTCTTCAAGAACAGGGAAATTATCTAGTATTCTTGAATTTAACTAACCTTGAGCTACTGTTGAAAAAGATGTGAGCCAAATCCAACCTTTAATAGTAATAATCAACAGCACTTGTAAGATAGCGGTGTGATTGTTGAGCTCCTCCTCTATGCCCCAACGCAAAATTTTTATTCTTATCTCACAGTCCGAAGCTTCCAAGCTCACGGAGTACTGGAGGAAACACCGGTGATCGGTTTTCCAGTGAAATAGCACCCATAAAACAGACTCCTGATTTAAAAACATTCGCCTTCACCTGTGCCAAATCGGCTGCAAAAGCTGAAACTAAGGTGTCGGTGACTGATAGAAAAAGTCAGGGAGTATTCTGCTGGCATCTCCATTTTGCTGCAAGGTCAATGGAAGTCAGTGCTCACAGTAGATGTGGCACATGAGCAAAAGGTAGCAGGCTTTGCTGGGATACCAGATCCACAGCCTGAAAGTGCTCAGCCTAATCAGGGGAAGAAAAACCCCCTAACCACTTAATGGGTGGAGAAGGGAGGAAGGTAGTGAAGTGGCACTCAAACACATGAGTCTTGGGCTTTCTTTTTGATGTCTGCTGTTGCAAATCATTCATTTGCCTGTTGGATTCTGGTAATAGATCATTGTGATCTCTTCCAACATTGATTTGAATTCCTCAGACTGCAGGGGTTTTTATTCTTTTTATTTTCTGTAAGCATGCTCTGCCTGCTTAGTTTGCATCATGCTTTTCTTTGAGGGGGCCGGCGCTTGTGTCGGTGCGTGTTTTACACGCACGCTGATGCCCCTTTTTACCGCATCTGGTAAAAGGGAAGTCTCACCTTTCTGCATGAAATGGCCGTGCAGCAAGTAAAGCACTTGCTGCACGGCCATTTTGGGTGGGAGCCCTTACTGCCACCCATTGAGGTGGCGGTAAGGGATCCTGTGTTAACCCGGCGGTAACTGGGCAGCCTGCGGCACTGCCTGACTACTGCCTGGTATATCAGCGATACAAAAATAAATACACTTTTGTAGTGCCGGAAATGACTGTGCGCTAGGGGTGGGAAGTACCGCCAGGCTGCTGAGGAAGCCCGGCGGTACTTCCTGTATAGCGAGCAGTAAGCCCACGTTGGGCTTGCCGCTGTTTAGTAAAAGGAGCCTTACAGATCAAATAAGGCCATATAAAAGTCTGAATATTGAATTAACTGGTCATGCACTAGCCAGCATTGAGAAACCTGAATATTCAATGTTGGTCACCGGAAATGGCCTGGTATTGAATATCTGGGTTGAAAGCCTGCAGCGGACAGTCAAAGCTCTGTTGGCTAAATTTCACGGGTTAGGTTTTAAATTTTATTTTAAGAATAAAAATGCTTTATTTTGTGGCTAGAAGGTACAGCTATTGCCAAATGTAGTGTAAGCCACTCAGTTGAACAGGAGAGCTTTTTTTCAACCTAAATAATATATGTTGGCTCTTAGAGCAACATTTTATTTAAGATTCCCTTGCAAATGTTTGATTACCTTCAACAGGGATAGATTTTATTTTTGACCTCCATCTCAACTTGAGATTTTTCTTCCTCTTGTATAAAGGGTAACAGATATTACTTAACTGTGAACAGTTACTATCCAGCTTATTTTCGAAAGAGAAAGATGCCCATATTTCGACCCAAATCGGGAGATGGGCGTCTTTCTCCCGTGGGCGAACAAATCGGTATAATCAAAAGCCGATTTTGGTCGCCTTCAACTGCACTCCGTTGCAGGAACGAACAAAGTTGATGGGGGCGTGTCGGAGGTGTGGTGAAGGCGGGACTGGTTATTGGCCGATGAGAGATGGGCGTCGTTAGCTGATAATCGAAACAAGAAGGGCGTTTTTAACGAGAATTTGGTCCACTTTATTTGGACCCTTTTTTTTTCAGGTCCAAGTCCCAAAAAAGTGCCCCAACTGACCAGATGACCACCGGAGGGAATCGGGGATCACCGCCCCTGACTCCCCCAGTGGTCACTAACTCCCTCCCACCAGAAAACCCCCACTTTACAAACTTTTTTTCCCAGTCTGTATGCCAGCCTCAAATGCCGTACCCACTTCCATGACAGTAGAATGTGTTCTATCCTCTGACAGCCTTTCCCTGGTTCTGATGCGGGTCTCGGGTGAGTGTGACACCTTTTCTGTTAAGGGCACTGCAGAGTCACTTCAGCAATGCATTGTGGTGGGTGTAGGGTATTGGGCTCCGTGATTCCACTAGCTTGTGTTACATGCTCACGATGTTGGTAGTTGGTAGGCTCTACTCCCATGGTGATTTTCCTTCTGCTTATTGGGTCAAAGTGTGCCCTGTTTTGTTTCCGGTAGTCCATGAGGTAGTGGCCATTTTTGTAAGCCAGTTTTAGATCCATTTCATGTGTTACCCACGTTACTGAAAGTGGGCATTGTACAGCATTCTGCCAGCTCTGACCTACTGCTAATCTCAGTACCAGGAAGACTCTTTGCCAGTGGGGCACACCACCTCTGATCTGCAGTTAACTGTGAGTAAACATGCTTATTTAAATAAAGGACGTTTTCGGAGACATTAGTGTTCAGGTGTCAACTAGTGTGCCAAGGTTCTAAAGCAGCAACAAGTCCTAGAGGCCTGCGTGTATGCAGGTCCCTGGAGCACGTTTAGAGGGTACCGCCGTGCACTTCAGACAGGCGGACCCAGACCCATGCCCCCTACCTGTAACACTTGTGCTGGTAAATGGGAGGCCTCCAAAACCCACTGTACCCACATGTAGGTGCCCCCTTCACCCCTAAGAGCTATGGTAGTGTTGTACATTTGTGGGGAGGGGGTTGGGGGCTCAGCACCGGTGGTAAGGGAGCTATGCATGTGGGAGCGGTTTCTGAAGTCCACCGTACTGACCTCTGGGGTGCCCAGTTGGTGTCCTGGCATGTCAGGGGGGCCAGTGTACTACGAATTCTCCGAGGACAAGCAGGCTGCTTGTTCTCACGACTGGGTGACGTCCGCGGCAGCCCCCACCAACCAGAAGAAGCTTCGTGGGCAGTCCGCACGAAGGACACGCCCACCATGCATGCGCGGCCGTCTTCCCGCCCGTGCATGACCGTTCCCGCCAGTCTTTTCTTTTCCGCGCCTGGAGAGAGACGTGTTCACCTCTCTCTCTTCCTCAGCCCCGGAAAACCGTCGCGTTGTTCGCGAACCTTCGTTTATTTTCGTTTAATTTCGTTCCGCGTTTTTCAAAATTTTTTTCTGTAAAAAAAAAAAAGAGAACGCGCTGTTTTTTCCCTCGTTTTCTAGCGGGGGCGTCGCGTTGCGGCCTTGTTGTTTTTCGAGGTGTGATTTACCGCCACCATCGACGACTTTGATTTCGCCGACGCGATTTTTCCGTCGATGTCCTCGAAGGTCCCGAGTGGATTTAAGAAGTGTGGTCGGTGCGGCTGGCCTATCTCGCAGACCGACACTCACGCTTGGTGCCTCCAGTGCCTCAGGCCGGAGCACGATACCAAGTCGTGTACTTTGTGTCTTGGTCTCCGGAAACGGACTCAAGTTGCGAGGTAAGTTCTTCGGGACCGTCTTTTTGGAACTTGCGCCGGCCCCTCGATGTCGACCTCAACGGCATCGGTATCGACGGCCGGTTCTTCGGTACCGGTATCGATGTCCGCGAAATCGGCACCGATGGCATCGACCCCAGGAGCACAGGTCCCGTCGGCCCGCCGGTCCTCCGGTGACGGTAGGGGTGAGAGGCCGCATGGGCAATCAGCCCAGGTCACTCCCTCTGCCCATGGCCCTCGGGACCGAACCCTGTCTGACCCGGTCCCTCGAGACCGAGGGGGATCGACCTCCTCCTCCTCCATGCCAACTAGAGCCGATGACGGGCATCGCAAGAAAACAAAGAAGCACCTCATCGGTCGCCATCGATGCATCCGGCCCCCGGCGCCGGAGAGGAGTGGACGCTGAGTCAGCGTCGAGAGGAGAGGTCCCCCTCTGTAGTAGAGGTACCGACGCGTCAGGGTCCCAGCACTTCGGTGCAGTCTCCTGGACCCGAGCAGCTTCCGGCACCGACGCCTCTACCGGCCCCCCCGTCTTTCCCGGCAGCGGGCCTGGACGAGTGCCTCCGAGCCATCCTTCCGGGGATCCTGGAAGGGCTGATGCGCCAGACTGTGCCGGCGCCGGGGGTGCTTGCGCCCTCGGCGCCATTGACTGTGGCACCGGCAAGCTCTATCCTGGTGCCGAGGCCTTCGACGCCGACGCCGCTTGCAGCGCCGGTCTCAACCGCCACGCAGGTGGAGTCCCCGTCGACGTCGATGGAGGGAGCTTCGTCCCCGCCGGCGCGGGAGTCCACCGCTCGACGACACCGAGGCCTCGGTGCCTCGACGTCGAGCCGGGCCCGGTTGAGGACTCAGCTGCATGAGCTTATGTCCGACACCGAGGAAGAGGCCTCGTGGGGGGAGGAGGAGGACCCCAGATATTTCTCCTCAGAGGAGTCTGTGGGCCTTCCCTCCGACCCCACGCCTTCACCAGAGAGAAAGCTCTCGCCTCCTGAGAGCCTCTTCTTTGCCTCCTTTGTCAGGGATATGTCTATATGCATTCCCTTCCCCGTAGTCTCTGTGGATGAGCCGAGGGCTGAGATGCTCGAGGTCCTCGATTATCCATCACCACCTAGAGAGTCTTCCACGGTACCGTTGCACAATGTCCTCAAAGAGACACTGCTTCAGAACTGGATGAGACCATTATCTAATCCCACCATCCCCAAGAAAGCAGAGTCCCAGTACAGAATCCACTCGGACCCAGAGTTAATGCGGCCACAATTGCCTCATGACTCGGCGGTCGTGGACTCTGCTCTCAAGAGGGCATGGAGTTCGAGGGATACCGCCTCGGCGCCCCCGGGGCGGGAGTCTCGCACTCTGGACTCGTTTGGGAGGAAGGCCTACCAATCTTCCATGCTCGTGACCCGCATCCAGTCTTACCAGCTCTACACGAGCATCCACATGCGGAATAATGTGAAGCAACTGGCGGACCTGGTTGACAAGCTCCCGCCGGAGCAGTCCAGGCCTTTTCAGGAGGTGGTCAGGCAGCTGAAGGCGTGCAGAAAGTTCCTGTCCAGGGGTATATATGACACCTGTGACGTGGCATCTCGTGCTGCGGTCCAAGGTATAGTGATGCGCAGGCTCTCATGGCTGCGTGTCTCTGACCTGGACAACCGCACCCAGCAGAGACTGGCCGACGTCCCTTGCCGGGGGGATAATATTTTTGGTGAGAAGGTCGAGCAGCTGGTGGACCAACTGCATCAGCGGGAAACCGCCCTCGACAAGCTCTCCCACCGGGCGCCTTCAGCATCCACCTCAGCAGGTGGACGTTTTTCCCGGGCCCGGCAGGCTGCACCCTATGCTTTTACCAAGCGTAGGTACACCCAGCCGGCCCAAAGGCCTCGTCAGGCACAGGGACAGCCCCAGCGCGCTCGTTCTCGTCAACAGCGTGCGCCTAAGCAGCCCCCTGCGCCTCCACAGCAAAAGCCGGGGACGGGCTTTTGACTGTATCCATGGGAACATAGCCGCCCTCAAAGTGTCCGTACCGGACGATCTGCCGGTCGGAGGGAGGTTGAAATTTTTCCACCAAAGGTGGCCTCTCATAACCTCCGACCAGTGGGTTCTCCAAATAGTGCAGTGCGGATACGCCCTGAATTTGGCCTCCCTGCCACCAAATTGTCCTCCGGGAGCTCAATCCTTCAGCTCCCATCACAAGCAGGTACTTGCAGAGGAACTCTCCGCCCTTCTCAGCGCCAATGCGGTCGAGCCCGTACCACCCGGGCAGGAAGGGCAGGGATTCTATTCCAGGTACTTCCTTGTGGAAAAGAAAACAGGGGGGATGCGTCCCATCCTAGACCTAAGAGGCCTGAACAAATTCCTGATCAAAGAAAAGTTCAGGATGTTCTCCTTGGGCACCCTTCTGCCAATGATTCAGAAAAACGACTGGCTATGTTCCCTGGATTTAAAGGACGCATACACTCACATCCCGATACTGCCAGCTCACAGACAGTATCTCAGATTCCGCCTGGGCGCACGGCACTTTCAGTATTGTGTGCTGCCCTTTGGGCTCGCCTCTGCCCCACGGGTGTTTACAAAGTGCCTCGTGGTGGTAGCGGCATATCTACGCAAGCTGGGAGTGCACGTGTTCCCATATCTCGACGATTGGCTGGTCAAGAACACCTCGGAGGCAGGAGCCCTCCGGTCCATGCAGTGCACTATTCAACTCCTGGAGCTGCTGGGGTTTGTGATAAATTACCCAAAGTCCCATCTTCAGCCAGCCCAGTCTCTGGAATTCATAGGAGCTCTGCTGAATATTCAGACGGCCCAGGCCTTCCTTCCCGAAGCGAGGGCCAACAACCTCCTGTCCTTGGCTTCGCAGACCAGAGCGTCTCAGCAGGTCACAGCTCGGCAGATGTTGAGACTTCTGGGTCATATGGCCTCCACAGTTCATGTGACTCCCATGGCTCGTCTTCACATGAGATCTGCTCAATGGACCCTAGCTTCCCAGTGGTTTCAAGCCACCGGGAATCTAGAAGATGTCATCCGCCTCTCCACCAGTTGCCGCACTTCACTGCTCTGGTGGACCATCCGGACCAATTTGACCCTGGGACGTCCATTCCAAATTCCACAGCCCACGAAAGTGCTAACGACGGATGCATCTCGCCTGGGGTGGGGAGCTCATGTCGATGGGCTTCACACCCAGGGTCTGTGGTCCCTCCAGGAAAAGGATCTGCAGATCAACCTCCTGGAGCTCCGAGCGATCTGGAACGCACTGAAGGCTTTCAGAGATCGGCTGTCCTGCCAAATTATCCAAATTCGGACAGACAATCAGGTTGCAATGTATTACACCAACAAGCAGGGGGGCACCGGATCTCGCCCCCTGTGTCAGGAAGCTGTCGGGATGTGGCGCTGGGCTTGCCAGTTCGGCATGCTCCTCCAAGCCACATACCTGGCAGGCGTAAACAACAGTCTGGCCGACAGACTGAGTAGAGTCATGCAACCGCACGAGTGGTCGCTCCATTCCAGAGTGGTACGCAAGATCTTCCGAGAGTGGGGCACCCCCTCGGTGGACCTTTTCGCCTCTCAGACCAACCACAAGCTGCCTCTGTTCTGTTCCAGACTTCAGGCACACGGCAGACTAGCATCGGATGCCTTTCTCCTTCATTGGGGGACCGGCCTCCTGTATGCTTATCCTCCCATACCTTTGGTGGGGAAGACCTTACTGAAGCTCAAGCAAGACCGCAACACCATGATTCTGATAGCGCCCTTTTGGCTCCGTCATATCTGGTTCCCTCTTCTTCTGGAGTTGTCCTCAGAAGAACCATGGAGATTGGAGTGTTTTCAGACTCTCATTTCGCAGAACGACGGAGCGTTGCTGCACCCCAACCTTCAGTCTCTGGCTCTCACGGCCTGGATGTTGAGGGCGTAGACTTCACTGCGTTGGGCCTGTCTGAGGGTGTCTCCCGGGTCTTGCTTGCCTCTAGGAAGGATTCCACTAAAAAGAGTTACTTTTTCAAGTGGAGGAGGTTTGTCGTTTGATGTGAGAGCAAGGCCCTAGAACCTCGTACTTGCCCTGCACAGAACCTGCTTGAATACCTTCTGCACTTATTGGAGTCTGGCCTCAAGACCAACTCAGTAAGGAATCACCTTAGTGCGATTAGTGCTTACCATTATCGTGTGGAAGGTAAAGCCATCTCTGGAGAGCCTTTAGTCATTCGATTCATGAGAGGCTTGCTTTTGTCAAAGCCCCCTATCAAGCCTCCTACAGTGTCATGGGATCTCAACGTCGTCCTCACCCAGCTGATGAAACCTCCTTTTGAGCCACTGAATACCTGCCATCTGAAGTACTTGACCTGGAAGGTCATTTTCTTGGTGGCAGTTACTTCAGCTCGTAGGGTCAGTGAGCTTCAAGCCCTGGTAGCTCATGCTCCATATACAAAATTTCATCACAACAGAGTAGTGCTCCGCACCCACCCAAAGTTCCTGCCGAAGGTGGTGTCGGAGTTCCATCTTAACCAGTCAATTGTCTTGCCAACATTCTTTCCCAGACCGCATACCCGCCCTGCTGAACGTCAGTTGCACACATTGGACTGCAAGAGAGCATTGGCCTTCTATTTGGAGCGGACACAGCCCCACAGACAGTCCGCCCAATTGTTTGTTTCTTTCGACCCTAACAGGCTAGGGGTCGCTGTCGGGAAACGCACCATCTCCAATTGGCTAGCAGATTGCATTTCCTTCACTTACGCCCAGGCTGGGCTGGCTCTTGAGGGTCATGTCACGGCTCATAGTGTTAGAGCCATGGCAGCGTCAGTGGCCCACTTGAAGTCAGCCACTATTGAAGAGATTTGCAAGGCTGCGACGTGGTCATCTGTCCACACATTCACATCACATTACTGCCTCCAGCAGGATACCCGACGCGACAGTTGGTTCGGGCAGTCGGTGCTGCAGAATCTGTTTGGGGTGTAAATCCAACTCCACCCTCCAGGACCCGAATTTATTCTGGTCAGGCTGCACTCTCAGTTAGTTGTTCTTCGTAGGTCAATTTTCTGTTGTATCGTCGCCGTTGCGAGGTTCAATTGACCTGGGTTCTTGTTTTGAGTGAGCCTGAGAGCTAGGGATACCCCAGTCGTGAGAACAAGCAGCCTGCTTGTCCTCGGAGAAAGTGAATGATACATACCTGTAGCAGGTGTTCTCCGAGGACAGCAGGCTGATTGTTCTCACCTACCCTCCCTCCTCCCCTTTGGAGTTGAGTTTCATCTTTTTTGCTTGTCATTCAACTGGCGGGAACGGTCACGCACAGGCGGGAAGACGGCCGCGCATGCGCGGTGGGCGTGTCCTGCGTGCGGACCGCCCGCGAAGCTTCTTCCGGTTGGTGGGGGCTGCCGCGGACGTCACCCAGTCGTGAGAACAATCAGCCTGCTGTCCTCGGAGAACACCTGCTACAGGTATGTATCATTCACTTCCTGGCCCCTCCGACGACCAAATGGCTCGGATTAGGACATTTTTGAGCTGGCCGGTTTTAGTTTCCATTATCGCTTAAAAAAAAAAAAAACCACCCAGCTCAGAAACGAACAAATCCATGGCATTTGGTCCGTACAAACTGTATTTTCGAAAAAAAAAAAAAAGACTTCCATTTTTTTTCGAAAATACGGTCTGTCCCTCCTCTTCACTTACCCATTTTCGAACATAGACACCCATGGAGATAGGCGTTCGCATTCGATTATGCCCCTCCACGTTTGCTAATGGTTGCTGGTGGTCATTTCAGAGTGTACAGTTTGACAATATGAACATGATTTTGTCATATATTCCTGCTTGTGTTTCTCCTGTTCTGAATATTTTTTAATTATATAATTGGTATGTTTTAAAATATGCATTTCTTTTGAATTTTACTATAAAGTAAACTGTGAAGTTATACGTTAAAAAAAAAAAAAGACTTAGATGCTTGCATTGACTGGTTTATAAAAATGCAGGAGTGAAATTCACCAAGAAGAATACACAAGTCCATGAAACTACCAATGGAAAATTCCAAAAGTGTATATTTTCAAATGCATCAAAAAAGTTCTCCAAAAGCAGCAGACAGCTAATATCTGCCACAAGCCTTGTTTTGGCATGCAAGCCTTCGTCAGAGGTCCTCATAAAGAGAAACAAGACATCGTAGTTTCTTAAATACAAAGTAAAATATAAAAGGTATGGAAAAAATGGGTCATGTGAAAGCATGAGTTCAATTTAACATAGAAATATGAGTGAAAGAAAATAAATGACAGAACAACATGAAGCAAAAAAAAAACATGAATGGGTATTTGATATTGAAACATTGTAAATAATATAATAAAACTTCTTTATATAAGTAAGTGAAGATGGTGATAAAACAGCATAATTGCTAAAACACTTATATGCATTTAATATGAAACAATAGAAAACCATGTGGCATGCGAATGTGAAGAAAAAGCAAACCCAAAGCCATACTTGTATTATTATTTTATTTGTTTTTCAGTAGTAGCTCAATGTGAGCTATATTAAGGTAAACTGGGTATTTCTCTGGCCCTGGAAGGCTCACAATCTAATTTTGAACCTGAGGGGTTAGGTGACTTGACCAAGATCACAAGGAGCAGCAGTGGGATTTGAACCAGTTAACTCTGGATGTCAAAACTGGTGCTGTAACCCCTACGCCACTCCTCCATGGCAGGAAATCAAAATATATACTGGTGAACTTTAAAAATATAGCCACTATAAAAAAAACATATAGTTGTACACACTGTAGAAATAAATAAAACTTAGATGAACTAAAAAAGACTATATAAAGAGTAAATAGTGAAGTTAAGACTATGTCCAGAGAGCCCCATGAAATACAGCCGATAGAATAGCATAGTAAGCACTATTGGCAATTTAATCGTCACTTAAAAATGTATTAAAAAAAAATAAAACCTTAAAAATCAGGACCCAGCTTTATCCAAGAAATATCTATTAAATTACAATGATAAAAACAGTAATAAAATGATACTAGAAGGCACAATAAACTAAAATTGATCTACGCTTGAAGAAAACCAGCCCGCAATGCTCATAAGTACATAAGTAATGCCACACTGGGAAAAGACCAAGGATCCATCGAGCCCAGCATCCTGTCCATGACAGCGGCCAATCCAGGCCAAGGGGCAAGCTTCCCAAACGTAGAAACATTCTATACATGCTATTTCTGGAATTGTGGATTTTTCCCAAGTCCATTTAGTAGTGGTTTATGGACTTGTCCTTTAGGAAACCATCTAACCCCCTTTTAAACTCTGCCTTCACCACGTTCTCTGGCAACGAATTCCAGAGTTTAATTATGCGTTGGGTGAAGAAACATTTTCTCCGATTTGTTTTAAATTTACTACACTGTAGTTTCATCGCATGCCCCCTAGGCCTAGTATTTTTGGAAAGCGTGAACAGACACTTCACATCCACCTGTTCCACTCATTATTTTATATACCTCTATCATGTCTCCCCTCAGCCGTCTCTTCTCCAAGCTGAAAAGCCCTAGCCTCCTTAGTCTTTCTTCATAGGGAAGTCGTCCCATCCCTGCTATCATTTTAGTCGCCCTTCGCTGCACCTTTTCCAATTCTGCTATATCTTTCTTGAGATGCGGCGACCAGAATTGAACACAATATTCAAGTTGCGGTCGCACCATGGAGCAATATAACAGCATTATGACATCCTCACACCTGTTTTCCATACCTTTCCTAATAATACCCAACATTCTATTCGCTTTCTTAGCCGCAGCAGCACACTGAGCAGAAGGTTTCAGTGTATTATCGACGACGACACCCAGATCCCTTTCTTGGTCCGTAACTCCTAACGTGGAACCTTGCATGACGTAGCTATAATTTGGGTTCTTTTTTCCCACATGCATCACCTTGCAGTTGCTCACATTAAACGTCATCTGGCATTTAGCCGCCCAGTCTCCCAGTCTCATAAGGTCGTTCTGTAATTTTTCACAATCCTGTCACGAGTTAACGACTTTGAATAACTTTGTGTCATCAGCAAATTTAATTACCTCTCTAGTTACTCCCATCTCTAAATCATTTATAAAGATATTAAAAAGCAGCGGTCCTAGCACAGACCCCTGAACCCCACTAACTACCCTTCTCCATTGTGAATACTGCCCATTTAACCCCACTCTCTGTTTCCTATCCTTCAACCAGTTTTTAATCCACAATAGGACATTTCCTCCTATCCCATGACCCTCCAATTTCCTCTGTAGCCTTTCATGAGGTACCTTGTCAAACGCTTTTTGAAAATCCAGATACACAATATCAACCGACTCCCCTTTGTCCACATGTTTGTTTACTCCTTCAAAGAATTGAAGTAAGTTGGTCAGGCAAGATTTCCCCACACAAAAGCTGTGCTGACTTGGTCTCAGTAATCCATGTCCTTGGATGTGCCCTGTAATTTTGTTTTTAATAATAGCCTCTACCATTTTCCCCAGCACCGATGTCAGACTCACCGGTCTAATTTCCTGTATCTCCCCTGGAACCTTTTTAAAAAAATCGGCGTTACATTGGCCCACCCTCCAATCTTCCGGTACCACGCTCGATTTTAAGGATAAATTGCATATCACTAGCAGTAGCTCCGCAAGCTCATTTTTCAGTTCTATCAGTACTCTAGGATGAATACCATCCGGTCCAGGAGATTTGCTGCTCTTCAGTTTACTGAACTGCCCCATTACGTCCTCCAGGTATACTGTGAAGTCAGTAAGTTTCTCCGACTCGTCCGCTTGAAATACCATTTCCGACACCGGTATCCCACCCAAATCTTTTTCGGTGAAGACCGAAGCAAAGAATTCATTCAATCTCTCCGCTACATCATTGTCTTCCCTGATCGCCCCTTTTACCCCTCGGTCATCTAGCGGTCCAACTGATTTCTTTTGCCGGCTTCCTGCTTTTAATATACCTAAAAAAAATTTTTACTATGTGTTTTTGCCTCCAACGAAATCTTTTTTTCGAAGTCCCTCTTAGCTTTCCTTATCAGCACTTTGCATTTGACTTGACATTCCTTATGCCATTTCTTACTATTTTCAGTCGGTTCCTTCCATTTTCTGAATGATTTTCTTTTAGCTATAATAGCTTCCTTCACCTTACTATTTAACCACGCCGGCTGTCGTTTGGTCTTCCATCCTCCTTTTTTAATACGCGGAATATATTTGGCCTGGGCTTCTAGGATGGTGTTTTTGAACAGCATCCACGCCTGATGTAAATTTTTGACCCTCGCAGTCGCTCCTTTATGTTTTCTTTTCACTGTTCTTCTCATTTTATCATAGTCTCCTTTTTTAAAGTTAAACGCTAATGTATTTGATTTCCTATGTATACTTACTTCAAAGCTAATATCAAATCCGATCATATTATGATCACTGTTATCAAGCGGCCCCAGCACCATTACCTCCCGCACCAGATCATGCGCTCCACTAAGGACTAGGTCTAGAATTTTTCCTTCTCTCGTCGGTTCCTGTACCAACTGCTCCATAAAGCTGTCCTTGATTTCATCAAGGAATTTTACCTCCCTAGCGTGTCCCGATGTTACATTTACCCAGTCAATATCGGGGTAATTGAAATCACCCATTATTATTGTGTTGCCCAGTTTGTTTGCTTCCCTAATTTCCTTTAACATTTCTGCATCCGTATGTTCATCCTGGCCAGGCAGACGGTAGTACACTCCTATCATTATCCTTTTCCCCTTTACACATGGAATTTCAATCCACAGTATTTCCAAGACGTGTTTTGTTTCCTGCAGAATTTTCAATCTATTTGATTCAAGGCTCTCGTTAATATACAATGCTACCCCTCCACCAATTCGATCCACCCTATCACTACGATATAATTTGTACCCCAGTATGACAGTGTCCCACTAGTTAGCCTCCTTCCACCAGGTCTCAGAGATGCCTATTATATCTAATTTTTCATTTAGTGCAATATATTCTAACTCTCCCATCTTATTTCGTAGGCTCCTGGTATTCGCATATAGACATTTCAAACTGTGTTTGTTGCTCCTATTTACATCATGCTTAGTACTTGACAGTACTAATTTGCAATCTTTTGTCTGATTTTTATTTAGGGACACCTGATCTACTACGGTCTCTTTTGCCAGCTTACTATCAGGATACCCTATCTTCCCTGTTTTGGTGATATCTTTGAAAGATACCTTATCCCGAACCATGCGCTTTTGAGCGACTGTCGGCCTCCCCCCCCCCCCCCCCCCCCCATTTCTAGTTTAAAAGCTGCTCTATCTCCTTTTTAAATGCAGACGCCAGCAGCCTGGTTCCACCCTGGTTACGGTGGAGCCCTTTTGGAATAGGCTCCCCCTTCCCCAGAACGTTGCCCAGTTCCTAACAAATCTAAAACCCTCCTCCCTAAAACCCTCCTCCCTGCACCATCGTCTCATCCACGCCTTGAGACTCCGGAGCTCTGCCTGTCTCTTGGGCCCTGCGCTTGGAACAGGTAGCATTTCAGAAAATACTACCCTAGAGGATCTGGATTTGAGCTTTCTACCTAAGAGCCTAAATTTGGCTTCCAGAACCTCTCTCCCACATTTTCCTATGTCATTGGTACCCACATGTACCAAGACAGCTGACTCCTCACCAGCACTATCTAAAATCCTATCTAGGTGACGCGTGAGGTCCGCCACCTTCGCACCAGGCAGGCAAGTCATCAGGTGATCCTCACGTCCACCAGCCTCCCAGCTATCTATATGCCTAATGATCGAATCACCAACTAAAACAGCTGTCCTAACTTTCCTCCCGGGCAGTACCTGGAGACACATCCTCGGTGCGAGAGGATAGTACATCCCCCTGGTGGGCAGGTCCTGGCTACAGGAATACTTCCTACTTCACCAGGGTGATGCTCTCCTTCTAGGAGACCTCCCTCCTCCAAGGTAGCACAAGTGCTACCAGACTGGAGGTGGGACTTTTCTACAACATCCCTGTAGGTCTTCTCTATGTACCTCTCTGTCTCCCTCAGCTCCACCAAGTCTGCTACTCTAGCCTCAAGAGAACAGACACGTTCCCTGAGAGATAGCTCTTTGCATCGGGCACACACATATGACATCTCACTAACTGGGAGATAATCATACATGTGACACTCAATGCAAAAGACAGGATAGCACCCCTCTCGCTTCTGGACTGCTGACTCCATCTTAGTGTTTTTGAGTTTTTCAATAATTTAAAACTTGATACAGTATTAAGGATATTAGCCTAATATAAAAGTGTCTTTGAGTTTATATAGTATATTGTATGATTGTTAGTGTTTCCTTGTTAGATGGTAATGAAATGTATTTAAAACTCTGTAAGAGCACTCCTGGCTTGTTACCCTAATTACAATAACTGGCTATAAATGAAGAGTTGTCCTAGGGGTGGGTGGGAAGACTAAACTAGATCCTGCAGTGCCTGTTAATCTATCTGTTAATGCTGTGGTACAAAGTTTTTAAAACTAAAAAAGTGGAAAAGACTATGGAGATTTGTTGATAAAATTTGCTTTTTATATTTTTAGTTTGCCTAACACTAACCTACAATTCCTCCTTTAAACCCCAATCTTTAGTTCCCAAGCACAAAGCAAAATAGCGTTCACTTACCAGAGAAATGTTCTCTTCTCTCTGAACTTCAATAAAACCAAGATGCAATAAGATCCCACCAAAAAAGAGTACTTATAATTGAACATAGTGTTATGATTAATCTGAACATCTTAGATCGCACCAAAATAAAGGATGTCACTGTCACCATAAGAAACTAAAACTATGAAATATTCAATAGCCTAACACTATGGTATGTAAAGATCATTAATGTAAATACAGAATGCTGCATCTTTCACACTGAATGGATTTGAGATCAGTCGGAGTAACGTGACATGCCATACTTAAGTTCAACAAGAGTCATATTTGTATTCACATAGGACACATTTTAAATTCATTCACTTTGGTTGTGTGTTTTCACACTGTCTTCTTGTTCATTACTCTTAAACCACATATTTCACTTTTGAATTCAACCCACTTTTTAAATATATTTATGAGTTTATTTTATTTATACACACTGTGGTCAAAATGTTTATGGTTCTGATCTCCATTCATATTTACTATTAATGTGTCACAGATGTTTTATTTGATTACATATTTTATATGTATATTCTATTACGCATTTTCTATTTGTGTATCTGTTTTTGGCTCCTTTTTAAAAAAATAACAGTTATTTTATTTAATTTGTTTATGTATTCATTATTATTATGTAACATGTATTTCTATCATTTTTTATGTAGTTCCCTGAGGCAGGCACTTTGCGCCGAAACACAGCCTGTGTTGAGCCATTGTGTGAGTGATCTATTCTGTGCAAATAAAGATCTTTGTCCTGTTTATTGGAAACTCTTGGTGCTTTTTTTTGTGCTTTTGGACTGTGTTCGGTGCTTTGGCGCCTCTCTGTATTGCTTCCTGAACAAAAATGGATTTGCCATTTATGAACAATGATGTTTAATGGGACTAAATTTGACATTGAATGGTCCTCATTTTATTGATCTATATGAGTTAGCCTTATGGGAGTTAGTGTGACAGTATGGGGGCAGGCTTAAAGTTCTCAATGTTATACAGTGGAACAAAGGTGGGAGAGAGGAGATATGATAGACATGTTTAAATACATCCATATGCACAAGAGGGCAAGTCTTTTTCAATTGAAAGGAAGCTCTGGAATGAGGGGGCATAGGATGAAGGTGAAAGAGGACAGACTCAGAAGTAACCTGAGAAAATACTTCTTCACAGAAAGGGTGGTAAATTTGTAGCACTGCCTCCTGGTGGAGCTGGTAGAGATGAGAACTGTAACTGAATTCAAGAAAGCTTGGTACAGGTACATAGGATCTCTAGGGGAGAGGAACAGATAGTAGACAGCATAGATGGGCAGACTGGATAGGCCATATGGTCTTAATCTACCACATCCAGGAAGTGGCACCTAGTTTTTGCTATGTTATTGTTTTTCTGTGTTCTAAAGAAATATATGAGGACCTCTGAAGCAGGCCTATGCAGAAATATTGATGTCAGGCCTTGTTGGACTAACAAAGCTGGATTTCCCCTCAAGAGTCTGAATTGGAGCCAAGACTTGGTTTGCATAGTACTGTGATGGTATGTATCAGAAATTGCTGGTCCCTTTTAAGCACACTCCCTCACAGGGTAACATTAAGGCAGCCATTCCCAACTTAGTCCTTGGGGCACACCTAGTCCCATTGGGTTTTCAGGATGTCCACAATGAATATGCATAGAAATTACACCTAACAACCGTTTGAAAATATAAAAACTTCCTTTATTATTATAATATGCTAAAACCTAACTACTACATAAACTAACCCATAATTCTGCATCCATTCACTTCAATCATAATCACTCATACTCCAAAACTCCATTCGTAAGAACTTTTTGCTTTTCCCAAACTTACAATTAATTGACATATATCTGCTGGCAGCCCACTATATTACACAATTGTAATCCAAGTTCACAAGATCTTACAACATCACATTTATTTATTTATTTCAGAACATTTATACCCCGCCTTATACCACTTAAAGTAGCCTCAAAGCGGCTTACAATGAACTGTAATTCAAGTACAATGACAATAAAGAGGGCAGAAGAATCAGAGGGAGAAGAGAAGGGGAAAATGCACTGGAAGGCAGGTCAGAGGGGGAAAGGGTACAATGAAAACAGAAAATAGATAAAAAGAAACAAAAAGGAAGGGTGAGAGAGTCCAAAATGGGCCGTGAATACCATGGTAGGAAGGACTTCAGATGAGAATTGGAGGTCGAGGTGTAGGCTGAACCTCCCTTTGCTGCCTGCAGAGAGCACAGTGGATTGAACAGTGAGTGAGATGATGATCAGATGTGAGCGACCTAGCAGTGCTTGATTGAGGCTTCATTCACAAGGATGGCAGAGAAAACATCCTGTTGCTTTAAATCGCTGTCTTGTGCCTCCTGATACTCAGTGCTGGATAGGTGATTCAATTGGACCCCTTGGCTGTGCGCTGTGGCTCTGTCAGGGACCATGCTGCATATTCAATAATACAATAACATCCTCTGATAAGATGAGATAAATGTTGTTCAACCAGTCAAAACCACCAGTCTCATCCTCAGAAATACTTTCCAAGTTGCACCGCCTCAGTCTCTGTGCTCTATGTGATGATGCCTCCGATCAACTAGAGCTTCAATCTGCAAACCTCAACAGTCTCTCTTTTCCATTCCAGATAAAGTCATTTAGTCGCTGTTGGCATTTATATCCCATCAACAGTTCTTTAACTTTAATATAGTCGCTCCACCAAAAAACCAGGACCCGACATGATCATGCTTCGCTATATTAGCGTCGTCAGGGGTCTTGACTTCTAAACATAATGACAATGGGTTAACTCACTCACCATTCATACAAACAAATTATACTCCCTTATCAAATAACTTACAAAACTAAATGAACTATACTTACTGGCTCTTCCAGGTGGCGGGATTCTCGACTACCAACGATGCGTCGGTGAGACCGCCCCTAAGGACGCCCACACTTGCGCATGGTCGGATGCGGGCTATCAAGGTAGTTAAATACTCTAAACATTTAACCATTCAATTTCCTTATTTAGCCCAGCTGGAGCCACCATATTCCATTGGAATATGTACCGCTGTTCCTTTCTAAGTAAAGCTAAAGGGGTGTTCCCACCCCTATCTAATTTAACACAGTCAAGAACAACAAAACGGAACTCCTGGAGACTATGTTGCAGTTCTAACCAATGATCTACTACAGGAGCTTCTATATGTGCAGTGCGTATTTGCATATACTGGAGGCTGTGTATACAAATCAGGTTCATGCATATTCATTGTGGATATCCTGAAAACCTGACTGGCAAGGGGCACTCCAGGACTGGACTTGGGAAACACTGCTCTAGTGCTAGGCCTTAATGCAGCCATTCCCAACCCAGTCCTCTGAGCTCACCTAGTCCCATCAGGTTTTCAGGATATCCACAATGAATATATATGAGATAGATCAGATAAACATGCATAAGTATTAAAGGGTTTTTGTTCACTTTTAAACCATGGTATTGCTGTATTTGTGAAAGCTCTTTGGCCCACGCCTGCTCAGGCTATATCACAAACAGTACAGTAAAGTCTTGATTATCCGACCTAAACAGAACTGACTGGTTATCAGATAAATTAAAAGTTGGATAATACAGAAAACAATGGTAACCCCTCAAACAATGCAGAAACAATGGCAGTAAAAGCAGGGTCCCCAGGTTTGGAAAATGGAAAGAGATGTCGCATGATGTCACCAGCGGTCTGTCGGATGATTGGATCAGTGAAGGTTGGATAATCAAGACTGTATTATTAAATCTTTGATTTTTTTTTAGAATAATTTTTTTAACGTATGATTCTATAGCATAGTGCACTACACATTGAACTTCGTTAGATAAAAAAATGTGACAGATGATATCTAGTTATGGTTTATCAGAAAATGAAAAAATGACAAACTGAACAATTGTTGAGTCCATATTTTTTTCTTAAGCCAAATTTTTTGTGTACCCTGGTTGGTTGCTTGCTTTATTTTTAAGCATTATTAGCAGGTGCGTATCTGAACTGCGGCGGTAGGGGGGGCCAGGGCCAGAGAGGGGGGGCACATTATAGCCCCCCCCCCCCCGCCGCCGCCGCCGCCGCCGCCATTGCCGATCCCCCTCCCCCCAGCCGCTGCCATTGCTAACCCTCCCCCTCCGTTGCTCGCCTACCTTCGCTGGCGGGGGACCCCAACCCCCGCCAGCCGAGGTCCGCGTCCTCCTGCCGCTGCCGGCTGCCTTTGGTCCTTTCATTCTTCCATTGAAGCTGGCGCCGACGAAAAAGTTTCTTTTGAATCTGACGTCGCTGCACGTTGCACGTTGTACGTGCAGGACGTCAGACTCAGAAACAATTTCTGAGTCTGACGTCCTGCACGTACAACGTGCAGCGACGTCAGACTCAAAAGAAACTTTCGTCGGCGCCAGCTTTAATGGAAGAATTAAAGGACCAAAGGCAGCCGGCAGCGGCAGGAGGACGCGGACCTCGGCTGGCGGGGGTTGGGGTCCCCCGCCAGCGAAGGTAGGCGAGCAACGGAGGGGGAGGGTTGGCAGCGGTAGGGGGGTCCAGGGCGAAATCTGCGGGGGCCCAGGCCCCTGAGGCCCCACGCAGATACGCCCCTGGCAGCTACCACACATTATTGCCATAACACAGCTTAGTAAATCAACCCTAAACTATCTAGGAAAGACAAAGTTATTGTGGGTGAGAAAAAAGGGTCTATGACCTTTTAACAAGGGAGTACGGGTGGGAGAGTTGATGATCCCTATCCAGTTTAGGGTCCATAGCTTGCGGTTCACTATTGATTCAGCATTCACAATGGAAGATCAGGTTGGGACAGTGTTCTTCAACCTTAGAATGGTTAAGGAAGTCTGTTCTCTTCTGTAGTATTGTCAGGTTCTCAGGTTCAGAGCCCGCGGGGCCAGGCTCTGGAGCAAACGTGAGCCCTTGGGCTGCTGACGAGGAGCGACAGCAGCAGGCAAAACCCACCAACCAACTCTGGGCAAGCACACAGACACCGGCAGGGACTGCAGGCACCACCCAGCGAGCCGGAACACACGGACTGGAACAAAGGACTGGAATTCCCCGGACTGGAGGACACAAGACTGGAACCCCTGACTGGAACACTGGACTGGAATCCCCCAGACAGGAGGACACAGGACTGGAACCCCGGACTGGAACACTGGACAGGAGGACACAGGACTGGAACACTGGACTGGAGCACACCGGACTGGTCCACACAGCTTCACCTGCACTTAGCTACTAAGCCCCCCAGGAGTTGAGCTCCTGGGTTCGAGTAGCCGGCAGGACTTGCTGGACGACACAGGGACCAGGACTAGAACAAGCTGTAACTGAAGTGCACCTAACTCCTAAAGTGACCAAAAGTGTTCCTAAGCCCAGCACCAACAGAAAAGCTCCTAAGCCCTCCACTAACAGCAGTGCTCCTAACAGAAACTAACAGGGGTGCCCCTATGCCCTACACTAACAGAAGTGCAGAGAAGCCACAAGGGAAAAGGAAGGGAAGACAAATGCCAGACCTAACACTGGTGCTTCCTAAGCACCAAGCTGCAGCAGCTAAACACGGGTTCTCACCCCGGTGCTTCCTAAGCACCAAGCTACAGCAGCTAAACACAGGTCACGAGGAAAAGCGGGGAAAGCACAAGGAAACCAGCAGGAAAGCCAAATACCCAAACAACAAAAGGTGCTTCCTAAACACTTACTAACAAGGGTGCTCCCAGCACCAAGTTCCAGCACTGCACTAACAGCAGTGCTACTCACCGTAGCAAAAGGGAAAGCAGAGGAGCCAAAGGGAAAAACAGGGAAGTCAAAGACACAAGTGCACACTGACTGCACTAAACTAACCTGGACCTAAAGCAAGTAGCCAGAAGCAAACGTTGCGAAGGCCCTGAAGGAAAGAACCCACTTCCTTATCAAGGCCCTCCCAGATGATGTCACTCTCCCTAGAGCCAGGCAGAACACATTCAAACCCAGAGAGGCCCAACCCACATCAACGCAGCACCGAGAAGCTCTTGAAGCCAGTACCCCCAGGGAGAGGTAGAGCAACTCAGACCACACCCACAGCTGCAGTGAAGTGAGACAATTAACCCCATGCTGCTGGAAGCTGCCAGCACAGAGAGACAGAGCCAGCTCAGAAAGGACAGAGAAAAGAAACAGAAGCCAGCTAAGAAGCTGACCCCCAGGAAAGAGGTAAGTTTGAGAGGGGTTCTGACCCCAATCATAACAAGTATTTAGATATGAGACAAGTCTTGCAAGCAGTGGTGTTCCATCTGGAGTTTTTCAGCGATGTGTACAGGGGGATCTGGAGACAGGCTACAATTGACCCAAAGTACAGCAATGAAGGTGATAATGGGATGCAAAATATGGAATAGATTAACCCCCCTGGTAAACTGCTTTACATTGGCTCCCTCTTGGGCTTTGAATCATTTTAATGTCTTAATTATGATATTTAAAGTTCTTAAGAGGGATGACCATGGAATTTTTGTCCCCTCAAGTTTAGTAATGTTACCCTTCTCAAATATTGTGTTTCAATTGGGATGTGAATTTAAGAATGTTTGCCACAAGAGCTACCACACTCCTCTGCCACAAGAGCTGAAATTAGAACTTGTAAGAGCACATACTGTGGAAAGCACTTTAGGCAGCTGAAATCAGAGGAAGCTTTTTTTTTTTTTTTAAATCACAAAAGACATTTGTTTATACAGATAGGTGAGGAAGGGATGTTGGACAGTTCAGGAAAAACACCATGGCAAAATGTTATTTTTGTAATATTTATTGTAAAATATGAAATGATGTTAGATGGATTTTATTATTGATATTGGTATGTTGGACTTACTTTGCTTGATTGCCACCTTGAAATAAAGTTGCACTGGTAAAAGATTATAAATAACATTTTAAATTAAATTCATCTACAGCTCAGCTAAGTATAAAACTATACTTAGACCAGAGTTTGTCCATTGCAGGCAATAACTACCACTTAAAACAGACTGGTTCTTAGGGGGGCACCAAGCAGAATGTGAGCAACACCAACTGTCCTGTTTTCAAGTAATACATTGTCAAAAAGGCTTTAAAAAAACTTTTTAAAAAAAACAGCATAGTATCTTTCTTCTTTCTACTGAGTTAAGGGTAGATTGATGTTGGTTCCTGGAATGAGATAAACTCCTTGTCCATCTACGAGGGCATCCCATTTATTAAAATCTTTCTGTAGACCTGTTAAAAAAAAAGCAAAATGACAAAAAAATAAAGCTGTAAACAAATATTTAAATGATTTTTAGTGATCTAAACATGGCTTCTGGCAAAGGAGACTTGGGAGCTCATTTTCAAAAGAGAAAAACATCTCAAAAACAGTATAAAGTGGCATTTGGAGGTTTTCTCCAAACAAAAGTCCAAATTGTGATTTTTGAAACTCTAATTTGATACATTTTTCTGTAGTGCATCTAAATCACAAGGGGGTGTGTTGGGGGACAGGATTTGGATGTTTTTCTGCCATAATACAACAAAGCAAAAACATCCAAGGCTAACAGTTAGACATTTTGGTCTAGACCTGTTTCAATCATGCCTAAGTCACAAAAAGGTGCCCTAAATGATGAGATGAACACTTGAGGTAAGGCATGACCCCCTTTACTCCCCCCTTATGGTCAATGACCCTCTCCTACCTCCCAAAGATGTGCGAGAAACAGTGGAGGAGTAGCCTAGTGGTTAGTGCAGCGGACTTTGATCCTGGGGAACTGGGTTTGACTCCCACTGCAGCTCCTTGTGACTCTGGGCAAGTCACTTAACCCTCCATTGCCCCAGATACAAATAAGTACATATATATACGATGTAAACCACTTTGAATGTAGGTGCAAAAAAAAAACACAGAAAGGTGGTATATCAAGTCCCATTTCCCTTTCCATACCAGCCTCTATGATGGCTTCAGATGTTATCGCCAATCCTATTAGAGCAGCAAGCAGGTCCCTGGAGTAGTCTAATGGTGAGTGCAGTGGACTGTAGAGAAGGAGACCCAGCCCATATCCCACTCTAACTGGTACACTTGGGGTAGAAAATGTGAGCTCACCAAAAACCTACTGTATCTATATACATCCTAATGGCTTGTTTTAGTGTGTTTTTCCCTTGGACACTTTTTTCTTAAACATGGTCCTAAAAGATAGATGCAGTAAAAACATCTAGAAAATGGCTATTTTCAAAACAAAGAGTTGGCTTAAAAATGGCCATTTTGCTACTGGATTTTTGGACTTTCTCGCAAAATGTCTAAAATCGGATTTAAACATCATATAAAAAACCTCCCTCTTAGTTATTCTAGATGGATAGAAAAGAATGCCTCATGAAACCATTGTAGATTCTGTTTTAGTTTAAAAAGATAAGCCGCTATTTTTTTTTACCCCGCGCTTTCCCACTCATGGTAGGCTCAATGCGGCTTACATGGGGCAATGGAGGAGGGTTAAGTGACTTGCCCAGAGTCACAAGGAGCTGCCTGTGCCTGAGGTAGGAATTGAACTCAGTTTCTCAGTTCCCCAGGACCAAAGTCTACCACTAGGCCACTCCTCCTCTCCTTTTTTTCCTGTGCTTCTCCACAATTAGCTCAACATGTTAGCTCAATCCTGTTAGCTACTTCATGATTTTAACTGCATTTTCCTCTAAAACCATATAAGATGTACAATATATATGCAGTTATAATACAACTGGTTGCTTACTAGTTTGTGGATGATAGAGGTGTGTTACTAATGCCCTACAGTCTGAAGTGTTCAGTCTCAAAAAGAGCTGCTACTAATGGTATGCAGTGTAACTTTTTTGTATTGGCTCCATGTTTTTGTTTTGCTTTAATAAGCTTTATTTTGGTTATTTTTATTGCAGGAGTATACTGTTCTGTTTTAGTGGGTGCTATACTTACATAGTTCATGCTAAGTAATAGTCTGTGCTAATTAAGACATTTGGGGGAGTTTTCTATCATTCTGTTTTGAAATGACAGAAAATGTCAGCAACATGTATTTCAAATGACTTGCACAGCCCTAGTTAATGTTACCATGGCTTGCTCTCTTTGCTTCATCAGAATGAACAAATTCTGATTGTTTTTAAACACTTATACTTTTGAATATCAATCCAGAGCATTCCCTGTATTACTTGAGCCAATTTACTTGCAAAACAGTCAGTTACATGTTGAAAAAAGGGGTTTTGTTTTCAGTGACACAAGAATGTACAAAGGTCTTACATAAATACATAAGTATTGCCATACTGGGACAGACCGAAGGTCCATCAAGCCCAGCATCCTGTTCCCAACAGTGGCTAATCCAGGTCACAAGTACGTGGCAAGATCCCAAAAACGTACAATACATTTTATGCTGCTTATCCTAGAAATAAACAGTGGAATTTACCCAAGTCCATTTTAATAATGGTCTATGGACTTTTCCGTTAGGAAGCCATCCAAACTTTTTTACACCCTGAAAAGCTAACTGATTTTAATACATTCTCTGGTATTGAATTCTAGAGCTTAATTACACATCGAGTGAAGAACATTTTCTCCGATTTGTTTTAATTTAAATTTGTTTTAAATTTACTACTTTATAGCTTCATTTTTTGCCCCCTAGTCCTAGTATTTTTTGAAAGAGTAAACAAGCGATTCATGTCTACCCGTTCCAGTCCACTCACTATTTTACAGGCCTCTATCCTATCTCCCCTCAGCCGCCTTTTCTCCAAGCCGAACAGCCATAGACGCTTTAGCCTTTCCTCATAAGGATGTCGTCCCATCCCCTTTATCAATTTTGTCACCCTTCTCTGTACCTTTTCTAATTCCACTATATCTTTTTTGAGATGCGATGACCAGAACTGAACACAATATTCGAGGTGTGGTTGCACCATGGAGAGATACAAAGGCATTATAACATCCTCATTTTTGTTTTCCATTCCTTTCCTGATAATACTTAACATTCTATTTGCTTTCTTAGCCGCCTAGATCCCTTTCCCGGTCGGCTACTCCTAATGTGGAACCTTGCATTACGTAGCTATAATTTGGGTTCCTCTTTCCCACATGCATCATCACTTTGCACTTGCTCACATTAAATGTCATCTGCCCAGTCTCCCAGTGTCATAAGGTTCTCTTTAGATTTTTCACAATCCTCTTGTGATTTGACAACTTTGAATAACTTTGTATCGTCAGCAAATTTAATTACCTCACTAGTTACTCCCATCTCTAGATCATTTATAAGTATGTTAAAAAGCACCATTCCCAGCACAGACCCCTGAGCAACCCCACTATCTACCCTTCTCCATTAAGAATACTGACTATTTAACCTTACTCTCTGTTTTCTATCTTTTAACTAGTTTTTAATCCACAATAGGACACTACCTCTTATCCCACAATGCTCCAATTTTCTCTGGAGTCTTTCATGAGGTAGTTTGCCAAACACCTTTTGAAAATCCAGATACACAATATTGACTGACTCACCTTTATCTGCATGTTTGTTCACCCCTTCAAAGAAATGTAATAGATTGATGAGGGAAGATTTCCCTTCACTAAATCCATGTTGACTTTGTTTCATTAATCCATGCTTTTGAATATACTCTGTAATTTTATTCTTTATAATAGTATCGACCATTTTGCCCGGCACTGACGTCAGGCTCATCAGTCTATAATTTCCCGGATCTCCTCTGGAACCTTTTTTAAAAATTGGTGTTACAATGACCACCCTCCAATCTTCCGGTACCATGTTTGATTTTAAAGATAATTTATATATTACTAACAATAGTTCTGTAAGTTCATTTCTCAATTCTGTCAGTACTCTGGGATGAATACCATCCGGTCCAGGAAATTTGCTACTCTTCAGTTTGTCAAATTGCGCCATTACATCCTCCAGGTTTATCGAGATTTCATTTAGTTTCTCCAACTCGTCAGCTTTGAATACCACTTTTGGCCCCAGTATCCCAAATCTTCCTCGGTGAAGACCAATGCAAAGAACTCATTTAATCTCTCTGCTATGGCTTTGTTTCCCTGAATACCCCTTTTACCCCTTGGTCATCTAACAGTTCAACCGATTCTTTAGATGGCTTCTTGCTTTTAATATACCTAAAAACATTTTACTATATATTTTTGCCTCCAACGCAATTTTTTTTTTTTTTTTAAAGTCCCTCTTTGTCTTCCTTAGCGCTTTGCATTTGACTTGCCATTCCTTATGCTGTTTCTTATTATTTTCAGTCGGTTTCTTTTTCCATTTTCTGAAGGATTTTCTTTTAGCTCTAATAGCTTCCCTTCACCTCACTTTTAACCATGCCGGCTGTTTGGTCTTCCTTCCTCCTTTAATACACGGAATATATTTGGTCTGGGCTTCCAGAATGGTATTTTACACCTGATGTAAATTTTTGAGCTTCGCAGCTGCTCCTTTATGATTTTTTTTCACCTTTCTTCTCATTTTATCATAGTCTCCTTTTTGAAAGTTAAATGCTAATATTTTGGATTTCCTGTGTGTACTTACTTCGAAGCCAATCATATCATGATCACTGTTATCAAGCAGCCCCAGAATCATTATCTTGTGCATCAGATCATGTGCTCCATTAAGGACTAGGTCTAGAATTTTTCCTTCTCTTGTTGGCTCCTGTACCAGCTGCTCATTAAAGCAGTCCATGATTATTATTATTGTGTTGCCCAGTTTGTTTGCATCCCTAATTTCCCTTAACATTTCTGCATCTGTCTGTTCATCCTAGCCAGGTGGGTGATGGTGCACTCCTATCACTATCCTTTTCCCCTTTACACATGGAATTTCAATCCATAGGGATTATAAGGTGTGTTTTGTTTCCTGCAGAATTTTCAATCTATTTGATTCAAGGCTGTCTTTAACATACAATGCTTACCCCTCCACCAATTCGATCCATGCTATCACTATGATGTAATTTGTACCCTGGTATGACAGTACCCCATTGGTTATCCTCCTTCCACAAGATCTCAGGGATACCTATTATATCTAATTTTTCATTTAGTGCAATATATTCTAACTCTTCCATCTTATTTATTAGGCTTCTGGCATTCGCATATAGACATTTCAAAGTATGTTTGTCGTTCCTAATTATATCTTGCTCAGTAGTTGACAGTGTTAATTTGCAATCTTTTGTCTGATTTTTATTTAAGGACAACTGATCTACTATGGTCTCTTTTGCAATCTCGCTACTGGGATACCCTATCTTCCCTGATTTGGTGATAGCTTTTAAAGATACCTCGTTCTGAACCTTTTGAATGACTGTTGGCCTTCCCCCAGGTTCTAGTTTAAAAGCCGCTCTATCTCCTCTTTAAATGCTGATTCCAGCAGCCTGGTCCAACCCTGGTTAAGGTGGAGCCCATCCTTCCAGAATAGGCTCCCCCTTCCCTAGAATGTTGCCCAGTTCCTTACAAATCTAAAACCCTCCTCCCTGCACCATTTCCTCATCCAAGCAGTGAGGCTCCAGAGCTCTTTTGGGCCCTGCGCGTGAAACAGGGAGCATTTTGGAAGATGCTACCCTAGAGGTTCTGAATTTGAGCTTCCTACCTAAATTTGGCTTCCACAACCTTCCTACCACATTTTCCTATGTCATTGTACCCACATGTACCATGACAGCCAGCTCCTCCCCAGCACTATCTAAAATCCTATTCTAGGTGACGTGTGAGGTCCTCCACCTTTGCAACAGGCAGGCAAGTGGCCAGGCGATCCTTACGTCCACCAGCCACCTAGCTATCTACATGCCTAATAAATCACCAACTACAACAGCTGTCCTAACCCTTTCCTTCTGGGCAGTAGCTCCTGGAGACACATCCTCAGTGCAAGAGGATATTGCATCCCCTGGTGTGCTGCTCCTGGCTACATGATTACTTCCAGCTGCACCAGGGTGATGCTCTCCTTTCAGAAGATCTCCCTCCTGCAAGGCAGCACAGGGACTGCTAGATTGGAGATGGGACTTCTCTACAATGTTCCTGTAGGCATCCTCTATGTACCTCTCTGTCTCCCACAGTCCTCCAAGTCTGCATATTGTAAACTGCCCTAAAGGTCCCCCACCCTAGAGTGGTATATCAAATTTTTAATAAACTTGGAAACTACATGTATGTATTATTTGTTATATCCAAAGTTACATATAACTTGAGCAATTGGTGGGCCAAAAATTCTCTCGATCTCTCTCAATAGATGTCCCATATACTGAGAGCCATGAGCGACACCATTTTTATAAGAGAAAACCAAATACTACTTACATAAATGTTGTTGAAGAAAGGCTAATGTTGCTTTATTGATAATACCAATAGCTGTGTAAGGATCAATTTGTCCCTTTAATTTGAAAATCTTGGCAATAATTGCACCAGTCAGGAAAGTGAAGTCTGGAAAACTTTGATGGACAGATCCCCTGCAAGAAAGCAGAAAGTAGTTAAAGATTATACAGTAATATTATATTACTATATTTACCACATTTTCATTTTGGCTCATTGTATTTATTGAATTGTAAGCTATATTGTAGCTATAGAGACACATGCATAATAAAACAAGTAATTTGTCAGTATTATTACATTTCCCTTTTTCTTTGTTTTCATTTTTTTCTCTTTATTCTAGTCTTAGCTTGAGAAGTAGGCCACAACATGCCAATAGAAACTAAGGATGTGGAAACTAATATATAACATATGATAATTATGAAATGCTAAGGGGGGGCGGGGGTCATGTAAAACTATTTATCCTGATATTGGGAATAGTAATTATGGCTTGAATTCTGAGGGTATTACCTGTGGAAATCACTAGGGGGCTCTACGTATTGATCGCACTGGGCAGGAACCTGGCTCTGTCTTGTTAAATTGTGCTAGTCATCCCAGTTGCTAATATTCAGAGGCACTTAACCAGATCATGCCATGGTGGTCACTGCTAATACCCAGCAGCACTACCTGGGGTTGGACGGTTTCCTAAAGGACAAGTCCATAAACCGCTACTAAACCGCTACTAAACGGACTTGGAAAAATCCAAAATTCCAGGAATAACATGTATAGAATGTTTGTACGTTTGGGAAGCTTGCCAGGTGCCCTTGGCCTGGATTGGCCGCTGTCGTGGACAGGATGCTGGGCTCGATGGACCCTTGGTCTTTTCCCAATATGGCATTACTTATGTACTTATGGTTAGTGTAGGGCCAGTCTGTGAAAGGATTTGGGGTGGATCTGGAAGTTAGATGGGCAGTGCAGATATTCAATGGTATATAATGCAGTCCTATCTATGCCTAGTTACCTATCCAAGTATGACACTGCATATTGGCCAAATATTAGCTGTAAGCAGAAAACGAATAGCAGAGGTAATCCAGAGAAGAAGACGATCAAGGTTTCACAACAAGCAAATTTATTGTACAATGACCTGACAGCCAAGTTTCAGCGTTGTGTCAGGGGGGCAACGTAATATCCATTGTTGTAAATAACAAATGGGATAAATAAATATGCTCCCAGAGGTGTCGCGATCAAGATCACACGCTAACAGCTCTCTGTTACAATAAATTTGCTTGTGGTGAAACTTTGATCATCTCCTTCTCTGGACTACCTCTGCTGTTTGTGTCTAGACTGCAGTATTTTGCTTCTGTTTTGTTGCTGCAACTATTAGCAGTACCTAGATAAATTCTGATACCGCCAAACATCTGAATATTTAGTGCTGGTACTCGGATAGATGCCAATACTGAATATCCGGTCCCAATTTGGCCCACAGTAGCGAGCAGTTATGAAAATGCAGGTTGACTATTGCTCCCTAAGGGGTCCTTTTTCTAAGGTACGCTAATGGATTTAGCGCGCACTAAATGCTAAGATGTCTATTATATTCCTATTGGCATCTTGGCATTTAGCACACACTAATTGTTAGCGCACCCTAAATCCTTTATGCTTTAGTAAAAGGACCCCTAAGTATTTTCCCATAGACACATACTTTAGTAACCATTAGCACAACTATGGACTATGACATTAAAACTCAAATAAACAGTAGCCTCCTGTTTGTCTCAACTGTATAAATTCTGTGAAGAAGTGGCTGGAAAAATAGCTACTCAAAAGGGACAGAATCTTTGGAAAAGTCTTAATTAGTCTCATGAAATCTTTTTCTGAAATCTATGATTGATTTGATGGAAAATAGTTACTGTTATAATAATCTATATTTTATTAACTTTTCTTATAAGATGACTATTTCAGTTTTGGAAATGTGAATCAGTTTTTCTTAGATATTCTCCATTTGTATAAAGAGGATCTCCCTGTTCTTTGTAGAGTATATTATTGTTCCATCTTCTGTTTATTTAAAAAAAATAAATAAATCACAGGAAAGTGTCAAAGGATTTGATGTTATACAGTGGTGGAAATAAGTATTTGATCCCTTGCTGATTTTGTAAGTTTGCCCACTGACAAAGACATGAGCAGCCCATAATTGAAGGGTAGGTTATTGGTAACAGTGAGAGATAGCACATCACAAATTAAATCCGGAAAATCACATTGTGGAAAGTATATGAATTTATTTGCATTCTGCAGAGGGAAATAAGTATTTAATCCCTCTGGCAAACAAGACCTAATACTTGGTGGCAAAACCCTTGTTGGCAAGCACAGCGGTCAGACGTCTTCTGTAGTTGATGATGAGGTTTGCACACATGTCAGGAGGAATTTTGGTCCACTCCTCTTTGCAGATCATCTCTAAATCATTAAGAGTTCTGGGCTGTCGCTTGGCAACTCGCAGCTTCAGCTCCCTCCATAAGTTTTCAATGGGATTAAGGTCTGGTGACTGGCTAGGCCACTCCATGACCCTAATGTGCTTCTTCCTGAGCCACTCCTTTGTTGCCTTGGCTGTATGTTTTGGGTCATTATCATGCTGGAAGACCCAGCCACGACCCATTTTTAAGGCCCTGGCGGAGGGAAGGAGGTTGTCACTCAGAATTGTACGGTACATGGCCCCATCCATTCTCCCATTGATGCGGTGAAGTAGTCCTGTGCCCTTAGCAGAGAAACACCCCCAAAACATAACATTTCCACCTCCATGCTTGACAGTGGGGACGGTGTTCTTTGGGTCATAGGCAGCATTTCTCTTCCTCCAAACACGGCGAGTTGAGTTCATGCCAAAGAGCTCAATTTTTGTCTCATCTGACCACAGCACCTTCTCCCAATCACTCTCGGCATCATCCAGGTGTTCACTGGCAAACTTCAGACGGGCCGTCACATGTGCCTTCCGGAGCAGGGGGACCTTGCGGGCACTGCAGGATTGCAATCCGTTATGTCGTAATGTGTTACCAATGGTTTTCGTGGTGACAGTGGTCCCAGCTGCCTTGAGATCATTGACAAGTTCCCCCCTTGTAGTTGTAGGCTGATTTCTAACCTTCCTCATGATCAAGAATACCCCACGAGGTGAGATTTTGCGTGGAGCCCCAGATCTTTGTCGATTGACAGTCATTTTGTACTTCTTCCATTTTCTTACTATGGCACCAACAGTTGTCTCCTTCTCGCCCAGCGTCTTACTGATGGTTTTGTAGCCCATTCCAGCCTTGTGCAGGTGTATGATCTTGTCCCTGACATCCTTAGACAGCTCCTTGCTCTTGGCCATTTTGTAGAGGTTAGAGTCTGACTGATTCACTGAGTCTGTGGACAGGTGTCTTTCATACAGGTGACCATTGCCGACAGCTGTCTGTCTTGCAGGTAACGAGTTGATTTGGAGCATCTACCTGGTCTGTAGGGGCCAGATCTCTTACTGGTTGGTGGGGGATCAAATACTTATTTCCCTCTGCAGAATGCAAATAAATTCATATACTTTCCACAATGTGATTTTCCGGATTTAATTTGTGATGTGCTCTCTCTCACTGTTACCAATAACCTACCCTTCAATTATGGGCTGCTCATGTCTTTGTCAGTGGGCAAAGTTACAAAATCAGCAAGGGATCAAATACTTATTTCCACCACTGTAACTCCGGTTAAGAATCTTAATTTAACAGCTCTGCTAGAGTCCTCTGTAGAAGAGAGATCTAATAGGGCTACCCTAGGACAACATTCCTACATTCAACAGACAGAAATAAAAAATTTTCTCTTTACTTTTTAAATACCTACATGCAAAATTTCATGGCTTCAGAATTTAACGTATTTTCAGGGTTAACTTTGGAAGTGAGGTGAGAATTCTTAGCTATGTGACTGAGGATCGCAGCTTTGAAATTGTTTTTTTTTTTGTAAATTTCCCAGGAAATATGTTATTAAAGACCATACTAAGGAGTCCTTTTACGAATCTGCAGTAAGCACTAGTGCTTAAAAGGGGTTATCACGGGGTATACTCAAGCATCCTGCGGTAAATTATGGATTAGCACAAACACACCATGGGTCAGATTCTATAAATGGCGCTTAACAAATCTGCGCGGTGTAAGGGGTTGCTGAGAGGACGACCTCAAGGAAAGCGAGAGCAGCCCAGGAAGGAGCTAAAGAGGCAGGCACACATCCCTTATAGGCGGGATGCTCGCCCCCTGGTGGGTAAGAGATTGATTAGAATGAGGAGTAAGGCTAGGGACTACCATCCCCACAATGCACCTGACCCAATACAGGACTCACAGGAAGTGGAGGGGAGGTGCAGGATTGGGAGATGTTTTCCAATCGGGGATGAGGAGCAGCTGAGGGAGCCCTGGGTGGAGGAGGAAGAGATGGAATGGGATAAAATGGAGGAGGCAGAAGGGAGTAAGGAGGAGAGTATGGAGGTGTCTGCATTTGCCCAAGCTGCCGGTGCTAAGGTGAGGGGTTTACTGGCTGCTGTATTTCCTCAACTGATTAAAACTGGAAGGAGAGAATTGAGGCAGCTGTGAAAGAATCTGTGGCAGCGAGTAACCCAGAGCATTAAGGGAGCAGGAAAGTAAAACTGTGTGTTGGAATGAACTTTTGATCAGCAGGACAACTGGTAGCTACCTGAAGAGTGATAAGGTGGCATTAAAGTGTAATGAGCTATATTCAGCAAGGTTTGAGATGAACCTCAATTGGGCATTGTGAATGTGAACAAATGTCAATGACTTGAGATGAGGCAGTATCAAGTGCTGTGGAAATGGTGATAATTGAGCTGTGGAAAATAAAAGAAACATCCTTTTTATGAAATGATGGGAGTTGCTGGTCATTTGTTGGACTATCACTTAAGTGCAACCTCAGGGAGCGCCTAAACTGAGGGAGACACAGATGTGTGAGGCAGGAACTGAGAAGGAGCAGGTGCCAGAGGAGACAGGAGCCCGCATTGAAGCATTCCCACTTAGCAGGGTCGACCTGGGCTGAAGAGTGGAAGGGAGACCTACTGACAGCGGGAAACATTTCTGCCTAAGCGTATCTTATAAGATTTAGGAGTATATAGAATATGCTTAGTTGATATCCCAGCGCCTAAAACTACATGCCTCCATTTACACCAATAAAAATGTGACGTAAATCTTGGAGCGTAGATTTACACGTACTAGGATATATTCTATAATGTGTGTAAATTTAGGAACACCCATGAAACGCTCATTTCCCTGTCCATTGCCACGCCCCTTGTGAACTGCGTGCTTTAGAATTTAGGCACAGTTCATTACAGAATACGCTTGGTAAGCTATGCGTGTAAATTCTAATTACTGCCAATTAGTGGTTATTGCTTAAGTGCTCTTAACACCAATTGGCTTGTTAAGCCAAATTAAGATGTGCACATTGTTATGGGATACGCTTAGATTTCAGCGCGAACGCTATGCGCAACATATAGAATCCAGCATGTGCTAAAAAATTTCCATTTTTACTGGACAGGAGGCATGTCTGAGGTGGAGAGTGGATATTTCTGCAGAAATCAGTACGGTTATATTGCCACACACTGATTAGTGCATGAGCGCTTAGCACTTACAAAATAGGTGGTAGTAAGGGCTTATGCGCTAACCTTTTTTAATGGCCACATACTTATTGCAATGTAACAGAGAGAGGGAACAAAGTACAAAAAAGTCCAAGCAAAAAAAACAGCACAAAGGGCCTTTAAAAACACAGGGAACACAATTCTTTCATCAAAGGAGTCCTTTAACAGTAAAATTTGATTGGAGGAAGACCAGATACAGAGAGAGGGAACAAAGTACAAAAAAGTCCAAGCAAAAAAAACAGCACAAAGGGCCTTTAAAATCAAATTTTACTATTAAAGGACTCCTTTGATGAAAGAATTGTGTTCCCTATGTTTTTAAAGGCCCTTTGTGCTGTTTTTTTTTTTTTTTTTTGCTTGCACATACTTATTGCAACATTAGCGCATAGCCATTAATACAAAAATATGGAAATTGGCCATTTTATTGCTTCACTAAAAATGACCTTGGCATGTGGAAAAGACCCACATACCCCCGGATTCTATATAGTGTGCATAGAGAGCTGCACCGATATCCGAGCTTATTCTGTAACAACGTGTGTAACTTCATTGGTTTAAAAAGCCAATCACGTTGATAACAACATCACTTAAGCAATAATGAGCACTAATTAGCATAATTAGAATTTATAGCACACATTGCTAAGCGCATTCTGTAACACAGTGTGCCTAACTTCTAATGCGCGCAGCCAAAAAGGCCTGGTTATGGGCAGGGAAATGGGCGTTTTGTGGGCGTTTCAAAATTTACGCATGTAGTTATAGAATATGGCCCACTGCGCCTAAATCTATACGCTGGGATTTATGCCATGTTTTGGTTGGTGTAAATGGATGCGCAAAGTTTTAGGAACTAGGCTATCAACTAAGTATATTCTATATACCGCGCCTAAATCTAGGTGCCGCTTATAAAATATGTTTAGGCGAAAATGTTTTCTATGTGGATTTTTTAAGCACTATACATAGAATCCCCCCATAAGGGCATGCTAAGGCCACTTTTTAGCACTGCTTTGTAAAAAGGTCCCTAAGTCTTTTATATTTGTCAGCCTTCTTAGTTAAGGCAATTCCAAGAAAACAGAGAGAAAAGATATGTCCCCTCCAATCAACAGGGCAGTGGCGTAGCCACAGGTGGGCCTGGGTGGGCCAGGGCCCGCCCACTTAGGGCTCAGGCCCACCCAACAGTAGCACACATTTAGTGGTAGCTGGTGAAGATCCCAAGCTCTACCAGCTGAAGACTTCCCACTGATGGTAACAAAAATGCTAGTCTCTACGCTACCAGCACCTGCACATGCTCAGTTTTCAGCGCATGCCTGCTGCAGACTGCCAAGGTTGAAAGGGAAGGGAAATGGGACTTGATATATCACCTTTCTGAGGTTTTTGCAACTATATTCAAAGTGGTTTACATATATTCAGGTTTTCTCACCAGCTGACATATTTTTTTGCGTGGGGGGGGGGGGGGGGGGGGGGGGGGAGAGAACACTTGGTGAACCACCCAGTTCTTGCCTAGGCCTACCCAAAATCTATTTTCTGGCTACGCCCGTGCAACAGGGTTGATTACATTTTGAGACTTATAAATTTGGACTTACTGGTTGTAACAGCATATTTATGCAATGTTATCCCTTTTATTTTAATTTGTCAATAACTTCATCCATGGTGGACTATTGAGATAAGAGTGTATTTTCTTTAAGAATATCCTGTAAAATCTTTCCCCTTCTATATCTCCTTTTTTATATGTTGAGATTCTTTTTAAATCATAATCTTATAGATTTATATTTTTTGTCTTGTACTTTAACCTGATATTTTTACCATTCAATGTCATTCACTATGAATATTCAATAAATCACACTTTATAAGGTTAAGTGAGTAGAGCGAGAGCAATCAACAAACTATAAACAGGCTCTGTGCTGGTAAAGCGAATGCTACAAGGTAGCTAGAAGGTATTCTCCGGGGACAGCAGGCTGATTGTTCTCACTGATGGGTGACGTCCACGGCAGCCCCTCCAATCGGAACACTTTACTAGCAAAGGCCTTTGCTAGTCCTCGCGCGCCGATGCGCAGCCGTCTTCCCGCCCGAACCGGCTCGTGTTCGTCAGTCCCATATGTAATAAGACAAACAAGGGAAGACACAACTCCAAAGGGGAGGCGGGCGGGTTTGTGAGAACAATCAGCCTGCTGTCCTCGGAGAATACCTTCTACAGGTATGTAGCATTCGCTTTCTCCGAGGACAAGCAGGCTGCTTGTTCTCACTGATGGGGTATCCCTAGCCCCCAGGCTCACTCAAAACAACAAACATGGTCAATTGGGCCTCGCAATGGCGAGGACATAACTGAGATTGACCTAATAATTTCCAACTAACAGAGTGTAGCCTGGAACAGAATAAACATGGGCCTAGGGGGGGTGGAGTTGGATTCTAAACCCCGAACAGATTCTGAAGCACTGACTGGCCTAACCGACTGTCGCGTCGGGTATCCTGCTGCAGGCAGTAATGAGATGTGAATGTGTGGACAGATGACCACGTCGCAGCTTTGCAAATCTCTTCAATAGTGGCTGACTTCAAGTGGGCCACCGATGCTGCCATGGCTCTAACATTATGAGCCGTGACATGACCCTCAAGAGCCAGCCCAGCCTGGGCGTAAGTGAAGGAAATGCAATCTGCTAGCCAATTGGATATGGTGCGTTTCCCCACAGCCACTCCCCTCCTGTTGGGATCAAAAGAAACAAACAATTGGGCGGACTGTCTGTTGGGCTGTGTCCGCTCCAGATAGAAGGCCAATGCTCTTTTGCAGTCCAATGTGTGCAGCTGACGTTCAGCAGGGCAGGAATGAGGACGGGGAAAGAATGTTGGCAAGACAATTGACTGGTTCAGATGGAACTCCGACACTACCTTCGGCAAGAACGTAGGGTGAGTGCGGAGGACTACTCTGTTATGAAATTTGGTGTAAGGGGCCTGGGCTACCAGGGCCTGAAGCTCACTGACTCTACGAGCTGAAGTAACTGCCACCAAGAAAATGACCTTCCAGGTCAAGTACTTCAGATGGCAGGAGTTCAGTGGCTCAAAAGGAGGTTTCATCAGCTGGGTGAGAACGACATTGAGATTCCATGACACTGTAGGAGGTTTGACGGGGGGCTTTGACAAAAGCAAACCTCTCATGAAGCGAACAACTAAAGGCTGTCCTGAGATCAGCTTACCTTCCACACGGTAATGGTATGCACTAATTGCGCTAAGGTGAACCCTTACAGAGTTGGTCTTGAGACCAGACTCAGACAAGTGCAGAAGGTATTCAAGCAGGGTCTGTGTAGGACAAGAGCGAGGATCTAGGGCCTTGCTGTCACACCAGACGGCAAACCTCCTCCATAGAAAGAAGTAACTCCTCTTAGTGGAATCTTTCCTGGAAGCAAGCAAGATGCGGGAGACACCCTCAGACAGACCCAAAGAGGCAAAGTCTACGCTCTCAACATCCAGGCCGTGAGAGCCAGAGACTGGAGGTTGGGATGCAGAAGTGCCCCTTCGTCCTGTGTGATGAGGGTCGGAAAACACTCCAATCTCCACGGTTCTTCTGAGGACAACTCCAGAAGAAGAGGGAACCAGATCTGACGTGGCCAAAAGGGAGCAATCAGAATCATGGTGCCTCGGTCTTGCTTGAGTTTCAACAAAGTCTTCCCCACCAGAGGTATGGGAGGATAAGCATACAGCAGACCTTCCCCCCAGTCCAGGAGGAAGGCATCCGATGCCAGTCTGCTGTTGGCCTGAAGCCTGGAACAGAACTGAGGGACTTTGTGGTTGGCTTGAGATGCAAAGAGATCTACCAAGGGGGTGCCCCACACCTGGAAGATCTGGCGCACTACTCGGGAGTTGAGCGACCACTCGTGAGGTTGCATATTCCTGCTCAACCTGTCGGCCAGACTGTTGTTTACGCCTGCCAGATATGTGGCTTGGAGAACCATGAGGTGACGGCGAGCCCAGAGCCACATGCTGACGGCTTCCTGACACAGGGGGCGAGATCCGGTGCCCCCCTGCTTGTTGATGTAATACATGGCAACCTGGTTGTCTGTCTGAATTTGGATAATTTGGTGGGACAGCCGATCTCTGAAAGCCGTCAGAGCGTTCCAGACCGCTCGTAACTCCAGGAGATTGATCTGCAGACTGCGTTCCTGGAGGGACCAGCTTCCCTGGGTGTGAAGCCCATCGACATGAGCCCCCCACCCCAGGAGAGACGCATCCGTAGTCAGCACTTTTTGTGGCTGAGGAATTTGGAAAGGGCGTCCCAGAGTCAAATTGGACCAAATCGTCCACCAATACAGGGATTTGAGAAAACTCGTGGACAGGTGGATCACGTCTTCTAGATCCCCAGCAGCCTGAAACCACTGGGAAGCTAGGGTCCATTGAGCAGATCGCCTCCACCTACCCTCCACCTACGCCTCCACCTACCCTCCTCTCTTCCTTCCCGTTCACATTAATTGATTTGATTTGCTTACTTTATTTATTTTTTGTCTATTAGATTGTAAGCTCTTTGAGCAGGGACTGTCTTTCTTCTATGTTTGTGCAGCGCTGCGTATGATTTGTAGCGCTATAGAAATGCTAAATAGTAGTAGTAGTAGTAGTTACATGAACTGTGGAGGCCATGTGGCCCAACAATTTCAACATCTGCCGAGCTGTGATCTGCTGGGACGCTCGTACCCGCAAGACGAGGGACAACAAGTTGTTGGCTCTCGCCTCTGGGAGATAGGCACGAGCCGTCCGAGAATCCAGCAGAGCTCCTATGAATTCGAGTCTCTGCACCGGGAGAAGATGGGTCTTTGGATAATTTATCACAAACCCCAGTAGCTCCAGGAGGCGAATAGTGATCTGCATGGACTGTAGAGCTCCTGCCTCGGATGTGTTCTTTACCAGCCAATCGTCGAGATAGGGGAACACGTGCACTCCCAGCCTGCGAAGCGCCGCTGCTACTACACCCAAGCACTTCGTGAACACTCTGGGCGCAGAGGCGAGCCCAAAGGGTAGCACACAGTACTGGAAGTGACGTGTGCCCAGCTGAAATCGCAGATACTGCCTATGAGCTGGCAGTATCGGGATGTGCGTGTAGGCGTCCTTCAAGTCCAGAGAGCATAGCCAGTCGTTTTCCTGAATCATGGGACGAAGGGTGCCCAGGGAAAGCATCCTGGACTTTTCCTTGACCAGATATTTGTTCCAGGGCCCTTAGGTCTAGGATGGGACGCATCCCCCCTGTTTTCTTTTCCACAAGGAAGTACCTGGAATAGAATCCCAGCCCTTCTTGCCCGGATGGCACGGGCTCGACCGCATTGGCGCTGAGAAGGGCGGAGAGTTCCTCTCTAAGTACCTGCTTGTGCTGGAAGCTGTAGGATTGAGCTCCCAGTGGGCAATTTGGAGGTTTGGAAACCAAATTGAGGGTGTATCCTTGCCGGACTATTTGGGGAACCCACTGGTCGGAGGTTATGAGAGGCCAACTTTGGTGAAAAACTTTCAACCTCCCTCCGACCGGCAGATCGCCCGGCACTGACACGTGGATGTCGGCTATGCTCTGCTGGAGCCAGTCAAAAGCTCATCCCTTGCTTTTGCTGGGGAGCCGAGGGGCCTTGCTGAGGCGCACGCTGCTGACGAGAGCGAGCGCGCTGGGGCTTAGCCTGGGCCGCAGGCTGTCGAGAAGGAGGATTGTACCTACGCTTACCAGAAGAGTAGGGAACAGTCTTCCTTCCCCCATAAAAACGTCTACCTGTGGAGGTAGAAGCTGAAGGCTGCCGGCGGGAGAACTTGTCGAAAGCGGTATCCCGCTGGTGGAGCTGCTCTACCACCTGTTCGACTTTCTCTCCAAAAATATTGTCCGCTCGGCAAGGCGAGTCCGCAATCCGCTGCTGGATCCTATTCTCCAGGTCGGAGGCACGCAGCCAAGAGAGTCTGCGCATCACCACACCTTGAGCAGCGGCCGTGGACGCAACATCAAAGGTATCATATACCCCTCTGGCCAGGAATTTTCTGCACGCCTTCAGCTGCCTGACCACCTCCTGAAATGGCTTGGCTTGCTCAGGAGGGAGCTTGTCCACCAAGCCCGCCAACTGCCGCACATTGTTCCGCATATGTATGCTCGTGTAGAGCTGGTAAGACTAGATTTTGGCCACAAGCATAGAAGAATGGTAGGCCTTCCTCCCAAAGGAGTCTAAGGTTCTAGAGTCCTTGCCCGGGGGCGCCGAAGCATGCTCCCTAGAACTCTTAGCCTTCTTTAGGGCCAAATCCACAACTCCAGAGTCGTGAGGCAACTGAGTGCGCATCAGCTCTGTGTCCCCATGGATCCGGTACTGGGACTCGATCTTCTTGGGAATGTGGGGATTACTTAGAGGCTTGGTCCAGTTCGCCAGCAATGTCTTTTTTAGGACATGATGCATGGGTACTGTGGACGCTTCCTTAGGTGGAGAAGGATAGTCCAGGAGCTCAAACATTTCAGCCCTGGGCTCGTCCTCCACAACCACCGGGAAGGGGATGGCCGTAGACATCTCCCGGACAAAGGCCACGAAAGACAGACTCTTGGGAGGAGAAAGCTGCCTTTCAGGGGAGGGAGTGGGATCAGAAGGAAGGCCATCAGACTCCTCGTCAGAGAAATATCTGATGTCCTCCTCCTCCTCCCACGAGGCCTCACCATCGGTATCAGACACAAGTTCATGAACCTGTGTCTGAAGCCGTGTCCGGCTCGACTCCGTGGAAACACGGCCACGGTGTGAGCGTCGAGAGGTAGACTCCTTCGCCAGCACCGGCGAAGCTCCCTCCGCCGACGTCGTCGGGGAGCCTTCCTGGGAGGCGGCCGCAGTCGGTACCGCAAGCGGCACCGATGTCGAAGACCTCACCCCGGGCAAGGGGCCAGCCGGCGCCTCACTCGACGGTACCGGTGGCGCAAGCACCCCTGGTACCGGAGGGGAAGGGCGCAACAGCTCTCCCAGGATCTCTGGAAGAACGGTCCGGAGACTCTCGTGCAGGGCGGCTGTGGAGAAAGACATAGAAGCCGATGCAGGCGTCGAGGTCAGAGTCTGTTCCGGGCGTGGAGGCTGTTCCGGGCTGTCCAAGGTGGAGCGCATCGACACCTCCTGAACAGAGGGTGAGCGGTCCTCCCGGTGCCGATGCCTACTGGGTGCCAACTCCCTTGGCGACCCAGAGCTCTCGGTACCGATACGGGAAGGAGACCGGTGTCGATGCTTCTTTGACTTTTTCAAACGAAGCATGTCACCGGAACTTCCCGGTACCGACGAGGAGGTCGTAGAATCCAACCGTCGCTTCCTCGGGGCCGAGGCCGAAGAAGGTCGGTCTCGGGGGGGCTGTACCGCAGGAGCCCTCAGGGTAGGGGGAGACCCACCCGAAGGCTCACTGCCACCAGCAGGGGAATGGACAGCCCTCACCTGCACTCCAGTCAAAGCACCACCGTCCGACGACATCAGCACTAGTGGAGGTCCCGGTACCACCGACGCCGACGCAGCCTTCCGATGTCTCGGTACTGACGATGCAGAGGGTCAATCCCTCGATGCAATCGATACAGTCGCCGCCGAGGTCGGAGGTCTTGATGCTGCCGACGTCGATGCACTTGATACCCCCGGTGCTGTTGCCGATGAAGAGCCCGAGAACAACACGTTCCACTGGGCCAATCTCGCTACCTGAGTCCTTTTCTGTAAAAGGGCGCAAAGACTACAGGCCTGTGGGCGGTGCCCAGCCCCCAGACACTGAAGACACGACGCGTACCTATCAGTGAGCGAGATTACCTGGGCGCACTGGGTGCACTTCTTGAAGCCGCTGGGAGACTTCGATGACATGGGCGGAAAAATCATGCCGGCGAAATCAAAACTCGTAATGGCGGAAAAGGCACCAAAAAAGAGGGAGAGAAAAAACTTGAACCGAGGCCTCAAAAGGGCCTACCCCGAAAACGAAAGTAAACTTAGCGGGGCAAAAACTGGAAATACGGGAAGGGGAAAAAAAGACCGAAAAGGTCTTTTCTCAAAATCCTTTTTTTTTTTTCTAAGCAAAAGCTAAAAGACGCGCGAGGGTCAACTTAAGGGGCGCGAACGGTGCAAACACGACCGTACCGAGCGCGGACAAAAGAAGACTGACGAACACGAGCCGGTTCGGGCGGGAAGACTGCCGCACATGCGCGGTGCGCATCGGCGCGCGAGGACTAGCAAAGGCCTTTGCTAGTAAAGTGTTCCGATTGGAGAGGCTGCCGTGGACGTCACCCATCAGTGAGAACAAGCAGCCTGCTTGTCCTCGGAGAATACTATTTAGAGATAATGCAGCATTAATAATACATTCACATAGCTAAAATAGCTGTGATCCCACGCTCACTGAAGACCTCGGTGGTGACTCGTTTCACATGCCTATCAACATTTCCCTTTTATTTGAACAAATGTTTTTTAAATATATATGTAAAAATAATTTAGAAATGCTTATGAAAACCCAAACTGATGTTAATGAAGATGATTTACTTTCTACATAAAGGACCCATAGCTGACATGGGCCATGTTTTGCAATTGCTGCTTCAAGGGCTGCTCCTTAATTTCTGCATGGACGATATCTAACTACCGTTGTGGGGTCACAGCAATTTTAGCTATTTGGATGTATTATTAAAGCTACTTTATACCTAATATTATTACCAGACCAGAGATTGTTTTGTAATTCACTATGAATATGGCATTAATTTTTACTCGCATCCGCACTCAGCATGCCTCATTTTTTTACTTAGTTTTTGGGTTTTTTTTCCAGTTTATTTTATTTCCTTTTATTATTTCTGATCTTCCATTCTTGTCTCATTTTTCACTCATGAGACAGGTGTGTTTCTTTTTGTGGTCCTACTCCCCCCCCCCCCCCCCCCCCCAAGATATTTTTATAAAGTAAACATTACACTTTTCATCTACAGCTGTTCACCCCCGCACATGGGTAATATACACTTACCAAACAAAATATATTTTTACATAATTTTATTTTTTTTTCTAGTTTCTCCAGACCAGGACCTTACCTTATTTAAAAATTTTACCTCTATTTGCTGAACTTAAAATAATTGTCAAGATTTTTTTTTGTACACAGAGATTTTCTCTCTGTAAACCTAGCTCTCTGCTGCTTTCCCTCCAGCAATCTGCTGGCACAGAGTTCCCTGTTTATATAGGGGTCCTTTTACTAAGCCGCGTAAGTGTCTACGTGTGCCCAACGCGCCAAAATGCAGTTACCACCCGGTTACTGTGTGGCTCTTGTGGTAATTTCATTTTTGGCACGTGGCCGATACACGTGGCCAAAAAATGATTGTTATTTTCAGACGCGCGCAGGTCATTAGTGCCCAGTTACTGCATGAGACTTTATTGCTAGGTGATGGGCTGGCGGTAAGGTTGCAGACCCGAAATGGATGCACGGCAATTTTCGGCAGAAATTTTAAAAAAGGCCTTTTTTTATAGGCATGCTGAAAAATGGATCACCATGCACCAAAAACCCGCACCTACACTACCGCAAGCCATTTTTCAGCGCACCTTAGTAAAAGGACACCGCAATGTTGGGAAATCAGCTTACAAAAAATATATATATCCTAGTACTATACCCTGATTTCCAGATTCAGACAATTTGGACCCATGAAACTAAAATTATTCCTATTAGAACACTTCAGGCTTCTACGTAACTAACTCGTTAGTCTCAATCACACACACAAGGAGTACTCAGGCTGCATATACTGCAGCAGGACATGTTTATCCACTCCTACCCTTGCTGAGATAACATTTAACCATTTCTCTGACCTCATGTGCAACTTTCTTTAAATCAATCACCTTACTTTCTAACTCTTCCTACTTTCTTACCCTTCTATATGTTATATCTTCGCTTTACCCTTCACTATCAATTATAATGTTGTATTATGTATTGTGTTGACATTATACATAGTATACCATGCCATACTTTGTATTGTTTTTTAATATTTTTACTGCTGTAATTGTCTATTGCTCATATTTGATCTATTCTTACTGTACACCGCCTTGAGTGAATTCCTTCAAAAAGGCGGTAAATAAATCCTAATAAATAAATAAATTTTTTTTTTAAAGCCTGATTTCAGACAGCTGCAACTAACCAATTGACCTGCAGAGGGAGCAAGGTGCCCTAGGAATGACGTGTAGGAGTTCTCAAATTGTTAATTAAGCAAACCGTGAGAATGGAAATGAAACACCCCCCACAACACAATATTCAAAACCATTTAACCTGCCAGGAATGGCACCTGGCCAGTTAAATGGTACTTAGCCAGCTAATTGCTAATATTCAGCATGACATAGCCGGCTATCTCCGCTGAATATTAGCGTTCAGCAACTAGCCGATGACCAGTTATGTTCAAACAGGCCAAAAATAAACCGGATATTCAACACTAGTCACCAGAAACGGCCTGGCATTGAATATCCGGGCTCAGCGCCGACTACGGGAGTGTGCATTATGTGACAATAATGCTCGCATGTGTGCAATAGTTGCTATTGTACATGATTCACTATTTTCCAATATTATTATTTCCATTGTTAGGATTTATTTACCAACTTTTAGAAGAAATTCAGCCAAGGCGCTGAACATCTAGAATATAAACAAATACAGCAGTAAAAATATAAAAATAACAATACATAGTATGGTGTAGTATGCTACTTTACAAAGGGGCTCATTTTCAAAGCACTTAGACTTACAAAGTTCCATAGGTTACTGTGTAAGTCTGAGTGCTTTCAAATACGTCTCAATTTCAACACGATAAAACATCTTAATAGACGGTATGGGGTGTAAGCAAAGGCAGAACACGTAGAGATAAGACTGAGTAATAGGGATTTAGGTGACTAATTTAAATAAAGTTGCAAGTGAGTGTCAGAAATGTACATGGATATAATCTCAGGAAAGAAGTGGATGAGCAAGTCCCAGTATTAGTCCTTGTGTGTGTGCGTCACTGGCAAGTTAGTTGCTTATTCCATTAAAGGCTTGGGAGAAGAGTCAAGCTTTCACTTGCTTCCTGAAGTAGAGAGAATCTTGTTTTGAGTGAAGCCTTTCACAGAGTGTGGGGCTACTTCAGAGAAGACTCGCTGGTGGGTGTCGCATGTGATGCCCTTTGGACAGGGTGTGGTTAGGGATACTCTTTGGGAGAACCTTAGTGACTTTGGAGATATGTATAGGGAGATCCTATTTCCTTTAAGGTCCTTGAAGATTAGACCTAGAGTTTTAAATTTAGTCCTATATTGTACTGGTAGCCAGTGAAAAGGGTATGGTCACATTGATTACAACCTTTTAGCTGTATTGCTGCAGTATTCTGAAAAAACTGGAGCTGGTACAAACCTTTTGTAGTTAGAACAGTATGGAGTGCAATAGAGGAGTCCAGTCTGGATGTTGGCATAGTACGAACCACTGTGACAAGACTTTCTCAATACATAGAGAGAAGCAGCATAGTTGTCACAAATGATAGAAGCAGCTCTTGAAGGTTACTTGGACTTGGGTGTGTAAGTGTTGAGTCTAGCTGTACTCTAACGGTCCTGACGTGATTTAAGGGGGAGTACTCAAATATCACTGAGGAGAGACATCACACTGACATGAATTCATGTTTCACCAATGGCTGTCTTAAGATCAGTCTCCACATCACACCGACATGAATTCATGTTTCACCAATGGCTGTCTCAAGATCAGTCTCCACATCACACCGACATGAATTCATGTTTCACCATTGGCTGTCTCAAGGTCGGTCTCCATGTAGGTCATCAACATCAACAAGGACCTACATGGAGACTGACCTTGAGACAACCAATGGTGAAACATGAATTCTTGTCGGTGTGATGTGTTTCCTCAGTGACTTTTGAGTACCTCTTATGAAGGGTTTTGATGATGGTAGCTAAGAAGAAGCTACGTTAAGCTAAGTACTTGGATTTATTACATATGCTATATATGAGAAGGAAATATAAATGAAAATGAATGTGAAAATATATAAAAAAAATCTACACTGGATTGATGACGATTACATGATCTCCCTTATTTATGCCAGACTCAAGAGAAACTAGCATTGTGGTTGAAGCATGCGTATCTGATGGATCCAATAGTAAATCTAAGATTGTGACTCAAAGTAATTGTTGACAAGAAATAGTGATAGGAGCTGGGCTTAGCATTGTGGTGAATTTTTTGCCTCCTCCCTTATAAATATTGGTGGTGCTTGGTTTACTAAGAATGGCAATTATAATAGCACTAAAAAAAATGAATAGAGATGGTTGATAACATTGAAATCTCCATAAGCACTGAGAGGGAAAGTTATCAAAATGGGCAACTGTTAATTTGAGTAATTTTACCACAAGTCAGATTATTTGTAGCACGGGGGGACAGGCAGAGATGGGTGAAATTTCTGTCCCCATGCAAGTCTAGTCAGTAGCATGGAACCTTGCTGTTGGGATTCTGCCAGGTATTGTGATCTGTATTGGGCCATTGCTGGAAGCAGAATACTGGGCTAGGTGGACCTTCAGTCTGACCCACTACAATGCATTTAGGGTGCATTATAATGAGCTGTATGTTGAGAGGTAGTGAGAGACTGATGTGCACAGACCAGGAGACAGACTTTGGGGAGATAATGGCTGAGAAATTCGGGGTTATGAATGAATGTGACAGTAGCAGCAGCCAGAAAGATGCTAGGCTGCATATAGCGGGGCATAACCAAACTGTCTGTCTGGGTTGTTCTAGTGATACATTGTTGCTCTTTGCTTGATTTTATTTACTGTAAACCACTATGCTGGACGTTTTGTTGAAGAGCCCATTTGTGTGGCTGATTTACCCTATTTGTGGGCAAAGCAGCCACATTTGCTTGTTTTCACAGGTATTCGCTGTATACAGTAGACTAAATCAGACATGCATCCCCACCCACCTTCCTAGGAAGTTGATCCTAAGCTGTACAATAGATTGGGGTAAGGGTAGGCAACCTGCAACCCAAATGTGGCCTGCCATTGAATTTTATGTGACTTGCAAGACCATGGGCTGTATACATAGAGGATGTTGTTAACCAAACTTTAAACACTGTAGTTTGCAAATATTTTCAGAATTGTCATTCTAGCAGTTTGTTTCCATTGTTTTTAGTTCAATTTTACTTACTGATTTATCATAGGTGCTCGGTGGAGCTCTGTACATGTCTGGTTCCATTATATAATTGCTTCGCTAGAGATAGTACTGATATTCATGCAACCCTCTATATATAAAGTTTGCCCAGCCCTGGACTGAGGGTATTCATAGTAGCAGCTGCACAGTCAAGTCTACCCATGTTAAAAAAAATAATACTGTAAGTTTTTCTGAGTTCCAGGAGCGATCTTGGTGCTATCAGAAGGCCATCACCATTTGCATATCTGATTTATCCTATTATCTATGGCAGTGGCGTAGCCAGAAGGCAATTTTTGGGTGGGCCAACAGGTTGGATGGGTGGGCACTAGAGTTGCCAACTTTTTTGAAAGAGAAAAAACAGCAACCTGATGCACCTATGCTCTGTCCCTACCCCACTTCCCATAACTTCAATGGGGGTTGCAGTGCAGGCTTCAGTGGCTGCAGGCCAATTGAGAGCTAAGGGAAGTACAATAGACTACACTATTCAGCCCCATTGAGCCATGGTCCTCCAACACATATATTATATTGAAGCCAAACGCATTCTGCATCCAGAGAACCTCCTGGCCCTCCACCAACAATGGATACAGAGCACAGCAAGGACAATTCTCCATAAAACTCATCATACAAAGAAATTTTGGTTTCTAGTGTAATCTCAATTACAGACATATTATAATAATTTTAAAAAAATCTATAAAATAAGTCACTCAGAACCTAGAGCAAATCTACCATGCCAACAACACTAACTTCCAAAAACAAAGATCCTACCTATGAAAAAGAAGTGCCTTAAATATTATAGTAGGGCCCTAAAATACAAATGCATTTATCTGGAAACCTGAACAAGCCAAATTACTACAGAATGCTACATGGAAACCTCATGCTAACAGAATACCTCAGTCACACACACAGGGCACAAATTGCCAAATACAGAAAAAGTGACCACAAACTCTAGAAATATAAATTAAATGGAAACCACAAGAAACTAGACCTTACATGTAGTACAACACCAGAGAAACAAGAAAGAAAGGCATTTGCTCCTGTGCAAAATATAAAGATGGCACATGCCAGGGATGGTGTTAGGGGTTGCAACTAGGGCAATTGTGCTTGGTTCCTTGGCCACAGAAAGCCTGCATGCTGGCCTGGAAGCTGAAGGCGCAGCCTGGTAATGGACTTTGGGGTCCTTTCCTAGATTTCTGTCCTGGACCCCACTATGTTTAACATCAACTTTGGCAAGATGCACATTCCAAATCCTTTTTGTTGTCTGGTCATTTTATTTCTCAAATCATATTGGTCCCAGTCTCTGGTTTCTGCTTCCCTCTGTCTTCTCTTAACTCACTTGCCAGGGTCTCCTGTCTATTTCACATTTCTTCTTTCTCCATGTCCATCTCCCATCTCTGTTTTCCTATATTTCCTTGTCCAGTATCTCCCGTGTTCATATCCCCTCATCCATCATCATCCTTCTGTGCACCTATGCACCCCATGCCCAGCATATCCCTTCTGTGTTCCTATTCTCTCCCTTGTCTGGTATCTCCCCCCCCCCCCCCCCCTCTGTGTCCATAAACCCTCCTCTCCAGTGTCCAGCATTTTATCTCTATTCCATATCCCCGTTCCCCCCCCCCTTGTCAGGAATTAGCCCTCTGTGCCCATGTGCCATCCCCATACAGCATCTCACATTTGTGTCCCCGTCCCCATGCTCCCACCTAATGCCCATCATCTCCCTTCTGTATCTGTATACTTCCCTGTGTCCCCTTTCTCCCTCCTCCACACCAATGTGTCCCTCTCCTCTCTGATCCCACCCCCCAACCAGCTTCTCTTCCTCTCTTTCCTTCCCCTTATGCATCTGGCTCTTTCTCCCAACATCTCTCTCCCTTCCCTCTAACCCCTCCCATAGGTCCAGCACCTTTCTCCCTTTGCTAAAGCCCTCCTTGCAGGTCCACATCTGTCTCCTTTTCCTTCAGCCATCATCTGCAAATCCAGCACCTCTCCTTCAGCCCCCCCCCCCACAACATGTCCAGCATCTCTCTCCCTTTTATCCAGCCCCCCCTACATGTTCAGCACCTCTCTCCCTTTTATCCAGCCCCCCCTACATGTTCAGCACCTCTTTCCCTTTCATCCATCCCCCCTACATGTCCAGCACCTCTCCCCTTCTCTTCAATCCTCTGCATATCCAGCACATCTCCCCTTTCCCTCCACCCCCCCCCCCCCCCGCATATCCAGCACCTCTCCCCTTCCCTCCAACCTCCCCTCTGCAAATCCAAAAACTCTCCCCTTCCCTCCAACCTCCCCTCTGCAAGTCCAGTACCTCTCTGTTCCCTTCAGGCCCCTCCCCTCCCAGGGCCAGCACCTTCAAATCTTCATTCCCCCCCCCCCCCCCCAACAAGTTCAGCACCTAGCACCCCTCCCTTCAGCCCACTCCCCTTGAAGGGCCAGCACCCCACTGTCTTCCTCACCCTCCCCAGCACCTCTCCCTTCCCTTCAGCCCCCTCCCTTTGCAGGGCCAGCACCCCACTGACTTCCTCGCCATCTCCCACCCCTGCCGCAGCGCTTGCATTTAATGTTTTCGGCGCTGCTGTTGCACCTCAGTCTCCCACCCCCACGGCAGCACTTACACTTTACTATGGCGCTGCCTGACAGCAACTCTACAGATGCGGCACCGACGTCCTGCTCCAGGGCCTTCCGCATCCTGCCTCTGTAAACAGGAAGTTACATCAGCGCGGCAGAGGGAAGGCCCCAGAGCAGGACGTCGGTGCCGCATCTGTAGAGTTGCTGCCAGGCAGCGCCATAGTAAAGTGTAAGCGCTGCAGCAGGGGTGGGAGACAGCGAGGATTGGAAGACACGGACTCTGCTTCTGGGTGAGCCTGAAGCTAAACTGGGTGGGCCCCTTGATCTATGGACAGCATCTGTTACAAGCAAGCAACTGTTTTATTCTTTGTTGTGTCCGCTTGAAATATCAACATCTCAATAGTGTACTGTTCTCTGAGAATACTAGAACTAAAAATCAAGATGAATTTGATTAAGGACGGGATCATAGCAGTTGCTGGGAAGATGGCAGCCAATTTTAAAATGACGCAGCTGCCTGCAATGCAAGTCAAAATAAAATGTACAGTTACAATAAAGTTACTGTACACTTAACAGAGTGACAGAACTGTTAATACTTGCTTGATAGTGATCATTTTTCTTTCAACTTCTGTGGAGTCAAATTTTTTCATTTTTAAAATACTATCAACTGACTGGAATGTTTCTGAATTGATGAAGAGCAGAGGCTGCTGCACGCTGGAATATATTTCATCTTTCAGAGGAAACATCCAGGCATCCAAGGCAATGCCACACCTGAAAGAACAAAATAGTGTGTGAAAAACTGACTCTAGCAAGAAAGAATGTCCTGCTATCTACAAAACTGCAGCAAGGGTTAACGTGAAAAAAAATGAATAGTTTAAAATGGCTTCATTTTTATGATAAACTAACAAATACTCTGTTTTCTAGTATTTGCATAACACACTGTACAATACAGTATAAGATACATACATCAGAGTAGGAATCACTTTTGCTTTCCCTGTGGTTGTATTGTGACAAGAAATGTCAGCAGGCTGAACACTAGCTGTTGACATTTTATGGATCGCAGGAGTAATATCTAATATAATAATTTGCTCCTTCAACGTTCGAATGTGTCTCACTGGGATCGAAACCATCTCCTGACGTCACGAACACAGTGAGAAACATTAGAATGTTGCAGGAGCCCGCCCCTGCTGCCACGCCCCCCCCCCCTCGAGTTCGCCGCCGCTCACCCCTCCACCCCCCCAAGGTCCCCACCGCTCCCCCCTTCCATACCTCACCCCGAGGTCGCCGCAGCCACTGCTCCCCCTTCTCCGTCCACCCAGCCACTTTCCCTACAGGCCCACCCACCCAGCAGACCTGCCAAGTCTCCAGCGACACAGGCGGCAACAGCTCCGATTTCTGGCAGACACTACAAAAACACCATCAGCTGTTTTTACGAAACAAGCACGGCACCGCAGGCAGCCATCAGGATTGGCTGTTGGCTCTGCAGCCCCTCCTCTCGCCTCTCACGTCACTGCCCCTGGAGGACGACCCCGGAGGAGCGCAGTGACGTGAGAGGAGGGGCTGCAGAACCAACAGCCAATCCTGATGGCTGCCTGCGGTGCCGTGCTTGCTTTGTAAAAACAGCTGATGGTGTTTTTGTATTGGACGCTGGTGCTGAAGCAGCAGTGGCCAGAAATCGGAGCTGGTGCGCCTGTGTCGCTGGAGACTTGGCAGGTCTGTTGGGTGGCTGGGTGGGCCTGTAAGGAAAGTGGCTGGGTGGACGGAGAGGGGGGGAGCGGCGGCGACCTGGGGGGGGGGGAGCAGTGGTTGCAGCAACATCGGGGGGGGGGGGGGTTGCAGCGGAGTGGTGGCGACCTTCGGGGGGGATGGAGGGGTGAGCGGCGGCAACATCGGGGGGGCGTGGTGGCAGGGGTGGGGACAGAGGAGAATCCCTGGGTGGCTACAGGGGGGGCAGGGAAGAGAGGAGAATCGCTGGATGTGGGGGGGTAGGGGACAGAGGAGACAGTATCACTCTCTCTCTTTCACACACCCACACACATTCACTCTCACACACAGTCACTGTCAAACACACTGTGTCAAACATACACACTCCAAGCAAAACCTTGCTAGCGCCCATTTCATTTCTGTCAGAAACAGGTCTTTTTTTTACTAGTTTCTAATGTTTGCAAAAATGTTTAAAACAGATCTTAAATGCCATCAGCATGAGCAAATCCAGCTTTGATGTCTTAAAGTAGTGCAGAGCTCTCCACCATGCTGAAATGCAGACACCGTATAAGTTCAGAGAGAAAATTGCCCAGGTCTGATCCATCAGCAGCACCTATGTGCCTAATTACTAAGGGGCACTTTTACACAACTACGGTAAAAAGTGATCTTAACGTATCCTTTCGCGGGTCATTCCCACACACTAAGGCCATTTTTACTGCAGGGGTAAAATGGCTTATTTGTCTATTTTCTGTTTTAATTGCCATGAGCTAATTTTCACATTAGCGTGTGAACCCCTACTGCCACCTGCTTTGTAGACAGTAAGTGCTCATTAGCTAATTTGTATAATTAGTTAGCATGTGGCAATGTGGCTGCCCTAACCGATTAGCACAGGGCACAACCGCTCTCTGCTTCCAGCACTAAAAACATTTTTTTTTGCACGTGGGTAGCGCACGCTGATCCCAAAATTACCATGGGATGCCTGAGCATGCCCCACAGTAAGGTATTTTTAGATGCAGTAAGCACGCAGCTTAGTAAAAGCACTCCTAAATCACCTTAGGTATTTAACTTGGGTTTTAACATTGTCACATATTGCTTTAACATCTAATGCAACATTTTATTTAAATGTGAGGAAAGGGGTGGAAAAGCGGCTCAACATATATTAATGCTGATGCCCATTAACAGCGAAGCAAGCAGATAGTGTGGAAATGGAACTACATGTGTAAAGTTTTGCATGCCTTTTTGTCTCTAACTTGCTGTGGGCAACAGTTCTATCAGTTGTGATTTTTGTGACCAAATTTGAGCCTTTGATTTTTTCCCCCACAAAGTCACAAGTGTGCCAGTGGCTTTAAGAAAACATGCATAATACTGTAGTCAGCTGATGTCTGGCACAGATCTGCATGTCGTCTCTGTGTAGAGCAATGAGAGCCATGACTGTGACACCTGTCAGAAGATGTCTCCCAGGGTACTGAGGCACCAAAGAGATTGATGCAGTAGTTCCCAACAGTAGCGTAGCCATAGTTTAATTTGTAGATGGACCTGGAGGTGGACTGGGTGGGCACAGGCCTCGCATTTTACACCCCCCCCCCCCCCCCCCCCCCGTGACAGCCCCCTGCACATGGTCAGTTCTGGTCATTTTTACTGACCTGAAGCGCCGTTCTCCCTCCAGCACCGGCGATTCCCTTAGCCAGCCTTCTGCCAGTGCGCGTCGTCGGAGCCTCTTCTCAGGCGTGTCCCGCCTACTCTACAACTTCCTGTTTTCCGCTTTCCTAGCCGCAGCAGCACACTGAGCAGAAGGTTTCAGTGTGTTATCGACGACGACACCCAGATCCCTTTCTTGGTCCGTAACTCCTAACGTGGAACCTTGCATGACGTAGCTATAATTAGGGTTCTTTTTTCCCACATGCATCACCTTGCACTTGCTCACATTAAACGTCATCTGCCATTTAGCCGCCCAGTCTCCCAGTCTCGTAAGGTCCTCTTGTAATTTTTCACAATCCTGTCGCGAGTTAACGACTTTGAATAATTTTGTGTCATCAGCAAATTTAATTACCTCGCTAGTTACTCCCATCTCTAAATCATTTATAAATATATTAAAAGCAGCGGTCCTAGCACAGACCCCTGAGGAACCCCACTAACTACCCTTCTCCATTGTGAATACTGCCCATTTAACCCCACTCTCTGTTTCCTATCCTTCAACCAGTTTTTAATCCACAATAGGACATTTCCTCCTATCCCATGACCCTCCAATTTCCTCTGTAGCCTTTCATGAGGTACCTTGTCAAACGCCTTTTGAAAATCCACATACACAATATCAACCGGCTCCCCTTTGTCCACATGTTTGTTTACTCCTTCAAAGAATTGAAGTAAATTGGTCAGGCAAGATTTCCCTACACAAAAGCCGTGCTGACTCGGTCTCAGTAATCCATGTCCTCGGATGTGCTCTGTAATTTTGTTTTTAATAATAGCCTCTACCATTTTCCCCAGCACCGACGTCAGACTCACCGGTCTATAATTTCCCGGATCTCCCCTGGAGCCTTTTTTAAAAATGGGCGTTACATTGGCCACCCTCCAATCTTCCGGTACCACGCTCGATTTTAAGGATAAGTTGCATATCACTAGCAGTAGCTCCGCAAGCTCATTTTTCAGTTCTATCAGTACTCTAGGATGAATACCATCCGGTCCAGGAGATTTGCTACTCTTCAGTTTGCCGAACTGCCCCATTACGTCCTCTAGGTTTACCGTGAAGTCAGTAAGTTTCTCCGACTCGTCCGCTTGAAATACCATTTCCGACACCGGTATCCCACCCAAATCTTCCTCGGTGAAGACCGAAGCAAAGAATTCATTCAATCTCTCCGCTACGTCTTTGTCTTCCTTGATCGCCCCTTTTACCCCTTGGTCATCCAGCGGCCCAACCGATTCTTTTGCTGGCTTCCTGCTTTTAATATACCGAAAACATTTTTTACTATGTTTTTTTGCCTCTAATGCTATCTTTTTTTCGTAATCCCTCTTGGCCTTCTTTATCTTTGCCTTGCATTTGCTTTGACCTCCCTGGTATGGTGGGAATTGTCCAGATGGGAATTGGTAGGTGGGAATGTCCGGTGGGAACGGACCTACAGCCATATATTATATAGCAACAGGGATATAGAGGACCCTTGTAGGACTCCACACAGTGATTTCCAGTAGTCTGAAAACATCCCATCCTTAGCTACAGCATACTGTCTGTTTACTACAAAATAAACCATTGGAGCATTGTTGTAGCAAGACCCAGTTCTGATAACAGGGCAATCAGTTTACTATGATTTACCATATCAAAGGTGGCAGATATATCAATTTGAAGTAACACTATATCTTTACCTCTGCTTAGCATCTTATTCACTTCAGTTGTCAGTTATAATAATAGTGTCACAGTACTATTAACTGAAACCATGCTTGACTCCTGGCAGACAGCATGTCTAGTTAGTTTCAAATTAAACAAGGACAAAACACAGTGTCTCATCCTCTCGTCCATCCACACTCCAGTAACTGACACGATGCTCTCCGTATTGGGCTCTGTCCTTCCGATTGCCACAAGCCTGCGGCTTTTAGGAGTGCAACTGGACACACACCTCCAGCTGGACAATCATGTGCACTTGGTCACCAAAAAAATGTTTCACGCCATGTGGAGGCTTCGGCGTATCAGATACTTCCTTCCTAGAGATTTGTTCCGCACACTTGTCCACTGGCTTGTCCTTTCCCACTTGGACTACTGCAGCGGAATTTACGCGGGCTGCCAGGCCTCTCTGTTGAAAAAGTTCCAAACAGTTCAGAACACTGCTGCGAGACTCATCCTGAGAGAGCAACGCTTTGCACATGCCGAACCCTTACGGTTCAAATTACACTGGCTGCCTGTTCAGGAGCGCATTGCCTTTAAACTCTGCTCCTTGACCCATAAAATTATCTATGGTTTTGCCCCGGAGTATATACACCCCTTGATCGACCTCCCGCCCAGGAATGCCAACCCTGCTGCTCGTTCCTTCCTCCACCTTCACTTCCCAAACTGTAAGGGTGTCAAATACAAGAGGATCTTTGCCTCATCTTTCCGCTATTGGAGTCCTAAGCACTGGAATTCTCTCCCGCAACACCTTAAAACTCAAGCAGACCACGCCCTCTTCAAGAAGTTGTTGAAGACCTACTTCTTTGCCAAGACCTACTCCTCACTTTATACCGCTGCTTGATGCACCCTCCCTGGCTCCTACCCTGCTAGTTCACCCTGTTAGATGCTTCTCCCCCTGCATACTCCTTGTATATTCTTCTAAGTTTTCCTATTCTGTATTTTATTTAATGTTTGTAAGCCACATTGTGCCTGCATGAGTGGGAAAATGTGGAATATAAGTGAACAATAAATAAATAAATACCTCTGTACCCCTCAGAAGGGACTCGCTGACCACCACGATCTTTCACTTTCTAGTGGTCACTGTTCTAGCAACTTTGGGGATTTTGAGCTTTGATTCCTCATTCTCCTAGGATGCTCTCATCTCCATTTCCAGGGCTGCACAAGTTGATTATTGTAATGTTTATTTGGGATGTTCAAAGGCTTATTTTAAAAAGCTACAAATGACGCACATTCCCTGCTTATTTGATTCCCCTTTTTAGTTTATTGAAGGGAGGTGAGGTTTATTGCTTAAGAAACCAGATGCTATCTTTCCCTTCAGTTTCCAGAATTAGATTGAGGATGAAAAATATGTCTTCCTCAATCTCATGTCACGGGCTTAAAATGTGGAATTTACTTCCATCTAGCCTTAGGCCAACATATAGTTATAGCTTACTGAGAAAGACGGTAAAAACTTTTTTATTTCAAAAATATCAACTTTCAACTAAATTACATATTTTAGATATTATACAATATTTTTAATGCAGAATGGTTATTATGTACATTTTATTATCTTGTATTTGTATTGTGATCTGCATAGAACCTATTATTGGATGTTAGCTTAATATAATTCTTTTTAATGTAATGTAAGTTTCTTGTTCTTTATCCTTCAGTTGGTAATTCATGGAACTTGAGTGGCTCAATAATTTTGTTTAATTTATCCTTATAAAGGTAGTTTCCTATAATTTTTCTATTACTTTTTCCTTTTACTGACTACTTTTCTGTACAAGTTCTCTTGTGCTTGGATGTATATATTTAAAAAGTGCATAAATGAATTAAAAAAAAAAAGTGTTGGGCACTTACCGATGAGGAGCAAAGCAGGAGTAAGACCGAGAGTCAGTAGAGACTACAGCAGGATCAAGGGGCATCTAACAAGATAAATAGGATCTGGCGAAAAGCCGATAGACAAAGCAGAAGACAACACTAGGTACTTTAAACCAAGCTATGGCAAGGAAACCAAGCTTTATGTAGGAGTCCAAACAGGAACAAGATGGCTTCTGGTGTGAACAGACATGGTCAGCCAGCCTGGTGAAGCACGCTGACCAGTTAGCAAACGACAGTGGGAAGGTGGAGAAGGCTCAAGACAAGACAGGGACTCGTGAAGATCGTCAATGACAAAAACACTTTGGGCCCTGTTTACTAAGCCGCGCTGTAGGTGCGCACACTTTCTAGCGCACGCTAATGATAGAGACACCCATAGGAATATAATGGGTATTTCTATCAGCGCATACTAAAAAAGTGTGTGCACCTACAGCGTGGCTTAGTAAACAGGGCCCAAAGTGTTTTTGTCATTGACGATTCCATAAAGCAAGCAGAAAGTCCAATTTGGGTGGGGGAGAAGTATCCTATGATCCAAAGCATGGCCTCCAATGAAATCCACCTGTATCCACTTGTTCCCTACTAGAAATCTTATATAAAACCTATACCTTTTCATGAAAATGAAAGAATAAACTGATAGGACACCATAACTGGCTCAGATTTAATGGCCGAGATCACAGTTCTTGAAACCAGATGATTTCATAAAAGTTGCAAATCCAGGAAATAAATTCATAAGCACCAGTGGCGTAGCCACAGGTGGGCCTACCCACTTAGGGCTCAGGCCCACCCAACAGTAGCACATGTTTAGCAGTAGCTGATGGGGATCCCGAGCCTTGCCAGCTGAAGACTTCCCCTTGATGGTAACGAAAACACTACTCTCCATGATACTGGCACCTGCGCATGCTCAGTTTTCAGTGTATGCCTGCTGCAGACTGCCAAGGTGGAAAGAAGCGTTTTCCCACCAGCTGGGATATTTTTGTGGTGGGGGGGGGGGGGGGGGGGGAGAACACTTGGTGCCCACCCACTTCTTGTCTAGGCCCACTCAAAATCTGTTGTCTGGCTATGCCCCTGATAAGCACTACATCCAGAGTTGTCAGAAATACATAAGGTTACATACTAGAGAATTTGCAGAATCATCAATGTAAGTGTTAAAATTTTATGTCACCATATCAAAAGTCATAGCTGCTGACAGGGGGGGGCAGGGGTGGGCAAAATTCCCTGGGCCCAGGCCTCCAAGGGGGGCCCGGTGCCGGGGTCTGTCTCTCCTGCTCCTGACGGGTCGGGCCCCGAGTGAGCGCGTCCTGACAGGAGCAGGCGAGAGAAAACTCTGGCGCCGCAGCCAAGCCCCCCTTGGAAGCTGGGGAGGACCCAGAGAAGCACCTCCAGAGCTGCTCTTCTGCCCAGCTGAGTGGCTGCTTTTCCTCTCAGGCGAATGCGCCCCTGAGAGGAAAAACAGAGGCAGGCAATCGGCGGAAGAGCAGCGCTGGAGGAACGTGTTTTCTGCTAGCAAGGCCTCGGGATCCCCGCCAGTGAAGGTAACTGGATTGTGTGTGTGCAGGGGGGGGGGGGGGGGGGGGGGCGGCGGCTCTGCCCTGGGCCCGGTTCAGTCTCTTTGTGGCCCTGTCAAGAGTTTCACAATTAACTTGTTTAAAAAATAAATTGTAAAATTCCTCATTACTGGTTTGAAAGACAGCTGGAGGGCAATAAACTTTAAAATCGAAAGACAATCCTGAGTGAGCTTGTAAGAGAAGACATTTGCATAGTACAAATTTCAATTCTCAATCAGGATTTAAAATTAGCCACATCCCTGTTTATTTACTTAGAGTTGATGAAGAATGCCATAACTATATGGACATTTCTGCATGAGGAGTGCAGCAGCCTCATCTGATAGCCAGGTTTCTGTAATAAACATCAAACCCAAAAGGTCAACTAATAAATTATGAATTAGAACTGCCCTGGTCTCAACTGTAAACACTGCAAAGAATGCATATATCTAATTAAAATATGGTCATCAAAAACTGATTTTTTTTACCCCTCTCAAAAAGGATGGACTTTGATGAGGCAAGAAAGATAATTGAGATTGAGGATTAGAAGCATGGCTGCAGAAACTTACTGAAATAGCCTGTAAAAGAACTTGGCACTGATGCAGCCCAGTTCCTACCTATAGATAGATATTGCTGTTGTGCGATGACTGTGATACTTCGGAAACAAACCCAGGCCCAACTGGTACTGGAAAAACAGGATGATCTGGGAGCTCTTTGAGGCTTTTCCCCATATACTATTGTAATTTTGTATTGGGTGGAAGTTTCTGTATTTAGAATTTGTTCTTATCTCCACACCACCAATTATATTTGTTTAGTTGATTCTATAAAAACAGGATGATATACACTAATCATGCTAACTCCCGAATGAATCCTTTTGAGTTCCATAATGTTTGGCAGCAACTCATCACCACCATGGACGCTGACATGTGGGGTACCACAAGGATCGATTCAGTCAATGGGCAATCAGTTATACATCTATGCGGATGATGTGCAGCTACTCATACTTATTGAACCTGATTTACCGACAGCCTTGAATAAACTGATTACCTAACATCAATTCAAGAATGAGCTAAACACAACAAACTTTGCATGAACCTAAGTAAAACCGAGCTTCTCTAGGTCCCTAACACAAGTGGATACATATCTGACATCAAAATCTCTTTTAGGAAGTACGAACTCCCCTACAAATCACAAGTCAGGAACCTTGGAATACAGTTAGATTTAACACTTACTCTGATTCCCCAAATCCAAGCAACCTTCAAGAGCTGCTTCTACTATTTGCGACAGCTACGCTGCCTCTCTCCTTACATCGAGAAGGTATATCTTATCCCAGATGTGCATGCCATGATAACATCAAGACTGGATTACTGCAATGCACTATACAACGATCTCACTACAAAGGGCCTGCAACAGCTCCAGTTGTTTCAGAATGTTGCAGCAAGACTCATAGAAGTTTGCAAGCAATTTGACCACATCACACCATTTTTGCAAAAACGTCATTGGCTACTAGTACAATACAGGGTTAAATTTAAAACTCTATGTCTGATCTTCAAGGACCTTAAAGGAAATGGCCCTGAGTACCTAAAGAATAGGATGATCCTCTACACACCGCCAAGGACACTAAGGTCCTCTATTACTAACCACACCCTCTCCAAAAGATATTACACAATGTGATACCCGCAAGCGAGCCTTCTCCGGAGTAGCCCCCACACTCTGGAATGCACTGCCTGAAAGGCTCCGCTTAACACAAGACTATTTCTACTTCAGGAAGCAAGTGAAAGCTTGGCCCTTCAACCAGACCTTTAATGGAAGAAGTAACTAACTTGTTAGCCTCACTCACACTCACAAGGAGTGACTCGGGCTGCACATCCTGCAGCAGGACATGTTTATCCACTCCTACCCTAGCTGAGATAATTTAACCATCTCTCGTACCTCATGTGCAACTTTCTTTAAATTAGTCATCTTACTTTCTAACTCTTCTTATTCTGTTACCTATCTATATGTTCCATCTTTGCTTATACCCTTCACTATCAATTTAAATGTTCTATTACGTATTGTGTTGACATTGTAAATAGTATACCATGCCATGCTTTGTATTGTTATTTGAATATTTTTAGTGCTGTAATTGCCTATTGCTCATGTTTGATCTATTTTTACTGTACACCGCCTTGAGTGAATTCCTTCAAAAAGGCGGTAAATAAATCCCAATAAATAAATAATGTATATTTATTGTGATGTCATATAGTACTAAAAAGATGTTTTAAACTGCACATATGTATCATACCTGAAAATAAAACAAAATCGTCATCACACACAGGAGGAAACCCACAGATCTCATTTTTTTTCAAAGTGGACTTGATATTACCTTTTGTTTCCTGCTGCAGGAAATGAATCATAACACTAAAATGCTTCACTCTGTTACCTACCTGAATCTTGCATCTTTGCTAAGTGACTGAATTGCAGTAGCCCCGCCAAAAGAGTGACCCGCTACACACATCCGGTTAATGTCAATGGAATTCTGAAACAGGGAAACTGGTCAGCTTTCGAATTTGGATGGATGGCAATTTTGTGTACAGGTCAAAACAATTCATTTATTAAAATCAATGCGGTTTTTTTCTAGCGAAAAAGGTGCCGGTACTCAAATGCCAGACCACGGTTCAGGGGTGGGGTGATCATTGAGGGACCCACCCCACAGTAGCCAGGCCCCCTGCAATCAGTCACAGAATCTATGACAAGGCAGAATTGGTGTGTAGAGCCTCAGCTCTTTCATTAAAACTTGGGGACTATGGGTCAATTTTAACAGACAATGGAAAAGGTGCCGGTACTCAGTACCCCCAAGCACCCCCTCAAAAAAAAGCCCTGATTAAAATTAAATACATTGACGAATCCACTTGGAGAAGGCCTGAAAAAGGTTGAACTTTGAACTGCTCCTCTCGATTCAGGTGAGACGAGACATCTGGACATGGTCTTAATGTGCAAACAGCAGTTGCATATTGAGACAGTAACCAGAGCACACTGGCAACCTGTATTGATCCATATTCTTGGGTTACATCCACCTTTTGGCTATCTGTTGAACATGGCCTTGACGACAGAGCCCTTTTACAAAGCTGTGGCAAAAGAAAGTGGCCTTTGCACACCCTTATGTGGCTAAGGCCACTTTTTTGCTGCAGCCAGAAAATGGCCGATTTTCTATTTTTGGTATTAATGGCCATGCACTAATGTTCTAACAAATCAAAGATGAAATCTAAATGAATTATAAAGCCCTAGTAAACAATCAAGCAATTATGTAAATGAACCTGTGCTTGTGAATCTGTTCCTTATTGGTCCTGTCTGTCTGTCCTGATTTAGATTGTAAGCTCTTTTGAGCAGGGACTGTCTTTGCTTCATGTTCATTTGTGAAGCGCTGCGTACGACTGGTAGCACTATAGAAATGATTTATAGTAGTAGATTAATTAGGATTTTACGGACCTCAGTAGTACGATTGAAAAAGGAGTTGTAAACTTTTTCTCCATCACATTTCTACTCCCAAATCGTCACCAATCCACAGAAATCTTTTGAATTTAAACTCTAATTTTGTCTAAATATAATATCTCGATGATTTCAATTTGTCAACACTTCAAAAGTCAGGGCTTTTTTTGAGGGGGTACTGAGTACCGGCACCTTTTCCACTGTCTGCTAAACTTGACCCATGGTTCTCGTATTTTAATGAAAGAGCTCAGGTTCTACATCCAAATTCTGCCTTGTCATAGATTCTATGACTGGTTGCAGGGGTCCTAGCTATTGTGGGGTGAGTCCCTCAATGATCACCCCACCCCTGAAGGGTGGCCTGGCATTTGAGTACCGGCACCCTTTTTGCTAGACAAAATGCACTGTCAAAAGTGTATAAATATGAGCATTTACACGTTAAACAAACTTATCTGAAAAAGATGTCGGCTCCAGGAGGATTTTTAGGTCCGACATGAGTCATGTTTTGCCTGTAGACTGTATCATAGTAACATAGTAGATGACGGCAGAAAAAGACCTGCACGGTCCATCCAGTCTGCCCAACAAGATAACTCATATGTGCTCCTTTTTGTGTATACCCTACTTTGATTTGTACCAGTGCTCTTCAGGGCACAGACCGTATAAGTCTGCACAGCACTATCCCCGCCTCCCAACCACCAGCCCCGCCTCCCACAACCGGCTCTGGCACAGACCGTATAAGTCTGCCCAGCACTATCCCTGCCTCCCACCACCGGCTCTGGCACAGACCGTATAAGTCTGCCCAGCACTATCCCTGCCTCCCAACCACCAGCCCCGCCTCCCACAACTGGCTCTGCCACCCGATCTCGACTAAGCTCCTAAGGATCCATTCCTTCTGCACAGGATTCCTTTACGCATGTTTGAATTCCGTTACATGCGTGGGATAAGCATAAAGGAATCCTGTGCAGAAGCAGTGGATCCTTAGGAGCTTAGTCGAGATCGGGTGGCAGAGCCAGTGGTGGGAGGCGGGGCTGGTGGTTGGGAGGCAGGGATAGTGCTGGGCAGACTTATACGGTATCAAGGATCAACTCCCCGGGAAGAAAAAAAGATAAACAATCAACATCTTAAATGTTTATAAAGTTAATAAAAATATATTTTCTTTACCTAAGTCTGCCCAGACCATACATACTGAGCTCACTAACGCATCGTCAAGATGGCGGCGGCATCTAGTACATCCTTATTTATAGAAACAGTTAATAACTGAACTCACCAATCAGAACCCCAGGATTTAAATGAGTGTGTTCCATTCTGATTGATGGGTTCAATTATCAGCTGTTTCTATAAATAAGGAAGTAATAGATGCCACCGTCATCTTGATGACGTGTTAGTGAGGTCGGCATGTATGGTCTGGGCAGACTTAGGTAAAGAAAAAAAATTTTTATTAGCTAACTTTATGAACATTTAATATGCTGATTGTTTATTTTTCTTCTTCCCATGGGGTTGATCCTTGATACAGTCTATGGGCAAAACACAAGTTTAGAATATGTGTACGCATGTTTTCCATTGGCACTGATTTTTTTTTCAGCGCCAAATATACAATCTGGCCCATTATGTCCATCATTGTCTCCCCCATCTAATCCTACCTCAAAGCTCACCTAATTTTCCTGCAAGTAACAGTGCAAGCATGGATAATCCCTAAAGCATACTTTTATTCAGAGAAAGTATAGGCATTTTCCAGAGGCCAACATGAAAAGTCAAGTAATAATGCGGCACAAGGAACCTTCTACTTTTAACAGCAAAGTTTTGTACAACTGCTCATATTTAACCTGATGCTATAAGATAGATTTGTTATTATTTCTCTCCTCTTCTGCAGGACTCTCTTTTCATCCATAGAGGACAATGTTTTCTGCCTGGAACTAGCTGGTGTGATAACTATCCCCCCAATATTCAAAGCTATTTAACTGGCCAGAAATGGCCTAACCAGTTATCTCCACTGAATATTCACAGTCAGCGTCAAAAAGTTAACCAGCAATATTAAGTTTAGCGGGCAAATCGGCCTGCATAAATAGCAGTTCTATCTTTGCCCGCTATTAACCTAACTGGCTAACTGAGAGAGGTTTTATTGGCAGCTCTGCAATCTTTTTAGAAACAGCTAAAAAAGCAAAAATATCTTCTCGTCTCACCTTTAACACACTCCAATCAAAGGGTAAGGATAAGGCATTGGTCACTTTTTTCCCATCATTAATATCGAGCATGAGATTCAAAGCTTTAATGCATTCTTCTGCTCTCTGATGAACCTAAAAGATGAAGAGTGATTAATTCTAGGTAAAGAGCAAACTACCAGGCTCTGAATTTACCAGATGACTACCTCTACTGCACATGCTCTTTCCATCCTCATCTGTTCATATAGGGGTCCTTTTACTAAGGTGCACTGAAATATGGCTTGCGGGTTTTGGGCATGCAGCGATCCATTTTTCAGCGTACCTGTAAAAAAGACCTTTTTTAAAATTTTTGCTGAAAATGGACGTGCGGCAAAATCAAAATTGTTGCATGTCCATTTTGAGTCTGTGATCTTACCACCTGCCATTGACCTAGCGGTAAAGTTTCATGCGGTAACCAGGCGGCAATGACCTATGCACGGCAAATGCCACTTGGCGTGTGTCCAATACGGTGTCTGAAAGAAAAATTATTTTTTGGCCGCGCACCAAAAATGAAATTACCTCAAGAGTCTTTTGTGCTCTACTTTTTCATTTTATTTTTATACTTGAAAAACTGTCCCAAATTCAGTAGTATGTGCATCTTCTAGGACTGAATGCTCCTGTCCACATAGATCCTACAGAGATCTACCAAAACCCTCATCCACACCCTTGTCACCTCTCGTTTAGACTACTGCAATCTGCTTCTTGCTGGCCTCCCACTTAGTCACCTCTCTCCTCTCCAATCAGTTCAAAACTCTGCTGCCCGTCTCGTCTTCCGCCAGGGTCGCTTTACTCATACAACCCCTCTCCTCAAGTCGCTTCACTGGCTCCCTATCCGTTTTCGCATCCTGTTCAAACTTCTTCTACTAACCTATAAATGTACTCACTCTGCTGCTCCCCAGTATCTCTCCACACTCGTCCTTCCCTACACCCCTTCCCATGCACTCCGCTCCATGGATAAATCCTTCTTATCTGTTCCCTTCTCCACTACTGCCAACTCCAGACTTCGCGCCTTCTGTCTCGCTGCACCCTACGCCTGGAATAAACTTCCTGAGCCCCTACGTCTTGCCCCATCCTTGGCCACCTTTAAATCTAGACTGAAAGCCCACCTCTTTAACATTGCTTTTGACTCGTAACCACTTGTAACCACTCGCCTCCACCTACCCTCCTCTCTTCCTTCCCGTTCACATTAATTGATTTGATTACTTTATTTATTTTTTGTCTATTAGATTGTAAGCTCTTTGAGCAGGGATTGTCTTTCTTCTATGTTTGTGCAGCGCTGCGTATGCCTTGTAGCGCTATAGAAATGCTAAATAGTAGTAGTAGTAGTAGAGAGCACTCATCACTCAGTCATTACACAGCAACATCTAGAGGCCTTTTTACTAAAGGATGTTAGAATCTGGGCTTAGCGCATTTTAACACACGATTATAGAGTGAATTCTATATATGGTGCCGAAAAAAAACCCAGGCATTCTATAAGCCATTCTTAAAGTTAGGCACAGTTTATAGCATAGAGCTTACACCTGGGAATCGTGTCTAACTTTAGGTGCACCAGCTAATCACTAAATGTTCCCCAAATTAAATCCCTTTGTGAGGATAGCAGAAACGTGGATACGATCCTCACAGAGAAAGGAAATATTGTGGAAAAGAAATAAATAGAGCAGCAGCGAGACCTCATCCTTTTGGAATGTAAGGTGAAAGACTGCAAGAGAACAATTCATTGCATAACCAGGAGAGGACCTATTGATCACTATACGATAAGTGCCTCGTAAATTTTCAGTATTGTAGACCTTTCTTGGTTACTTTTGAAAAATGTTTTTTGGTTGAGGTTGAATGGAGTAATGGACAGAATCAATTGACTTCGACACTTCATGAATATTTTTAGAAATTGGTTATTAGATTGTTCACTATTTGGTGATTAGAATATCATTTTGTGGTTTTGCTTATACACAAAAAATAAGAATCATTGGAGAAGTTCTATGATTGAGAAACTTATCCATCCTTAGAGACATAAATCACTTGCGTGTAGTCTCTCTTGGGTGAGTCAATACTCTGAGAACTCTCCTAATCTACACATAAACAAAAATATTGTTTGGGGATTATTAATATTAGAAGTGTCGGGTTGATGCTCTGTTTATCATTTCATTCCTTTTTTTGTTTCTCTGGTTCGTTTTGATACGTAACTTTAGGTGCAGCCATTTGCACCTACTGAAATGTGGTCCAAATCTTTGTGCCTAAATTAGGTGCATTTCCTCCTTATTCTATAGGAATGCCCCCGTTCCGCCCATGACCCTCCTATTTTACACCCCCTTTTTGAACTCATGTGTAAAATTTAGGTGTGTAAATGCCAGTTAAATCTAATTAGTGCTAATGCTTATTAATAAGCCAATAAGTGCTAATTAGCTCATTATTCAATTAAATTGAATGCACAACTTTTATAGAATTCAAGGGGTGTAAGTACATCTTCCAGCACCCAAATGCTCCACTTCAAGTAAAGTGCAAGTAAAGCGAGTTACTCTTCAAAAGAATCCCTGATGCTGTGGTAATTGCACTGTGAAATGCTGATCACAGACAGGAGGACCCTGATTGTTTGAGTTTATGACACATGCACTGAGAGGTAAGTTTTACATTTTCATACTATTGAATTTTGATAGTGGTTTCCACATATAGCCAAAAAGTGATTTATAGTAGTGCCAATTATGGTTCTGAGGCTTTTCCTTCCAGATACTGATCTTTTTTTTTTTAATGGCCAATACATCCGTGACCACTGACTCTGATGGAGTTTTAATATTTGATGTGATTTGTTGCTCCACACCTCAAATAGTATTGGATTGTATTGCAAATTTATAATGACATTTTCCCCTCCATAAGATAATTTAACTTACTCGCTTTCAGGATGTAGTACCAGACTCCCATAATTAAAACATTCTCCACAGGGTCATTTCTACATGGATTAGATTAATACACTGACCTCATCACTCTGTACTGTACCTCTCCTCCCAATCCCTCATCTTGGACCACTTGCTTCCTAACATGCATTGGCCACTGTGGACGGCCTCTCTCTTCTGTTGTCTCTGACATTCTGGTTCATCTCCCTGGCACTGTACTTGCCGTATGGTTCTCACATTTGAACACAATCTTCTTACTTTAGTCCTTACTTTTGCCTGTTTGGTGACTCTCTGTTACCCTAATCTAGTGCTACAGACGTTGGTAATTGCCTCGACTGTAAGCTTTAGTTTGCTCCAAGGCCATTTTTCCATGCATTTCAAAGATTGAATATTGTTGTTATGTTTATTGATTTAGGTTTAGCTATTTGTCTTTCCAAACCTATGCTTAAGGCAAGGTACAATACTGGTATAGTAGATCTCTGCCTCAGTATTAGTACCCAATGGTGGGTGAAACGAACTTGCCCAAATTCATAGGGAGTGAGTGTCAGCAGAAGCTTCCTTGTTCCTTAAATTGCTGTTCCAGCCAACTAACCACTCCTAAGATTATTTCTATGTTTATGCACAGCATAAAATTCATACACAAGGTAGTATATTACCATCATGATTTTAACCATGTGTATTAAAAAAAAAAGATTTTACTCAGTTCCTATATGCATTCTCACACCAATCCCCATTTCTCCTTTCCCTGCATTGCTCACAAAGACTGTTTCTTCAACCACAGGAACTCGAAGAAGAACAAAATAAATGATCCACACATAAGAAAAGTAAATTAAGATTATATATGTATTATTTAGGGGTGAATTAATTCTAGTCCCACACCTCTAAAGATGTATCTTCCTGTTTCTTCAGCCTTAGACAGACAGATACATTCTATATGGTCCCTCCTGGAATCTACATCTCCATGTATCCTCTTGCATACCATTGTGATCTCTATAATAGATTACTGTCACTCCCTATTCATTGGCCTTCCAAATACCCAAATCTATAAGACTACAATTAATACAAAATACCGCTACCAAACTCATTCATGGCTGAAAAGAATAAGAACAAGTTACTCAACTCTATCGTTGAACACTGGCTTCCCATAGTTTACAAGATCCTTGTCTTATGTGATCAAATACAGTCCACTGGTCTTCCTTCATTTTTGTCTAGTTATCTTATTCCATACTCCAGGGGCGTAGGCAGACCTGCCATTTTGGGTGGGCCCAGAGTTAACCTGGGTGGGCCCTTCCCACCTCCTCCCCTACCCCTGTACATACATACAATATAGTTTATTTTTTAATGACCTGACGTCTGCCCGCTTCTCTGAACCCACTCCCCCGGTTCTACCTCAGAGCCGTTGCCCGTTGCAATTCCTATAGTCAACCTGCGTCAGCCCTGCAGGCTTCTCTCTTCCACATCCTCACCAAAAAAACAAGAAGTGACATCATTGAGGGCAGGACATGATAGAGAGATGCCTGCAGGGCCGGCACACGATGCCTATAGGAATAGCCGCCAGCAGTAGCTCTGAGGTAGACCAGGAGAGTGGGTTCCAGAGAAAGATGGCAGATGCCAGGCCACGAGTGGAGAAGAGGGCGAGAAGGAATAGTGAGGCGCCACCACTGAAGAGGTTTGGGGGCCTCATGGGCTGCTGACTGGGTGGGCCTGAGGCAAGAATGGGTGGGCCTGTGCCCACAGGCCCACCCTTAGCTACACCACTGCCATACTCCCCTTTGAAAATCGTCAGAACTACATCTCCTTATCATTCCCTCTTTTTGCCAAGTTTACCTTGGCACCGATAGGATCTCATGTTTCAATGTAGTTGTTCCTACACTCTGGAACAACCTCCCCCTATACCTCCAATTCCAGTAATCACTTGAAAATTTTAAGTCTTTATTTTAAACCTATTTCTTTTCTTAGGCTTTCCTGTCTGCATCACAGAATTAGCACCCCCCCCCCCCCCAACTGCGTCTCTATAGCTGATTGCATTGGTGCCTCTTGAAAAACAAGAACAGTACTTGACTACCTTTCCATGATCATGAATTGTAAACTTTCCCATCCCTTGTTTCATTCTGTGTCAGTCCTCTGAATGTACAATGGTTCTGGTTTTTTATCATCATCTACTCAGTTCTACACTTCTCCATTTATTCTTCTAATTAAACTTGTAAACCGCTTACATATTTTATTAGATTGGTAGTCTATCAAATAAACTGAACTTGAAAGCTCAATGCGGGAAGGTGGAGAGCAAAGGGCAAAAAAACAGCCAGTCAACCACAAGTGGCAATTTCATTGTGAAGCTCCCGGGCGTGTTTTAAACCACACAATTTGTCTTTGCTTCAAAACAGGTGTGAAGTGCATAGGTGCATTTGTACCTGCATGGCAGCCAGTACTTTTGTGCTGCTTTTGTAAAAGCACCCATGATCCTGCACCTGCAAGTACCCTATGTGGTTTCAAAATTGCTCCAAAAATGACTTGATAAAGATCAGAGAGTTAGTGGTGAGCCTTGCACACCATCTCTTCCTTCTACTTCTTGTAATTATCATTGCTGTGCTCTAATCTCTGGAACACAACCCTTCCTGAGCATTTCCTTAACAACATCCCCTGCAGATTTTACCGTACTTGCTACTTACCTTCATTGTAAATAAGAAAGCCTCTTTGATGGTAACATATTTCAGTCAGACCTTTCAACTATGCCTTCATATTTAGGTCTATAAAATATGCCCCAATAGATCCGAGGGTGTCTGGTATTACCCACGATCATTTTGAAGTGGCCTCCTCTTTTTTCCATGTTTTATTCAGACTGATAGCTCGTAGTGGGAGAGACAGAGCAGCCACGTAAAACAATGTGAACAGTGTTACAACCACAGATCCTCTGACATAAAGAACAAACTGAATTAAATTAATAAGTGTTGAGAAAGAGCAGAAGGTTGTGAACTCTTTGCAAAGCCCTTCACTTGTCAAGCTGCACTGTCCGTGAATTACTGCAATCAAAGCCACATGACCTTCAAGAGATGTGGCTTTGACTGTAGCTGTGTGGGATAAACACAGAGGATGGTATCAAAAGCAAAACATGTATGATTTTAAATCAGGGGTGTAGCCAGACAGCAGATTTTGGGTAGGTCTAGACAAGAAGTGGGTAGGCACCAAGTGTTCTCTCCCACCCCCCTCCTTCATCTACTTAAAAAAAAATATCTCAGCTGCTGGGAAAACACTGCTCTCCAGCAGTCTGCAGTAGGCAGGCGCTGAAAACTGAGCATGTGCAGGTGCTGGTATGCGCAGCTTAGGAAGCTTAGACTGCTGGAGAGCAGCATTTTCGGCATCAACAGCGGGAGGTCTTCAGCTGGCGAAACTTGGGATTCCTACCAGCTACTGTTAAGGGTGTGCCTGTTGAGTGGGCCTGAGTCTTAAGTGGGTGAGCCCCGGCCCACCTGTGGCTATGCCACTGTTTTACATCCCTTAATGCCTTCTGAAGTGTGAACGTGCATGGAGCAGTAGGTACAACCCTAAACAAAGGCACAGAGTGTAACCTGCATGGAGTGGCAAGTCAGGGCAGGTTCAATTTTTGAACTCTGGAGGAGGAGGGGGAAGTGGAAGAAGTTATTCCCAGCAGGTCCTTAGAAGTTCTAGGAACTGGGAGCTAAGGTTTCTTTTTTCCTTTTTTTCTCCTTTTTGTTATTTCCATGTGGTATACCCATACTCTGGACATCACCCAGCATTAGGAGGCTGGGAGGTAATGTTGATGTATGGACTAAAGTCTAATGTGGGTTGATGGAGAAAACACAGCCCTGGAATACTGTGGAGTAACTGCATCTGGGAAAGCACAATCTGTGTTCTGCAACAGAATGCTTTATTAAACCTTTGATTAAACCCTAAAAGGAAGTCAGATGCCTGTTGAGGCTGTCTGTCAGGGGAACAAGAGAGACTCCAAGCACCTAGGCTGGTTATTAAGATGGACTTAATAAAATCTGTTTTACTCTTTTGGGATCTTGCCAGGTATTTGTGACCTGGATTGGCCACTATTAGAAACAGGATACTGGACTTGATGGACCTTTGGTCTGTCCCAGTATTTTTATTTTATTTTTGTTACATTTGTACCCCACACTTTTTCTCACTCATGGCAGGCTCAATGCAGCAGGCAATGGAAGGTTAAGAGACTTGCCCAAAGTCACAAGGAGCTGCCTGGGCTGGGAATCGAAATCAGTTCCTCAGTTCCCCAGGACCAAAGTCCACCACCCTAACCACTAGGCCACTCCTCCACTTGCTTATGTTCTTTGCCACTTTACTGGGCAGATTTAATGGACCATACTACTTTTTATTTTTCGTCTTTCACTATGTAATTATGAAAGGCAGAGACTGAATCCTCAATTATTTTGAAAGATGTAGGAAGATTATCTGTCTAAAGGATTCTATCTGTGCTGTACACTCAAATGTGTTATTCATGCCAACTCAATGAAAAATATAAGAGGGAAAATTATTTGATATTTATTCAGAGTGGCAAATGACAGTTGTATATAATCCCATCATATTTCACCAGCACCCAGTGAGGCTGTAGCACAGCTGTATATACCCCTATCCCCTATCATATTTCACCAGCAGCCAGTGAGGCTGTAGCACGGCTGTATATACCCCCATCATATTTCACCAGCACCCAGTGAGGCTGTAGCACGGCTGTATATACCCCCATCATATTTCACCAGCACCCAGTGAGGCTGTAGCATGGCTGTATATACCCCCATCATATTTCACCAGCACCCAGTGAGGCTGTAGCACGGCTGTATATACCCCCATCATATTTCACCAGCACCCAGTGAGGGTGTAGCACGGCTGTATATACCCCCATCATATTTCACCAGCACCCAGTGAGGCTGTATATAACCCCATCATATTTTACCAGCAGCCAGTGAGGCTGTAGCACGGCTGAATATACCCCCATCATATTTCACCATCACCCAGTGAGGCTGTAGCATGGCTGTATATACCCCCATCATATTTCACCAGCACCCAGTGAGGGTGTAGCACGGCTGTATATACCCCCATCATATTTCACCAGCAGCCAGTGAGACTGTATATAACCCCCATCATATTTCACCAGCACCCAGTGAGGCTGTGGCATGGCTGTATATACCCCCATCATATTTCGCCAGCACCCAGTGAGGGTGTAGCATTGCTGATGCAGTGGGTTCTTTCAGTACCTGTTCACTGCGGAGAGGAAATTCATCTTCCCCTGGTTTTAGATGTCTATAGTAGATCCACACTTCCTGCTGGAGACCTGCAGTTTGTTTCTCAGCATTAGAAACAGCCATGTCTTGTAAATAATATGTTGCTGAAGCAGACTCATCTCTGCAATGAACACAGAGGAAAGTTATAATTGAGAGGTCACTAGGAGGTAGCCTAATGGTTACAACAGACTGAGAAACACGGAAACCAGAGTTCAAATCCCACCAAATCGCCTTGTGATCTTGGGCAAGTCAATTAACCCTCCATTGTCTCAGGCACAAACTTAGATTTTAAGCCCTCAAAGAACAAGAGAAATACCTAGTGCACTGAATTTAACTCACCCTGAGGTACTACTAAAAAGTTGTGAGCTAGACCCAAACCCTTAAAGAGTAATTTTATAACAGGGCACCTGGTTTATTTTTTTTTTTTTTAGATTTCAAATTTTATTACACGTAAAACATGTAAATAGTAATACATTGTATACCTTGATCAATAATCTAAACAATTATATTATTAATAGTTTGCAAGTACACAAATTCACCAAGTAAGAACAGGTTATACAATTAATTAGACCACAACATAACTTCCAAGAGAGGCGTGATTTAGATTATAGGAGATCTGAAAGAAGAAAAAGGAAATAATCGTTTATGGCCTGGCCTTCCTTACCCTTACTACTATTGATAATCTGATAACATCAATTATTCTGCAGGTGTAATGGCTAATTTTTTCATCGCTAAGAACGCTTTAAGATGTTCCGGTTCAAAAAATATATATTTTACTCCCATATATTTAACCAGACATTTACATAGGTAAGCAAGTAAATATGTTGCCCCAAAGCTCGGGTCTCTTCTCTATACGAAAGAAATATCTTTCTCCTATCCTGAGTTGTCTTACAAACATCCGGGTATATCCACAATCTTTGACCACAAAAAGTTTTTAAGGCATTTTTGAAATATAACTTCAGTACAGCATTTAAATCCTGTTCAAAAACAAATGATATCAAAAGAGTCCTGCGCTGTTCAATTTCAGATAGAGATGAGTCTAATATTACTGAAATGTCCAGTTGTGCTTAAGGATCCAAAGATATGTTCCCCTGTTCAGTTGTCTTGCCCTTATCTCCCGATTCAGCTTGCTGAGGAATTGGAAGGTAATATATTCTATTTAAAGGAGGAATAGCTGAATCTGGATATAACAAGATTTCTTTTAAATATTTCTTGAACATTTCAATAGGACTCAGTTCTTTAGTCCAGGGGAAATTCAATATTCTAAGATTCAGTCTTCTATTAAAGTTCTCAAACTGTTCTATTTTCTTGTGGATTACTATTTTATCTGTTACTAAAGATTCAGTCACAGATTTTAAAGATTTAACTTCCTGCTGAAGTGCTTCAGTTTGTAAGACCGATTCCTGCTTAGTTTTTTCAAGGGAATTAGTCAAGGAGTCAATTTTACTTACTAACAGAGAAGTCTCTCGAGCAGATTTTATTACCGTCTGGCTCAAGCCCTGTAGTATCTTCCATATCATCTGCAGATTTATCTCCACCGGAGGGTTCCCCTCCAAAGAAGTATCCTCAGCGTTCGGGGGGGAGTTAGTGCCGTCCGAGGTTTGGTCCAACACGCCTTCCGTAGTGGCTTCATCCTCCTCCCTCCGCCCCAAAATCGCTGGCGGCGGAGGTCAATTATCTGGCGGCGAAAGTGATATTTCCAGTGCCGAGGGAGATATGGCTCCTCCAATAGCTTCCAATTCAGCTTCGCTCGCCCTATTTCCTTGGATAGGCGTCGCGAATCGGTCCAGTGTTTGTTGGGACGGGGAAGAAGTTCGGGCCGCTGGCGTCAGGCCCTTAACTACCTTAACTAGCCCCTTCCTTTTGGTGTGAGGCATTTCAGAAAAGGTAAAACACAAAGATTAGGCTCCCAGCAAAACTGCCGTGAGCGATCCACGAACGCTCCGGCCGCCATCTTGACACGCCACAGGGCACCTGGTTTAAAAGGACAAGTAGGTGCCTACTTAGGCATTATTTTACAAGACACAGATATCTATATGAATTTATAAATAGTAGCATAAGCGGCAGAAACTGAACCTCACCAGCAGATGCAAACATTTACATCTGCTCTCCAGCTAGTATAAATATTCATGCCTAGTTTATTAAAATGCACATGTAGATGAGCACAGTTTGTGTAATCCCTGTGTGTACTTTTGAACTGCATCCATTCTCCACCCCTGTAGAAGCTCACCAGCAAAGCATGCACCATCATGTCATCACACATGCTTTTACACTTATCAGTATTTTAAGAGGCCATGTACACAGGTATGTGGCCACTGCTGTGCAAAAATGACTTTATAAAATTATTACCTGTCTAATGCTTCCACAAAGTTCACTGCTAATGGCCTTTGGCAAAAGATTTTACTGGGGCCCTAGTACAACTTGGCACCAGACAACCTCTTTCTACATTCTTCTAGCGTGTGATCACTAGTGCTGTCCGATTCACGATTCAAATTGAGTCGCCAATTCGTTTCAGGTGGCTCGATTTGAATCTATTCATTTGGGGGGAAAATTGGGACTTTCCCCACCTACCACCTGACATCACCCAAGCCACTGCTGCTGCTTCTCTATAGCAGCAGCAGCGGTGGTAAAAGAAGCTACTCACTGAGGGGCTGGACTCGGCATTCATGCAGGCTACTGGCTCTGCCCCGGAACAGGAAGTGGCATCCAAGGGGGTGGGACCAGCAGCCGCACCAATGGAGAGTCCAACCCCATGGTCCATAGCTTCTTTTGCTGCCACTGCTGCTCATCTAGAGATGCAACAGCAGCTGCAGCAGGGGTATCAGAGCGGGAGAGGGAACAGAGAGGAGGCAGACACTGGATTTGGAGGAATAGAGAGGGGACAGATGCTGGATGGAAGAGGTGGGGACTGGAGAGAGAGGGCACAGGAGATCAGACACTGGATGGGAGACAGAGAAGGTAGATGCTGGATGGAAGAGGTGGGGACTGGAGAGAGAGGGGCCAGAGGCTCTCCGCAATCTCTGGCCGACTACTTCCGTGACAAGGTCCAGAAGATCAACCTTGAATTCACCACTAAACCTTCTCCTCCTCCTATAACCCACTCTCTCAACCAACCTACCCAGGCCTCCTTCTCCTCTTTTCCTGCTATCACCGAAGAGGAAAGCGCCCATCTCCTCTCCTCCTCGAAATCCACCACCTGTTCCTCAGACCCCATCCCCACCAACTTACTTAACACCGTCACTCCTACTATCACCCCCACCATCTGTCATATCCTCAACCTCTCTCTCTCCACTGCAACTGTCCCAGACACTTTCAAGCATGCCGTGGTTACACCACTCCTCAAAAAACCATCACTTGACCCTACCTGTCCCTCCAACTACCGCCCCATTTCCCTCCTACCCTTCCTCTCCAAGATACTTGAACGCGCCATTCACAGCCGCTGCATTGATTTCCTCTCCTCTCATGCCATCCTCGATCCGCTTCAATCCGGCTTTCGCCCCCTACACTCGACAGAAACAGCACTATCTAAAGTCTGCAATGACCTGTTCCTCGCCAAATCTAAAGGTCACTATTCAATTCTCATCCTCCTCGACCTATCCGCCGCTTTTGACACTGTCAATCACAACCTACTTCTCGACACACTGTCCTCCTTTGGGTTCCAGGGCTCTGTCCTCTCCTGGTTCTCCTCTTATCTCTCCCATCGTACCTTCAGAGTGCACTCTCATGGCTCATCCTCCTCCCCTATCCCGCTCTCTGTTGGAGTTCCCCAGGGTTCTGTCCTTGGGCCCCTTCTTTTTTCAATCTACACCTCTTCCTTAGGCTCCCTAATCTCTTCTCATGGTTTCCACTATCATCTTTATGCCGACGACACCCAGCTTTATCTCTCCACACCAGAAATCACTGCGGAAACCCAGGCCAAAGTACTGGCCTGCCTATCCGACATTGCTGCCTGGATGTCCAACCGTCACCTGAAACTAAACATGGCCAAGACGGAACTTATTGTGTTCCCACCCAAACCCACTTCTCCTCTCCCTTCACTCTCTATCTCAATTGATAACACCCTCATCGTCCCTGTCTCATCTGCCCGCAACCTTGGTGTCATCTTCGACTCCTCCCTCTCCTTCTCTGCGCATATCCAGCAGATAGCCAAGACCTGTCGCTTCTTCCTCTATAACATTAGCAAAATTCGCCCCCTCCTCTCCGAGCACACCACTCGAACTCTCATCCACTCTCTCATTACCTCTCGCCTTGACTACTGCAACCTACTCCTCACCGGCCTCCCACTTAGCCATCTATCCCCCCTTCAGTCCATCCAGAACTCGGCCGCACGTCTTATCTTCCGCCTCAACCGATATACTCATATCACCCCTCTCCTCAAGTCACTTCACTGGCTTCCGATCAGTTACCGCATACAGTCCAAGCTTCTCCTATTCACCTACAAATGCACTCGATCTGCAGCCCCTCCTTATCTCTCTACTCTCATCTCCCCTTATGTCCCCACCCGTAACCTCTGCTCTCTTGACAAATTCCTCCTTTCAGTACCCTTCTCCACCACCGCCAACTCTAGGCTTCGTCCTTTCTGCCTCGCTTCACCCCATGCTTGGAACAAACTCCCTGAGCCCATACGCCGGCCCCCTCCCTACCCATCTTCAAATCACTGCTCAAAGCCCACCTCTTCAATGTCGCCTTCAGCACCTAATCACTACACCTTTTCTCAGGAAATCTAAACTACCCCAACTTGACATTTCGTCCTTTAGATTGTAAGCTCCTCTGAGCAGGGACCGTCCTTATTTGTTAATTTGTACAGCGCTGCGTAACCCTAGTAGCGCTCTAGAAATGTTAAGTAGTAGTAGTAGTAGTAGTAGGATGAAAGAGGTGGGGACTGGAGAGAGAGGGGCCAGAGGCTGGTTGGAAAGGAGGCAGAGGAGATCAGATGCTGGTTGGAAGGGGAGAGAAAGAGGGCAGACACTGGATGGAAGAGATGGAGGCTGGCGAGAGGGCAGAGCTGGATGGAAAGGGGGCAGAGAAGGAGATCAGGTGCTGCATGGAAGGGGGAGAGAAAAAGGGCAGACGCTGAATGGATGGGGAGGGGATGACAAGAGAGAAGGAAAAGATATGCTGGTTCTGGGGGAGGAAGGACAAGAGGGAAGAAGGAATAAGGGGAGAAGAAGCACGTGAGGAGGGATAGGGACATAGAGATGCGGTGCTGGACATGGGGAGGGGAGACAGGGACACAGAGAGGTGCTACTGGACAGGGCAAGAATACAAATGCAGAGAGGGGAGATCCTCAACATGGCAGGAAGATAGGGGCAGGGGCAGGGACACAGAGGGGAGCTGAATCATGGACAGGGGCACAAAAGAAATGCCAAATGGACCAGGAGATCCTAGCAAAAGAGTTAAGAGAAGTCAGAAAAAAGTGGAAACCAGAGAATGGAACCAACACTATTAAAAAAATTAAAAGACCAGACAACAAAGGTAGAAAAATAAATTTTATTTTCTATTTATTGATAGTAGCCTTAATTGAACTGAACTGAATTGAAAAATTGATTCATATGAGTAAATCAAATCGAAAATTCTTTGGTTGAATCGGACAGAACTAGTGACCACAAAAAGCAGCCATAACATGTGTGGCAGGGTCAAATAATAGGGAAGGGAAAGAAGAAATCAAGTTAGTCTTCCACTAATTCAGATGTCAGTAGGTCTATTCAGGGAAGAACAAATTGTTTCTGGGAATGGACCAGGAGTCTAGGACCTTTGGCACATCTTCTATAGTATTTCTGTATTATTAAATCACAAAAGGGTCTTTTTACTAAGCTGCAGTAAGCTCTAGTGTACACTTACTGCACCTTAAAATGAACTACCATGGGACGTGCTCAGGTGTCCTGTGGTAAGTTTGGGATCTGCGTGCACTAATATTTTGTAATTTTTCTGTGAGGGGGTGTGTCTGGGGGGTGGAGAGTGGGTGTGTCTGTGCTAGTCACTGCATCTACATTATCGTGCGCTGATTAGCGTAGGATTACTACTTAAGCCCTTACCGCCTACAAAATGTGTGACGGTAAGTGCTCACGTGGTCATTTGTTTTTGTGGTGAAATATCTTTATTGCCATCGCCAACAAACATGAAAGAGATCAATCCACCTACATCATGAAAGAAAAAATGAGTGATCAATGCGATGACAGATTACGTATAAATTCTTCCCTACCACAATTCTACCCCTATTCCTCCCACCCCTCCTTTCTCTTTCAGGGGTTAATAACACCTTGCAGTAGGTAATTTGTTTTTAATAGCTATACTCTAATGGTGACATTAGCCATCTTAGCCTGTGAGAAAAGGCCACACAAGGGTGTCCTAAGTCCACTTTCTACCACAGCTTTGTAAAAGAATCCCAAAGTTTGAAGTGCGTTGTCTTTGAGCCTGCTCAACTGAAAATTTCCTAGATTCAAAATAATTTACTATCTGATGAAGTGGACTCTGGTCCTCGAAAGCTCACACCTCAGGAAATTGGTTAGTCTATAAGGTTCTATTTTGTTTATGGGGTCCCTTGGTTCCAAATTTATCTCTATAACGTTATACCAAGAGCAACTCAAATGTTGTTCTCACAGCGTGTGGTTGCCTTAATATTTAAACTTCAATTAACTGGACCTCAATGCATCCACCCTTGGCATTTCACCTTCAGGTGAATGAGCCCTTTTATTATTTATTTATTTATTTATTGCTTTTGTATCCCACATCTTCCCACCTTTTTGCAGGCTCAATGTGGCTTACAATACATCATGGATAGTGAAAATATATAAGAGAATAGACAATTAGTATTACAGAAGTATTCTGGGTAACATGACAATGATAAAGCATGATAGTAGTATAGCAAGCAAATTTTATAAGACAATTCTGGATATATGTGGATATATGTCAATGGAGCTAATCCTATCACTGGTCCTTTTTTTTTTTCTTTTTTCTTTATCTAGACTGATAGATAAAATGCCCATGCAAAAAAACTCTTATTAGAGAGAAAAACCATTGGATATCTTCTATCAGTCTCTTTGCAAATAACCACTCACTGTGAGACGGTGGGCAGTTGAAGAGCTGGGATCCTCAGGAAAGTTTTCACTGTTAGTGTATTTGAAGAATAGTTTAAGATAAGAGTTCATAATCATTAACGTGTTTTGTTCTCACAGTGAGTGGTTATTTGCACAGAGACTGATAGAGGATATCCAATGTTTTTTTTTCTCTCTAATAGACATCCAGATGCACTAAACTTAATGAGCCTTTAACGAGACAATAACGAGCCATTAACGGGCAAGTAGTAAACCCTAGCATGCACCAAACGCCATTTCCTGATCACAGTAGCAGCTAAGGAAAACGGAATGCAAATCATTAATATGAGCTGCAGTACCACTGCAAGGCTATTATAATGATATGCACTAACGTTTACCGATTCCCCTTACAGTGGAAACCCTAACGTGAGGTCTGCACCTCTCGTTAGGCAGGGGCTGCTGTGGGAAAGGAAAAAAAAAAAACAAGCTGTGTCTAACATTGACGTCCTTCAAGGACATCCCTGATGAGCACTGCTTTCTTTTTTACCTTCCGACGCCCCCTGCCCGAGATCGCCGCCACTGCTCCCCCTCCCCCCTGCATTGAAAGAGCTTTCCACAGCCCCGCCCCCCCCAAGGCCACCGCCACCGCTCCCCCCTCTCTTGAAATGACAGCTTCCCCACCATCAGACGAGGGCGGGCCAAGGAGGAAAGAGGGAAGGTCCTGTCAGGAGTGGCCTGAAACAGCTTATTTTTACTGGTGCTGCTGCCAGTGACTCACTGAAAATGTGGAGGACCATGGAAGGGGTGGCTGGGATAGAAATAGAGATGATGAAACCATGAGAGGGAGTGGGAATGAAATGATGCTGGACTTGCAGGGAACTAATACATTACGAGGGCGGCACTTCGAGCAAGTGGCCCCTACCATTGGGCAGCCTTGGGCTTTTTGCTGGGTTTGCTCAATGGTAGCTATGCCCCTGCTACAAGGGCCATTGGAGCTGGAAAGCCTGATAATGAGCAGCAAAAAAATGACAGGTGATATTTTTTAACTGTGAATCTTTTCAAGTGCAGTTGTATTTTTCAAAGTCTTTATCTGCTACTTTAACATACAATAATTTATCTTTTTCAGTAAACAGCTCCATCATACTTTTCAGATATAGACAGTGGTGTGCTGGAGCTGGCTTGCACCGGCTCGCAAGGGCCGGTTGTTAATTTTTAAAAGATCTTGTGAGCCGGTTGTTCAGCACGGCGAGTCGGCTCTGGTAAACGAGGTAAGCATGGCAGGAGGGCAACACAAGCCATGCTTACCCTATTTACCTCACCTCCCCACCATTGCCCTCGTTTGTCTGCGCCGCCTTCATTTGCCTGCCCTCGTTTGCCTGCACTACCCAGTGATTCTCCTCCCCTGATTACCTCCGTTGAAGCAGCCACGTCAGTGAAAGCCCTGACCGTCTCTAGCCTTCCCTTCGTGAGTTCGTTCCCTCAGAGTCCCGCCTTCTGACATCATTTCCTCTTTCCGAGAGGGCGGGACTCTGAGGGTACGAACTCGAAGGGAAGGCTAGATATGGGCAGGTCTTTCAATAACGCGGCTGCTTCGACGGAGGTAATCAAGGGAGAGAGGAGAATCGCTGGGTATGGGTGGCTGGAGGGGGGGGGCAGGGGAGAGAAGAGAATCGCTGGGTATGGATGGATAGAGGGGGGGCAGGGGAGAGAGGAGAATCGCTGAGTATGGATGGATAGAGGGGGGCAGGGGAGAGAAGAGAATCGCTGGGTATGGATGGATAGAGGGGGGGAAGGGGAGAGAAGAGAATCGCTGGGTATGGATGGATAGAGATGGCAGGGGAGAGAAGAGAATCGCTGGGTATGGATGGATGGAGGGCGGCAGGGGAGAAGAGAGTTGCTGGATATAGATGGAGGGAGGGCAGGGGAGAGGAGAGTTGCTGGACATGGGTGGATGGAGGGGAGGGCAGGGGAGAGGAGGGTTGCTGGACATGGGTGGATGGAGGGGAGGGCAGGGGAGAGGAGGGTTGCTGGACATGGATGGAGGAGAGGGAAGAGTGAGGAAGGAGATGAGATGAGGGAAAAGGAAGAGAGGAAAAAAACTGCACAGGGATGAAGAAAATAGGCAGAAGCTGGATCCACCAGACAGTCAAGTCTGCGGAGGACCCAGCTTTTACTTACGGATGTAGGGCAAGAAATGAAGAAGAAAGGCGGAAAGTAAAGAAATAAATGGAAAGGAAGCCCTGGAAACGGAGTTAAGAGGACAGATAGCAGCAGAATCGGATACTGGGCCAGCATGATCAGAAAAACAAAGTCACCAGACAACAAAGGTAGAAAAAAATCATTTTATTTTTTCATTATAGTGTTTGGAATATGTCCACTTTGAGAATCAGGTGCTCAACATTAAAAGTTTATATTTATGTACTTATTTATGGCATTTTATCCCACATTAAACATGAATTCGATTGGAACCTGGGATCATTTAATTTTTTTTCCTGGAGTAATGCATTGCCCTCCCCCCCCAGGCTCTCTCCCCGGCTATAGCCAGCTCTGCAATTTGGGGGGGGGGGGGGCGCAGAGGTGGACGGGGTAGAGAGCCTCTGGTTAAACATTTACCAGCACACCACTGGATACAGAGCACTTACCTGTGCTCAACAGAAGCAACTACAAATCCTTGAGATGCCAGCTCAGTGCAAATAGCAGAATACAGGGTCCTATACAGAAAAAGAGAGAGAGGGAGACTTCTAACAATATTTCCATTGTAATATAAATACATTGAAATACACCTACAAATGAGATCCTGTATAGTTCTGACTGCACAGGAAAGTCAGCAGAAGCAGCAGGTAAGAACATTGGAGGACAGTGCACAGAGAGTGGAGAAAATATACACCTCTAAGAGCAGCAGTGGTTTTTGTCAACATCCCCAATCACTCTCTTTATTGTGATTGATGAGCCACTGAATTATACATCTGAGAGGGCCCTTCCTAAATATTTGTGCCATAGGCAGGGCCAGTCTTTCTTTGACATGGGCGACAGGGGCAGTCGCACAGGGCCCTTGATTTCTGACACATCTGTCCTCCTGTCTCGGAACACCTCCCTGCTCCGTACTTTAATGTGCATCCACATTTCAGTAGAGAGAATCAGGCAGCGGCAGCGATTTTCATATCCCGTCAACTGCCGAGCCCAGAGCCTCCTCGCTGCTGTGTCCTGCCCCCTTTTGATGTCATTTCCTGCTTCCGCAAGGGCGGGATGCAACAGCGAGGAGGCTCTGGGCTCGGCAGCTGATGGGATATGAAAATTGCTGTTGCTGTCTGCTCATCTCTACTAAAACATGATGAATGCACGTCAAGGTACGGGGTGAGGCGGGGTTCTGAGAGCTCCAAACCTGCTTTTAAACTCTGATAAATGATGGCTTATGGTGGCAGGCGTGGGAGGGGGGTGCAGGCGGGGGCAGGAGCGGGCCACAATGAACTGGTCTGCACAGGGCCCCGCAATTGCTAAGACCGGCCCTGGCCACAGGCGTGTGCCTAGTTTACTCATGCCTTAATCCTACTTTGGACTCGGTGTGGCCTAATAGAGCATCCTCTGTCTTCCAAAATGCAGGCAAGAAGCATTCATGGAATTTCAAAGGTGATTTCTAGGTACTGTGGCTGCCTAGTACGCTATCACTAAGCACCTCTATCATTTTATTAAATTGGGGGTGGGCAATCTGCGGCCCGCAATTGAATTTCACGCGGCCCCTGGGACCAGAAAATGTCATTACCCAGAATTTTGGCAATTTTAAATATTGTATTTTGCAAATATTTTCAGAATAGTCACTCTAGCAGTTTATTTCCATGGTTTTTAGTTCATTTTTACTTAATTATTTATCACAAGAGGTCTGTGGAGCTCTGTGCATTTCCAGTTCTGATATTACATAATGTTGCAGACCACGAGGGATAGTACTGATATTCATGTGGCCCTCTGTGTATAAAGGTTGCCCACTCCTGTTTTAAACATAAGACAGCACCTGCTGTTCACATGAAAGCTGGGGTGATCACAGAAGGAACTGCCTCCACAATAGCTATGTGTCTGCAACTGGCCACAGAGCCTATGAAAAGGCAACATTACAGATATTGTGCCAGTCCTTAGAAAACACGTCTTACTGGGAAAAAATTAAATATACTGCAGCAGGACATGCTTATCCACTCCTACTCTAGCTGAGATAATATTTAATCACCTCTCTGACCTCATGTAAATCTTTCTTTAAATTAGTCTCCTTATTTTCTAACTCCTCTTATCTATCTATATGTTCCATCTTCTCTTATACCCTACGCTGTCCATTAAAATGTTTTATTATGTAATGTGTTGATGTAAGTAGTATATTATGCCATACTTTGTACTGTTATCTGAATATTTTTACTGTTGAAATTGTCTATTGCTTATGTTTGCAAATCCTTTTAGAGAGTTACACACTCACAAAATACCTTCCCCTGGCCATATATACAAAATACAGATACAACCTTAATAAATACAGAATAAATGACCACATATTAGAAACATAAATGTGTGAAAAAAAGCTGAACTGGAAACCCTGAAAGAAGCTGGACTCTGCTTACATTACAATACTGGAGAAATAGAAACAGAAATGCATTGCCTCCTGTGCTGTCCAAAATAAAGAAAAAAGGGACCAATATTCAAAGCAATTTAATTACGAGAGGCTCCTGCTTGTTTAAATTGCAAAGACCGACCCAGGGGAAGATATTCAGTGGCTCTTAACCAGATAAGGCCACTGAATGTCAGCTTGGACTGCCATGTCACTTAACCCTCCATTGCCCGCCGCATAGAGCCTGCCGTGAGTGGGAAAGCGCGGGGTACAAAAATGTGGAGGAGTGGCCTAGTGGTTAGAGTGGTGGACTTTGGTCCTGGGGAACTGAGGAACTGAGTTCGATTCCCGGCACAGGCAGCTCCTTGTGACTCTGGGCAAGTCACTTAACCCTCCATTGCCTGCTGCATTGAGCCTGCCATGAGTGGGAAAGCGCGGGGTACAAATGTAACAAAAATAATAAATAAATAAATAAAATGAAATAAAAATAAAAATGATACTCTGCAGTTAGGGTGAGGATGGTCCAATGGTAGACTAGAGCAGGACAAATGGCTCCTAGATGTAAGGGTAGATCATGGACTCACTCACCTGTTATCCCTGCTTCTATTCTGGCGCAACAATGCAGTGAAGGCTTTCTTGCACAACAACCTGAGCTATCTTTGTGTGGTGATATTTCCCCCATTGCAGCTCCTAAGAGCGGAGATTCAGAGCTACTTGGGGAAGAAATTTCTCTCAGTGCCAATGAACATTCAACTTCACAGCCAGAACAGTGTGGAACCGTGTTAGAGGGCTTTTCAGCACCGCCTGGAAGGCAAGAAGTGAAACCTCATGGGCAGGAGAATGACCTCTTCTCACCGAAATCCCACCATTTTCATCAGAAGGTAGTGCCCAGCCATTGGCATTAGAAGTGAATATATCTGAGTCCCCCAGTTTGCCAGGAACGGCTTTGGAACCATAAGCAACTGTTTCTGGAGGAGAGCCTGCACTTGTAAGTGGACCATCTATGGCTGCTCAGATAACTTTAGTTTCAAACCGAGGTTTGTTGGTGAAATTGAAAGCTGAAATTTCAAAGTGTTTTTCAGATAATTCTCGTTTAGTGCAAGGAGCCCAGAAACATGACATTCTGAATTTTGATTATCGTAGGAGCTTGGAAGCAGTTGAAAAAAGGCTTAAGACACAACACAGATGGTGAATAGTTGGTTAAAGATATGATTTTATCCATTGTAAATGAAACAAATGGAAAAATCAGGCCAGGAACTTGAACCTCCATCTGTTTAGTTTCCTAAAGTTCTGTAAGAAGCTGTTGGAGATGTTTAAGAAATATCTAGTACAGGAGCTTCATATTTCATCACATTCATTGCCTCCAATTAATAAAAGTTGATTTTTTATATGAGAGGAGAGAATTTGACTGGTAACATGAACATATGTGTATCTTGGAATCTTCCCTTCACTTTGCATTATGATGCCCAGGAATCAGCAGCTAAAGAACTCATGAGGCTGAGGTTTTATACCAATTACAGTTTCCTTTCAATAAAAGTCCAGTATTTTAGCACAGCCATGAGAGGTCTCTGCTATTCACATAGATCACAATCTTAGAGGTCTCTATAGATATGTTCTTTTGTCCCAGAACAACTTTGTTCCTTCTTGGATGTTAAGAAACAGAGGGTCCCTTTTATTTTTTGTTACATTTGTACCCCACGCTTTCCCACTCATGGCAGGCTCAATGCGGCTTACATGGGGCAATGGAGGGTTAAGTGACTTGCCCAGAGTCACAAGGAGCTGCCTGTGACTGAAGTGGGAATTGAACTCAGTTCCTCAGTTCCCCAGGACCAAAGTCCACCACCCTAACCACTAGGCCACTCCTCCACTCCACTCCTTTTACTAAGGTGAACTGAAAAATGGCCTGTGCTGGGTAGGCACGTGTTTTGGATGTGTGCAGGTCCATTTTTCAGCGCACCTGCAAAAAAGGCCTTGTTTTTGTGGTCGAAAATGGATATGCAGCAAAATTAAAACCAGTGTGTGTCCATTTTCAGCATGAGACCTTACCACCACCCACTGACTTAGCGGTAAGGTCTCACACATTAACTGGGTGGTAATTATCAGTGCGCATACACTGCCGATTACCACTGGGTAAGTGCCATTTGGTAGAAAATTTCTACTACGTGTTTTGGACACACATCAAAAATGGAATTACCGCCTGGGGCACAGGGTAGCCGGGAGGTAGTTCCAATTTTATCCACGTAGGTGCCTATCCACCTTATAATTGAAAGAGAAAAACGCCTAGATTTTGACCCAAATCGGGAGATAGACGTTTATCTCACAAAAACGAATAAATCAGTATAATGGAAAGCCGATTTTGGACGTTTTCAACTGCACTCCATTGCGGAAGCGTACAAAGTTGACGGGGGCATGGCAGAGGCGTGGCGAAGGTGGAACTGGGGCGTGGTTATCGGCCGAGGAGAGATGGGCGCCTTTCGCCGATAATGGAAAAAAAGTATGCGTTTGTAGCTAGAATTTAGGGCACTTTTCCTGGACCCTGTTTTTCACGAATAAGGCCCCAAAAGTGCCCTAAATGACCAGATTAACCACCAGAGGGGAATCGGGGATGACCTCCCCTGGACTCTCCCAGTGGTCACTAACCACCCTCCCACCACAAAAAATGATGTTTCACAACTTTTTATTTTCACCCTCAAATGTCATACCCACCTCCCTGGCAGCAGTATTGAAGGTCCCATGGAGCAGTTGTTAGGAGGTGCAGTGGACTTCAGGCAGGTGGACCCAGGCCCATCCCCCCCCCCTACCTGTTACAATTGTGCTGCTTAATGCTTAGTTGTCCAACCCCCCCCAAACCCACTGTACCCACATGTAGGTGCCCCCCTTCACCCCTTAGGGCTATAGTAATGGTGTAGACTTGTGGGCAGTGGGTTTTGAGGGGGATTTGGGGGGCTCAACACACAAGGGAAGGGTGCTATGCACCTGGGAGCTCTTTCACCTTTTTTTTTGTTTTTGTAAAAGTGCCCCCTAGGGTGCCCGGTTGGTGTCCTGGCATGTGAGTGGGACCAGTGCACTACGAATCCTGGCCCCTCCCACGAACAAATGCCTTGGATTTATTCGTTTTTGAGCTGGGCGCTTTCATTTTCCATTATCACTGAAAAACAAAAACGCCCAGCTCACAAATTGTCGAATAAAACATGGACGTCTATTTTTTACGAAAATACGGTTCGGTCCGCCCCTTCACGGACCCGTTCTCGGAGATAAACGCCCATGGAGATAGACGTTTTCATTCAATTATGCCCCTCTATGCGTCTTAGTAAAAGGGCCCCAGAGTTAATTAATCCCTTCCCCCAGGTCACTAGTATTGATGCTAAAGTTTATAATTTTTTAATATCCAGGATGATACCATGCTGGTGCCTTTGTTTTCCTGTATGTGTGTGGGGGTATATATGTTTTAGCTTTTTCCACTATTTCCTTCCTCTCCCTCCTGCATTTTATTGTAATCTGATGAATCCTGGGTGGGATTTTTGGAATTATTCCTTATTTTTTTTCCTCTGTGCATCTTTTGGTTTCCATCTTGGATTATGCTTTTTGTGCAAGTAGATACTTATGTTATATTCTTTAAATTTTCAATGAATATAAAATGGCTGTTCTTAGTTGGTAGAACAATTTGTCTGGTTAATTCCGATAATGAACGAGACTCCTCCATGCTAACAGTGACCAAAATGATAAAGGGGATGGAATTCCTCCCGTATGAGGAAAGGCTAAAGAGGTTAGGGCTCTTCAGCTTGGAAAAGAGACAGCTGAGGGGGGCGTTTGATTGAGGTATATAAAATCCTGAGTGGTGTAGAATGAGTAGAAGTGAATCGATTTTTCACTCTTTCAAAAAGTACAAAGACCAGGGGAGACTCAATGAAATTACATGGAAATACTTTTAAAACAAATAGGAGGAAATATTTTTTCACTCAAAGAATAGTTGCGCTCTAGAACTCGCTGATGGAGGGTGTGGTAACTGGTTAGCGTATCTGGGGTTAAAAAAAAGATTTGGACAAGTTCCTGGAGGAAAAGTTCATAGTCTGTTATTGAGAAGGACATGGAGGAAGCCACTGCTTGCCCCGGGATTGGTAGCATGAAATGTTGCTACTAATTGGGATTCTGCCAGGTACTTGTGACCTGGATTGGCCACTGTTGGAAGCAGGATACTGGGCTACATGGCCCAATGGTCTGACCCAGTATGGCTATTCTTATGTTATGTTATAAAGAGAGTAAACAATTGATTTGCTTCCTGCACTGAGTCAAGCTATGGTGAGAATCATGCCATACCCGGAAATAAGCTCTTTACCACGACATAAGATAGCCTCAGCCCATGTGGGTAGAGAGTACGGGCCGGGTATGGCAGGTGGAACCTTGGCCATCTGGAGTCCCTCCTAGTTAGTCCAATGAGCCTGCGGTCTTGCATTGCCTTGGAGACAATATGGACTATGTTAGATCCTCTCCACAAGGTTTTTTGTTTGATTCATTAGCTCTTCTGTTGTAAATTTTGCTAAGATTCAAAGCTTGGAGGTAGAAGCAATAAATCAGGCAGCCCAAATTGAGAAATTAAAATCTTCAGTCATTCAACTGAAATCTGAGCAAGCTTCTATGTCTCAGAAGAGGATGGTTCATCAGAGGAATAGCTTGTGGAACGGGGGACACTTCTGAGAATACTATCCTGGAAGTTCTAGATTTCAACCTGAATTTACCTTCCAGCACTTCTCTCCTGCACCTTAAGTATTTGGCACCAAGATGTACCAAGAAAACTGGCTTCTCCCCAGCACTGACTACAATCTTATCTAGGTGACCTGTGAGGTCTGCCACCTTCACACCAGGCAGGCAAGTTGCCAAACAGCCCTGTGCTCAAAGCCAGAAAGAAATTCCTAAAACTAAAACAATTTGTATATAAATTTCTTCTGAACGTACCCCAGCACTACATTTTAACAGAATATATACACAGCTATATTTTTAAATCTAAACTTGGCAGAAATATTTATTACATTGTAATATATGATGGATTTCCATTTTCCTATCTGAATAGAAAGGATTGTATACATCTATCCTAACTATTAGCACCATTCTTAGTATCACAGATGCTAAATAAAAGAAAGAACAGTGTTGTAAAGAAAAGAAATATTTAAGAAAAACTGGTATAATCTCTCATATAGCAGTATATCCATCAGGTGTCATCAAAGCTAAGCTGGAGATGTCTAGGAATTTTCATAGGCATCACTTAAATGAGTGAAACTCTCAAGCCTTCTCTAGATATACTGGTGCCACAGATACTGACAATACTGAGACTCTACTCAAACCCTGGAGACATGTAAGGCGTACTCGTTAATATGAATTAATTCTGTTTAGTTTCAGCCCTCTTTCCAAGTGATATAAAACATTTGTTGAGAAGCCACTATACCTAAATGCGCCAAGTCCATGGGAAAAAATAATCAAGGGATATGTTTCTCCTGATTTGAAGGGTGCATTCCACTTTGCAGGACACTTCACAGATCCTAGGAGACAAAATATGTGTAATAAGTAGAATTCAGCTTAATGATTATTGCAATGGGATGTACATCCCATTTGCAAAGCCAAAACCTTGTTATCCCAGTTGTCTGAAGTTTAGATGGCATAGTTAAGGTGATTCTAATGAATCCATTGCATGCAAGAGCGAGTAGAAAGGGAATCCTAATGACTCTTGGGACAATTTAAGTACTACAGTTTGATACTGGGGATGATTTATTTAACCTAATGACAAAAATGGTCCATGCCTTTATGAAGGTAGAACTAGAACAGGACGCTTTGGAAAAGAGGGTAAGCAAGTGCCTATTTAAAGTCTATTCTATAAAGAAAAGTAGATGCCTACCTTTCGTTTATAGAATATCAGTGCAAGTGGCAGAAAACATGCTCATATTTAATGGCAAATCACTTGCACCAGCCCTATGGCTGACATAAATGCTTGCACCTAGAAAGAAGTCAGCCAGAATGCATAACCAATCAAAAATCAGGAGAAACAACCCAATAAACAAATCTAATAATCAAAACAATCAGGTTTGTAAAAAAAATATGCCATATACTCAATTCACTTCAGGGACCTTTATAATATATAATATTATATAACTGACACCTCAAAGCTCTCGATAGGGGACTATAGATAATGCATAAAGAACCTTCTATCCTATAAGGAGTCCCGTTACTATCACTGGTGTCAGAAACAAGGAAAAAAAGAATTAGTGTAAAAAAAACTCCTAACAGAAGAAAAATAACCGATTCAAAAAAATCCATAGTCTCCCAACAAAATCAGGAAACACCCAAAGCAAATGAGCAAAAGCATAAAAAATGAAAGGGTCCTGCAAATGACGTAACAAAATGCGAAACAAGGAGCCCTTGTTGAGGGTTTGGGACAGTGTACTTTGCTGATTATGCTGTATAAGTTTGAAGAGAAGTGCTCAGTCACCACGGAGTCATCATAGAGTTTCCTCAGTGCTGGTAGCAGGGGAATAAAGCTGGAAGAGGAACGACATTTCTAGGTAGCACTGTATGAGGATCACGCATTTGAGTTGTCTTTGCTGGTAAGCTTGCTTTTTTGGACATTTTGTAATGCCATTTGTAGAACCCTTTCATTTTTTTATGCTTTTGCACATTCACTTTGGGTGTTTCCCGATTTTGTTGGGAGACTACAGATTTTTTTTTTTAATCAGTTGTTTTTCTCCTATTAGGAGTTTTTAATACCGATTCTTTTTTTCCTTGTTTCTGACACCTGTGATAGTAACGGGACTCCTCATATGATAGAGGGCTCTTTATAGGTTATCTATAGTCCCCTATTGGGAGCTTTGAGGTACCAATTATTTAATACTAGTAAAAAAGGTCCATTTCGAAACGCAATGAAACGGGCGCTAACAAGGTAAATTCCCACCCATGCTCCCTCCCTCCCTCCCTCCCTCCCTTCCTTGTTTCTGAGTTGCAGACCCCCTTCCCTCCCTCCATCCCAAGTTCCAGACCCTCCTCCCTCCCTCCCTGCAGACCCCCATCCGTCCTTCCCTCTCTTCCTCCCTTGAGAGTTCCAGAGCCCCCTCCCGAGAAGCAGACCCCCCTCCCTCCCAGTTCAAGGCCCCCTTCACGCCCCTCCCATCGAGTGGCGTACTCCCCCCTCCCTCCGATTTAAACATCACCCCCCCCCTTCGTGTTACTGCCCCCTGGCCCCCCCGTGGCGCGACCCTGTGGACACCACCCTTTTCTCTGGAAAACCTCCCCTGAAGCCTCTGCGTACCTCTGCTGACGGAGCCGAACTTCTGTTCTCGGCTGCGGAGCGTTCCTTGTTGAATGAGCATCTGTTGAAGTTTCTGTGCGTGTGTCTGATGTCAGACGCACGCACAGAGAGTTGGACAGATATTCCTTCATCAAGCCATGCCCCGCAGGCGAGAAGAGAAGTTCGGCTCCGTCAGCAGAGGTACGCAGAGGCTTCGGGGGAGTTTTTCCGGAGAAAAGGGTGGTGTCCCTAGGGTCATGGCGGGGGGGTCCAGGGGGCAGTAACGCGGAGGGGGGGTGTTCCAATCGGAGGGAGGGGGGAGTGTGGAACTCTGTGGGAGGGGCGTGAGGGGCCTTGAAGTGGGAGGGATTGAGGAAGGGAGTGACGTGTGTACTCCTCCTCCTGCCTGTGTCGCTGTGTGCTTGGGGTGCTGCAGGGTGGTAGTGGTGGCTACCTGGGGTGGGTGTAGGGGTGAGTTGTGGCGACTTTGGGGGGGGGCATTGCGAAGGGGGATACTACGCCTCCTACCTTCCAATGGGACGTCATCTCTCTGTAGAAAAGGCACCTCCAACGTGTCAAATAGGGTGAGCGATGCGATTGGGTGTCATTGCTCCGCCCTCGACGTCATCACGTTGTGACGCGTGGGCGGGGCACACACTCATGTAGCAAAATCGATCTTAGTCACTTCACCTCTCATTGCGCAAAATCGATCTTAGCCACTTCACTTTTAGAACGCTGGGAGAGTGAGGCTTCATTAGAACGTTGGAGGTGCGTTTTATATAGAGAGATTATATATTATACAAGTCCCTGAAGTGAATTGAGTACATGGCATATTTTTTTACGAGCCAGAATGCATATAAATTATATATTGCAAATACACACGTGAAGTACAGTAATCTGCTCATGCGCATGACATCAAAACCTGATGTGTACTATTCCACTAGTGACTAGTCAGCATTCTATAACTTATCTTTGTAAATTAGGCTTGCTTTTCTGAAGTGAACTGTGAAAGCTGTAAGGCTGTTTATAGATATTCTGCATTCTGTTTTAGATTCTTGGGGGGTCCTTTTACTAAGCCGCGTAAGCATTTACGAACGCCCAACGCTTGCCAAAATGGGGTTACTGCCCGACTACCACATGGCTCTTGCAGTAATTTTATTTTTGGCATGTGTCCGATACGCGTGTCTGAAAAATATTTTTTATTTTCGGGTGTGCGTAATGGACATGCGCCATGAGGCATTTGGGGTGCTTAGGTCATTACTGCCCGGTTACCGAGTGAGTCTTTACCGCTAAGTCAATAGTGGCAGTAAGGTCTCACACTCAAAATGGACACATGGCAATTTTCATTTTGCCGCACATCCATTTTTGACAAAAATGTTAAAAGGGCCTTTTTTACAGGTGCGCTAAAAAAATGGATCAGCGTGCACCCAAAACCCGCGCCTACACTACCGCAAGCCATTTTTAGTGCGCCTTTAATTTGTAATTTGGATTCTATATTTGTTAACTTTTCATTACTACTACTACTACTACTACTTTATTCTTTAATTTTTTTAGGGCTACATTTTGAGTAAAATTCAAAATTGCATGATTAAAAGTATGTTATTTATTTACTTTCCCACTGCAGCTCCTTGTGATTCTGGGCAATGGAGGTTAACTGACTTGCCCAGAGTCACAAGTAACTGCATGGGTGAGGGGGTGGGGGGGGGGGGGGGGGGGGGGGGGGGGGGAAGCCATACCTTTAACTGCACGATTAATCACAATTAAAATTTTTATCTACCTCTCCAAAGGGACACCACCTTGTAGCGGTGGAGGGGCTTCTGTGTTTCAATGACTCAGAGGGCTATGCTGAAGGGTTACCCATATCAGACAGGCCTCTGAGGAGAAACCAGACAAAGAGTGTCCCAAACTAGGGAGAGTGGAAAGATGGCGACCTGAAGCTTGTACACTCAACGGCTCAGCTGTCCTCTGAAGTTCTGTCTTTGTTTACTTGAAATTTCCTCTCTGCATTTGCAGTTACCTTATCTGAGAGGAAGGGGACAATGGGGGGTCAGCCGCCGATGGCCAGAGTTTTGTCCCCTGTGCAGCAAGTATGGGACCGCTGCGCGACAAGCTGCCCACAGATGACTGGGTTGGTGAGTCCTTTGATTAGTGCTGGCGAAGGAGCGTTGATGCTCTTCGACCTGGAAACAACTTCATCGCTCCCGAATCATTTAACCACCATGTCCAAAGGACAGGAGGAGTGAGTTAGGAGTGTATGCTGAAACGGAAGTCGTATACAGCTGAACCCGTGTCGGCGGTGCCACTCCTAAACCCGTAAGAGTTATCAGCTTGGAGTTTTGGGCTCCCATGGAGGTTACATTGAATATCATCTGGAAGGCACTCCAGGACCTAACGGTGGTAGTAAATAATTTTGCTTCAGATATAATCTTATTAGTGAGCCACATGGATAATGTAATCAAATCCTTTGAGAATGAAAAATTGATAAAGCAAATGAAGTTCTACAGGAGTAGGAAACAGTTAAGATTTTGAAAATGATAATAGACCAGAAAAATTTGAACAAAATGAATATTATTACAGATGATTAATATCGAAATTGTTGTTTTCCCAGAGTTCCGGTTATGACTCCTAAAGTTTTTTCCTCTGAAATGATTCCTCTTAGTATATTAATTCAAAAGGAGTGAAGCCTTTGAAACTGGGATTACCTTAATCAGTGGGAATTGGATTAGAGATTCAAGTGTTTGTATTGTTAAATAATTTCTGGTTTTAAAAGAGAAAAAATGAAATCAGGTGTATTATTTCCACTAACACTGGACAATAAATATGTTTCCAATTAAATAAATTGACTATACACCGTTTTGGGTTTGAAGAAGCCAACCAGACGATCAATGTGGAATAATGATTCAGATAAATAATAACTGGGGATAATCAGGTTAATACCACGTTTTCTTTGTTTACTGTTGTTTAATTGATCTCCTTGTCTTGTTTCACTCTCCCTATTTTGTGGTCTAAGGAAGAGTATAGAATTACCTGATTGAAATAATTCTTGTGTGTTATTTTCTCTGTATTTCTGGCAAGTTATTTTAGTGCTTGTAAAATTAAGTTGTTATAAATAAAATAAAATAAAAAAAGGAAAAAAAAATTTATCGAAATGCAGCCATAATGTAAATGACTAGAATACCACCATTTATATGTATTCCTGCTTCCTAAAACTAGGAATTTCAAACTGTTACAAAATATTTATCTCTGTTTTTAAAAATCAATAAATCATCTCACAATTCACACATTGAAGCACTGTACAATAAAAATCAAAGCACATAACCACAATCATGTAGCCTCACCCCCAACTCTCCAATTTTGCCCCATATAACAAAAACCAAAACAAATGTAAAGGATAACTTGTATAGATTGTCTAAGTCAGAAAATGGAAGTTGAGGCCTGGGCATTCACAAACACTAGCATTTTATAACAGGTTTAGCAAATGTGGAGCCTTTTTCAAACCATGTACAGTGTAGTCAAAGAAGCATGTATATTTGGTTCCATGTAGGACAGGGGAAGCCATGTTATAAAAAACAAATTTAAAAAAAAAAGAGAGAACTATCACTAGGGGATCTGTTTGTGTTTTGTAGACATGTATAAGATGTGATTTTGCTAGCTACATACAGGGCTTTTTTTTGAGGGGGTACTTGGGGGTACTGAGTACCGGCACCTTTTCCATTGTCTGCTAAAATTGACCCATGGTCCCCAAGTTTTAATGAAAGAACTCAGGCTCTACACATCAATTCTGCCTTGTCATAGATTCTGTGACTGGTTGCAGGGGGCCTGGCTATTGTGGGGTGAGTCCCTCAGTGATCACCCCACCCCTGAACATTAATGTCAGATGTTAATTAGTCATTATGGGGCCCTTTTACAAAGGTGTGGCAAGCAAGCCTGCACTACTGCCGGGCTACCACAGGAACCCAACGGTAGTGCCGTTCCTCACTGCGTGCTGTTGCTAGTGCTTCAAAATGATTTGTATCTGCCCGGTTACCACCGGGTTAACGCAGGGGTCCTTACCGTCACCTAAATAGATGGAGGAAAGGACTCTCCCCGGAATTGGCCGCGTGGCAAGTGTGTCACCGCATGGCCATTTCTCTTTTCTTTGTTCAAAAAAATACCTTTTACCCGCTGCGGTAAAACAGGGCCCTTGGCAAATCCATGTGACAATACCACCATAGGCCCCCTTTTACCACAGCTTGATAAAAGGGGCCCTATGTAACCCGCACTCATTCCAAAGCCAATATAAGCAGGCTATAAATACCTACTACTACTACTTATCACTTCTATAGCACTACAAGGCATACGCAGCGCTGTACACCATACATGAAAAGACATTTCCTGCTCAAAGAGCTCACAATCTAAATAGGACAGGCAAACAGACAGAACAGGTAAGGGAATTAAAGAGGTGGGGATAAAAGGGTACAGGGCAAGTGAGTAGTGGTTAGGAGTCAAAAGCAGCGTTAAAGAGGTGGGCTTTTAGCCTGGATTTCAAAACGGCCAAAGACGGGGATAGACATACAGGCTCGGGAAGTCTATTCCAGGCGTGAGGTGCAGTGAGATAAAAGGAACGGAGTCTGGAATTAGCAGTAGAGGAGAAGGGGACAGACAAGAGAGATGTATCCACAGAACGGAGTACCCGAGGGGGGGCGTAGGGAGAGACAAGAGTGGAGAGGTACTGGGGAGCGGTAGAGTGAATGCACTTATAGGTCAGTAAGAGAAGTTTGAATTGAATGCGGAAACGGATAGGGAGCCAGTGAAGTGACTTGAGGAGAGGGCTAATGTGAGCATAGCGACTGTGGCGGAAAATGAGTCACGCAGCAGAGTTTTGGACTGATTGAAGAGGAGAGAGAAGGCTAAGTGAGAGGCCGGTGAGAAGCAGGTTGCAATAATCTAGGCGAGAGGTGATAAGAGTGTGGATAAGGGTTCTGGTAGAGTGCTCAGACAAGAAGGGACGGATTTTGCTGATGTTATAGAGAAAGAAACGACAGGTTTTGGCAATCTGCTGAATGTGAGCAGAGAAGGAGAGAGAGGAGTCGAAGATGACCCCAAGGTTACGAGCTGATGAGACAGGGAGAATGAGAGTGCCATCCACAGAAATAGAGAAAGGGGGGAGAGGAGAGGTGGGTTTAGGGGGAAAGATGAGAAGCTCGGTTTAGGCCATGTTAAGTTTCAGATGACGTTGAGGCATCCAGGCAGCGATATCAGATAGGCAGGCTGCCTGGATGCTGGTTGAGATTTCGGGGGTAGAGAGGTAGAGCTGGGAGTCGTCAGCGTAAAGATGGTATTGAAAGCCATGGGATGATATCAGACAGCCAAGGGAAGAAGTGTAGATGGAGAACAGGAGAGGACCGAGAACAGAACCCTGAAGTACACTGATTGGTAGTATAGTACAGTAAAACATTTTTCAGAATATAGAACCAATGAGGATTTGGTATATAAAGCTTAGGTAACAATGACTTTATGAGCTACTGAAGTGGTACAGCTGAGGTTCTTGAAACTGGTCTCTAAGGTGTTTACTATAACTATAATAGAGTTTTGTGTATTGGATGATACTATATGCTCTACTCCTACTATCTGATTATCTTTTGAGCTTATTTGAATGTGTATTGTTCACTAAGGAGCCCTTTTACCAAGCTGTGTTAAAAGGGGCCCTGCGCTAGCAGCAGCGGCCATTTTTGCCATGCGCCGAGGCCCTTTTTTACCACAGTGGGTAAAAAGGCCAAAAAAAAAAAGAAATGGCTGCATAGCCATTTCGGGGGGGGAGCACTTACCACCACACACTGAGGTGGCAGTAAGAGCTGCCATGCTACGCGGCACTGATTTTCTGTAGCGCCGGAAATGGTGTGTGCTGGGGGCGGAACTACCATCGGTGCCCACGTTTGGCCTGCAGCAAACCCATTGCCACACACCAACCATTTAGTAAAAGGGCCCCTAAGCTGGTGGAACCTGTACATGCACAGTAGGATTGTAAAATGGGGCAACTCCAAGTGGAAGCTGCCAGATCCGTGCTGTTCATTTTTCCAGTGTAAAATGGCTGCTCCCACTGACACGTGCACTCCTGCAGGTGTTTTAGAAAAGGCTGTACGTCAGCAGATGCTTTTCTAAAATACCATTGGAATTGAGTATTTCCCAACCTGGACATCTCAATTCTGATCTCCATGATGTCCTATTAGAATAGGGCTTAAAAATTTACAGTGCCTATGTGGAGTGTCTTAACCCCTCTTGATTTGACCAATACCATCACACCACATTGTGATCTGATGAATACCGACACTCTAGATGCCCACCGATACAAAACGTGCAACCAACCACCATGTGCTAATTATAGAATATTATGCAAGAGGAGAAAGTGAAAAGCCTCACCATAATAATAGCCAAAAATTGTATCTACTAAAGTCCGGTTCATCTTCAAATTATCAGCCAGACCCCAGTAGTATTCTCTCCTTGGAATCCAAGCAGGCTCTTCATCAAAGGTGTCTTCCCGACAGGGATAATACAGGCGCAAGAAGCTCCCCTGTTGGAATACGGAAGTCGAGGAAACACCATTTTTACTACCCAAATTTAAATACAAATTCTAATGAAAAGCAATATGCTAATAAAGTTGACAAGATCCTATATAGTTCTATAACTGTTTTCCAAATTGGGTACAAATCTGCAATTTATTAGTTTCATCGACTGCCCCTTGGTTCTAGAGCTTGGTAGAGTACAAATGATGTTCCCTATTAACTTGTTCTGTATCCCTCATATCTCCACTCAGGCACCTTTTCTCCAAGCTTAACAGCCCTAGACTTTTAAGGTTTTTCCCCCACAAAGAACTACTACTACTTATCATTTCTGAAGCGCTACTAGACGTACACCCTCGTTGGATGTAACTTCATGTTTCCGCGAGGGAGGGACACAGGGAGGGAAGGTCCGAAGGGAGGCGATCTGCCGCTGCGCTTTTACACGGAGGTGAGGCGCTGCCAAATCGATTTGAATGCAGGGGGCCCGGTGGCGGACGGAGGGGGCTGTCGACGGGGCTGGGGGTGGGCGGGTGGAGACTGGGGACTTCGGTGCTGGCAGCCTGAGTAGCAATTGGGGGGGGGGTGGCGGCGGTGGGGCCCCAGGCCCGGCGGCCCTGCCTCAAGATAGACTCCCCCTCCTCCTCACCAAATGTTTATAAAACCAGACTGAACGGAGGAGTCATTTGGTTATCTCCTTCCAATTTGGTGCCTAGTGTGGTACTGATGCTAGGCATTACTACAGCAAAGTTGGACACCAAGCTGAAAGGAGGTAAAGTGCGAGTAATTTCAAGGGAGAAAAGGAAGATCATGAAGTTGGGAGGAAATTATTATTATTATTTTGTACATTCAGGGGGTCTTTTACTAAAGATTAGCTCGAGTTATCTGCAGCAGGGCCCATAGGAATAAAATGGGACCTGCTGCAGATAACTGGAGCTAACCTTTAGTAAAAGACCCCCTCAGGCAGGCAAGGGCTCCTAGGGTTGGAGATGTTCTGTTAGAAAAAAACAAAAATCAGGAAGGGCAGGCCAGGAATTGCAGAGCTGCAGGAGCTCTTTGTTGAATTCAGGCAAGTGGGAGGGAGGATCCCAGGGCTATCTGTGGGGGGGGGGGGGGGGGGGGGCTCTTTTATACAAGAGGGGAATCATAAAGCGGAGAAGAAGACTCTTACTTTTCTCATGAGATGAGAGGAGATTGCTGGGTCCTGTTGCTCATGGGATGTGGCTAGATTTAGGTCAGGTGCATTTAGTTGTGGCTGCACAGATTATTTATTTATTGCATTTGTATCCCACATTTTCCCACCTCTTTGCAGGCTCAATGTGGCTTACAATACATCATGAATGGTGGAAATATATAAGAAAATAGACATCTGTGCTAGAAGACTAAACTTTTCTCCAGTCTCATCTACCTGCCTGCCTGCCCATTTTGTAGATCCCTAGTGAATGTAGGAACCTAAAATTGAGGCATGGGGGTGGTGGAGGGTTTGCTAAACATGATCAAGATATGTAGATCTTGCTGAAATCAGACCTGTCAAGGCACAACTCTATATTTAGCAGATACAGTAAATGCTGTGTAAGTCATTACACAGGCCTCACAGATTCTGAGTACAGGGTAGTAAGCTGTAAATTTAAATCTACATTCTTTGAAACAAGGGGGGGGGGGGGGGGGTTGTCTTTGGGAGCTGTGAAACTGACTACTCTTTATTCCCCAGACACTCACAGTATCACAGTGCCTCAAATACCAGCTGAAAAATGTTTCACTTCTCTGGGTTCGGGATCACCGCATTCATCCCACACACCGATTATCTTTTTCTCTGTAAAACTGTTGTGAATGTACTGTAGTTTTAAAATTAACATACTGAAGTCTCTATAAGTTTATGCACTTAAACTGAGCTGCACTCTTTATGCCATGACAGTTCTGCCTCATGGCATGTGACATTTTTTTCCACTGCAGGATAAATCATTTCACCACAGTGCAAACTCTTTGTAGCACAGTTCCCTGTCACCTGATACATACATTTATAAAACTCGCTTCTCTTACACAGAAAAATTTAAAATTTTGCTTCTGCAAATTTGCTGTATATATTATAAGCATGTATACCAAAGAATCTTAAGATATATTGATGCTCTGAGTGAAACCATGTGTGTGTGGTCTCCTATTATCTGGAAAAACATGGATTATAATTATTTCATAAGGTTTATGTTTTCTTACAAAGCTCTGTATATATATATATATATATATATATATATATATATATATACACACACACACACACACACACACACACATTAGGGCAGAATTTATATTTTCTTTCCAAGCCAAATTTGGATCTTTATTGGGGGGGGGGGGGGAGGGGGAATTCTGGTGGACTGTATTGCAAAGTCTATGAAGGAATTTTGGATTAACAATCCCTTTGCTTGTGAAATAGGCAATGAGATCTTTAATACTGAAAAAGAAGAGAGCACCTGGGTTTCATATTTCATTCAAAAGTACACTCAGCAAGCAGCCAGGGTGTTCCCTGCAGCCATGCTGAGGCTCTGGTGACTGTTGCCACCATTTCAGCTCCCATGTAAGGGCTGCTTGGGCTGGGCCCTGATGAGTTTCCCTGACCTCTTGAGATCAGAGTCCAAAGTAGTTTGGCTGTAGGGCGTGTGAGATGAGATGAAGCAGGATGTGTCAAATTGTTTTTAAAAAGTCTTCATCATAGAATACCAAAACTAACCAAGCAGGAACAGAAAGATTCCAAAATGAATTCATAAATGTTTATTACACATAAGATACACTTTCTGTTCCTCTTTGGTAGGTGTGGTATTTTCAGTAATAACTATGAGATGTTGAACACTTTTACAGCGAAAAGGCTTCTCTGTAACCTGCAGGAAATATTTAGGTGAAAAAATTCTTGCAAAATTTTCAGCGATGTTTTCTTTGTCTTACAAAATGGTAAATACAATTAAACCATTACTTATCACTGAAATATACGAGTATCATACATATATGGTGTGATCTGACATTAAATCAGTGCATCCAACAGTGTGAGGTCCTTCTCCAGCAGGGATCTTAGACTGAGCACTGGAGCTACTCCCCATCGTCTGATGCCTGGATACTCACACCTGAAACAGAAGAGACCGCTTTTCATGTCCATTTCAAAATACACTATTGAAAGGTTGACTTTGCATAGGTTGTCCTGCTAAGAGAAGAGATGTCCAAGTCTGGATGTTCAAAATGTGTAGAATATTTTACTGAACACAGAGCTTTTAGTAAAATACCCATAAGGCTTTGGGGGAAAAGGACTGGTATTATTGGATGCCCTAGGCAAACATTCAGCCTATGTCCCCCTGAATTAAATTAAATTTCAGGCCTCTAAATCTGCCCCCCCAAAGACATCATGCTTTTAAATATTAAACTTTGCTGTGTAGAATATATAGCACAAACACAAATAATGAGGACAGTTTTCAAAAGTCAGTTATCCAGGTAATTGGGCTGTTTGAAAACTGCTTCTCCCCCCTCCCCTCAGGTAAAAGTCCACACTGCTGATTCGTTCCGTTTGTGTGGCTGTCAGATTCATTGTTTTGCTTTGATTTCAGCTGCTTTTGCTGCCCTAGGCTACCGCCTAGTCTTGCCTAATGGATGGCCAGCCCTGGTGCAAATACACATATAATTAGCAGCACGTACAGTGGGAACTGCGGCATTACTCAGATTTTGAATATATAAAATGCCAGTTTTGCAACCAGGGCCGCCAAGAGACAAAGCCAGGCCCAGGGCAAACAATCTTAAGAGCCCCATCCCTACCATCACCCCCCCCCCCCCCCCCCCACCCCGCAGCAGTGATTGAGAGAGACTGCTCTGCCAACTATGGGTCCTTCTTCCTGCCATGTCCCCTCTCCTGTGAAGTAACTTCCTGTTTCCACATAGGCAGGATGCGGCAGGAAGAAGGACCCATGACCGGCAGAGTGGTCTCTCTCGTTCACCAGAGCCAGCTTGAAGGCTTGGCCCAGAGAATCTTGCCCCCCCTGCACCCCCAACTCAGCAGCCTTGTTTGCAACCTATGCATGTATATGCTGCCACTTACACGCATAAGAGGTGGATTTTAAAAAACTGGATGTCACAAAGTCACAAGAGAGACAGTTAAGGAGTGACAGTACAGTCTTTTATTTGTAAAAACTGTATATCACAATTTAGAATAAACATACTCATACTCTCAGTTTTGCAGTTCTGAGGTGTTTTTAAAAAATTATTTTTATTAAATTTTTTCCAACGATCAACTCACATTTCAGATACAGCAAGCAAATCTATAATATCCCCCCCTCTCCTCACACAGCCTAATAGCTCATAGATCATAATAGCAAACAGAAATGCATCCAAAGACATTGTTCCATTTTTTTCATGTGTTAAAAGTAAAAACACATACAAAACAGAACAAGAATCTAAGATTACAATCATTAAAAGTAGTGAAAACTGGGGGGGGGGGGGGGGGGGGGAACCACCACACATATTAGTTTCTGATCCTGTCCAAAACACACCCTCTGTAACATTTTTCTTCAATATGGTTAAAGGTGTAGGAGTTCTAGTGGTTAGTACAGTAACCTGAGAAGCAGGGGAACTGGGTTTGATTCCCACTGGAGCTCCTTGTGATTCTGGGCAAGTCACTTAACCCTCCATTGCCCCAGGTACAAAATAAGTACTTGTAGGCAAAAGTGCTTTGATTTGTTACCACAGAAAGGTAGTATATGAAATCCCATCCCCTTTCCCTTTGTTTCTTAATATGTTCATGTACACTTAGCGAAGTCATTTCTACTTACCCACTCAAATGCTGTGAAAATTTCCTCTCAAAGCCAAGTTCCTCCTCTCACAATGGGAATTTATAAGAAAGATATACTTGGTTTTAAAAAGGTGTTTTGAATGTCACAGCCTCCTCTAGTGAATGAGTAAAATCTTCCTGTAAAAGTTAATTTTTTTTAAGTCTTCTCTTAAAGTTATATACCCCTCAGAGTATCCACTTCTAGTTCCTTCTACGGCTTACACTGGCCAAAGAAAAATACTATCAAATGATTATTATTATTTACAATGCTCATCATCTTATAATTGCAATTATGAGGTGTAGAGATAAGGAAGTAATGTCAGCAATTAGGATACACACACAAGAAGATCATTTCTCAGGAGTATCTAGTTTCATAACACAGTCGTCATTTGTTTAATTAGGGCTGCCTGTGCTTAACATCTTTTTTGCCTCTCTGACCCTAGTTCAGTGGTTCCCAAACTTGGTCCTGAAGGCACCCCAGCCAGTCAGGTTTTCAGGATATTCACAATGAATATTCATGAGATAGATTTGCATGCAGTGGAGGCAGTGTATGCAAATCTCTCTCATGAATATTTGTTGTGGGTATCCTGAAGACTTGACTGTCTGGGGTGCCCCCAGGGCCAGGTTTGGGAACCACTGGCCTACTTCTTAACATTTGCAGGTGCTGACTTTCCATATGTCACATCTGTCGTAAATTTTTATTCATCTTCCAGGAAGGAATGCGTTTGGATCCTGTCTATTCCATAACCTTATTATACAGATTATTTTTAGGTTGATACTAATTGAGCCCAATATTCAAAGTGATTTATGTTTAAATCCTTTTTATTGATGGCAAGTATAAAACACAACTCATACAACATGGCAAAGCATCAAACACTTGTTTCAATAAACAATCAAGATCAAGGTGTTCAACACCATCATAACATTTTCCCCCCTGTGTTACTCCCCTCCCACCCCCTTCCTCCCCCCTGTTGACCTTGAACAATATAACCTTTCTTGTTTAAGTCTGTTTGATTTTACAGCACTCAGCCTCTGGGACATCCTCCAAATCTAGCAATGCCACCCACTGACTACTACACCCACTTGGGACCTGTTTTCTTATGGCCCCCTGTAAGTGATCCACAGCTCAAACAAGTATGAGCCACTATTCCTGAATCCCAGCTTTCCAGGTGTACATCTGAGTCACTGACAATAACAATCCCTCATAAATACTTCCAAACATCAGCCTCCAAGATCTCTTTAACTAAGTACGAGGCAACTAAAGAACGGCCAACAGATACTGTCAACGAATGGGTCACAAACCAACCCTACACTACTAAACCCACTCCCTTCAAACCACCCTAGCCCCCTACCCACCCTCTCCCTCCTGTGTTTCCATGGTGTGCTGATCAACAATTCAGAACCCTGCTGCGCGCCACTGGGGTCAATGAGTCCCAAAAAGGAGCCCATCTCCGACAAAATTCTTCTCCTTTGGCCGATGTCAAGTCTCCCACCCCCCTTCGCTCCAGCGCACACAAACAAATCATCCTGGATCTCCATTGCTGAAAAGTTGGGGGTTCCGCCACTATCCATTGATGAAGTATCACTTTCTTGCCCATGAGCACCACCCGCTTTAGGAAAGGCTTGAGCCCCACTGCCCCCGGGGTCGCTACTTGAAATATATCAAATAATTGGGATGCATGAGGCGTCCAGGCCACTCCCCAGAGAGCCGACACATGCCCCGCCACTTGCCTCCAGAACTCCATAACGCTCGGGCATTGCCAGAACATGTGGCCAAGGCCCGCCGGGGAGTGGGCGCACCTCACACAGGCATCATCTGTACGCATGGTTGCTCTCATTGCCCTATGCGGTGAAAAATACATTCGCATTACAAACTTGTAAAGGGTTTCTCTCAGCGTCACATTCTCCGTTACCCTGGAAATATTCAATACATAAGTCTTTAGCTGCTCCCCCCGAAGTCTCAGGGATAACTCATTGTTCCATTGAGTTGCCAGCTTCTCATAATCTACCTCGCCCAGCTGACCCCGCAAACATAAATGATAGTATTTGAGGGGGACTGCCGATTGCGCATCCAAGGCAAATAATTCAAGCAGCTTTTCCCACACCACAGTGGACAGGGAAGCGGACGGGATCGACCGCACATAATGTTGTAGCTGGAGCCAGGCAAAGGAATCACCCGTTACCGTCCCAAATTCCAGTCTCCACTCATCCAACGTCCTCCTCTCGCCATCCTCTGTATATAACTGATGTAGATAGTGCGCACCCCTGCCTCTCCAAGCCACAAACTGGGCCGATGTCGAGCCCGGGGGAAAATCTGGATTGCCCTGCAGAGGCAACAAAGGAGAGAGTCTCGAGGATAGCCCGAAGAAGCGACACACCCACATCCACGCCCGTCGCAATGGTAAAAACAGAGGCGCGTATGGCCCCAATGACCGGCACCCGCGCGACCTTGCATGCAACCAAGCACTAAAATGCATCGGACTCAACAACAACTTTTCCTCCTCCGACAGGGTGAAGTGACTCGTTCCTCTGAACCAGTCCGAGATATGCCTCATATTTCCAGCCACCGACAATAATTTGACGTTCAATAATCCCCAGCCCCCCTTACTCTTTAGCCGATAAAGTTGCAACGCTGCCATCCGCGCCCGCTTGCCCTGCCATACGTAACGTGCCACCAGCCGGGTCACCAGCCGCTCATCCTTCCAACTGAGCATCATCGGTACCATTTGTAAAATATAAGTCCATTTGGGCACTAACACCATATTAAATAGTGCCACCCTGCCCAAAGCCGACAACGGCAAAGACTGCCACACCCTTAAAGAAGCCCTCGTACTCTCCCGCAATGGCTCGACATTCAACTCATAAAGCTGATTTAAATCCCCTGAGATCTTCACTCCTAAGTATTTAAGTGGACCTGATGTCCAGGACAAGGGGAACTCTCCCTCCCACCGGCTTCGTATCTGATCTTGAATTGGGAACGCTACTGATTTTTGTAAGTTAAGGGTGAAACCAGAAAAATAGCTGAATTCTTCGATTTCACTCAGAAGGGCAGGGACCGATCTTTGTGGATTCGTCAAGGCCACTAAAATATCATCCGCAAAAGCTAATGTTTTCATTGAGAACGACGAGAAGTCCACACCGCTAACCTCTGGATCACCCTGAATGGATCGCAACAATGGCTCCAGGTATAAAAGAAACAATAGAGGGGACAAAGGGCAGCCCTGTCGGGTTCCACAACACACCTCAAAGGGGGCGGTACGCATTCCATTCACCACTAGCGATGCACTAGGCTTTTCATAAAGCGCTTCTACCGCTTTTCGAAACCATCCCGTGATCCCAATAAAGTCTAACATTGCAAATAGATAGTCCCAGTGCACCTTATCAAACGCTTTCTCCGCGTCTAGGCTAACTAACAGCAGAGGCTCGTTGACTACCTGGCTCCGGGCTATTGCAAGGCACACTTTCCTCACGTTCAATGAAGAGTGTCGTCCTCGGACAAAGCCTACCTGCCCTTCCCCAATCAGCGCTGGTATGTGTGGAGCTAATCTATCCGCAAGGATCCTGGCTAAGATCTTCAGATCCACGTTTATCAGGGAGATCGGTCTGTATGAACCCGGCAAGTCTGCCGGCCTACCCGGCTTAGGTATCAGGGTAATCAAGGCATCGTTCGAATACTTGGGAAAGGAACCCTGGAACAGCGATGCTTCAAAATAGTCAAGCAATGGGCCTGCAATTTGTGGGAGCATACATTGATAGAACTCAGACGCATAGCCATCAGGCCCAGGTGCTGTGCCCCTTTTTAACGCCTTGATCACCCGCTGAATCTCTGTCCCCTTCAGAGGGGCATCCAGCTGAGCTACGACGGAAGCCAAGAGGCGGGGCATACCCGAACCCTCCAAGTATTCTCTCATCGAGGGTCCCTCTTGAGGGGCTGGCGATGCGTACAAGGCAGCATAATAGTCATGAAACAACTTCGCTATATTCGACGTCTGCGTCTCCTGTCGCCCATCTGGTGCTGTTAATGACGGGATAAACCGATTGCCCCCCCAGGTTTTCACAAGCTGCGCCAACAACCTGCCCGATTTGTTCCCAAAGCGATGAAACCTAAAGGAGCGGTAAAAAAGGTATTTCTTGGTACGTTCGTGGATGAGGGCGTTCAGCGCCGCCAGAGCCGACAACATCTGCTCTTGACTCTGTGCTGAAGGGGCTGCCAGATGTGCTCGCTTCGCTTCCTGATATATCCGCTCAAGCCGAACCAAACCCTGTGAGATTCGCCTCGAGCGTGCACACATATATGCTATTATATCCCCACGCAACACCGCCTTGGCAGTGTCCCAGTATAACCTAGCATCTGAAATATGGGAACCATTCGCATCAGCAAAGAGCGACCACTTTTTCTGCAAATATTCCTTAAAGTTATCATCTTCTATCAAGTATGACGGGAATCTCCACAATCGCTGTCTCAGCCGCTCCTCACCCAGATCCATGTCTACCCAAATCATTGCGTGGTCCGAGACCTCCATCGGGCCAATTTACGATCGTACCACCTGTGGAAACAGGGGTGCCGACACCAATATGTAATCTAGTCTGGACCAAGTACCATGTGCTCGTGACAAGTGAGTGTAGTCTCGGGCACTGGGATTGCACAGCCGCCACGGGTCTACCAAATTTAAAGCTTGACACAAGTAGGGTAAGCCTTTCCCCCCTCCCATTACCGTTCCCGAGGACTGGGCCGAGCGATCCTGAAGAGCATCCAGCACCTGGTTAAAATCGCCCACCACTACCCAAGGTGCTGATGCATGTTGTATTCCCAGGCGCACCAGGTGCTGGAAAAATGAGTGGTCGTACAAATTGGGTCCGTAAACATTTAGTAGATAGAAGTCCTGCCCCATAACATTCATCTTCAATAAAATATAACGACCATTCCCATCGCGTGACACCACCTTGACATGACCTTGCATGTTTTTGTGTACCAATACCGCTACTCCCCCCTTTTTACCTGTGGCTGACGCAAAGAAGCAGTCCCCCACCCATCGCTGTTTTAATTTTACATGTTCTACGTCAGATAATTTAGTTTCTTGTAAACAAGCTATGGAGGCATTGTGACACTGAAGAGCCGCTAAAATTTTTGTGCGCTTAATAGGAGAAGTGATGCCACACACATTCCAAGATATTATTCTAGGCAGTGGTAGCTTAGCCAGGATCTCGGATCTGCACTTTAACAAAGACCCAAGCTCTCTGATGGTCCAGAACTCCCGGGCGCCCAGCCTTCGCCCTAGAGCCCAAAACCCTGACCTCTCTTGCAAAAATCTCTCTTACCCCACCAGCCCCCAACACAACACTAAAACCTCCATCAGACACCATGGAATACACGAGACCCAACTGCCCTTCCCCCCTCCCACAATCCAACCCCCCACCCCCCCTTTCCCCCATCCCCCCCCTACCCCTCTCAGAACCATTCCTCTCCATGTAGCCACAGAGAAGCCTGTCTGTGATCACTCAATGATGCCAGGAGGAGTCCCATCCTCCCTCATAACCAATGCATGCCCATTAGCCATGCCTAAAAGTGTAAGGCACCCTCTTCCGTTTGTTACACACAACCCTCAGCTCTCCCAACATTCACCCTACCTATGTTGCATAATTCACTCTTTATTGTCCCCGCACACCTCACTCTACATACACCACCTCTGCTCTCTGCCCCGATCAGACCACATTACACCCTTACACTTAACTTTACACACTATCAGACACTCATTCACCCCCCCCCCCCCACGTACCCACCCCCCCAAAAATCTTTAAGGTGCAGTAAAAGAACTCAGGGGAAACAGTGCCACAAAAGTGTCCAAATACAAGTCTTTCTCTGTCATTACCAACTCCTCGGGGCAATACGCTCAATTTCTTTAATCCGGTCACCGTTATGGCCTCTCCGAGCTCACTCTCCTGCCTCTTGCTGCTCCGGTTCTCCATTGAGCCAGGACATCGCACTCTCCGGTGTCTCATGCGAGCGCCACTGTCCGTTATGCAGAATCTTTAACACCGCTGGATAACGAACTTGAAACTTGTATTTCCTCTCAATCAAGCGCGTGCAAACCTCTGCGTACCGGCGGCGCTTCGCCGCAAGAGCCGCCGAATAGTCTTGATAGACTCGCACCTGGGCTCCCTCATAGCAAACGTCCTCCTTATGCTGGCGATAATACTGAAGAAATGCTTCTTTCTGAGCCGAGTTGAGGAACTTCGCTATTACTGTTCTAGGGCGTCTTTCACCAGCTCGAGCCGCTCCCAGGCGATGCACACGCTCGAGCTTGACCGGGTCCGTCTCTTCATCTCTCACCACCATCGGGCTCATCCAACTCTCCATCACCCGACGTAGGGATCTCTCCGGAACAGTCTCAGGAATGCCTAGGAAACGAAGATTATCGCGCCGAGACCTGTTTTCCAGGTCCTCTAACTTGTTCTGCTGTTCCACCACCAGCTCTTGGAGTCTTGTCAGTCCCGCGCTATTCCCCTGGGCACCATCTTCCAGATCTGACACGCGGCACTCTAATTCTCCCGTCCGCCGGGATAAGTCCGTCGTGATTTGTGAAATACCGGTCAGCTGCTCCGATAGACGTTGCAGGCGCGGTTCTAAAGCAAGTACCACCGCGTTAGTCAATTCTGCTATAGCTGCCTCGGTACAGGTAAGCTGCGGGACCTGTCCCTGGTCCGCCATCTTGTCCTCTGCAGCTTTGGCTCTATCTGCCCCTTTTTTAGCCGTTTTTGCAGCCATTCTGCCTTTCGGCGTGAGATATCTGTCCATATGCTCCACCAGGTTTCACTCCAGACAAAAGGCAGGCCAATTCGGGTCTTTCAGTGTCAATTCCAAGGGATTGAGGATGGGACCCTCGAGCAGAAGGCAGAAAACACGTCTGCCTCCTCTCACTGCATCACGTGATCCCCCTATTCAAAGTGATTTAACCAGACAGGAAAAACTCCTGCCCATTTAAATTAACTGTGCATGCAAGCTGCTGAATATAGGAAACTCACTAGCCATGTGGAAAGTGGGCTGGTGAGGAGCGGTATGGGATCAGAGGCAAGGAGGAGCTGATAATTATGTGGGTGCCAGCAATATTCAGTGCCTGTCACCGTATAGCTAACCGGGCATGTAGGACCCAGGGGTGTAGCCAAACCTCGAAGTGAAGGGGGGGGGGGGTCCAGAGCCTGAAGTGAGGGGGCACATTTTGGCCCACCTCCTCGCCGCAACGCCACATACCTTGGCTGATGGGGGTCCCCCACTCCCGCCAGCTGAAGGTTTCTCCAGCAATGATCTCCTTACATTGCCTGCCTTGCTTCCCCTTACTTGCACATGCTCAATTTTAATGAACTTGAGCACGCATGAAGTGCTGTGCATGCTCAGTTTCAAAATAAAACCGAATATGCATGTGATGAGAGGGAAGCAGAGCAGGCAATATAAGGAGAGCAGCACTGAGGAACGCTTCAGCTGGCAGGGGTTGGGGACCCCCATCAGCCAAACCAGGGGCCCTGGGTCCATTTTGGATCCCCCCATGCCCCCCCCCCCTGTTGCTACGCTACATACAAACAGTCCAAACTTTGCCTGGTTAGCTATGTGGGTACCAGCACTAAATATAGTTCAAACAGAAAAAGAATAAAAATAAAAATTAGAGAACCAAATACTCAAATCAAAAAATAAACAAACTGCGACCGATATCAGCATCCAAAAATAAGGGTACACCTCAGAAATAAAATGTGATGTGAGTGGTCTCTCTCAGTATTTTCACTGTGGTTTGCATAGCCCTCGGTCATAGGCATCAGATTTGAACTGAATGAGCCTATGTTGGCTTTCATTCAAACACCACACACACATCCTAAAGTGTACCACATTGTGTGATTGTGCCAAAAGACTGGACACTAAATAATCAGTTCAATAGCTTAAATAACTCTCGAGTACTTTAAAATGTCCCATTCAAGATAATGTAAACGTTATAATGTCCATCCAGTGACTCAAATACTCGAGTAATTGTCTCTCAAAAAATATATGTAGATACTCAATGAAGCACTTATCTGGACACAGGGAAGCAATCAACAAAGCTTTGTTTCAGATGTAAAAATCCTTAAATCAGGCACCTTACAATCCTCTGAATTTTCAGAGAGAGAGAAGAAAGTCACTGTGGCATAATGACTTCAAAATCACGGGCCTAAATATAGGCCAGCAGCCACATAATTTCCTGGTCCTGGTCTATACCGTACAGTGTCCTCCCCTCCAGTGGCGTTCCTGGGGGGGGGGGGGCGGTGGGTGCGGTCAGCCCCGGGTGCACGCTGCTGGGGGGGTGCCACGCGCCTATCGGTGCCGCTCGTTCCGTGCTTCCTCTGCCCCGGAACAGGTTACTTCCTGTTCCGGGGCAGAGGGAACATGGAACGATCGAAGCCCACAGGCGCGCGGCACCCCCCCCCCCCCCAGCAAGTAAAAATGCACCCGGGGGGACGCATCGGCAATCCTCCCCGGGTGTCAGCCGCCCTAGGAACGCCACTGCTCCCCTCCCTCATCACAATTGCAAGGTCCACTTCCCAACCCCTCAACACATTCCTGCCTCCCTTCCCCCCTACACACAATCATTGGACCCTGCTCCAAGCAACATGTTCCTGGTCCCTACCCCAACACATTCCTGAACCCTTCCCATTCCCCCAAATGTGTCCGGGTAGCAAGTTCAGCGATTTGAGTTGGGGTGGGAGAGGGACCCTGCAACTGTGTTTGATGGTAGGGTGGGATGGGTGTGTGTGTGTGCACACTCTGCTTATGTGGGTCGCGACTGAGTATCAGCCAGAACTCGCATAAATTCCAGACGCCCACACAACTCTAGTCAGACACTGCTATTCAATGCCAGTACCTGGATATGGCCCAGCATTGAATAGTGGGACCTAATTTAGTTGGTGATGGTCAGCATTTAAAACAAAACAAAACTCAACAACAACAACAAAAAACGCTGACCACAGCTGGCTGAATATTGACCGGATTACATTTACCAATATTGCTCTAAAGGTCTGTTTTCTTTCAGCTTCCTTGGCGGTTCACAATAAACATAGCCATGTTAAAACAGTACACTATACATGTAATTTAAAACAGTAAACACCAGTACCTCATATTTATTTATTCTCAAGTCTTTTTTTTATGTCTTAGTTCTATTTAATTAGGTTTTAACATTTTGCTTTTTTGTTTATTTTATTTTGTTACTGACATTCTCTGCCTTGTTTTATTCCCCTAAATCTCCTTCCACATTCTAGTTTCTGCTGTATTTTATTTATTTATAGCATTTGTATCCCACATTTTCCCACCAATTTGCAGGCTCAATGTGGCTTACATTATGCCGTAATGGCGATCGCCATTTCCGGGCTGAGAGTTACAAATGGTATTGCATTAAGACATACATTCATGATAAAGTAGAGTACATTATGGTATTGCATAGAGGTTCCTGAGTTATAACATGTTAGATAATCAACTATAGAGAGTTCATTTTCAACATGAGAAATAAAGTGGTAGTGCATATTGCGTAGCTTTCAATTAGTAGCAATGAGGTTAACTAGTCAAGTGAAGAGTTCGGTTTTGTCTAGATGGTGTAGAGTCTGATTGTTTCGTATTTAGGATGGATCGTTATGGTATGCCTTCTTGAATAGGTCAGTTTTCAGTAGCTTTCAGAAGTTTGTTAGGTCGTGCATTGTTTTTATGGCCTTCGATAGTGCTCATACATTTTTGGAAGTAGATCATGGTAGGTCACATTCAGGTACTTCTGTATGTATATTCTCTGTGTATCAGTGTGGTTTGGCATTCTAGTTAAGATGAGCCCAGCAGCATCAAGATGAAGTAGGAAACTTTAAGCACTAGCTCTACCTCAGGAATTAATATATAGATTAGAAAGATAATGGACTCTATGGATGTCTGTGTCCCTTAGCTGCCAAATGAAGTGTCCAATTTTCTTTGGGAGTATTTCAGTTTAATATGCCCTCAGAAAAGCTCCTCAGACTGGGGAGATTGAGGGAGTTGTTTTGAGCTGGTTCTCTTCCTTTCTTGACAGAAGGAAACACAGTAGTGCTGGGGAATGGTGAACCACAAGGATTGGTATTATCTGTATAGCATCTCTGTGTATGAAGATTAGAGAAAACCAATTTACTTACCTGTAGCAGATGTTCTCCCTGGACAGCAGGATGCAAGTCGTCACAGCATGGGTGACCATCACCAAAAGATTGCATGAGTGATGCTACTTCAGCTTCGTAACGTGGAGGGGCATAATCGAACGGGGGTGCCCATCTATAAGGGCACCCATCTCTAATGACGGCCCCGTAAAGTGGCGAACCCGACCATATTATCAAAACAAGATGGGTGGCCATCATTCATTTCGATAATATGGTTGGGGCCGGCCAAATCTCAACATTTGAGCTGCCCTTAGAGATGGCCGACATTGGTTTTCGCCGATAATGGTGGCCATCTCAAACCCGGCCAAATCCTAGCCATTTGTCATGGGAGGAGCCAGCATTTGTAGTGCACTGGTCCCCCTCACATGCCAGGACACCAACCGGGCACCCTCGGGGGCACTGCAGTGGACTTCACAAATTACTCCCAGGTGCATAGCTCCCTTATCTTGTGTGCTGAGCCCCCCCCCCCCCAAAACCCACTCCCCACAACTGTACACCCCTACCATAGCCCTTAAAGGGTAAAGGGGGCACCTACATGTGGGTACAGTGGGTTTCGGGTGGGTTTTGGAGGGCTCCCATTTACCACCACAAGTGTAACAGGTACGGGGGGGAGGGGAATGGGGATGGGCCTGGGTCCGCCTGCCTGAAGTGCACTGCAGTACCCACTAAAAACTGCTCCAGGGACCTGCATAGTGCTGTGATGGAGCTGGGTATGACATTTGAGGCTGGCATAGAGGCTGGCAAAAAAATGTTTTTTATATTTTTTTTGGGTGGGAGGAGGTTGGTGACCACTGGGGGAGTAAGGGGAGGTGATCCCCGATTCCCTCTGGTGGTCATCTGGTCAGTTCGGGCACCTTTTCAAGGCTTGGTCTTGAACAAAAAGGGACCAAGTAAAGTCGACCAAATGCTCGTCAGGGCCAGCCTTCTTTTTTCCATTATCGGCCGAGGATGGCCACCTGTTAACCACGCCCCCGTCCTGCCTTCGGTACACTGCCAACACGCCCCCTTGAACTTTGGCCGTCCCTGGATGGAAAGCAGTTGAAGCCGGCCAAAATTGGCTTTCGATTATACCAATTTGGCCGGCCATATGAGAAGGCTGGCCATCTCCGATTTGTGTCGGAAGATGGCCGCCCTTCTCCTTCGAAAATAAACAGGATAGTAACATAGTAGATGACGACAGAGAAAGACCTGTACGGTCCATCCAGTCTGCCCAACAAGATAAACTCATATGTGCTACTTTATGTGTATACCTGACTTTGATTTGTATCTCTTTTAATAAATTACAAGAAATCAGGAAGAACAAATCCAACAAACCAAGTTAAACCTAAAACTCACTATAGTAAACTTGGGTTCAGAATAATTTATCTTTTTATATATATATATATATATATATATATATATATATATATATATATATATATATATATGTATGCACGTTAAAAAAATGCTAAAGTGTTATAAAATGTTTTAAATGTGCTCAGACCATACCGTTTACACCCATTATATCCCCAAGAGGAATATGTGGTGGTGTCACAATGGAACCATCATTGCACATGTGATGTTCCACCTCCTAATATTTGTGTATGTACATACAGCTGAGCCCAAGTAGATCTTAATATAATAATATAATAATATTTAATGTGAGTAGTTTATGACCTATACATATGTATTATAGATATACGCCATACATCGGTGATTAAGATCTACTTGGGCTCAAGCTATGGGACAAGAAACTCTCTAAAACTATTCTTCCCATCCTACAAAGAATTTCACCTCAAAAGACCTCTCTCAAACTTATTCTCTTACCGAGCCACCAAACTCTGGAACTCCCTGCTGACACCAATACTCAACATCAACTGTAACACCCAATCCCATAAAGCCTTAAAATCCATTCTATTCAGGAAATATGTACTGCCAAACTCTTTGTAAAACTGTTTTTCCAATATGTCACTCTAAAAAAGTCTCTAACATCAAACTGAAGTGTCCATCTCTGTAATACTGATCTCTTTACTCTGTAATCCGCTGCAAACCTATCGAGGTGTGAGCAGAATATAAGCACCTGGTAAAGTAAAGGAGAAGGTTCTAGTCCTTGCTAAGCTAGGAAAGCTTTTCCCTGGTGAGCTCCGTCGGTGACATCGAGTTCTTAGGGTGACATCTTGCTTGTTCTTAGAAGTTTCTCCTGCTATTCCTTTGCCAAGAATTTCAATTACAGTTTCTCTGGGAGGGGATGTTATACCATTTAGTGGGGTAGTGAAAATTCGGGGGGGGGGGGGGGGATGTTAGATATCAAGGTATCTACCTGTTAGGGACACTCCTTTTCTTGGAAATGGTGGTACAGACCTTATTATTGTAATAGTGTGCACTTGGGTTTATCAATGTGAATTATGGAGCTGCAGCTAGTACAAAATATGGCCATTAGGCTAGTGGGGAGGATTACATAAGTACATAAGTGCATAAGTAATGCCATACTGGGAAAAGACCAAGGGTCCATCGAGCCCAGCATCCTGTCCACGGCAGTGGCCAATCCAGGCCAAGGGCACCTGGCAAGCTTCCCAAACGTACAAACATTCTATACATGTTATTCCTGGAATTGTGGATTTTTCCCAAGTCCATTTAGTAGCGGTTTATGGACTTGTCCTTTAGGAAACCGTCCAACCCCTTTTTAAACTCTACTAAGCTAACCGCCTTCACCACTTTCTCCGGCAACGAATTCCAGAGTTTAATTATACGTTGGGTGAAGAAAAATTTTCTCCGATTTGTTTTAAATTTACTACACTGTAGTTTCATTGCATGCCCCCTAGTCCTACTCCACTCATTATTTTATATACCTCTATCATGTCTCCCCTCAGCCGTCTCTTCTCCAAGCTGAATAGCCCTAGCCTCCTTAATCTTTCTTCATAGGGAAGTCGTCCCATCCCCGCTATCGTTTTAGTCGCCCTTCGCTGCACCTTTTCCAATTCTACTATATCTTTCTTGAGATGCGGCGACCAGAATTGAACACAATACTCAAGGTGCAGTCGCACCATGGAGCGATACAACGGCATTATAACATCCTCACACCTGTTTTCCATACCTTTCCTAATAATACCCAACATTCTATTCGCTTTCCTAGTCGCAGCAGCACACTGAGCAGAAGGTTTCAGCGTATTATTGACGACGGCACCCAGATCCCTTTCTTGGTCCGTAACTCCTAACGTGGAACCTTGCATGACGTAGCTATAATTCGGGTTCTTTTTTCCCACATGCATCACCTTGCACTTGCTCACATTAAACGTCATCTTCCATTTAGCCACCCAGTCTCCCAGTCTCGTAAGGTCCTCTTGTAATTTTTCACAATCCTGTCGCGATTTAACAACTTTGAATAACTTTGTGTCATTAGCAAATTTAATTACCTCGCTAGTTACTCCCATCTCTAAATCATTTATAAATATATTAAAAAGCAGGGGTCCTAGCACAGACCCCTGAGGAACCCCACTAACTACCCTTCTCCATTGTGAATACTGACCATTTAACCCCACTCTCTGTTTCCTATCCTTCAACCAGTTTTTAATCCACAATAGGACATTTCCTCCTATCCCATGACCCTCCAATTTCCTCTGTAGCCTTTCATGAGGTACCTTGTCAAACGCCTTTTGAAAATCCAGATACACAATATCAACCGGTTCCCCTTTGTCCACGTTTGTTTACTCCTTCAAAGAATTGAAGTAAATTGGTCAGGCAAGATTTCCCCACACAAAAGCCGTGCTGACTTGGTCTCAGTAATCCATGTCCTCGGATGTGCTCTGTAATTTTGTTTTTAATAATAGCCTCTACCATTTTCCCCGGCACTGACGTCAGACTCACCGGTCTATAATTTCCCGGATCTCCCCTGGAGCCTTTTTTAAAAATCGGCGTTACATTGGCCACCCTCCAATTGCAGGTTAGGAATCCTGTTACCTCCATGCTGCATACTCTCTACTGGTTACTGATGCAAATACAATGTCAGTTAGATGTACTGGTTTGGGCTTTTAAGGCATTGTCAGGAAAGGCTCCACTATGTTTACAAGAACTGTAAAAATTACAAGTCCCTTCACGAGCTCTGCCCTCTTTAGGGGAGAACAGACCAGTAGGCTTGAAGATGGGCTTTTTCTATGGTCGAACTCACTACCACAGGAAATTACAAAGATAATTTAAACCTATTGTAAACAGATAAAAGTGTGGTTTTTAAACAACTATTTTAAAACCCATGATGGGGGAGGGGAGGGCAGAGAAGACTGTGTTTCTTGTGGTGGGCTATGGATGTTCAGAGTAGTTAAGGGTGAATTTTGTACCATACTGATGTACTATTTTGTTGTACGTGGCTTCAAGCTTTACACTTTAGTGTCTAACAAATGTAATAAATGAAATGAAAACATCAGTACTTCGGAGCCCACTTAACAAATCTACTGCCAGTGATAAAAAAAAAAGAAATTCATTATTCAAATTAATAATGCTTAGCTAACTTCAAATATACTTGTAGGACAAACTGTATCATCCAGGGTTCTTGGAACAGCGAGTGAATAACATCATGAAAATGACTCTCCCTGTCTGCATGCTTGATCTTACTGAATACTATTTTCACAGTATGTTCCAGTCCTTGTGATCTCTTTAGGTTGTGGTTTTGCTGTAAGCTGCCAAGATTTGTAGATAAACAAAATATACACAAAGTGTGTGAATGCAAATGCAATATACGTGGAGGCTAGGTGATTAATGTAAAGTGAGGTAGAGTCTCATATATTTGACACAAAAGTATTTTCTCACTCAATAGGTGAATAACTGACTCATGTTCATTGCTTAATCATTGACTCAGCCTCCACCGTCCTCTTCTTGTCACTAATTTATAACTACTAGTGGGTACAACTCTCTCAATGTAATCAAAATACACACAACACTTATCTTAGGCAGGTTGGTGCACTCTTAAACCTCGACAGGTCCCCGTTTCGTATTGACTTTATTTTGCTTGTGATTTTTTATACTCGACAGAGTGAAGGCGCAAATTTGTTTGGCAGTAATACTTAATAAGATTTGTAAATAGGCAGGATATAAGAAAGTTTTTTAAAAAATACTAAGATGCACTAATTTCTTGGGTGAATGATGGTTGGAGAGGGTTAAACATGTCACGGATATTTATTTATTAACCGCCTTTATGAACAGATTTACCCAACTGCATCACAACTCTATTTGTATTTCTTTGGAATATTTTTTTAGATTTTCAAGTAATTTTTCCCAAAGAATGCACAGAACTGCTTAGAAGCATCACAGATACAATTTTCCACTAAGCTGCCTTGTTATCAAGGTACATAAATTCTTTCATATCTTCTCCTTACAAAAAAGTGCTTACCCATATACTTTAAGGACAATTCTATTATGAGGCACCTGAGGTTAGGGACCCCTTTGCGCAAAAAGCACTGTGTTTAAGTGCCCTATGCACAATTCTATGAGGGCACATGTTAAGTACTGGAACATGCAAATGCAAAGAGGCAAACACATGGATGGAGCATGGGCAAGATGCGCACAGCTTACAGAATAAAGTTATGCGTACCCTTGCCGCATTTAGGCACACTCAGTTACACCAGCTCTAAGGCTAGTGTGCGTGCAGGCACCCAAATTTAAGGCACACCAATGCCAGGTTACCAATGCCAGGTTACTCCCCAAGTGGCATCAGGGCAGCTACAGGAGGTGCTGTCTTTTAGAATGGCCACCTTTGCCTTTGAGGCTTCTGCAGGCAGAGCTGAGGAACTGGGGCAAAACTACATTTGTAGATTTGAAAATTCAATGTGCAGTGTTCATTCTCTGACCTAACCATGCCCCCGCCCCCCTCTTAATACAATACAATATAGCTTCTGGTCCGCATATACTGCAAGGCTCAATGTGGATAACAAGAGAAGAAACCGGACAAACATCGGGAAGTACAAAGCACCTTATGACATACCAAAAAATAGTATGAAAATAAATATCTTGGTTTAAATATTTCCAAAAAAGATAGGTCTTTAAACATTTTCTAAATGCTAGATAAGAACCTATTTTCCCTTTGGCAATCTGTCGCACCATGGAGCGATACAAAGGCATTATAATGTCCTCATTTTTGTTTTCCATTCCTTTCCTAACAACGCCTAATATTCTATTTGCTTTCTTAGCCGCCGCAGCACAATGAGCAGAAGGTTTCAACGTATTATCAACAACAACAACACCTAGATCCCTTTCTTGGTCGGTGACTCCTAATGTGGAACCTTGCATGATGTAGCTATAATTCGGGTTCCTCTTTCCCACATGCATCACTTTGCACTTGCTCACATTAAACGTCATCTGCTGTTTAGATGCCCAGCCTCGTAAGGCCCTCTTGTAATTTTTCACATTCCTCCCGTGATTTAAATACTTTGAATAACTTTGTGTCGTCAGCACATTTTATTACCTCACTAGTTAACCCCATCTCTAGGTCATTTATAAATATGTTAAAAAGCAGCGGTCCCAGCACAGAACCCTGGGGAACCACACTAACTATCCTTCTCCATTGAGAATACTGACCATTTAACCCTACTCTCTGTTTTCTATCTTCTAACCAGTTTTTAATCCACAATAGAATACTACCTCCTATCCTATGACTCTCCAATTTCCTCTGGAGTCTTTCATGAGGTACTTTGTCAAACACCTTCTGAAAATCCAAATACACAATATCAACTGGCTCACCTTTATCCACATGTTTGTTCACCCCTTCAAAGAAATGTAATAGATTGGTGAGGCAAGATTTCTCTTCACTAAATCCATGTTGGCTTTGTCAGATTAATCCATGCTTTTGAATATGCTCTGTAATTTTATTCTTTATAACAGTCTCTACCATTTTGCCCGGCACCGACACCAGATCTCCCCTGGAACCTTTTTTAAAAATCAGTGTTACATTGGCCACCCTCCAATCTTCTGGTACCACACTCGATTTTAAGGATAAATTACATATTACTAACAATAGTTTCGCAAGTTCATTTTTCAGTTCTATCAGTACTCTGGGATTAATACCATCCGGTCCAGGAGATTTGCTACTCTTCAATTTGTCAAATTGCCCCATTACATCCTCTAGGTCTATAGAGATTTCATTCAGTATCTCCGACTTGTAGCTTTGAATACTATTTCTGACACCGGTATCTTTCCTAAAGCCTCCTCAGTGAAGACCGAAGCAAAGAATTAATTCTCTCCGCGACGGTTTGTCTTCCTTGATTCCCCCTTTTACCCCTCGGTCATCTAGCAGTCCAACCGATTCTTTTGCCGGCTTCCTGCTTTTAAAATACCTAAAATAATTTTTACTATGTGCTTTTGTCTTTAACGCAATCTTTCTTTCAAAGTCCCTCTTTGCCTTCCTTATCAGCGCTTTGCATTTGACTTGACATTCCTTATGCTGTTTCTTATTATTTTCAGTCGGTTCCTTCTTCCATTTTCTGAAGGATTTTCTTTTAGCTCTAATAGCTTCCTTCACCTCACTTTTTAACCATGCCGGTGTCGTTTGGTCCTTTTTTTTTTTTTTTTTATTAATGCTTTTATAATACATTTACAAGTCAAACATAAACTTGCATTGGTAATGCGGACCAGAATATGTAAAGAACATTAATAAATTAACCAGAAGAAATGATAACATTTTGTCCTCTTTAGACCACAATATTAGGAGGCCACCTGAAGGAAATACAACAGGAGAAGTTTAAAGCAAAGACATAATCAAATTATATAGCTTAGCACACATCTATCTATCTAGATTATATCGAACTAAATTACCCAGTAGCCAATTTTTTAATTTTAACAAATTCACTAAGATGTTCTGTTTGAAAAAACACATATTTTATCCCTAGGAATTTAACCACACATTTACAGGGGTAATTGAGGTAAAAGGATGCTCCCAGAGCTATAGTTTCAGCCCTAAGAGACAGAAAAGCTTTCCTTCTCTCCTGGGTTAATTTAGTTACGTCTGGGAACATCCATATTTTTTTTCCCAAGAAAAGTGAGTTTGCATTTCTAAAATAAAGGCGTTTAATCGCCTCCAGATCTTGTTCAAATACAAAGTTCACTAATAATGTCAGTCTTTCAGAGTCTTCAGTCATAGAAGTTTCTAGAAAATCAGTTAGATTCACAATATCGTCGTTTTTTGGTCGTTTGGGAGCCCCTGGATCTAACTGTACTTCAGATACTTTCTTTGGTTGTATATAGTAAATCTTGTTTATTAGTGGAAACATTTCAGGGGAATAATGTAATACTTCCAACAAGTATTTCTTAAATGCATCCAGTGGGCTAACTCCCAAAGACCTTGGAAAATTCAAAAAACGTAGTGTTAATCTACGATGAAAATTTTCAATCTGTTCTAATTTTCGATGGAGAAAGGTCCTATCTTTTACTGTTGTCACTTTAAATTCCTGTAAGTTCTTCATTTCTTGTTTTAAGTCCGACACTTGCAAATTAAATTCTTGCTTTGTATTTTCCATAGTTTTAGAAAGCAAATCCACTTTACTTACAAGTGATGAAATTTCTTTCGTGGAGTTGGCTACTGAAGTATCCAAATGCTGTAGAGCATTCCAGATACTCTCCAGCGTCACCGTCCCAGATCTAGAAAATGGAGCTCTATGCTCAGGAAGGGAAACTTCCTTTCCCTTCCCTCCGTCGGTTTTCGCCCCCTCCACTCCTCGATCCGTGGGGCCCTGTGTCACCACTTCCGGTCCCAGAGTTTCACGCTGGAGAGGGCGTCCTTCGGGTTGGGGCGGCGGTTTGAGTTCCGGGGGAGACAAGGTGACATCAAGTCCCAAGCCCCGAGGGTCTCCTTCCGACGAGGCAGCAGGGCTTCTCCCGGATATTGGGGTAGATGTAGTTGTGGCATATCGCTCCATCGTCTGTTGCCCTCCGGGGAGTCTAGGCTTCGAGGTCTCGCCTCTGACTAATCCCTTCCGCTTGGTATGGGGCATTTCGGATAAGGAGGTAACGTTATGGGAAACAAGTTTCAGGAGCTCACAGACCACAAACTAACGTGCCGCCATCTTGTCACGTGACCTCCTGTCCTTCTTTTTTAATACGCGAAATATATTTTGCGTGGGCTTCCAGGATGGTGTTTTTGAACAGCATTCACGCCTGATGTAAATTTTTAACCCTCGAAGCCGCTTCTCTAAGTTTTTCAGCGTTCTTCTCATTTTATCCTAGTCTTCTTTTACGCTAACATATTGGATTTCCTGTGTATACTTACTTCAAAGCTAATATCAAATTTGATCATATTATGATCACTGTTATCAAGTGGCCCCATCACCATTACCTCCCTCACCAGATCATGCACTCCACTAAGGACTAGATCTAGAATTTTTCCTTCTCTCGTCGGCTCCTGTACAAACTGCTCCATAAAGCTGTCCTTGATATCGTCAAGGAATTTTACCTCCCTAGCATGCCCTGATGTTACATTTACCTAGACAATTTCGGGGTAATTGAAATCAACCATCATTATCGTGTTGCCCAGTTTCTTAACCTCCCTAATTTCCGATAACATTTCTACATCCGTCTATTCATCCTGGCCAGGCGGACGGTAGTACACTCCTATCACTATCCTTTTCCCCTTTACACATGGAATTTCAATCCATAGGGATTCCAAGATGTTTTGTTTCCTGTAGAATTTTCAATCTATTTGATTCAAGGCTCTCCTTAACATACAATGCTACTCCTCCACCAATTCAATCCATCCTATCACTACGATATAATTTGTACCCCATTATGACAGTGTCCCACTGGTTATCCTCCTTCCACCTGGTCTCAGAGATGCCTATTAAATCTAATTTTTCATTTAGTGCAATATATTCTAACTCTCCCATCTTATTTTTTAGGCTTCTGGCATTCACATATAGACATTTCAAACTATGTTTGTTGTTCCTATTTATATCATGCTCAGTACTTGACAGTATTCATTTGCAATCTTTTGTCTGATCTACTACAGTCTCTTTTGCAACCTCACTATCGGGATACCCTATCTTCCCTGTTTTGGTGATATCTTTGAAAGATACCTTATCACGAACCATGCACTTTTGAGCGACTGTCAGCCTTCCCCCAGTTTCTAGTTTAAAAGCTGCTCTATCTCCTTTTTAAATGAAGATGCCAGCAGCCTGGTCCCACCCTGGTTAAGGTGGAGCCCATCCTTTCAGAATAGGCTCCCCGTTCCCTATAATGTTGCCCAGTTCCTAACAAATCTAAAACCCTCCTCCCTGCACCATCGTCTCATCCACACATTGAGACTCCGGAGCTCTGCCTGTCTCTTGGGCCCTGCGCATGGATGGGTAGCGCATCACAAAATACTACCCTAGAGGTTCTGGATTTGAGCTTTCTACCTAAGAGCCTAAATTTGGCTTCCAGAACCTCTCATCCACATTTTCCTATGTCATTGGTACCCACATGTACCAAAACAACCGGCTCCTCCCCAGCACTATCTAAAATCCTATCTAGGTGACGTGTGAGGTCTGCCACCTTCACACCAGGCAGGCAAGTCACCAGGCGATCCTCATGTCCACCAGCCACCCAGCTATCTATATGCCTAATGAAATCACCAACTACAACAGCTGCCCTAACCCTTCCCTCCTGGGCAGCATTTGAAGACATATCCTCGGTGCGAGAGGATAGTACATCCCCTGGTGGGCAGGTCCTGGCTACAGGAGTACTTCCTACTTCACCAGGGTGATGCTTTCCTTCTAGGAGACCTCCCTCCTCCAAGGTAGCAAAGGGGCTACCAGACTCTAGGTGGGACTTCTCTACAACATCCCTGTAGGTCTCCTCTATGTAACTCTCTGTCTCCCTCAGCTCCACCAAGTCTGCTACTGTAGCCTCAAGAGAACGGACACATTCTCTGAGAGCTAGGAGCTCTTTGCATCAGGCACACACATATGACATCTCACCAACTGGGAGAAAATCATACATGTGACACTCAATGCAAAAGACTGGATAGCACCCCTCTCGCTGCTGGACTGCTGACTCCATCTTAGTGTTTTTGAGTTTTTCAATCATTTAAAACTTGCTACAGTATTAAGGATATTAGCTTAATATAAAAATGACTTTTAGTTTATATAGTATATTGTGTGATTTATTTAGTGTTTCCTTCTTAGATGGTAATGAAATGTATTTAAAACTCTGTAAGAGCACTCCTTTCTTGTTACCCTAATTACAATAGAGGTGGGCGGGAAGACTAAACTAGATCCTGCAGTGCCTGCTAGAGGCTGTTAGTGCTGTGGTACAAAGTTCAAGTTTTAAAACTAAGGGGAAAGGACTATGGAGATTAGTTGATAAAATTTGCTTTTTTATATTTTTATTCTGCCTATCACTAACCTACAATTCCTACTTTAAACCAAAATCTTTAAGTTCCCAAAGCACAATGCAAAATAGTGTTCACTTACCAGAGAAATGTCCTCTTCTCTCAGAACTTCTCAGTTGGCTCAATAAGTCAATTAGTGTTTTTTAACAGCACTTAACAAGCAATAGAGCACTAATTAGAATTTAAGCACAACTCGCTAAACATATTCTGTAACACAGAATGCCTAACTGTAATGCGCACAGCCAAAAAGGGGCATGGTTATGAGCTGGGGGGGGGGGGGGGGGGGGGGGAAATGGGCAATTCATGGGCATTCCAAAATTTACATGCACTGTTATAGAAAATGTCCTTCTGCGCCTAAATCCACGTGCCGATATTTATGCCACATTTTCCTTGGTGTAAATGGATGCACGTAGTCTAGGCGCAGGGATATTAATTAAGCGTATTCTATATACCACGCCTAAATCTAGGTGTGGCTTATAGAATATGCTTAGGTGGAAATTTGTTCCATGAGGATATTTCAGGCGCCATACATAGAATCTAGCCCATGGCATCTAAAATGTAGGTGCGTCGGAATAACAATATAGCGCTATTCTATAAACTATGTCCACATTAAGAAACTGCATGATGGAATCGGTGTGCGCAACTTCTAAAATAGCAACTATGGGCAATTGTGTGTGCAAATGTTAATTGCTGCCAATTAGCACCAATTAACACCAATTTAAGGTAATAATTAGCTATCATCTCCAATTAATAGCCAATTATTAAATTAAGCTGTGTGTACAATTGCCCTCATTCTAGAACCTGTGTACCCAAATTTGAATGCTAGGTATAAATTTAGGTGTGCAAGTTTATAGAATCCGGGGGATAGTGTGTAAATGCAAGGGGGAGGTGTTCACATGAGTGAGGCTCCCACTTATACCACTTTGTTTTCTCTGATGAAGAGCAGTTAATCAAATATAAATCTTAAGCGTGTAATTTACAAAATGATTGCAGTTACACATTTCCCTGTCTCATTTAGGCACCCACACTCACACCAGCTCAATGAATGGTATAACTGTGGATGCATAAATATAAGGTGCGCTGTTGCTGGGTTACGGCACTATTCCGTAATGGAATCTGGGTGCCCAAATGTCGTTACATTATAGGCTCTCACTACATGTCCTCGGGGGGCCTGATACAGAATTGTTCCCATAGTGTCACTATATGCATATGTTTATGTACATAACATGGAAGAGACATTCCTGTGAGCAGGACAGCAGTGAGGTTGGCACTTATGAGCACGCTTTTTAAATATTTTATAATTTGTAGTTCTATTTTAATACCTGAAAGCGACAGCTTGTTCTCAAACTTGGGCACGGATAGCATATAAATGTCATCTTAAATTCTGCATTATAAAAAAAGTTATGCACACAAACGGCAGGTACAATTTTGTGTAGATACTTTTCCCAAGTTGATTTTCAAAGAGAAAAACAATATAAAAGTCTGTGGGTAAACGTTCCTGTGGACTTTATAATGTCGGTGCCCTTTTGGAAAGTTACCCCCTTAGTCTGGTTACAACAAACATAAATCAGCCGCCATAGTTAGCCTGTTTATATTTCACAATTAACCATATGTTGGATTGAACCAAGTTCTGATGCAAATTATTTTACCATCAGAAGGATGAGTGGACTGAATTTAACTCATCTGATTCCTCTAAGGGAATCTAAGTAATCTGAGCAATAGGGATATTTTTATAACAAGCAGGTAATGCAGGGAGAGCCATACAGTATGTCACTACCATCCCATTCCTTAGCTGACAGATGTCACAACACACCCTGAGGCACTCCATGTGGATAATTATGGAAGTAGAAAAAATGTTTTGCAATGCAGGGACACATACAGCAAAATAAAAAATAATTCCATTGATGGTTCCTGGTGACACCAGAAACCACAGGAATGATGATCAACCCTTTTGTGAAAGGTTACCAGTAGTCAGACTCATCTTTCCCGGTATCACTATTTGAAAACATCTTTCATTCTGCACTTTGTATGGATGAGAGATTCAATATGCAGTAAAGAGTGGATGGTGCCAGTGTTAAGCAAACTGCTTTGAGATATAGTTGTTTTTTTTTTAGTTTTTGAAAAAAAAAGTCATATTCAAATAAATACAAATAAATAAATAAATATTTCATCACACTAACTGAACAAAGTGGCCTGTATTGAATTGACCTGAAGTCGTCTATTCTGGCACTTTGGTGGAATATGGCTTTTGTTTTACACTGTTTACCCTACTATTACCATCATTACGTATCACTTTTTTAGGGCTAATATAACACTACAAATCCACAAAAGAGAATTTACCTGCTCCAATCAAGACAAATAGCATGGAGTTGGGACTTGGTGAAGGGAAAAGGGCAGAGATAAATGTGATTTGCCCATTCACAAGGAGGGGTGTATGGAGAAATGAGAGCAGAGAGGGAATGAGGAGCTGCTGAATGAATGCACTGGTAGGCGAGTATGAGGAGCTTGAACCCACTGTGGAAATGGATAGGAAGCCTATGTACCAGTTACAGATGTATGAAACACTAACATAAGAATAGCCATACTGGGTCAGACCAATAGTCCATTTAGCCCAGTATCCTGCTTCCAGCAGTGGCCAATCCTACTACTACTACTATAAATCATTTCTATAGCGCTACCAGTCGTACGCAGCGCTTCACAATTTAACATGAAGAAAAGACAGTCCCTGCTCAATCCAGGTCACAAGTACCTAGCAGAAACCCAAATAGAAGTAAAATTCCATGCCAATCCCAGGGCAAGCAGTGGCTTCCCCATGTCTATCTCAATAGCAGACTATGGACTTTTTCTCCAGGAACTCATGCAGTTGAATTTTGAATAGAGTGGAGGCGAGAGAAGTGGTTCACTGGGATACTATGAGGAGCAGGTTGCAGTAGTTCAAGCAGAGTGGATAAGAGTTCTGATAGTATGCGCAGAAAGGAAGGAATAGGTAAGAACAAAACATATATCATAAGTGTTATGGATGTGCATAGAGAAGTAAAGCAAGGGGGTCAAAGATAATCCCAGTGTTACCGGTTGAGAAAATGATGGTATTCCCCACAAATATAAAGAAAGGGGAAAATGGATTTGGGGGAGCTAAGGAATTTTGTCTGGCTACCTGAGAATATTTCTTAACAGTGTAACATAATATCCTATATAATAATTTGAACCTCCGTCTGGATGCCTGGGTTTGTAACACACTTCCCATTGGTCCGCCCTGGGGATGACGTCACAGGGCGGACCAATGGGAAGTGAGAGGGAAGGGAAGCCAGCACCAGCCACCGGAGGTAACTACAGAATCGCCCCCCCCCGAGTTCCAGCCCCCTCTCCTCTGAGTTTCATGACCCCCTACATCCCTCCCTCCTTCCACTCTCGTCCGAGTTCCACGCCCCCCCCTCCGAATTCCATGCCCCCCTACTTCCCTCCCTCCTTCCACTCCCGTCTGAGTTCCACGCCCCCCCTCTCCTCCGAGTTCCACCGCCCCGCGCCTCCCTCCCTCTCTGTGGCCTCCAAGTGGAAGCAGGACGTGTGCGGCTGCCTCTCCCCTTCATAAGTGCCGACTGTTCTTTAAAACGTTTTACCTCCTGGTCCGCCGGCAACAGTTAAGTCGAGCAGACACGGCACGGCGCTTCAGACTGCCTTCGCTTCTGTTTCAGCTGTGCCTCTGGTCCCGCCCTCATTCCGCAAACAGGAAATGAAGGCGGGACCAGAAGCACAGCTGACACAGAAGCGAAGGCAGTCTGAAGCACCATGCCGTGCCTGCTCGACTTCACTGTTGCCGGCGGATCAGGCAGTAAAAAGTTCGGTTCATAAGTGCCGGCTGTTCTTTAAAGCTTTTTACCTCATGGTCCGCCATCAACAATGAAGTCGAGCAGGCATGGCAAGGCGCTTCAGACTGCCTTCGCTTCTGTTTCAGCTGTGCCTCTGGTCCTGCCCTCATTCCGCAAACAGGCACTTACAGCCGGCACTTACGAATGGGATGGGCAGCCGCACATGTCATGCTTCCACTCGGAGGCCACAGACAGAGAGAGGGAGGGAGGGGGAACTGGAACGTGAGCGGGGGGTCCTGGAACTCGACTGGGAGGGGGGTCCTAGAACTGGAAGGGGAGGGTCGGTCCTGGATCTCGAAGGGGAGGGGTGCCTGGAACTCGGAGGGGAGGGAGAGAGGTAGGTAGGGGGGCATGGAACTCGGAGGACAGGGAGAGAGGCAGGTAGGGGGGCATGGAACTCGGAGGAGAGAGAGAGAGATGGAGGGAGGGAAGGAGGTAGGGAGGGGGCCCTGGAACCTTGCTAGCGCCCGTTTCATTTCCGTTGGAAACAACCCTCTTTTACTAGTGTGATAATAACACAGTATAAAATAAATTAAGCGCATACATTTGTGTGTCCACAAGTAATAACGTTTTCGTGAACTAATAGGTAATTATCAAATACTGTATCCTGACAGTCCAATCACAGTATCAAGACATCCCTAGTTACCTTAGTTAATTCCATCAGGATAATCTTGATTCATATAGAGATTCTATTACTGTTGCACCTGACCAAAATGAAGTTTTTGACTTGGCAGACCATCTGCTACATCTATTGTAACTCCAGGAGATGGGAATGACTCACTAATCTGAATTTTATTACCAAGCGTTTTAGTCTGCAACAAACTATGGTTATCCGGACATGTGCCACTAAAATTCTTGCAGACAGCCCATCACTATCCAGACAGTGGCAGGGCGGAGAAAAGATGTTCCGCCTAAATCTACAGCTAGTCGACTATCATTTTTAAATTTGCTATACTGCTTTTGTTGCAGGCAAATTAAACGGGTTTACAAAACGATGCTGGCTGTATGGTATGTACTGCAACATGGTACAATCACAGTTTGGCCAGTGACATTTTGATGTATGGACCATACAGCTGATAACGATTCTGAAAAATCAAGCAAGGCAGGCATGGCCGAGGATAACTGCCGCCAGGTTTACACATGGATGAGGTAAAAGAGGCTGGGTGATGGCTTTTTGGGCAATTTAAGTTTCATTGGGAGGGCAGCAGAGGCCCTAAATCAGATTTCATTTTCAATAAGTGAAACAAAGTATGGGGTGGGGAGGGGGGAGAACAATTTTAAAACATCTTTACCCCCAGTCAGTGCTATTCAGCCACTATCTGGATAACTATGCAAAAAGGCTATCACACCTTAAACGACAGAGCTATCTGGATAGTTGTACAATAAGGCTGTCCCACCTTAAACTGCACAGTTATCAGGACAGCAGCTGAACACCACCAACCACCTGTATAGCTAGCACTGGTTACTACTGAATGTGTATGTTCTGCACCACTGCTTCTGGATGGTGGACTTAATATATATGGACAATTTAAACAGTGCAGCCCGTATTTAAAACAAACACTGGCCATGGTATTTAAATAGTGACCTGTAATTTACTATTACCTACATTTGTGTTTTTCTGAAAGAGAAGAGTGTAAAGCTGTGACTGAATGGAAAAAACAGCATTCCATTAGCAGAATAGAAACAATGTAAAAGCTGTATAGATTAAAGTAAGCTTATGAAATATGTAAAAGTAGCTTTGCAAAATCCATTGCTCCAGAAGCATGACTAGTGAAGCAGGATTCACCAGTCTGAGCACTTCTGATAGCTGAGAGAGAAATACAACATGCACAAATCGATCCAAGTGCAAATCTCAAACCTTCCCACGCTAAGCAGCTAGTGATACAGGTTTGGAGTCCCCATGGCAGCCAAATAGGAGTGCCCAGAGCAGGGAGAGGGAGCACTTAGGAGATGGCAAATTTCCATGCTAGTTATTTGCTTTTGTGTATATGTACAGAAAGACTGCATTAAAAAAAAATCTCATACACAATACTGTAACCAGAATGTATGAAAATAAAATTTGCATACAAAAACTGGGCACAAACACAGGAGAGTGCACTACTTGCCATGTGCACAAGGGCAGGTGTTAGCAGCAGAATCAGTATTTTCTGCATAATTGTATTAGTGCCTGGAGGAGTTAAACGTGCACACATTATGCCCTGGATTCAATATATGGCGCCCAAAATTTAGGTGCACGCCCAAGTTGTGTGTGCATTTTAATTGAGTAACAAGCCATTAATTAGCAATAATTGGGCGCTAACAACCAATTACTGCAGTTTTCTAAATAGGATCTGCGCATGCATCTTGCTAAGTGCTATTCTACAAAGATGCACATGCAAATCTTTTAACGTGCAACTCAAAAGGGGGCATAAGCATGGAAGGGGGATAGGTGGGTCAGAGGTCTTCACTAAATGACCCAGAACAGGAAACAATGAGTGAGATGATCCTTCTGCATGGCACGGTTCTAAGTTTGCGGTAGAAGCTACGCGCTCAGCCATCCTGAATGCTGGGTTTGACGGAGCCGGGTCTAACCTGACATATTCCAAGTTTTATGTCAAAATTGCTTCAAGAGCATGTATTTCAAGTTGCATAGCTATACCAGTGCTCCAACCTAAAGTCCCCTACAACCTTGAGTAGGGGTCAATATATCTGGGTGCAAGAGGTCCTAAAGCCAAATAAATAGTACAATATTTGCAGGCATGTCTCTGAGTAAAGTGGAATAATATTCCTCATTGCGCTCCAGATAGCTGTCTCTGGTCATGAAGAGTATTTTCTTCTTCTGCAAAACATCACCTGATCATTTGCTTTTAAGACACTTGCTATTTGACTTTCTAGTATTTACTCTCAAGAAGTGGAGAAGCACTCTGATGGTTAAAGCATCGAGCTGACAATCAGGAAAACCCCTGCAAATCTATGTTGCTGCTCCTTTTTTTTTTGTTTTGTTACATTTGTACCCCGCGCTTTCCCACTCATGGCAGGCTCAATGCGGCTTACATGGGGCAATGGAGGGTTAAGTGACTTGCCCAGAGTCACAAGGAGCTGTGAGCTTGGGCAAGTCCCTTAACTTTTCATTGCTTGAGTGCCAACTTAAACTGTAACCCCTTCAAGATCAGGGAAATCCCTAGCATACCTGAATGTAACTCACCTTGAGGTACAACTGAAAAAGGAGATAACTAAATCCAAACAAATAAAAGAATTGGCACAAATAGACTCTCAGTGAGCAAGCAGACACAGAGGGAGTAATTCTCTACAGATCATCTAAAGTTTGCACCAGGATGATGCGTGTGAAGTGCAGGGCCGTCAAGAAACACAACCGGGCGCGGGCTTCCCCTCCCCCACACGGGCTGCCACCGCAACCCCCACCCTCTTACCTTCCTGTGTCTGCTTCTCCCTCAGTCTGTCGTCTCCTGCTCCTGTGTGCAGAGACCCAGGTCATCGCGTTAACGCAATCATCCGGGTCCTGGCACACAGGAGCGGGAGAGACACAGACCCGGAAGCAGGCAGGCAAGCAAGAAGAAGCTTCTGCTCCCTCGAAACCTTGCCACAGTTGCCCCCCCCCCTTGGAAGCTGGGCCTGGTGAACCTTGCACCCGTCTCCCCTCTCGGTGGCCCTGGTGAAGTGCAAATTCCATAACGTAAATTGTACACACAATTAATAGAATACTAGCTTAAGTCCAGAGTTACTCCCCTCTCTTTAAACACTCCAGCTCAATGGCTGTGCCTAATTGTAGGCAATTAGGTGTGTAATAGTGTTCTGTAACCTGTGAGTGCAAGGCACACTAATGCCCCTCCTAGGTCCACACCCCTTTCCAGCTGCGTGCTCTGGATTTTGCACGTTCAGTCTGCAGAATCCCCACTAAGCAGAGTTACGTGCATAACTGATTAGTGCTAATTTAACCAATTATAGCCTATAATTGGTTGTTCATGCTAATTAGCAGCTAATTATCACATGTAACTGACAGTATTTTATAACTTGTATGTGCAACTTTGCACACTAAGGGGTAAATTAAAGAAACGGTGCCAAAATTTAGGTGCTGGGATTATGTGAGCTGATCTCAGATTCTATTAACAGCAGTTCCGTGCAGAACTGCTGTTAATAGAATAGTTCCAATAACTGAGAACAAGATCGTGGTCTCAAAAATCTAAAAGGAAACCCTCCACAATAATAACAACCACAACAACATCATCAAACAAAGGTTCCTTAAAACTATATTTTGAATATTTTTGTGGACCATCAGAAAGTGGGCGACTCAAAACTTTCCAAATGCAAAATTTCCAAATACATAGTAACATAGTAGATGACGGCAGAAAAAGACCTGCACGGTCCATCCAGTCTGCCCAAGATAAACTCATGTGTATACCTTACCTTGATTTGTACCTGTCTTTCTCAGGGCACAGACCGTATAAGTCTGCCCAGCAGTTTTTCCTGCCTCCCAACCACCTGTCCCGCCTTCCATCACCGGCTCTGGCACAGACCGTATAAAAGTCTGCCCTCCCCTATCCTCGCCTCCCAACCACCAACCCCTCTTCTCCCCACCTGCTCTGCCACCCAATTGTAGCTAAGCTTCTGAGGATCCATTCCTTCTGCACAGGATTCCTTTATGCACATCCCATGCATGTTTGAATTCCGTTACTGTTTTCATCGCCACCACCTCCCGCGGGAGGGCATTCCAAGCATCCACCACCCTCTCCGTGAAAAAATACTTCCTGACATCTTTTCTGAGTCTGCCCCCCTTCAATCTCATTTCATGACAAATATTGGCAAATGTAAAACACTTGCACACCACACTCAAATTCTTCATATGCCAATATTTGTCATATATGAATAAACTTTTCTGTATATCTATTCTCCAGTCAATATAGAATTTCAAAATCTCTCATATAGTGCAAAAACACATCTTAAAATAGATGAAAGTAAGGTGGTGCCGCCTCTCATAGTTGAAGTTTAAAATAGATATTTCTGCCTGACATAGTGCTATGTTTCGCTGTCACAGCTACATCAGGATAATCTTTACTCATATCACTTTGGCACACTTAATGGAGACTCATTATATGAAGTTTATTTATATATGAAAAAATATGGACCGATGAAGAATTTGAATGTGGTGTACAAGTATTTTACATTTGGAAAGTTTTGAGTCACCTGCTGTCTGATGGTCCACAAAAATATTCAAAATATAGTTTTTAAGGAACCTTTGTTTGATGTTGTTAATAGAATAGTAGCATGAAGTCCACATCTACACACCTACATTAGGCGAGAGCACTTATGCCAGCTCGAAGGCAGAGGAAGTAGTCGTGCCTAGTATCTTGCCTCACCTAAAGCTCAAAGCGAATTACAGAGTTAAAAGATCATTACAAAACAACTCATTACATACTACTTACAACTACATTACACAGCTTCAACAAAACATTTCCTATAAAACCATGCTGTTAAATTTATTTTTTAAATCAAACATAGTAATGTATCTGATGTTACTCTGAAGGTAATTCATCCCAAAGTTTGGAACCTAGAATTTGAAAAGCTCCTTTATAGGTAGCGTGTAATTTAATCTTATTTGGTCTTTCCAAGAGACCTTGAGAGGCCGACCTACGATCTGTAGTCGGATTATATTGCTGTAATAGGCCAGATAAATATACTGGACCCTCTAAATGCAGAGCACTGAATACTAAACAGGGTAACTTGAAAAACATACTCTGTTCAATGGGTAGGCAGTTAGGCACAGGGGCGGTCCAAGGCAAGATGCTGCCTGAAGCAGGGATGAGATGCTGCCCCACCCCCTCCCCAGCGACGGTCTGGCAACTCCCCCCTTCCCCGAGTTTACCTTCTTTTTCCATTTTTCAAAAATCGGAAGTGGCGGCAGCAATTCCCATACACTACCGCCAGCACCGGCCTCTTGTCTTTACTGTGGCCCGCCTATCTGATGTAACTGCCTGTTTCCTCAGAAGCAGCCATAGTAGAGAAGAGGCCAGTGCGAGGACAGAATAAGGGAATCGCTGCCGCCGCTACCAACATTTAGAAAATGGAAAAAGAAAGTAAACTCAGGGAAGGGGGTGGAGGAAAGATGGGGAAGATAACGCTCCAGAAGAGTGCTGCCTGAGGTCTCCGCCTCAGTTGGCCTAATAGTAGGGCCACCACTGGTTAGGCACATAAATAATAGTATTCTGTAACCTGTGCAACCAACTACCTGACATACCCACCTCCATGCCCCCCCCCCCCCCCCCCAAAGCTCTGGAATTTGAGTTCACAACTTATTGAATAGCAACTAAGGGCAGTCATGAACGTAACTCCTATTCGGTGCGTATCACCCCCCAGTCAAGAGCCAATTTTGGAGATTGTGCATGCAACTGACCTTATTCTATAAAGTAAGTGTACAACTTCATAGAATTAGAGAGTAATCCCCAGATTCTATATAGTGCAACTTGAGCGTGCAAATCCAGGCATATTCTGTATTTGCATGCACAATTTAATTAGTTAACAAGCCAATCGGTGTTAATTGCCACTTAGCAAGCAATTGACATTAATTAGAATTTACATGCAAAACTGTTTAAGAGTATTCTATAATGTGATGCTCATAAATTCTAAGTCGCATAGTTGAAATGGGCCATGGCCATGGGCTTAAGAATGGGCGGGTCGTAGGCGTTTCTAAAATCTATGCACATGACGATCTACATACACTAAGGCATGAAAATTTTCACTAAGTTTTACTTGGTGTAACAGCCTGTGACTAAATTTAGTTGCGCAGATGGGTGCTCACGTGGAAATTTACGCTTATTCTATAAAGTACACCTAAATCTAGGTGTATGTTATACAATACACCTAGGCGTATCTTTTTCCATGCAGATTTTTCAGGTGCCATATATGAAATATAGTCCTAAGCATACAATTGTGAGCACAAGAACATAATAACCATACTGGGTCAGACCAATGGTCCATCTAGCCCAGTATCCTGTTTCCAACAGTGGCCAATCTAGGTCACAAGTACCTGGCAGAAACCCAAACAGTAGCAGGAATCCATGCTGTTGATCCCCAGGGCAAACAGTGGCTTCCCTTATGTCTATCTCAATAGCAGACTATGGACTTTTCCTCCAGGAACTTGTCCAACCCCTCTTTTGAGCCCAGAAACAAGTTTAAAGAATTAGGGGCTGATAAGCTTGGGAACAAGCAAGGACAATCATCTGACTGTGAAGCTGCACAGAAATATCCACGAGGTTTTAGTTCGGATTTTAGAGCAAAACTTTACCTCATTCAACACAGTGTGCTAACGTTTGACATGAATGAATCACAGTGCTTTGAATGTTATGGTATTACCATCTATCTTCCACAGTCAGCATCAGAAATGGTTAAAACTAAATTTATGTACAAAGGAGATGATCATTCTGTTACAAGCTGTTAATCCATTTCTCTAATCCAACTCATTCAGAGACACTCTGATGACCTTGGGCCATATGTACTAAACATTTTCTTACCAATACAACATGGGAGGGGGGGACCCTTTACTATATCTAGCACCACTCTTCAGTTTGGAAACAATGCAGTCTGATTGATTCAGTACTTTCAACAGTGCCAACAGTGACTTTAAGGTCACAACATAATACAAAAAAAATTTAATTTTATTGTTATGAACTATTTCTGATATACAGAACCTCATGGACAGAACTTTCAACAGTGCCATCAGTTTAAGATCACAAAATAATACAAAGAAAACTAATTTTATTGTATCAACTATTTCTGATATACAGTACAGTAGGGAAAGGGGGGGAAGGGAATACGACTTGATATACTGCCTTTCTGTGGTTTTTGCAACTACATTCAAAGCGGTTTACATAGTATATACAGGTACTTATTTGTACCTGGGGCAACAGGAGGGTTAAGTGACTTGCCCAGAATCACAAGGAACTGCAGTGGGAATCAAACCCAGTTCCCCAGGATCAAAGTCTGCTGCACTAACCACTAGGTTACTCCTCCAATCCTGGTGGACAGACTAAACTAAATCTCTTTCTGGAACAAAAAAAAAAGTCTCCCTCAGTCTCTCCAACTCTACATTTCAAGTCAAAAATTACATCTGTGCAAGAAATGTTGAAAAGTAATAATAGTGCAACAGTGTACAATGAGAACCTTCCAAATGTGTTTCAGTTCTCTGAGATCTGTACTAGATGTAAAACAAATGACAGAATATATGCTCTGTTAAAAGTAAATCTGGCCTGTTTAGTCAAAGTAGCATCTCTCATCAGTTTTTCCACCAAACAGTACCTGCTACATTACAGAAGCATGTTCAGTGTCTTTCTTGTGTGGGTTACCTGAGAAGGTCTAAAAATGACCTCGCATAGTGACTTCCAGTTTCATACTAAACTAAAAAAAAAAATACTTCTATACCGCAATAACCTTGTGGGTTCTATGCGGTTCACAGATAAAAAGAGAACTAGGCAGACCTGGAAAGCTACAATCAGAAGCAGCCAACAGTTAAAACAAAATGTAAAATGTATCCCACATTCAGACCCTCAATACAAGAAACATAGAAACCTGACGACAGATAAGGGTTGTACGGCCCATCTAGTCTGCCCATCCTCAGTAACCACTAACTCCTTTCCCTAAGAGATCCCAAGTGTCTGTCTCATGCCTTCTTAAACTCTGACACAGTCTTCTTTTCCACGACCTCCACCGGGAAGCCATTCCACGCATCTACCACCCTTTCCGTGAAAGAGTATTTCCTCAGATTCATCCTAAGCCTGTTTCCTCTTAACTTCATCTTATGCCCTCTTGTTCAAGAGGTTTCTTTCATTTGAAAAAGGCTTATCTGCTGTACATTAACGCCACTAAAGTATTTAAACATCTCTATCGTAGCTCCTCTCTCCCGCCTCTCTTCAACAGGCTCACGAACCTGTTGAGGTTCATGAGCCTGTCTCTATATGTTTTATGACCGAGACTGCTGACCAGTTTTGTAGCCACCCTCTGGACTGACTCTATCCTGTTTAGATCTTTCCATAAGTGCGGTATCCAGAATTGCACACAGTACTCTAAATGGGCCCTCACCAGAGACTTGTACAAGGGCACTATCACCTCTTTTTTCCTGCTGGTCATCCCTTTCCTTATGCACCCGAGCATCCTTCTGGCCTTGAACGTTGCCTTTTCTACTTGTTTGGCCAGGTCATCAGACACAATCTCCCACAAGTCCCACTCTTGTTTCGTACACAGAAGCTCTTCACCCCCTATACTGTACTGTTCCCTCGGGTTTTTGTGACCTGTGCATGACCCTGCATTTCTTAGCATTAAACCTTAGTTGCCAATTTTCGGACCAAGCTTCACTAGATCCTTCCTCATGCTATCCACATCCTCCAGGGCGTCCACCCTTTTACAGAGTTTGGTATCATCCGTAAAGAAACGAACCTTACCAGACAGCTCTTCTGTAGTATCGTTCACAAAGATGTTAAAAAGAGCCGGCCCAAGGACTGACCCCTGTGGTACACCACTTGTAACATCCTTTTCCTCAGAGCAAACTCCATTTACCATTATCCACTGTCTCCTTCCATTTAACCAGTTTTTAATCCAGTCAGTCACTTTAGGTCCCATACTGAGAGCACTCAATTTATTTATCAATCACCTATGTGGAACCATGTCAAAGGCAACTATTTGGAACTTCTTGAATAACCATTTTCTATTTTCAAAGTTTCTGTTTCAATCTTACTTTGCTCAGATTATCTTGTCAATAGTTATCTCTCATGTACCATAGCTGTCAGACAAGTATGCTGATGTCATCACTTCCTTTCTTTTGTTTCTTATCTGTGTGCTGTTCCATTTCAGAAAGGTCATTGAAGTAGGCATTGAGACATACATGTCAGTGTGTCCCAAATTTCCCCAGTATTTAGAACAGAAACTGCTAAGGTAGAACCTGAAAACCTGACTGGAAGGGTGCCTTCAGGACCAGGTTTGAGAACTACTGGGCTAGTGCTTAGCTCAGTAAGAAAACATATAACATCGTATTATTTATGTCTTGAGTTTTTATTTTATGATTCATTATTGTATTATACATATGTTTTGCCATGTGTTAGTTTTCTTATTATATTACACATACATTTATGTTTTTACAGTATTGTCTGTATTGGACCCCTGAGGCAGGCAGGCGTACCCACTGAACGGTCTGGTGCTTAATAAAGTATATCTGTATTGACACTCCCTGTGTGGTAGTCAGTGTGATATCCTCTACTCTACTACTACTATAAATCATTTCTATAGTGCTACCAAACGTACACAGTGCTTCACAATTGAACATGAAGAAAAGACAGCCCCTGCTCAAAAGAGCTTACAATCTAAATCAGGAGAGACAGACAGGACCAATAAGGATAAGGGTGAGACAGACAGAAGGACACATAGGGAAAGGGACTATTGAAGAGAGGAAGACAAGATAGAGGTTACGAGCAAGTGACAAGTTAGGAGTCAAAAGCAGCATGTTAGGCCTTTAGCCGGGATTTGAAGGCGGCCAGGGATGGAGCTAGTCGTAACGGCTCAGGAAGCCCATTCCAGGCATAAGGTGCGGCGAGACAAAAGGAACGGAGTCTGGAGTTAGCGACGGAGGAGAAGGGTGCAATTAGGAGAGATTTGCCTACTCCTATGCACATGTTCCACCCACTGGTACAGCCCATTTGCCGTTATGCACCATGCAGCTAGTATGCCAATTTTATAGAGTAGCATCTTGCAAATACGTGCAGAAATGGCATTTTGTGATGTCATTCTTGTGCATTAAGAAAGCCTATTCTATAAGGGGTCCTTGTACCAAGCCACACTAAAGTGTTTTTTGTAAGCTGCAGTCACTTTTAGCGCGGTGGTAAAATGGCCACGCACTTATTTCCCAGTTGGCACATGGCCATTACTGTGGGAGCCCTTACCGCCACCTATTTAGTAGGTAGATTGGCTCCTGTGCTACTCAAGCAGCACACAGTAATGTACCCGTGCTACCTGATTAGCGCAAGCACACCTACTCTCTGCCCCCAGACACATCAAAAAAAAAATATATATATTTTTTTTTAATGTGGTAGTAGCACACGTTGATGGCCAAACTACCGTAGAACATCTCAGCATGTCCCGTGGCAGTGCTCTTTTACCATGCAGTAGGCATGCATTCGTGCTTACTGCGGCTTAGTAAAAGGGCCCCTAAGTTAGCATGTGCAACTAGCACCTAAATTTAGGAATTCCCCTTGTTTCTAAAGGTGCCACCAGACTTTTGCCTTTTTGTTGCTATGGGCTAAAATGTTTCTCTTCAGTTTGCAGCCGCTGGGACTGCAATCAGGAAATATTTTAGTGATTCATTTTCTCGGAATAATTGCTGTAGTTTTTATTGATTGCTCTCAGTTTTCCCAGGGCTGAGTTGTACGTTACTTCAAGAGGGTCTGGTTCTGTGGTTTTCCTTTTTTGCTATTTTAGTAGCTTAGCCCTGAGTGTTTCAAGGCAGGATATGATGTTCCTAAAGATGATTTTAGAGCTGAAGTGTCTATCCCTGTATTTTGAGTCAGAGGACATATTGTGTGACTTCTTCATTTTATATGAAAGCTGGATGCTGGAACTATGAAGGTAGCTGCATCTGTCAGATTTCCAGCACATTTCACAGGACCTCACAGTTACCCACAGAGTAAATGGGGATTCATTTATGCCCCTAATACAGGATATATTATTCAAAGCAGAAAATGTATAGAGGGATGATACATGGGCAAAACCGAGTCACAAAATCACATATCACAAAGAATAAGGGAACATCTCTGTGGAGGAACAGATCACAGCATCCATGACCTTATGATCAGGATACTAAAAGGGAAATTCAGAACAATCCAGAAAGGCAAGACATGAAGTTAAAATAATTAAACATTTCGGGACTCACAAAACGACTTAACAGAGACCTGTTTTTTCTATAACTACTTCACTATACTGTAAAATCAGAAATTCAGAACAATCCAGAAAGGCAAGGCACGAAGTTAAAATAATTAAACATTTCGGGACTCACAAAACGAGTTGAGACTTGTTTTTTCTATAACTACTTCACTATACTGTAAAATCTTATCAACAAAAATATGTTTCACTGTGAAAATACTGATACAAAATCAAGACTGTTAAAATGAAAAGAAGAATTATAGGGGCTTACAGTTCTGTTCTAAATTTTCTTTGTGTTATGGTGAAAAGAAAAAAACAGTCACCAGGGACCACAAATTTCAAATCTCTGCTAGGAGACTTTCTAAAGCTCACAATGGATCACAACTTGTAAGCTTTCCCCTATATACATAAAATTGGAAACATGAAACCTCCTTTAGTTAAAATATGTTTATTAAACAAACACATTAGCTAACATGTGTCCTGTTACATACTATTCCTGTGTCTAAAAGCAGCCAACGTTAGCATTTTACTTTAGCATTACAAAAATACTCTCGAGCCACACACACTCACTCAATGCCATCCCTTCCTACAGAACCCAACAGACTCCTTAGGGTGTGCTATCCTTTAATACAGTTCAGCACCATCCTCCTAGTCCTCAGGGTAAGTGACTGGATAGATGGTTTCCCAGATTTCTAGGAATTTTATTCCGCCCATAAAGGTTTCCCTTGTGTAATCCCCTATTAGGTTGGGAATTACTAGCTGAGTAAAATCCCTTTAGAGAGTCACTGGGTGGAGTGACTGGGAGGTCCCCAGGTGGGAGGAAGCCCAGCCCATGGGGAGTGGCTTTGGAATAAAATGCAGACAGAAAGTGCACTGAAAGGAAGGGGAGGTGGAGTTAGCTGATAATAGTTGCCCTTGGGGGAGGAGAGGAGGGTTTGGTTAGTTTTTGTTTGCTGTTGTGGGCCTTTGGTTGCCTGCAAACCAGTGGTGTAGCTACGTGGGGCCTGAGGGGGCCTGGGCCCCCGTAGATTTCAGTCGGGACCCCCCTCCCGCCGCGAACCCTCCCCGCCTACCTTCCGTTTTGCTGGCGGGGCACCCCACTCCCCGCCAGCCGACGTCCTCTCCGACCGTTCTACTGCAGAGAAAAGTCTTCTTCCTTGCATGCTGACATCCACAGACGTCAGCATGCAAGGAAGACTTTTCTCTGCAGCAGAACGGTCGGAGAGGACGTCGGCTGGCGGGGAGTGGGGTCCCCCGCCAGCAAAACGGAAGGTAGGCGGCGGCAGGGGAGGGTTCGCGGCGGGAGGGGGGTCGGCAGAGACGGGGGCGACAATGGCGGCGGGGGGGGGGGGGCTAAAATGTGCCCCCTCCCCTCGAGCTCTGGACCCCTCTCCCACGGAAGTCTGGCTACGCCCCTGCTGCAAACCTTTGCCAAGTGACCCAAAGAGGGAGAAGGGGGATGCCATTTAAAAGAAGTGAATCCATTAGCTAAGGACCAGGAGAGTTGCTGCAAAGAACAGAAGTACCTGTAAAGGAGAGCTCTGGGTGAGCAGTGAATACACCCAGCCCAGGACAGGAGCCAGAAAGTGCCCATCCCGTAGTCAGGGTGAGCCAACACAAAGGTCACCCTGGGTGGAGGTCAGACCAGGAAGGTCTGAACCTGAAACATAGGAGCAGAATCTTTGGAACACTATCTTTGTGGATAGGCAAGGTCAGGAGCCTGTACAAAGTGCAAATAATCCTGTTTCTGAGTACCTTGTAAAATATACCCTAAGAGAGGAGAATACAGAAGTTCCCCTGGGGAATATTGGAAGTACTTATTTCAAAATTGCACCAACTTGTGATGGAGAGTTTATGCAGTTGGAATGTTCCTGTGGTTTCAAGTTGATGAGTAAACTAAGTTTAAGCTGCTGCCTACAGAGTACTGTTATTGGAATAGACTGTGTATTGATGTTCCCTCAAGACAGCCTATTTTTATTGACAGCCTTGCTTCCCACAGGGGTCTTGTACTTTCAGATTCCTGGGAAGAAGAGGGTAATCTCATCCTCTAACACTTCTTTCCCCAGGTGGAGGCACCGCGCACCAAGTGAGTGAAGGTCCGACGGAGTCCATCCTTCGCAGGGGCTCCAGCCTGCTTGGACACTGGACTAGATAATGGCACGGGACCCTTAGTAACCGCGGGGATGAGGACAGGAACAGATCCCACAGGGGTGGGGACAGGGACAGAGTCCACAAGGATGGGGACAAACTTTGTCCCTGTGTCATTTTCTACTTTGAAACCTGTTAATGAACTGGACTGTTATTTATGTTTGAGTGATGCAGACAATTTTGATTTTTTAGAAAAACAAGGAAACATGCTGGCCACAACTAGCAAAATTTGCATGGGGGGTCCTGTACATCCTGCTACCAGCACATCTTCTAAGAAGACATCTTCTATTGCAGGAAGGACTGTGGAAGACAGGAGAGCTAGACTGAATCCTGAAATTGTTGATGACTTCTTATCATCCACAGATTAAAAATCATTAACGGTGCTTCATAGGGCATATTTCTCTCCTCTAGGGCATACAGAATGGGTTGCATTTTGTACCCCTGGACATTTTAACAGGGTGGATTAAGATTCCTTGGGGTAGTAGAAATCAGTTACTGGGGGTTGGACGGGTAGAGGGTAGAGGGTGGAGGTGAGGAGGGTTAGCTGCTTGCTGTTATTATTGTTTTCTATTGTAATTTGTACACAATAGAGTTCCCTTTTATACTTTAATAAAAAGATTTAAATATAAAATCATAATGGTTTGAGGCTTCTGCAGATGAGGACAGAGCCCGTGGGGACAGGGCGGGGCCAGAGACAGAACCTGCGGGGACAGGGTGGGGATGGAGTCAGAGCCCATTGGGATGGGGCGAGGACAGGGACAAACTTTGTCCCCTTGTCATTCTCTACACTGGACCCAGAAGTGCCCAGGTAAAGGGGCATTACACATGCTTCCATCTGCATTAGACTAGGGTACAAGACTTTAGACCTACAATATTCCCTAAGCACTTGCATCCCCCTCCTCTGACCCCCCCCCCCCAAACATCAAAGGTCATCCAACACAGCCCCATCGGGTCTTTTGACAAACTGATGTAACACATCCCAGATGGCACTGGAGTCTGGATCTAAATGTGGCACTACAGCGGGGTTGTCACCCTAGAGCTGCAGGTTGCACTCCTCCCCTACTCCAAGTCAAGGTCCTCCTGCTGAGTCCCGGAATCGGAAACACTGTTCTTGCTGGAACTCGTCGCTATGACAACACTTAACTGACATCCCCCCCCCCCCCTTCCTCAACATTTCTTCCCAGGAAAGGCGGCCCTTCTCAGGAGCCAGAGTGGTCGCGTCCTTCAGTCCCCCCCCCCCCCCCCCGTGTCAGCCAGAGCGTTACACGACTAGGAAACGCGGATGAAAGGGGTGGGACGGGTATTTCCTGCAAGTCTCACGAACACCCCAGTGCCAAGACAGCGCGTGGAAACCTCCCTTTCCCGAGATCCACGTGCAGGATTTACGGGGGACGCGCTTGCCGCTCGCGCCCCTCACTAGCTCTTTCCCCCGGGCCCGCGCGGAGGCCGTGCACGCGCCAAAGGAACGGACGGACGGACGGACGCACTTTAGGCACTTACCTTTGTGGCCGCTGCGCTTCCCTTACCCGAACGGTTCCTGTACTTTGCTCGCGGAGAGCCCTTTTCTTGCAGACTGAATAAGGGGAGGAGCTGACCTTTGCCGTCCCATTTTTCACTTGCATTCCCCATCCCGTCCCGTTTCTCTGAAATCATCGGAGGTGGTGATGAAAGGATATTACTATGTATATATTCACTTCTTGGGCCTTTTGCCAACGTGTAGGAGTGCACAACGAACAATGTAGCAAAACTGAGCCTCGTTCTGTTGCTGTGCTGCTACTATGACATCCCCAAGTAAGAAATAAGGGGCTTCTTGGGTACAAAATGCAATCTGCTAATACTATATTAACCCTGTAGATAACACATTGAGTGAAACTTAACCTTTCGAAAGGTCACGCCTCAGTGAATTGGGTTAGTCTATGCCTCCCGCCTCTGCCAATTTGGTTACTCCAGACTAAAACGGCTACCCTTTTTCAAGTTTTTTTTATATTAACACCATCGCTGCCAAGATGGGTTTTTTTTTTAAAATATAATTTTCAAATCACAGCGACTTAGTCTTTCAGTGTACTACTGGTCTGGAGCCTCCGAAGGTAGTCTTTGTAGAACCCTCACTGTCCTGGGTGATGATGGGTGCCTCCACCCACCTGGAGAAAGAGGGGTTAGCGGGTGGGATTACCCTCTGTCTCTGTGGTGCAATTGGTTAGTGCGGTTGGTTGCTAACCGAAGTAGGTTGTCCTATTTTACAGTGAGGGGTAGCCTAATGGTTAGAGCACTGGGCTAAGAACCAGGGGACTCAGGTTCAAATCTCATTTCAGTAACAGATCTGAAGGATAGCCTAGTGGTCAGTACAAATCTACTTCATACATAGTAACATAGTAGATGACGGCAGAAAAAGACCTGCAAGGTCCATCCAGTCTGCCCAACAAGACAACTCATGTGTGCTACTTTTTGTGTATACCCTACTTTGATTTGTACCTATGCTCTTCAGGGCACAGACCGTACAAGTCTGCCCAGCACTATCCCCACCTCCCAACCTCCAGTCCCGCCTCCCACCACTGGCTCTGGCACAGACCGTATAAGTCTGCCCAGCACTATTCCCGCCTCCCACCACCGGCTCTGGCACAGACCGTATAAGTCTGCCCAGCACTATCCCCTCCTCCCAACCACCAGCCCCACCTCCCAACCACCGACTCTGGCACAGACCTTATAAGTCTGCCCAGCACTATTCCCGCCTCCCACCACCGGCTCTGGCACAGACCGTATAAGTCTGCCCAGCACTATTCCTGCCTCTCAACCTCCAGTCCCGCTTCCCACCACTGGCTCTGGCACAGACCGTATAAGCCTGCCCCGCACTATCCCCGCCTCCCAACTTCCAGCCCCGCCTCCCACTACCGGCTCTGCTATCCAATCTCGGTTAAGCTCCTGAGGATCCATTCCTTCTGAACAGGATTCCTTTATGTTTATCCCACGCATGTTTGAATTCCGTTACCGTTTTCATCTCCACCACCTCCCGCGGGAGGGCATTCCAAGCATCCACCACTCTCTCCGTGAAGAAATACTTCCTGACATTTTTCTTGAGTCTGCCCCCCTTCAATCTCATTTCATGTCCTCTCAATTCTCTTTGGGTTTCTGCCAGGTATTTGTGACCTGGTTGGCCACTGTTAGAAATCATTGGTAACCATTAGCAGTGTTGCCAGATGGCAAAACTTTTTCCAGACCAAAACTAGCACAATATTAGTATAACTATTAATGAGGTCAATATTAATAAAGCCAGCATGAATATGAATAAGGTAATCATAATCATCATCAGCATGATCATAATCAGCAGCAGCATAATTGTTACAAATTCATAATCCATCCACCCTTCAAAAGGAGCAAGCTTCCACCACAAACCATCTGTCTTTTGATCTAGGCACAGGAAAAAAAAAGATTTTACATGTTCCCAGGTTTCAATCTAAATCATGTTTGATGTGGGATAGAAATGTTATAAATAAATAGAAACTCTGAATGTTGAGCACCTGATTCTCATAACATGTTGTCTGTTTTAGTGGCACTTTACCAGAAGAAAAAAAATCTCTGCATGAATATAACAGTGCTAGGGCATTCCTATAACCATTCTCTCCAAATGACAAACTGATTACGAATTACTACTACTACAAATCATTTCTACAGCGCTACCAGTCGTACGCAGCGCTTCACAATTGAACATGAAGAAAAGACAGTCCCTGCTCAAAAGAGCTTACAATCTAAATCAGGACAGACAGACAGGACAAATAAGGGATAAGGGTAGGACAGACAGATAGGACACATAAGGAAAGGGGACTATTGAAGAGAGGAAGACAAGATAAAGGTTACGAGCAGGTGACAAGTTAGGAATTAAAAGCAGCATCAAACAGGTAGGCCTTTAGCCTGGATTTGAAGGCGGGCAGGCATAAGGTGCGGCGAGATAAAAGGAACGGAGTCTGGAGTTAGCGATGGAGAAGAAGGGTGCAATTAGGAGATTTGCCTAGTGAACGGAGTTCCTGGGAAGGAGTGTAGGGAGAGATGAGGGTGGAGAGGTAGTGAGGGGCAGCAGAGTGAATGCACTTATAGGTCAATAAGAGGAGTTTGAACTGTATACGGAAATGGATAGGGAGCCAGTGAAGTGACTTCAGAAGAGGGCTGATATGGGCATAGCGACTTTGGCGAAATATTAATCGTGCAGCAGAATTTTCAACAGATTGAAGAGGAGAGAGATGGCTGAGTGGAAGACCTGTGAGAAGCAAGGTGCAGTAGTCCAAGCGAGAGGTGATGAGAGTGTGGATGAGGGTTCTGGTAGCGTGTTCAGAAAGGAGAGAGCGAATTTTGGCGATATTATAAAGGAAGAAACGACAGATTTTAGCAATCTGTTGAATATGTGCCGAGAAGGAGAGGGAGGAGTCGAAGATGACCCCAAGGTTAAGAGCAGATGAGACAGGAAGAATGAGCGTGTTGTCGACAGAAATAGAGAGTGGGGAAAGGGGAGAGGTTGGTTTAGGTGGGAAGATAAGGAGCTCAGTTTTGGACATATTGAGCTTCAGGTGGCGGTGAGACATCCAGGCAGCAATGTCAGACAGGCAGGCAGATATCTTAGCCTGGATTTCTGCCGAGATTTCTGGTGTGGAGAGGTAGATCTGGGAGTCATCAGCATAAAGGTGATATTGAAAACCGTGGGCTGAGATCAGAGAACCAAAGGAGGAAGTATAGATGGAGAAAAGGAGAGGTCCTAGGACAGATCCTTGAGGTACACCCACTGAGAGTGGGATAGAGGAAGAGGAGGATCCACCAGAGTATACACTAAAAGTACGCTGAGAGAGATTAGAAGACAACCAGGAAAGAGCAGAGTTCTGAAATCCAAGTGATGACAGCATGCCAAGGAGTAGGCTGTGATCAACAGTGTCAAAAGCAATAGAAAGATCGAAAAGGATGAGGATAGAGTAGAGCCCTTTGGATTTAGCCAGGAATAGATCATTGGAGACTTTAGCAAGTGCTGTTTCAGTTGAATGAAGGGGGCGAAAGCCAGATTGGAGTGGATCAAGAACAGCTTGAGAAGAAAGAACGTTGAGGCAGCGACGGTGGACAGCACATTCTAGTATCTTGGATAAGAAAGGGAAGAGGGAGATGGGGCGATAGTTGGAAGGAGAGGTAGGATCCAGAGAAGGTTTTTTGAGGAGTGGGGTGACTACGGCATGTTTGAAGGCATCAGGGACAGTCGCAGTGGAAAGTGACAGATTGAGGATATGACAGATGAAAGGAGTGACAGCAGGAGAGATAGTGTTAAGTAGATGAGTGGGGATAGGGTCAGTGAGGCAGGTGGTTAGTTTTGAGGATGAAAGAAGAAGTAAAGTTTCTTCAGTGATTTCGGAAAAGGAAGAAAAAGAGGCAGGGGTAGGAGGGTTGAGAGTGGACTAAGGGAAGAGGGGGTGGAAGAGAGCTGGTTGCAAATTCAAGTTTAATCTTGTGAACCTTATCGTGAAAGTAATCAGCCAGAGTCTGGGGAGAAAGTGAAGGGGGAGTTGGAGGAGAAGGCAAAGGAGAGAGTTTAGCGTGTCAAAGAGTCGTCGAGGGTTCGAACCAATAGAGTTAGTCAATTGGATATAATAATCCTGTTTGGCAAGTTGGAGAGCAGATTGGAAGGAGGTCAGCAAGAATTTGAAGTGTATGAAGTCAGCATGGGCACGAGATTTAAGCCAAAGGCGTTCAGCAGAGCAGGCACAAGAGCGTAGGTAACGGATAGTAGGGGTCAGCCAAGGCTGGGGTTTATAACAAATTACTACTCTACCTATGAAAAGTTATTCCTTTATACTTCCTCTGTGTACATCCGTATGCTGCACAAGCTGGCATGTTTGAAAATATAAGTGAGATTAAATAAATATGTTACAGCAATAAAGCATGACAACGTGGATGCAGCAATTGCAGCTCATAGCTGGGCTCCCTCCCTGAGTCCACCTCTGCTCCGACTCCCTCCCCCTTCTCCTGGACTCACTGCGCCTTTGTCCTGTCTTCTGCCTCCATCCTCCTCTCTGGTGGCAGCCACGGGTGATCTCCCTCTCCTGATGATTTGCTCTCTGACTCAAAGAGCAGATCAGAAGGGGACCCGACACCAGAGCCAACACTGACCAACGTGTCTCCTGAGGCTTTGCAGCCACCTTGCCTGTGCTCCGTTCATGTGGCTGCTGCAGTCGGGGCACAGAGACCACATGAAAGAAAAGAAAGGCTCGCACCACTGCAACTTAAACAGGGCCAGATCTCACCTCCTATTAGTCTAATTAGGACCAATAGGAAGGCAAGCTGTAAAGGAGCAGCCAACCCGCAGGCTGCGGTGATTAAAAATCGCCCACTGTAGCGAGTGGTGGTTATTTTTGTGGATGCAAGAGGGAGGGAAGGTGGGGGAGGACAGGAGGGAGGGTATAAACTTTACAAAATGTTTGCTATATTTGGTTCAGGGTGTGGTTTCTTTTTCTGGGAAAGTGGGTCAAAGTACTGCCACACTGTATTTTATTGGCTTACCTTACCAACTATTGACGGGGATGAGAGCTGGGCATCCCGAGTTTCTACATTGATAATTTTTTCTTCTTTATGCTTTGGTTCTCTTTCTTAGCAGTAATCACAATGAACACCATATGTAAAATAGTCTCCTGGAACATGGGGGGGGGGGGGGGGGGGGGGGGCATATCCTCTCCAATAAAGTGGTCCAAAAGTTTGACAGCACTGAACTGGGTGTCACATACCTGAGACATCAAGGATGGAGTCAAGCCTTCTCCCCTCAGACGAACTTAATACTTCCCTTCTGACTTCTACACTTTGGACGCGCCCACACTTTAGCATGCCTACTCTGACGTCAGACGCCTTCACTTTAAAACTAGGAGTTTCCCTCCTCTCTTTGCCTCAGCTACTTCTTCCTAGACCTGACCTTGCTGGATTGCTGCCTGCCCTGACTCTGTGCTTAGACCTGACTTTTGCTGGATTGCTGCCTGCCCTGACTCTGTGCCTGGACCTGACCTCTGCTGATTAGTTTGTCTGTCTCTGTCATCTCCTGAGTCCTGCTGTCATCCCACTTCCAAGTCCTGCTGGCCATCTGAACCCACGGGCTCAACCTCTGGGGAATGGTGGTCGCCGCGGGTGAAGTGTGGGGATTTCTGACTGCTGATCTTTGGATCGGCACAAGGGCTCACTCCATTCCTGGACATTGTGACACCGGGGAAGGGCAGATATAGCCTGCATACATTATGCTGATCCCCAAGAGAGATATTTACTCCTTAAAATGTGGATACTGAGCAGGGAACTGTACCTATTAGGCGTATGTGGGCCTACCCCTTTCAATCTGGAGTTTTACCTGGAGCTGTTGCGTTGTTGCCATATTTAGGAAAACCTCTTATAGTGGTTTTTGAGGCGATACGTTCCTCAGAGTTCGGAGTTGAGGTTGTCTCTGATCACACTCCAGTGCACTTAGTTTTGGAGGCCCCTTCACACTTCCATGCAAATCCTGGATGGCATTTCCTGACGTACCTATATCATAACGCTGACTTCCGAGAATACTTGCACAAGAAGTGTAACAACTATGTGGAGCAGAATCAACAACATAGGGAAGACCCTATACTTTTCTGGGATGCGGCAAAGCAGTGATCAAAGGAGAGGTCATAGCATATAGTAGTGCGCGGCAGTGGGAATTTTGCATTTGGAATGCCCGCTTAAGAAGGTTCAGCGAGCCTATGTATGAAATCCTACCTAATAGTGGAAAACAGTTTTTATGTCAACTCAAACCGCCTTGAATAGTATGTTACACGAGTACACCCAGCAAGGTATGGTATACTTGTGTAACATACAATGTCTACTATTGAGATAGACATGGGAGAAGCCACTGCTTGTCCTGGGATTGGTAGCATGAAATGTAGCTGCTATTTGGGTTTCTGTCAGGTACATGTGGCCTGGAGTGGCCAATGATGGAAGCAGGATACTGGGCTAGATGGACCATTGGTCTGACCCAGTATGGCTATTCTTATGTTCTTATAAATACAGTCTTAGCTAATCGTTTGGCGACTTTCCTTCCTACTTCACTGGGGAAGGAACAGGTGGGATTTGTGAGAGGGCGGCAATCTGTGCACAACGTAAGGAAAATTATAATGGCAATGTCTTATTGCCGATGTCAGAATCTTCCAGCATTAGCTGTTAGCCTTGACGCAGAGAAAGGTTTTGACACCATTGCCTGGACACATGGGCAGTACTTACCAAAATGGGATTCAAAGGTTGGTATTACAATGCTATAACTGTCCTATACAAGGACCCTTGGGCACATCTTTTAGTCAATGGGGAGCACACAAGGTCCTTTTCTGTTCAAAGAGGCACCAGGCAGGGGTGCCCAGTGTCCCAATTGTTATTTCTTCTTAGCATAGAGCCTTTCTGAAATGGTTATCTCTGGGGTTACCATACATGGGCAGGAGGTGAAGTCCCTTGCCTTCGCTGATGAACTGTTCCTTTTATTGTCTGATCCTGGACGGTCGCTTACCAAACTTTTACACCTCATTCAGACTTATGGGCAGTTTTCGGGGCTAAAACTGAATCTTCAAAAGTCTGAAGCAATGCCACTTAGCCCTCTAGTCAAAGATCATTTCAAGGCCCATTTCCCTTGACATGGGAATTGCAGCAGTTAAAGTATCTAGGTATTTATTTCCTAATGGATCTCTTCTCTGTACCACAAGAATTTATCCCCACTATTAGAAGAGACTTTGAGGAAATTGCAAATGTGGACCGTATGTACTCACTGTGGGGTTATATTCATTTGTGAAATATGATAGTGGCCCCACATTGGCTTTTCGTATTTCAGTTGTTCCCCATTATTTTTGGGGGTGCAGGAACAGTGACGGCTACACTGTCTTATACAACGCTATCTGTGGGGGAGGAAAACATCCTAGATTGTCGATGGGAATTCTGCAGAAACCCAAATTACATTTGACAGTGGCTACTAGCATGCATCACATGTTTAATTGGCTGCTGGGAACAAATTACTGCTCTGTCCCCACTTTGGAGGTGGGGATGTTACCTGGGGTTCGTATGAGTCATATATTGCTTGGTACCCGCCCATTCCCAGGAAGAATTTATAAACATTGCCCCGGTGACTCCGTATATAATGACTTGTGATAACCCGGTATTTTCCCCAGCTCAGGGACCGGGCACCTTTTCTCACTGGACTACAAAGGGTTTTAAATATTTTTCTCAAGTGATAACGGAGGAGGGCAAGCTCAAGCCCTTTTCTGATTTGCAATGAGAATATGGTATACCTGACACTCATTTTTACGCCTACTATCAGTTGCATCCTTACATCTCCAGATTGAATGGACTGATCTAACTGAAGTTGTCCAAGACACCTGGGCAGAAGCACTCACCTCAGGTGCACAACAGAAAGTGCCTTAAACCTTTCATCATCGCTTTCTCCAGGATTTAACTGCAGACCTTGATTACACATCTTTAGCACCTTGGGTTTGTTGTGTCTGCCCTGATCCTGCACAATTTTGTTATAGACTTACATAAACATGTAGTTAATATGCAGTACAAGGAAACTCAGTATAGGTTTGTCCTGCAGTTGCATGTGCCTCCATTGCGAGCAAGTCAGGCAGGAATTACCTCCAGTGGGGCCTGCTTGAAGTGCAAAGCAGCTAATGCCTCCTTGGGACATATGTTCTGGAGCTGTCCACAGGTACAGCAGTTTTGGAGCTCCCTCTTCAGAAAACTCCAGCATTGGTGGTCTTGTGCTATTGTTGAACAGCGCCGAACCTTTTTGGTCACTATTAGGCTTATTTTCAAAAGAGAAGGACGCCCATCTTTCGACACAAATCGGAAGATGGACGTTATTCTCACAGGGTTGCCCAAATCGGCATAATCGAAAGCCGATTTTCGGCGTCCCCAACTGCTCTCCGTCATGAGGACGACCAAAGTTCCTGGGGGCGTGTTAGAGGCGTAGAGAAGGCGGGAGTTGGGCATGCCTAACAATTGGGCGTCCTCGACCCATAATGGAAAAAAAAGGGCGCCCCTGATGAGCATTTGGACGACTTTACCTGGTCCAGTTTTTCTTACGACCAAGGCACAAAAAGGTGCCCGAACTGATCAGATGACCACTGGAGAGAATCGGGGATCACCTCCCCTTACTCTCCCAATGGTCACTAACCCCCTCCCACCCTCAAAAAACAACTTTAAAAATATGTCGTGCCAGCCTCAAATGTCATACTCAGGTCCATCGCAGCAGTATTCAGGTCCTTGGAGCAGTTTTAGTGGGTGCAGTGCACTTCAGGCAGGCGGACCCAGGCCCCCCCCTACCTGTTACACTTGTGGTGGTAAATGTGAGGCTTCCAAAACCTACCAGAAACCCACTGTACCCACATCTAGGTGCCCCCCTTCACCCATAAGGGCTATGGTAATGGTGTACAGTTGTGGGTAGTGGGTTTTGGGGGACTCAGCACAAATGGTAAGGGAGCTACAGTGGTGTGCTGGAGCTGGCTCGCACCGGCTCGCAAGAGCCGCTTGTTAAATTTTGCAAGATCTTGCAAGCGGATTGTTCTCCAGGACGAGCCGGCTCCAGTGAACGAGGTAAGCATGGCAGGAGGGCGCCAACACAGGCCATGCTTACCTCCCCTCCCACTCCCATCCATGTCCAGCGAGTCTCCGTCGCCCCCATCCTCCCCTCCTGCTCCCATCCATCTTTTTTTATTACCGCCGTTGAAGCACCGCGTTATTTAAAGCCCTGCTGCCCGTCTCTAGCCTTCCCTGTTCGCTTCGTGATGAGTTTGTTCCCTTAGCCCCGCCTTCTGATGTCATTCTGATGTCAGTTCCTTTTTCCACGAAGGCGGGACTAAGGGAACAAACTCATCAAGAAGCGAACAGGGAAGCCTAGAGACGGGCAGCAGGGCTGTAAATAACGCGGCGCTTCAACAGAGGTAAAAAAAGATGGATGGGAGCGGGAGGGGAGGATGGGGGTGACGGAGAATTGCTGGACATGGATGGGAGCGGGAGGGGTGGATGGGGGCAACGGAGAATTGTTGGACATGGATGGGAGTGGGAGGGCAGGGGAAGGAGGAGAATCGCTGGGTATGGATGGGTAGAGGGGGTAGGGGAGAGAAGAGAATTGCTGTGCATGGATGGGTAGAGGGGGGCAGGGGAGAGAAGAGAATTGCTGGGCATGGATGGGTAGAGGGGGGCAGGGGAGAGGAGAATTGCTGGGCATGAATGGATAGAGGGGGGAAGGGGAGAGAAGAGAATTGCTGGGCTTGGATGGGTAGAGGGGGCAGAGAAGAGAATTGCTGGGCTTGGATGGGTAGAGGGGGGCAGAGAAGAGAATTGCTGGGCATGGATGGGTAGAGGGGAGCAGGGGAGAGAAGAGAATTTCTGGGCATGGAGAGCAGGGGAGAGAAGAGAATTGCTGGGCATGAATGGATAGAGGGAGGCAGGGGAGAGAAGAGAATTGCTGGGCATTGATGGGTAGGGGGGCAGGGGAGAGAAGAAATTGCTGGGCTTGGATGGGTAGAGGGGGGCAGGGGAGAGAAAATTGCTGGGCATGGATGGGTAGGGGGGGCAGGGGAGAGAAGAGAATTGCTGGGTATGGATGGATAGAGGGGGGCAGGGGAGAGAGGAGAGTTTCAGGACATGGATGGAGGGGAGGGAAGGGAGAGAGAAGAAATGCTGGAAATGGAGGGAAGATAGAGGAAGGAGATTAGATGAGGGGAAAGGAAGTGAGGAGAGAAACTGCACATGGATGGAGAAAATAGGCAGAAGCTGGATCCACTGTACAGTCAAGTCTGCGGAGGACCAGAAATGAAGAAGAAAGGAGGAAAGAAAAGAAGTAAATGGAAAGGAAGCCCTGGAAATGGAGTCAAGGGAACAGATAGAGAGCAGCAGAATCAGATACTGGGCCAGCATGATCAGAGAAATAAAGTCACCAGGCAACAAAGGTAGAAAAAATAATTTTATTTTCATTATAGTGTTTGGAATATGTCCACTTTGAGAATCAGGTGCTGAACGTTAAAAGTTTATATTTCTTTACTTATTTATGGCATTTTATCCCATATTAAACATGAATTAGATTGGAACCTGGGGTCATTTAATTTTTTTTCTTGGAGAGAGTAATGCATTGCCCCCCCCCCCCCCCCCGGCTATAACCAGCTCTGCAATTTTGGGGGGGGGGGGCGCAGTGGTGGACGGGGGGGGGGGGGGGGGGGGCGCCGAGGTGAACCAGGGAGAGAGCCTGTTAAAAATTTACCAGCACACCACTGGCTATGTACCTCGGAGCAATTTCTGAAGTCCACTGCTGTGCCCCCTAGGGTGCCCGGTGGGTGTCCTGGCATGTCAGGGGGACCAGTGCACTAAGAGTGCTGGCTCCTCCCATGACCAAAGGGCTTGCATTTGGTTGTTTCTGAGATGGGCGTCCTTAGTTTCCATTATTGCCGAAAATCAGAAACGACCAAGACTAGGGACGACCATCTCTAGGGATGACCTAAATGTCAAGATTTGGGCTTCCCCGACCGTATTATTGAAACGAAAGATGGACGCCCATGTCCCTGAGGATGTCCTCAGCAAAACTTGGGCATCCCTTTCGATTATGCCCCTCCACGTGCTGGATGACCCTATTCCACTAGGATTTAAACGATTCTTGCGCAGATCCCTATCATTTGGTCTCAAAACTACCATTCTAGCCTGGCTGCCCCCGGAACCTCCTGTTCTCCAGCGTTGGAAAGCCTACATGCTGGAACAACTACATATGGAGCGCCAGGGACTGACGGACCTAAATAGTGCTGCTGGTCGGATTTTTGTAGACACTTGGGAACCTTTTTGGCTTACTTTGCCGCACCAGGCATGTAGTAGGCTTTTAAACTTTAAACTTTTAAATAACTCTTTAGTGGGATGTGTGCTTTCCCATTTCTCCCTGGATTTCATTTGGGTGGGATGGAGGGGGGGGGGGTTGGGGGAGGGCAGGAAATGGGGTTTGGTTATGGTAATTTGTAATACTTCTGTTTTAAAGTTGATTTTCTGTAAGTGTCTTAAATAATAAGATTGAAACATAACATCAAAAATTAAATACAAATGATGGAAGAAATGCTGGTGTTAAATACTGATAGCTTCATATAAGGACAAGGTGTGCTTTGCTGACTGAGGGGGACAAGGCATTCCATAACGGGCAGGCTATTTGTTATTTACAATGATAAGAAAGAGTGTCCTGGAATGTCACATTCTGATGTTCCAACTCTAGCAATTCTTCATATTTTTCCCTCCTACTCCGTTGTGGGTGGTGGGGGTTCTCAGAGTATAGCAAGTCATTTTCTGTGATGCTGATATTGAAACAAAATTGAGCATCATACTTGGGAATCTACATTTTTTGTGTGAACATATAATGCTGAGAAAAAGTTTGTGAACTCTAAGTATAATAATGAGAATCACAATTTCTTTCCATGATACCCTTGTTTTAATTTAAACTATCTTTTTGATTGGCCTATAATTTCTGTTGTTTTAGAAACTAAGGGGGTCTTTTACTAAACATTAGCGCATTTTATCTGCCACAGGATCCATTTTATTCCTATGAGCCCTGCTGCAGATAATATGCGCTAATCTTTAGTAAAAGAATGATTTATTTTGTAGGCAGATTGCCTTTTCTATCAACCCTCTACTTCAGTAACTACATGAAAAAATGTATTTCAGTTTCAGACTGCTGCTGTTACTTGACATTCTTCTGGATTTTCACTACAGGTTGATTTCTTTGGTAAGGAAAAGATTTCAGTGCATTCAGATATCTTGGAAATCCCTGTTAAAATGTTACATCTGAAAGAGGGGCGGGGCTAATTGCCATGGCAGCAAGTGACAACAGACAAAGGAATAAGTTGGTAGGAGAGGATGCATCTTCTCAGCTTGCATGCGGCATGTGAGGTCTCTGCCCTCTTTAGCTTATGGTTTTCTTGTTGTTGATTCCACTTCCTGCCATTCTCTCTTATCAAGACGGGCAGTGGATCACTTGAGTTCTGTTCTCCAGTCCTGGGTTCCTTTAGAATTCCATCCAAACAAGCAAGCAAGCAGAGAATACAAGGAAAATGCTACCATTTAGCAGGCTGTTGCCAGACTTTTGTAATATTATTTTTTTCCTTTTTCAGTAAATTAAATAATTTTATTTGACTCGCCTTCCTTTATAATTCACTAAGTTCTGATTCTGAGTACCCTCCCACGGTAAGAATTCTCTGCTGTGTATGTTCTGTTTCTGCATTTTCTGAATGTTTGATCTTTGGTAGGCACATGAAGAACCTTTATTTTTATATATATCTTTTGCAAGCAATTGGCAAACTCCCAGACATGACGGAGCTCCACGAAGCTGCTGCCTTGGGAGATTATGATAAACTGGAAGAGCTGCTTAAGAAAGGGCTCCATGACCCAAATGCAAAAGATTCAGACTGGAGTGATAAGACACCTTTGCATTGGGTAGCAGCAAGAGGTAAGTAAAAAGGTCCCAAGATGGTTACCACTGACACTGTGTGTTGCTTGTTAAGCCAGAGCAATTATACTATTATATTAATTATACTAGGACAATGGTTCTGAAACTTCTGTTGTGACAGACTTCATTTATGTGTATGAAACACTGAATACTCCAATCTGCAGTCGAACACAAGAGCCCAAATATTTTATTGTGGTTAAAAATGATGGAAGACAACTTAGAATTGATTTTTTATGAACTTTTTAAACTATTACATTATTTTATTTTATTTTATTTATTATTTTTTTGCACAAAAATAATTTGGGACTGACATGCTGAACACAGTTTTTCAATATGTGGTTGAATGGTGAAGAAATTCACACTAAAGTTACTGTCAACATAATAAGTTTTTTTACTTGTTTTGTCATCTATGTAGAGGAGACCTAGGATTTCCCCTTACAGTTTACCAAAATGCTTATTCAAAACCTGGTATCACCTTGGAAACAACAACACACAGTCCCTTTTCTGCCAATTACTTTATGAAGTAACACAAAACCATGCAAATAAGCTGCTTAGAATCTCTGTAGTAAACATTCTGTACCATAATAACACAACTCTCAGTACATACAGCAAGGACTGTACCTTTAAAAAGGTAGCAGTGCAGATATAGAATACCAGTATACTTCTTATTGGAAAAAAACAAGCAAATTGAACTGCTATAGATCCTTGCACAGAGACTGCATGTCAACAGAATCCGTCACACACAGAACACAGACCAACCCCTACCAATTACAAAATGAAGGATCAAAAATTAAAATGTTAATCCTAAGAAGTCAATCTCTGTGAGCAGTACAACACAGAAGAAATTTAAAAGTGCACTTCATCCTGGAGTATGCAAAATATAAAGGGGCCGTTTTACTAAGCTGTGCTAAAAAGTAGCCAAAGTTATCCTCAGCCCGGGGCTTTCCCACAGGCTGAGGCCACTTTTAGCTCGGCAGTGAAATGGCTCCATTTTCCTATAGACCTACCAACCAGAAACACAACAGGATCAAAATGAACATACCTAAATCTCCACTACCCAAGCTGCAAAGCACTCAAATACAAATCAACCTACGCATCCAGCTTTTCCTACATAAGCACACAACTATGGAACGCATTACCAAAAGCCATGAAAACAACTTTTGATCACCTAAACTTCTGGAAATCATTAAAAACTAACCTGTTCAAAAAGGAATACCCTACCGACCCAACTTAAATGCCTGTACCCTGCAACACAACGAAACCACAGCTCGTAATGGACATATAATAACAATAACTCTTCCTCTCTACGATTCCCTAATGTGTCTGAACACACGAACCTTATTCTACCATAACATTACTGTATTTGTTCATTCCGGAATTGGCGAACGCCTTTATGGTACTATGTAAGCCACATTGAGCCTGCAAATAGGTGGGAAAATGTGGGATACAAATGTAACAAATAAATAAATAAATTACAACAATGGCCACACACTAATTTCCCCATTAGCGTATGAGCACTTTCTGATACCTATTTTCTAGGTGTTAAGGGCTCACGTGCTAATCCTGTGCTAATTGGTTAGCTTGCGGCAATGTAGCTGCACTAACCGATTAGTGCAGATTATGCCTACTCTCCACCCCCAAACATACCCCCAGCACTAAGAAATCTATTTTCTAGTGAATGGGAAGTGTGCACTGATCCTGAAACTGCCACAGAACACCTGAGCACCCCTTGGTAGTGGTTTTTAACCTGCGGTAAGCATACATTAGTGCTTACCACAGCTTAGTTAAAGGACCCTATAGATTTTAAACATACATGTTGCCAAAACTGATGCTTTCCTAATCACTAAAAACTGAAAATAATTTTTTTTGTAATCACTATTGTGGACAATTAACTTTTCTGAGATGTTCCCAGTGTCTTTTCAGCCCTTTCTTTTTCCCTTATCCCCTGTTTAGCTTCCCAGTCCCCCTTTTACGTCCTCTCTAGCTCCTTTATTTTCACTTTATATCATCACTTCACAGACCTTTTACTTTCTCCTCTTTCCCAGCACCTCCACGCTATTCTTAATGTGACATCATCTCTCCACCCTGACCCGCCCCTCTATGATTTCTTTCAAGTACCTCAGGGAATTAACACATCCTTTGCAGATGCCCCCACCCAGCTGTTCTGCCCTTATTGCCACTTGACAATCAATGATTCTCAATAAGTCGACTTTCTTGAATAAGAGTCGACTTGGGCCTAATAAAGTTGTTTGTGAGTGTGATGATGCGATGATGAGTGACATTTGAGCACTGTGTTGCTGGTTTGCAGCAGTGATATTCCTCTCCAAAACCCCATGATTGAGTGGGGGTTGACTCTTCCTCAAGCAAGTCGGCATATTGAGAATCGTTGATTGTCAAGTGTTCAACATGTATTGGTTGGTGGACTTTGAGAGCACTAAGTACATTGCAAGCAGGTGATGATTTTTCATCTATTTTCAAATATCTTTTTATAAACATTTTACAGTTATGGCTTGCTAAATGATGACTTTTCTACCTCCAGGGAATTGTGTTTTGAGAGTCAACAATACAAATTAATTTTGAGAGTACCAGCGCTTGGGGGAGTGCAGTGGGAGTCACTTTTGCGGACAGATTGTTTTAATGATCTTAGGTTATATTGTGTTGGTTGTATTGTAATTATTTATGAATATTCATTGTGGATATCCTGAAAACCTGACTAGCTGGGGTACCTCCAGGACCAGATTTGGGAGCCACTGCCTTAATCCCTATTCAAACTGTGCCCATTTCCTTCACCCACAAGCACCCATTCAGTCACAAAATCTATACACTCCCACCAGACTCCCTTAGTCCACTCCTAATCCTTGAGTTCCCATCTAATCTCATTTCTGAAAGCTCTTTTTTTGAAGGGGCAGGGGCACTTACCACCCTCTCTGCACCAGGTTTATACCTTCTTTGTCATGCCCCACCCCATGTGTATCTTCTTTCTCTTTCCCCTCTCAAATTTCCTCCTGCTGACATTTAAAAATTACCCTCTTTACCCAATCAGAGTTAGCATAAAGAAAGAGTCAAATGGGGGGTGGGGGTAGAATGTTACCTCAGGCCATCTCCTCTTTCTCTACAGCTAGCAATGGTAATTGTGGCCACAGGGAGAGAACAGGACCCCACGTCTTGGCCAGGCTGGCAACAGTGATCATGGACAAAAGGCAGGGGGAAGGATGCAACATTTCCAGCCTAGGCTGGTGGCAACAGTGATTGTGGTGGAAGCACAGTTAGGTTCAGAATGCAGTGGTGCTGATAGCAGGTAGGGGCAAGAGGGCAGATGCAGACCTATTATATTTCCAGCTTGAGCTGCTGGCAGCAGTGATCACTGGGAATATGAGGGAGCAGTTATGGGGATTTCATGTACCTGGATCCTTGCTTTGTGCTCTCCTCAACCTACAGGCACACATAGTTATTAAGGAAAGAATGGGTTTGCTATCTATGCCAAATTTTTGGTGACACACTCCCAGCTCTTCATGACACACTTTTGGAGAATCACTGTATTAGAGGGACCTTAACATAGGTTACAAAGAAAGTGTTAGGGGTCGATTCACCTTGAGGTGCAATGACAGTTAAGCGCTTGACTAGAGTGCCTAAATTTAGGCCTGCTATATTTTCACCCTTTTAGGTGTCTAACACTGAATATGAGCACTAGGGGCTTAACTTACTTCAACTTAACTGACCCCACTCAATTTTTAGGTGTCAAATTTAAGAATCTTGTAAAAATAGGCACCTCAAATTAAGTTCTTAGCAGGAGAGTTTTAATTAATGCGGATCTAGACACCTTACTCTTTAAGGGGCCCTTTTACTAAGGCGCGTGCCCAACATGCGTCAAATTAGAACTACCGCCCAGCTACCGCGTGCCCTGGGTGGTAATTCCATTTTTAGCGTGTGTCCAAAATACACGGTAGAAAATATTTTTTATTTTCTACCGTGTGGCGCTTACCTGGCGGTAATCGTCAGTTTACACACACTGGCCGCTTACCACCCGGTTAGTGCATGAGACCTTACCGCTAAGTCAGTGGGTAGCAGTAATGTCTCAGGCCAAAAATGGATGCTCGCTGGTTTTAATTTTGCCTCATGTCCATTTTTGGCCACAAAAAAGGCCTTTTTTCTAGGTGTGCTGAAAATTTGACCTGCATGCATCCAAAACATACGCCTACACCAGCGCAGGCTACTTTTCGGCACGCCTTAGTAAAAGAGCCCCTTAAGTGACTCAGGAAGTGCCTACCAATATTTCTCTAACAAGAGAGAGACAGAGACTTTGGACATGAGGAATATTATTTTGGTGGTGTGCTTTGCACTGTTCCAGCTTAACATCAGGTATAGAACTTACAATGCTTATAATACATGAGAGTGATTATCTGAGTCCTGCCCGGGGAGCCCTGCATACTTCAGCTTTATTATTCTTTACTACCCAACATTTTGTCCCTCCTTTACTGTCCTATTTGAAATGGAGTTCCTTTTTCTTCCTTTTCTGTCTTCTGTTTCTACTCTAGGGCGGTATATCAAATTTTTAATAAACCTGAAAAGGGTGTTATAAGGGGAACTAGGAAACTTAGTTACAACTTCCATCGTGAGTAAGCATTACTTACATCAGATCTAAATGTTCAGACTTATGGTTTCAATAAACGACTTCCTGATACCTTTAATGGGCCAAGCTTAAATAGGTGAAAGCAATAGCTCTGATTAATTATCTCACAGAAGTTCTTTTGTACTTCCTTCAGCTCCTGCAGCCATAATTTCCAGAAAAAAGTGATAAAGTAGACACATCTGGATACAAATAATTTATCTGATGTCAGTCCTGTCTTCTACTACTACTACTACTACTACTTATCATTTCTATAGCGCTACAAGGCATGCACAGCGCTGTACACCATACACAAAAAGACAGTCCCTGCTCAAAGAGCTTATAATCTAGATAAGACAGGCAGACAGACAGAACAATTAAGGATAAGGGAATAAAGAGGTGAGGATAAAAGGACAGGGCAAGTGAGGATTAGGAGTCAAAAGCAGTGGTAAAGAGGTGGGCTTTAAGTTTGGACTTGAAAACGGCCAAAGAGGGGGCTAGATGTACAGGCTCGGGAAGTCTATTCCAGGCGTTAGGTGCACCAAGATAAAAGGAATGGAGTCTGGAATTAGCAGAAGAGGAGAAGGGGGCAGATAAGAGAGATTTATCAACAGAACGGAGTACCCGAGGGGGGGCGTAAGAAGAGACAAGAGTGGAGAGGTACTGGGGAGCGACAGAGTGAATGCACTTATAGGTCAATAAGAGAAGTTTGAATTGAATGCAAAAACGGATAGGGAGCCAGTGAAGTGACTTAAGGAGGGGGCTAATGTGAGCATAGCGACTTTGGTGGAAAATGTGTCGCGCAGCAGAGTTTTGGACTGATTGAAGAGGAGAGAGATGGCTAAGAGGGAGGCCGGTGAGAAGCAGGTTACAATAATCAAGACGAGAGGTGATAACAGTGTGGATAAAGGTTCTGGTAGAATGCTCAGAGATGAAGGGACGGATTTTGCTGATGTTATAGAGAAAGAAATGACAGGTTTTGGCAATCTGCTGAATGAGCAGAGAAGGAGAGAGAGGAGTCAAAGATGACCCCAAGGATACGAGCAGATGAGACAGGGAGAATAAGAGTGCCATCCACAGAAATAGAGAAAGGGGGGAGAGGAGAGGTAGGTTTAGGGGGAAAGATGAGAAGCTCGGTTTTGGCCATGTTAACTTTCAGATGACGTTGAGACATCCAGGCAGCGATATCAGATAGGCAGGCTGACACATTGGTCTGGATGCTGGTTGAGATTTCGGGGATAGAGAGGTAGATTTGGGAGTCATCGGCATAGAGATGGTAATGAAAGGAGCCAATAACCAGATAGCAGAGCAGTCATCACATTCGCCTCAACAGACAAGCTGTGAGGGTGATCTACACGGGAGGCAAGGTGTCGAGACAAATTCACAGAGTTGGGAGATGAGGGCTCTGGTCAGTCTGAATTTATCCAAGCACACTCAGCTCTGCTAAATCTGCCCTGGGCTAAGTTCTGCTGTGGAGGCGGTAATGTACATTGGAGATTAGATTCACTGAGGTGTACCTTAATGGTAATTTAGCCCACCTTTCCAAATAATGCCTGAGGTGGAGCATGTCCCCTGGATATAAAGGGGGTAATTTTATAAAAGTTATTTTAGCATGTATGTGGCAATATACACACACCAAATAGCTTTTATAATATTACAGAAATACAAATATCACATGAAATTCTTTCCATGCTAGAAGCGTTAAACCAATATTTTTTCCTAATTATTTTACTAAATCATACCATTTAGTGGAGAAAAAGGACCATTTCTAGTCATTTTGTAGCCTTCAGACTGAGTTGCAGTCTGAGTTGCAATTTTATGGCAAATTGAAGTCTCCTGGGCAGCCTGGGGGGGGGGGGGGGGGGGGGGGAGGGTGAAACAAGGTGCCCTTGTCAGGACCTACTTGATCTATACTTAATATAGTGGGACACTAGATCCCTCAGATGAAGATTGAAGGCTCATTCCCTGCAAGTTGACTTTTTCATTTCACTGCAGCGCTGGAAGTGAAGAAACTCAGTACAATGTATTGTAAGCCACACTGAGCCCGCAAATAGGTGGGAAAATGTGGGATACAAAAGCAATAAAATAAATAAATATATTAAATGTTCTCTTTCTTAGGACACGTTATACAAAGCAGTGCTATTGATTAGTGTACGCTGAATGTGAAGAAGCCCATGGAAATTGAATGGGCTTCTTTGCATTCAGCGTGCCGCTAATTGGTAGTGCCACTTTGTAAAAGAAGCCCTTAGACGGTGTTAATTTTTTTTTTTTTTGCTATTTATGGAGGCAGCTTCTTATATTTCAGTATTTTTTTTTTTAGGCTATATGGTCTTTATTTGCCTACATTTTTCTACGTTTCTTTTTTTTTTTAATATTATGTTTATTGTCTCATGGAGTCAGATACAGGCAACAAAAACAACATCAGTGCAGCAGAAACACACAATATCAACATCTCTCATAGCCCGTTGACCTCCATGATATTTTCCAAAACTTTCCTCCCCAACAAAATCCCCCCTCCCTCCTCCCTCCTCCCGCTCTTCCCCCCCTGCTTCCTCTCGTCGCTTAATCAGCACACATCTCCATTTAATCAGATCCGCAGTTTGACATCTGCAAGAAGGTACTTGTTCTCCCCCACAGGTCTCGATACTGACGGGCACACAAGGAGGCCGAGAATTTATATCGCATAGCCACCCAATTAGCCATTTCAACCATACTGTTTCTCCATGCTGCCAGGGAAAGGGGTTCCGGACTCACCCACTGCTTCAACACGCATCTCTTAAGCAAGATCATTGCTAACAATACGAATTTGCAGTGCGACTCCCTCAGCCCCTGTTCCCTAAGAGCCTGCCCACACCCCATTAATGTAATTGAGTACTGCCACTCCACTGTGCGCAGTAAAATCTTTTCTAGAATTCCAATTGCCCCAGTCCACAATGCCTGCAGGGCTGGACATTCCATGAATGAGTGCAAGAAGGTGCCCACTGCCCCTCCACACTTGTCACACATATCACTATCCCACATCCCCAGGGCTTTCCCCTTAGCTGTACATATGTGTACCCTATAAAGGATTCTATATTGTGTATCTTGCAGTGACGCATTCGGGGTAAGCCTCCGCAGGCCTCGGAAAATGGCACTCAATCTCTCCACTGATACCTCTTCTGCTACATCTTTACTCCAGGCTTCCGCTAGCAGTGCCATGTAAGGCGCCCACAGACGCTCCCTAATTATTTGACACCAGCCTGTCAATTTGTTGTAATTTGGGGTTGTCTGCAAAAAAATGTGATCAAGTTGAGTAAAACGCACTATGGCCTTACTCCTGCGCTCCACACTCATTATGTAGTCTCGTGCTTGCAAATATGCAAAGAACTGGGAGCCAGGGATCTGTAGCTCACTTCTGACCATGTCGAATGTCGGGAATATGTCCTCCCCTTCTTTCCTAAACTGGCCTATAAATCTACAACCTTTGTCTCTCCATAAGCTGAAAACTGATGTTCCCAACCCCGCCGGGAAGGCCATATTTCCCACCAGCGGCAGAAACGGGCTAGCCCCCACACTCATTCCCTCTTGCCCTCTCCACCATCTCCAAGCCATTTGAAGAGCTGCCACATAAGGGTTTTCTACTCTTTTTTTTGCCCCTTGTACTGCCCAGGACTCTAAAACAGTGAAAGGGTCATTTGGCCTGCACCAGCTTTCCCAGAAACCCGGGGGGGGGGGGGGGCGAAGAACCCCCTTTCCGAGATCAGTTCTTGTATCCACCACATCAATGCTGCCACATTATAGACTCGCAAGTCCGGGAGTCGTAGACCCCCCTGTCCGTTATTTCTAATCAATTTAGCAAAGGCTATTCGGGGGCGTTTAGCATGCCAGATAAATGTACCTATAATGCTTTTGTACAAACGCTCTTCCAAGTTCTTCACCTACAGGGGGAGCATCTGTAATGAATAAAGTAGTTTGGGAAGAAGCACCATCTTGACCAGCGCTATTCGCCCCAAAAAATTCACTGGGAGGTCTTTCCATTTCTGGCATAGCTTTTTAACCTCTTCCAGCCGGTCTATGACATTCTTTTTATATACCCACATCGGATTCGCACTAATATAAATCCCTAGATACTTAAAACCTTCGGTGGCCCATCGGAGTGGGAAGGACTGCGAGTCTCTACTTATACAAGGGTCGCTTACTGGCAGTGCTTCGGACTTGTCAAAATTTATACTAAGACCTGAAAAATCCCCAAAGACCCGAATGATTGTCATTGCCAGTGGCAACGTGCGAGTTGCCTCGTCCAGCAACAGCAGCATATCATCTGCAAACAGGTTGATTATATATGTTTCTCCTCCCACTGTCAATCCCTTTAACGTGACCTTTTGCCGCAGTTTCGCTGCCAGGGGCTCTAGGGTGAGTATAAATAACAGTGGTGACAAGGGGCAGCCCTGCCTAGTTCCTCCTCCCAGGGGAAACGCATCGTTGACAATAAGCTGCGCCGTCGGGTTATTGTATAACGCTCGGATCCACCCCAGGAATTCGTCTTGGATGCTGAAGCGCCCCAGGATCCAAAACAAATATTGCCAGACTACTTTATCAAAAGCTTTTTCTGCGTCAAGGCTTGCTACTATGGCGTCTCCCGCCCTCCCACTGCCTTCTAATAAGATCCTACTCACTTTTAGTATGTTAGCTGACGCGAACCTCCCCTTGACAAAGCCCACCTGATCCGGATGAATCAGGGCAGGGATCACCTGGCTCAGTCTATCCGCCAACACTGCTGCTAAGATCTTTATGTCCTGATTCAACAACGAGATGGGCCTGTAAGAACCCACTAATTCTTCGTCTTTCCCTGGCTTAGGAATCAGCACAATGTGCGCATGATTTAATACAGGCCCCATCGTGCCCCCCTCCCTGACTTCTTCACACATAGCTATGAAGGGTGCGATCATTACATCCTGCAAGATTTTATAGTATTCCGCCCCTAGCCCATCCGGGCCTGGCGCCTTAGCCAGTTTAAGACGCTTGATCACCCGCTGTACTTCTTTACCCTGGATGGGTGCATTCAACCCCCTCTGCTGGTCTTCCGACAGCGTGGGCAGCCCCACCCTCTCAAGGAATTCCAAACACTTTCTCTCCGAGAATTCCCCTGTTTGGTATAGCTTCGAGTAGTACTCTACAAATTCTTTTTTAATGTCCTGCAACTGGGTTATAACTTCACCCTCCATATTCTTTATTTTAGGTATAAACCTTTTTGCCGACTTCTGTTTTACTAATGATGCTAGCAGTTTACCTGTTTTATTACCCCACCGATGTAGCTTGTATTTATACAATCTAATATTATAAAGTGCTCCTTCCTCCAGTACTTCTTGCACTTCCTTCCTGCTGTCCAGGTATGCCTTCCTATTCTTGTCAGAGGGACACCCAATGAGCACTCGCCGTGTATCCTGCAATTCCACTGTGAGGGCCTGAATTCTTTCCCCAAGCTTCTTATTCTGGGAAGCCACGTAAAACTACCTTTGAGGCCTCCCTGAATATTCGCGGGGTCACTTCCTGCGCTTCATTCTCTAAGAGATAGTCCATCCAACCCTTCCTCAAGCAGGCCTGAAACTCCTTATTTAGATACAGCACAGGATTCATGCGCCAGCGACTTGCCCCCTCACGCCCTCCCCAGCACCAATCCATCCATACTGGTGAGTGGTCCGACACCTCTGGCTCCCCAATTCCCGACTGCTGCACTTTCAAGGCCACCGAGTATGGAACTAACAGGTAGTCAAGTCGAGAATGCGTCCCGTGTGGATGAGAAAAAAAGGTGAAGTCAGTCTCAGTAAGATGCTGATGACGCCACACATCCACTAAGTCTAGCTCTTTCATCAGAAAATTTACCCCCTTGTCCTCCTGATCCTTACCCATCTTCCTTGGTGGTTTGCAATCTATTGAAGGATCACTGGGGATATTAAAATCACCTCCTATGATCAGCTGATATTGATCAAACGTTACCAGCTTTGCTACCAATAGGGTGAAAAACTTGTGGGAGTATATGTTAGGGGCATAAACACTACACAGTCCTACCTTTTTACCCTGCATTTCTCCTGTGTAAGAAGGAAGAGGCTGTCCTACCCTGGTTAGGCCCCTAGGGGGCGTTGTCCCCCCTAAAATGTCCAGGGAAAAGGGCTGGGTGAGTCGCTGAAGGGAGCCAGAAAGGGGAGGTAGAGCTGGAGGTCGCTAGGACCTGGGGCGAGTCCTGGAGGATAGCTGTAGGTCGCTAGGACCTGGGGCGAGTCCTGGAGGATAGCTGGAGGTCGCTAGGACCGGGGAGAGTCCTGGGGATAGAAACAGGTGCAGCAGGTTATGGGCTGGGTCCTGTTTGGCTATTAACTACTTATACTCCTCCTGAGTTGTGAAGGGAGGAAGGAGAGCTGGCTGCTGGAAAAGAGAGCTGGTAACTAAAGCAAAGAGGAATCCCCATGAGAAGTACTGGCTGTGCCCTTTGGACTGGTAGTAGAACTGGGTGTTCCCAAGAAGGAAGCTGGCTGGGGGAAGAAGGCCCTAGAGTGCCAGGTAGAAGAACTATGGGTTCAAAGAGGTACTGTGTGTCCCAGCTGAAAAGCCTGTGTGTCTAGAACAGTGAAGAGGGACTGTGTGTCCGGGGACTGAGTTAGTGCTGAGCCCAAATGGATGTGTGAGAGGGCTCAGGGGGAAGAAATCTATGGACATTGAACTGTGCAAGAAGAAATGTTTAAAATGGAAGATTGCACTGAGTAGGAAGAAATGAAATGGTTAAGCTGGAAGAACTGTTTAAGCTTGTGAAAGTGTTTTAAGCTAAAAGAAGTGTGCCCCAGAGGCTGGAATAAAGATGTGTATGAAAATAGCCTGAGAGGTGAAACCTGACTGTGTTTGCTTTTTGGAGAAGCAGGTCACCCTGAGCAGAAAAGGGTGGTAGATTAATTTGCATAAATCTGCATACTGAGAACCAGCTCACCCTGAGTGAAAGAGGGACCTGGGATCCTGAGGTGGGAGCTTCATCATCACAGCAGCTTCATCATTTTCACACCTGCCACTATGAGGAATCTCCCTTCTGGGTCTTGATACATTCTGTGCAAATCAAAATTAATGTTTTTCTTGAATAATATAGCTACCCCTCTTTGTCTCCCATTATAAGACGCAAAAAAGACATCTCCTACCCAGTCCCTTTTTAATTTTAAGTGCTCCATCTTGCTTAAGTGTGTCTCTTGCAGCATAACTATACCGGCCTTCTGCCTCTTGAGTGCCTGCAATATTTTTGTGCGTTTTACTGGGGAGTGCACTCCATCAACATTCAATGTTACAATCTTTAAATTGGCCATTTACTTTCCCACCCAACCATACCACATGCGTGTAACTCATTTATACTGTTCGAGAGCCTCCCAGCTGGGCCCCCAAACCACTCCTCCACATCCTGCGTTATACAGTGTTTACCCTCTCTTGCTTTGAACTGCCAAGCTACCTTAAAAGGTCCCGTGCTGTTCAGCTGAAAAATCATGAAACCCCCTACTACAACTTCCCCTGTTCTCTCCCCCTGATCCCCCCTCCCCTTCCCCCAACTGCCTTCCCTGTCCCTCCCGAGTTACCCTCCCGCCATCCCACATCTTGACAGAACACAAACCCTTCCCCCACACCGTTCCAGTTCTCAACACACACACACACACCCTCCTCACACACCACCTACTCTCCCGGTCTCCTTCCCTCATTATCTTCCCTCCCTCCCCCTCCCCCCGGTTCCCAAACATAGGCAATGTTAAAATACATGTAAAACTAGTACAGAGCAATCTTTAACACAACATATCATTAACTCCTAATACCAAAAGGCTTCCAACAGGGAGTTCCCAACACCTTTCAACTCTTGCAGGTGTGGTTGGTCTTTGCAGCTGTTTAGGAGGCTGGTTTCCATGTTCCGCAGGGGCTATCATGCGTGCTAGTCCTGTCTTCCAGGTCCACGGTTCCAAGCCTCTCTGCAGCCACTAGACTCTCCATTCCCCAACCACAGATTCACGATCTCTCATACCAGACCTCCGTCTCTAAAGTCATCTCAAAACAAAACTTAATGTCCTGCTGCCACTCTCAACATACTGCTCCAGAAAAACCCCCAATGAACCCTGCAATTCTTGTTTCATTTCAAATTGGTCACAAAAGTTTCCAATGCCACTGAGTCCGTAAAAAACAAGGTCTTATTCTCATGTAGCACTCGGACCTTTGCAGGGTACAATAGAGAAAAACGGACTCCCTTCTCATACAATCTTTTGCATTGGCGGCCCATGATTCTCCGCTGATCAGCTACCAATGCTGAGTAATCTTGGAAGAGCATTATTTTCGCGCCTTCATATTCCAGGCCTGGCTTGCGCCGATGAGCTTGCAGGATGGCCTCCTTGTCCATGTAATTCAGCAGCTTTGCCAGTACTTGTCGCGGCCTGCTATCCACAGCTCTCTCTGCCCCCACTCTGTGGATTTGCTCAACCTGCGGGGGTTTCCCGCCAAAATCTAGGCCCAACTGTGCAGGGAGCCACTGTTCCACAAGTTTCCGGAGCTCCGGCGCTTTGACCGTTTCGGGGAGACCCACAATCCGAAGATTGTTACGTCTACTGCGGTTCTCTAGGTCATCCGCCTTCTCCAATTGCTCGCACTTTCGCTCCAATGCCGCTAGTCTGCTGCTTGTTCCCGCAGCTGCATCCTCACACTGCGACACCCGATCTTCGACATGTTGTAATCGGGCGCTCTGGCGCTCCATCGCTTCTCGAATTTGGTCTACTGAGGTCTGCAACTTAGCTTTTCTTCCAGGACCGCCGAGATCTGCTGCGCCAATTCTCATATCAGCTCCGGCGGTAGCGGCCCTGTTATCGGGGTGTCTGGAGCCGCCGCCATTTTGATTCACTCAGCACAAACACTCTTCTTCCCCTACGGGGTCTTAGCGGGCATACCCTGCTGATTTACAGGTCACGGGAGTTTCTGAGTCTCTCAACGCTTTCCTCTCACTTTCACGCTCTTAAGCTCCTCGCTTGGGAACCACTTTCGGGGAGGTTCACGGTGTTTGTTGACGGTTTAAATGCCAGCAGGTCGGAGCCGGTGTTTTGGGCGTCCGCTCAGCTCCACGTCATCACTATATTTCAGTATTTTAATCATTATAGACTAAATTCAGTAAATGGCACCCAGATTTGGGCGCTGAAAAAAATGCATACTGAGCACTATTCTATAAACGATACTCCAAGTTGGACGCTGTTTACAGAATAGCACGTGGAGGGGCATAATTGAACGTCGCTGGTGAAATAGTTCACCGGCGATCTATTTTGGCGGCGGCGCAACAGCTGGCCGGAACCGTATTATTGAAAAAGATGGACGGCCACCTTTTTTTTTTTTGATAATACGCTTTAGCCCGGTCAAATGCCAGAGTTCGCCGGGTTTGAGATCGCTGGTTTTGTTTTTCAGCGATAATGGGAAAAAAATGCTAGCCATCTCAAACCCAGCGAAATCCAAGGCATTTGGTCATGAGAGGAGCCAGCATTTGTAGTGCACTGGTCCCCATGACATGCCAGGACACCAACCGGGCACCCTAGGGGGCACTTCTAAAAATGTTTTAAAAATACACAAATAGCTCCCAGGTGCATAGCTCCCTTACCTTGGGTGCTGAGCCCCCCAAATCCCCCCAAACCCACTCCCCACAACTCTACACCATTACCATAGCCCTTATGGGTGAAGGGGGGCACCTACATGTGGGTACAGTGGGTTTTTGGGGGGGGTTGGAGGGGTTTTGAGGGCTCAACACTTAGCACCACGTGTGTAACAGGTAGGGGGGGGGGGATGGACCTGGTTCCGCCTGCCTGAAGTGCATTGCACCACTAAAACTGCTCCAGGGACTTGCATACTGCTGTCAGGGAGCTGGGTATGACATTTGAGGCTGGCATACAGGCTGGTAAAAAAAAGTTTTTAAAAAAAATGTTTTTAGTGTGGGAGGGGGTTGGTGACCACAGGGGGACTACAGGGAGGTCATCCCCCATTCCCTCCAGTGGTCATCTGGTCAGTTGGGGCACCTTTTTGAGGCTTGGTCATGAAAATAAAAGGACCAAGTAAACCCGGCGAAATACTGCTTAACGCTGCTTTTTTTTCCCATTATCCGCGAAAGCCGGCCATCTGGTAGCCACGCCCATGCCCGCCTTCGCTACGCCACCGACACGCCCCCTGGAACTTTCGCTGGCGTGGCGAAAGGAAAACGGCAATGCTGTCAAAAAAAGCCGCTTTCGATTATACCGATTTCGCTGCTTTTGAGAGATCGCCGGCCGTCTCCCGATTTATGTTGGAAGATGGCCGGCGATCACTTTCGAAAATAAGCCTGATAGTGCTGGGATCCATGCCCAACTGTTAAGTGTAAGGTTTTATACCAAATGAACCCTAAATTAGGCATGAATCCCTCAAATTCTATGATAATGCATGCATCTGTAGTGAACACCTCTGACCCACCCATGCCCCTCCCAAGGCCATACCCCCTTTTCGGTTGCATGCTAAAGAATTTACACATGAATCTCTATAGAATAGCGCTTAGCAAGATGCATGCGTAAATTCCAAATTGCTGCCACTTAGCACCAATAATTGATTGTTAATGCCAAGCTCATTACTCAATTATACTGTGCATGAAAATTGGGCATGCACCCAAATTTAGATGCACAATTTTAAGCACTATTTATAGAATTCCCTGCACTTGTAATATATTTTAGTGGATTTTTTTTTTTCTTAGGACCAATGACGGTATGTGTTTTGATGATCTTTCGAAATTGACCCTCTTTAACACTGAGGTCCTTTTAATCCACTAAATAGTATAATTTGGTTAAATAATTGAGGGAGAAAGATTGATGTAATGCTTCTAGCATTGAAAGAAGAATTTCATATGATTTTTAAATATTTTTCTTCAATTCAGATTGAGTTGTCTTATAACATTGCAACAGTCATAAAAGTACACACTTTCACTGTAGGCATTACTAGGGGTTCGGTCTAGACAGAGCATGAGTATGTGCTTAGATTATAAAATATAAGAATATAAGCATTGACATACTGGGACAGACTGAAAGTCCATCAAGCCCAGTATCCTGTTTCCATCAGTGGTCAACCCAGGTCACAAGATCTCGGAACAGTAAAACAGATTTTATGCTGCTTATCCTAGAAATAAGCAGTGGATTTTCCCAAGTCCATCTTAATAATGGCTTATGGGCTTTTCTTTTATGAAAGCATCCAAACTATTTTTAAACCCTGCTAAGCTAACTGCTTTTATCACATTTTCTGGCAACGAATTCCAGAGTTTAATTACACATTGAGTGAAGAAATATTTTAAATATCTTAATTTACATTTATATGGCGCCTTCCATCTTGGTCAACCTAGGTGCCCTGTTATAAAATTAACCTCAAAGGACCCAGTATTCAAAGGGATTTCTATAGCCGTGTTACTCTGGAGTAGCAAAAATGACAAGACACAGGTTGCATTTTATAGGCACTTGATTTTGAGGAACAGAGACCACTTTGTCATTATTTGTATAATGCTGGGGTGAAGTGAGGATGTTTTATTCAGATACAGTTTTCATCTCCACCGGGAGGCCATTCCACCTATTCACCACCTTTTCTGTGAAGAAGTATTTTCTCAGATTGCTCCTGAGTCTATCCTCTTTCACCTTCACCCTATGCCCCATCATTCCAGAACCTCCTTTTAATTGAAAGAGATTCTCCTTCTGTGCATTTATGCCATGCAGATATTTAAATATCTCTATTGTACCCCCCCCCCCCCAACTCTTCTTGCCTTTAATCCAAAGCATACATATTGATATCTTTAAGTTTGTCCCTGTATATTTTATAATGAAGATCACTAACCATTTTAGTTGACCTACTATTCTTTTTGAAGGTGCAGTGTTTAGAATTGTACACAGTACTCTAAATTAAGTATCACTAGAGACTTACATGACAGCATGATCACCTCTTTTTTGTACTGGCCAATGTTCCTTTCCCTATGCACCCAATCATCCTTTTAGATTTTGTCACTGTTTGGCAACCTGAAGATAATCACATACCCAAGTCCTTGTCTGTACACAGAAGTACTTCACTCCCTAAACTGGACTGCTTCCTCTGGGTTTTGTAGCCCTAGTGCATGACTCTGCATTTTTTTGCATTAAATCTTAGCTGCCAATTCTGGACCATTCTTCAAGCTTTGCTAGGTCCCTCCTCATGTTACCTTCACCATCAGAGGTATTTCCCCATTGCAAATTTTTGTATCCTCCGTAAAGAGACAAACCTTACCAGACAGCTCTTCCTCAATATCTCTTACAAAAATGTAAAAAAGAACTGTCCCAAGAACCAAACCTTGTGACACACCACGTATAACATCTCTTTCCTCAGAGTGAGCTCCATTTACCACTATCATTTGTCACCTTCCACTCAACCAGTTCCTAACCCAGTCAGTCACTTTAGGGCCCATACTGAGGGCACTCAGTTTATTTATAAGTCAACTATGTGGAACTGTGTCAAAGGCTTTCCTAAAATTTAAGTTCACCATATCCATTGCTCTCCCTTGAGCCACTTCTCTGGACATCCAGTCAAAGAAATTCATCAGATTTGCCTGACAAAACTTACCTCTAATAAAAACATGCTACCTTTGGTTCTGCAAGCCATTGAATTCTACAGACCTCACCATTCTCTGTTTTAAAAGTATTTGCATTAATTTATTTACCACAGAAATCAGACAAACCGCACTGTAGTTCCAATCCTTCTCCTTACTTCCACTTTTGTGTAGAGGAATCACATTTGCCATTCTCTAGTCCTCTGGGACCACTCCTGATTCTAGAGAAGCATTGTACAAGTCTGCCTGGCACTTCTATTTCTATTTGTGTTTGTCTTCTGTGATCTTACTCCTGGCCCTTCATCTATGAACACAGAACAGAAATATTTATTGAGCAATTCTGCTGTATCCTTCTCTTCACCGTTGAGTCTCACAATTCCACTTTTGTACTTCCTCCTATCACTAACATATTAAAAAAATGTCTTGTCCCTGCATTTTGCCATATTGGCTATGTTTTTTTTCCATTTTCCTCTTTGCTGTCCTGACTACTTTATCAGCTTTTCTTAGCTTTTCCAGATATTGTCATCTGTCTTCCTCTTTCTGCTATTTCTTATAGTTTATGAAGGCTAACCACTTTTTCCTTACCTTTTCAACTACTACTTTTAAGAAGCAAAGCAGCCTTCTTTTTCCTTTACTTTTATTTACTTTCCTTACAAAAAGGTTTGTTGCCCTTAAAATAGCTCCTTTCAATTTTGTCCACTGCTTTTCTGTTTCTTCCAAATGTTCCCATCCAGCTAACCCCTTGAGGTATTCCCCCATTTCCTCACTTTTTTGATGTCTAGAGCCTTCACTTTTGAATGAACCCGCTCCACACTTGTCATAATATTGAACCACATCATCTGATGATCATTGGATGCCAGATGATCACGCTATAACATCAGAAATGCACTCCCCATTTGTAAACAAGCACTAGCTCCAGGATTCTATAAAGAGTGCCTAAATATGGGTGCCCAAAATAATTAGTTAATGGGCTCCAATAATGTAATTATTAGAGTTAACAAGCACTTAATTGGCACTAATTATGATTTAGATGCCGATCTGGCTGTGTGCTATTCTGTGACAATGGGCCCCTAAATTGAATCATGTGCAACTCAAGAGGGGGCATGGCCATGCAAGGAGCATGGGTGGGACATGGACGTTCACAAAAGATGTGTGCAGTGTTACAGAATAGGGGGATCTATGCCTAACTTGCGTGCCAGGATTTACACCATGTGTCAGCTGGCTTAAGTCCTCACACCCAAAGTTGAGTGTGGAATTTGGCGCTGAACGCTATTCTATAATGAGTGCTCATCTTGGAGTGCCCTTCGTAGAATAACACTGAGTGCTGATTTTGATTGGTGCCTAATTTTTGGCGCAGTTTATAGAATTTACTCCTAAGTCCAGTATGGCCCATCCCGCATGGGTTCCATTACCAATTGCTGGAACAGTAATCCCTGTAGAGAATCCAGGATCTCCCTACTTCTTGATTACCCCGCTTAAGGGGTGTTCTAATCAACATCTGACATATTAAAATCACCTATTAGTAGTACTTCTCTTTTCATATTTATATTTTGAATGTCTTCAATTAAATCTCTGTCCACTTCTGCCACTGAAGGAGGCCTGTATAATACAACAATTTAAATAGAATTTCTATTCCCTGTTTCCAGATTAACTCACAGAGCCTCTTTCTTACCCCGTAAGCCTTACAGTTCTGTCACTTTAATATTATTTCAGACATATAATGCCACTCCTCCCTTTGTCCTTGTCCTGTCCTTCCTGAACAGATTCTAGCCTGGCATAACTATATCTGATTTATCCCAATTATGGTTCTTTATGAACCATGTCTGTCTCCCTTACCACCACTGAATCCAAGTCAGCCTCTTCCAGCAGAGCCTCTGGATCCAAAATCTTATTTCTCATGCTACACTGCTTTCCAGATGTTGCTCTTTTTTCTATCAACCTGGTGAAAGACCCATTTTTGGGGCTACTCCCTTGTATTCAATCAATGGTAAATAAGAACATCTCTGAAGGTCTGTTCCCATCCTTTTGGAAGATTGCCCTTATTTGTCCCTTCTTGAAGAAGTGCAACCTTGATTCTTCTGTGCTGGACAACTACAGGGTGACCTTGAAGGTAAAATTATGTATAATCATACCTGATAATTTTCTTTCCATTAATCATAGCTGATCAATCCATAGACTGGTGGGTTGTGTCCATCTACCAGCAGGTGGAGATAGAGAGCAAACTTTTGCCTCCCTATATGTGGTCATGTGCTGCCGGAAACTCCTCAGTATGTCGATATCAAAGCTCCATCCGCAGGACTCAGCACTTAGAGAATTACACCCACGAAGGGACACTCTGCCCAGCTCACCACCGCCGAAACGGGGGAGGGGAATTAACCCAGCTCATCCCCACACAAGTGGGGGAGGGGAATCCGTCCAGCTCATCCCCGCGGAGCGGGGGAGGGACACCACCCCGCCGATGCGGGGGGATCTGGCTTATCCTGCAACCACAACCGCGGGAGGAGCTGACTGACCCTAACACCGCCGAAGCGGGAGGGGTACAAAGCTGCCCTACAGCCGCACGAAGCGGGAGGGAGTGCCGGCAGAATTTTAAGTCTCAATCCAGCCCCGTAAAACGGAGGGGAGAGGAATGCAGCAGCTCACTGTAACACAAACTCGTCTTAACTCTTGAAGAATCCAAGTGAAAAAACTTGAACACGAAGTCTTTCTGAAGTAACTGAAGACTAAACTTGAACCTGAAATGCAACCAGAATAAAAAACAGTACAGATATCTGGGAGGGGCTATGGATTGATCAGCTATGATTAATGGAAAGAAAATTATCAGGTATGATTATACATAATTTTACCTTCCATATCATCAAGCTGATCAATCCATAGACTGGTGGGATGTACCGAAGCAGTACTCACCCAGGGCGGGACATTGAAATCCCTGACCTCAACACTGAAGCTCCAAACCGGGCCTCCGCCCGTGCAGCCACAGTCAAACGGTAATGCTTGGAGAATGTATGAGCCGAAGCCCAAGTTGCCGCCTTGCATATCTCTTCCAAGGAGACGGATCCGGCCTCTGCCATCGAGGCCGCCTGAGCCCTCGTGGAGTGAGCCTTCAGCTGGATAGGCGGCACCTTCCCCGCGGCCACATAAGCCGCTGCAATGGCTTCCTTGACCCATCTTGCCACTGTAGGCTTAGCAGCCTGCAGACCCTTACGAGGACCTGCAAACAGGACAAACAGATGATCCGATTTCCGTAAATCATTGGTCACTTCCAAGTATCTGATGATGACTCGTCTCACATCCAGATATTTAAGAGCAGAGTACTCCTCTGGGTAGTCCTCCCTACGAAAGGAAGGGAGACAGAGCTGCTGATTCACATGGAAGCGAGAAACAATCTTGGGCAGGAAGGAAGGCACTGTGCGAATAGTCACTCCTGCCTCAGTGAACTGCAGAAAAGGCTCTCGACATGAGAGCGCCTGGAGCTCGGAAACTCTTCTGGCTGAAGTGATAGCCACCAAAAAGACTGCTTTCAACGTCAGGTCTTTCAGAGATGCCCTCGACAAGGGTTCAAAAGGCGGCTTCTGCAATGCTCTTAGTACCAGGTTTAGATTCCACGCAGGCACCACTGAGTGCAGAGGAGGGCGCAGGTGATTAACTCCCTTGAGAAAGCGCACCACATCTGGCTGCGAAGCCAGGGAAGCACCCTTCAGGCGGCCCCTGAAGCAAGCCAGAGCCGCTACCTGGACTTTAAGGGAACTGAGCGACAGGCCTTTCTCCAGACCTTCTTGCAGGAACGCCAACACTGAAGCAATTGGAGCAGTGAAGGGAGAAAGTGAGCCTGCTTCACACCACGCTGCAAAGATACGCCAAACCCTGGCGTAAGCAGTAGAAGTAGAGCGCTTCCTCGCTCTCAGCATAGTGGCGATGACCTTGTCTGAGAAGCCCTTCTTCCTCAGACGCTGCCGCTCAATAGCCAGGCCGTAAGACCAAAGGGGGAGGGATCCTCCATCACCACGGGACCCTGATGTAACAGGCCCTGCTCCACTGGCAGCCGCAGAGGATCGTCGACTGAGAGCCTGATCAAGTCCGCATACCAGGGACGCCTGGGCCAATCCGGACCCACCAGGATTACCCTGCCGGGATGCTTTGCCACCCGGTCTAGCACCCTGCCCAATATGGGCCAGGGCGGGAACACATAGAGAAGCTCTTGTGTCGGCCACTGTTGGAGAAGAGCATCTACTCCCAGGGATCGAAAGTCCCGTCCTCTGCTGAAAAAGCGCGGCACTTGGCAATTGGCCGATGACGCCATCAGATCTAGGCTCGGCTGGCCCCAGCGCTTCGTGATGTCCAAGAACGCCTGAGCAGATAGCTGCCACTCTCCGGGCTCCAAGGTATGGCGACTGAGAAAGTCCGCCTTGACATTCATGACTCCGGCAATGTGGGCCGCTGAAAGCTGCTCCAGGTTCGCTTCCGCCCACTGGCAAAGATTCATAGCCTCCTTGGCTAGAGGGGCGCTCTTGGTACCTCCCTGGCGGTTGACATAGGCCACAGCCGTGGCATTGTCCGACAGGACCCGTACAGGCTTCAACACCAGTACCGGGATGAACTCCAAAAGCGCCAACCGAATGGCTCTGAGTTCCAGGAGGTTGATAGACCACTTTGCCTCTGCAGGAGACCAGAGCCCCTGCGCTGTCCTTCCCAAGCAGTGGGCTCCCCAGCCCGACAACGAGGCGTCCGTCGTGACGACAATCCACTCTGGGGTCACCAGAGGCATTCCCGCAGACAACTTGTCTGTCTGCATCCACCAGCTCAGCGCCTTGCGCACTGCTGGGTCCAAAGGAAGGCGCACAGCATAATCCTCCGACATCGGAGTCCAGCGCTGCAGCAAAGAGTGTTGAAGTTTAGATTGTAAGCTCTTTGAGCAGGGACTGTCTTTCTTCTATGTTTGTACAGCGCTGCGTATGCCTTGTAGCGCTATAGAAATGCTAAATAGTAGTAGTAGTAGTAGTAGTAGTCTCATATGAGCCCTGGCCCAGGGCACAACTTCCATCGTGGCCGTCATAGAGCCCAACAGCTGCACATAGTCCCAAGCCCGAAGGGGAGAGGCTACTAGGAACTGGTCCACCTGAGCCTGAAGTTTGACAATCCGATTGTCTGGCAGGAACACTCTGCCCACTTGGGTGTCGAATCGAACTCCCAGGTACTCCAGGGACTGAGTCGGGCGCAGCTGGCTCTTCTCCCAGTTGATGATCCATCCCAGGGAGCTCAAAAGAGCAACTACCCGGTCCACAGCTTTGCCGCACTCTGCATAAGAGGGGGCTCGGATCAACCAGTCGTCCAGATAAGGATGGACTTGTACCCCTTCCTTTCGTAGGAAGGCCGCGATGACCACCATTACTTTGGAAAAGGTCCGCGGAGCAGTAGCCAACCCGAAAGGGAGGGCTCTGAACTGGAAGTGTCGTCCCAGGACTGCAAAACGCAGAAAGCGTTGATGAGGAGGCCAGATGGGAATATGCAGGTACGCTTCCTTGATGTCCAAGGATGCCAGGAACTCTCCTGCCTTCACTGCCGCTATAACAGAGCGGTGAGTCTCCATGCGAAAGTGCCGCACTTTCAAGGCCCGATTGACCCCTTTGAGGTCGAGGATAGGCCGGACAGAACCTCCTTTCTTTGGTACCACAAAGTAAATGGAGTAACGTCCCTTGCCAAGCTGACTTTCTGGCACCGGAACGACCGCGCCCAGGCGGATCAGATTGTCCAAGGTCTGCTGCACTGCCACAGCTTTGACCGGAGACTTGCAGGGAGAGAGTACAAACCCGTCTTTTAAGGGTCGGCAGAACTCTAGTTTGTAGCCGTCTCTGATGACTTCCAGCACCCACGCGTCTGAAGTTATTGTGGTCCACTCGCCCAGAAACGAGGACAGCCGTCCTCCAATCTGCACTGGGGCGTGGACCAAGACCCCGTCATTGGGTACGAGACCCTGGGGGAGGACCGGAGGGAGCACCTCCGGGACGGCGGTCTCTGCGAAAGGAATGCTGCTTGGGGGAGAAATTCCTCTTGAAGGAAGAGGGGGCAGAGGAACCCGACTTGCCCGGGCGGTACCGACGGGCTTCCTGCAACCGTCCTCTGGAGGTACCGGGACGAGTACTAGCCCGAGCCCTGACCTCTGGTAATTTCTTGCCCTTAGACGTGCCGAGATCGGTCACGATTTTGTCCAGCTCGACCCCAAAGAGCAGCTTGCCTTTAAAAGGCAACCTAGCCAGGCGGGATTTAGAGGCGTGGTCAGCAGACCAATGTTTCAGCCAAAGCCACCGCCGCGCAGAGATTGTCTGAGCCATGCCTTTCGCTGAGGCCCTCAAGACATCATACAGCAAGTCTGCCAAATAGGCTAAGTCCGATTCCAGGGCCGGCCAATCAGCCCTCAAGGAATGATCCGAGGGGGAAGCCCGCTGCACCATAGTCAGGCACGCCCTGGCCACACAGGAGCCGCAAACTGAGGCCTGCAAACTTAAAGCAGCCGCCTCAAAGGACGACCTTAAGGCCGCCTCCAATCTTCTGTCTTGGGCGTCCTTTAGGGCCGTGCCACCTTCCACCGGCAACGCCGTTTTCTTAGTCACCGCAGTGATTAAAGAATCCACGGTAGGCCACAGATAGGCCTCACGTTCACTCACAGTCAAAGGATAGAGGCGGGACATAGCCCTAGCCACTTTAAGGCTCGCTTCTGGGACATCCCATTGAGCCGAAATTAAGGTGTGCATGGCATCATGCACGTGGAAGGTTCTAGGCGGGCGCTTCGTCCCCAGCATAATGGCAGAGCCAACAGGGGCTGAGGGAGAGACGTCCTCCGGAGAGGAAATCTTCAAAGTGTCCATGGCCTGTAACAACAGGTTGGGCAAATCCTCTGGGCTAAAAAGCCGCGCTGCAGAGGGGTCATCCGCTCCATCCGAGCGGGGATCCGTCTCCTCCAAGGAATCCGCAAAGGACCGTTGGGAGACCTCAGACACGCTGCCCTCATCTACATCGGAGGAGACAAATTCCTCCAAGGCCTGGGAATCAACCCGAGGGCGTTTACCTCTGGGAACCTCAACCTCTTTACCAGACGAGGGAGCAGGGGCAGCGTTGTGCATGAGGAAGGCCTGATGCAGCAGCAAAACAAACTCGGGGGAGAAACCCCCCAGACTGTGCACTTCCGCAGCCTGGGCAACAGCCCTAGACGCACCCTCAACCGGCGCTCGCAATAGCGGGGGAGAGACATGCTGCGCATCCAAAATGGCGTCCGGCGCGAAACTCCGCGAAGGAGCCGCGCGGGAAGAACGGCTCTTAACTTTAGCCGCTTCTGTGTCGTCGCCCAAATTAAGGGCGTTCATGGCATTAATGTCTCCAACCTCAAGGGCGGCCCAAGAAGAAGCCGTCTGAGCCGCGTGGCCGGCCAAGATGGCGGAGGCGAGGAGCGGGGGATGGGCGTTTATGGCGGGAAAAACCGCCACGCCGGAGGAAGGACCGGGACATTCATCGGTCACGAAACTGTCACCCAACAAGGGCGAATCAGGCTTTAAAACCCCCGCATCCCCTCTAGAAGCGCTCAAGCGACCCGGGGAGCGACCCTTTGCGCCCTCGCCCTCCGACGCCATATGCCACGAGGAGAAGAATCGGGGAACCCCCTGCCCGCTATAAAAAGGTAAAAATTACCTGCTGTCCGCTCCGAGTTGTAACGACCTGGTGTCCCAGTGAGTAGCTGCAATAGACGCTTAAATAAACGTCGAAATAAACGCCTTTAAGGACGTTCAAAATTTTTTTTTTTTTTTTTTTTTTTTTTTAACGGAGCCAGCGGGAGGGGGGAGAAAAGGAGGGACCTGGCACCACCAGGTTTGCACTTGCTCAAAAGAGCCCTCAACCCCAGGCACTCAACAAAACCTAAAAATTAGGCTTGGAGGCCTAGCCAGAGCTGCTGCTGTGTGTGACCACCACCTGCTGAGATAGAGAACATACTGAGGAGTTTCCGGCAGCACATGACCACATATAGGGAGGCAAAAGTTTGCTCTCTATCTCCACCTGCTGGTAGATGGACACAACCCACCAGTCTATGGATTGATCAGCTTGATGATATGGAATCTACCTTTTATTTCCAAAGTTGTGGAGAATGCTGTTCACAATCAACTTTGCTTTCTTAGAACAGACTAGTGCTCTTCATCCTTGTCAATCAGGGTTCGGGTGGGGGAGGTCAGCATGGGGATCTCCTTATATCCCTGGTGAATCCCCTTAGCTTGATTGGGGATATGGGCAATATTTCAGTTGTGGTCCTCCTGTATCTACTTACTGACTACCAATTAGTATTGGTGATAATGGAAGGGCTGGATATAACAGATGGTGTTCTTATATGGTTCAGGTCTTTCATGACAGGGAAGTTTTGTCATGTTATCTGACAGGTGGACATTTCTCCCCTCCCCCACCCAGTGCCCTGTAGGGTGCTGCAGGGCTACATTGTCTCCTGCTCCATTTTTTCTCTTTTATAGAGTTTCAGAGTTGCTGCTTTTTTCTATGCTGATAACATCCACGTTATTTTAATGTGGATTTCTCTTCTCTAGACATTGGCATTCTTAATTCATGCCTAGATTCAGCTGCTGCTTGGTTTGCCACTCATATGATAAACTTAAATCCAGATAATCTGAGGCTATTTGGTTTTCCCATGGGCCTCTTTTACTAAACTGCACTAACGATTCCCGGTGCGGCAATGCTGACAAAGCCCATTCACTTTGAATGGGCTGCATCGGTATTGCCATATGCGAATTACTAGCACAGTTTGGTAAAAGAGAATCATGGGGGAGATTCTATATATGGCATGGAAAATCTGCATGGAAATAATCTTTGCCTAAGTGTATTCTATAAGATTTAGGCGTGGTATATAATAATACCTCCAACGTTCTATGAGCCTGGCTGCCTGTGTCCATAACTTTCTTCTCTGGGCTCCGAAGCCCCAGCTGACATCACTGGACGTGATCAAGTTGGAATCTGTTTGTGTGTGTGTGTCAGACATCAGACGCACGAACACATACTGATTCCATCTTGATCACATTTGTCCACGCCGCACGACCAAGAACAGGACTTCAGCTGGCAGGGGTTGGGGTCCCCCGCTAGCACAGGTACACGACGGCGGCGGGGGAGGTTTGGCGGCAGGAAGGGGGGCTCGAGCGGGTCACGACAGTTGGGTCCAGGGGTCAGGAACTCCGAGGGGGGGTTCTGGAAATCGGTGGGAGGGGTCTGGAAATCGGAGGGAGGGAGGTGGGGTCTGGAACTCGGACAGCGGGAGGGAGGGGTCTGGAACTGGGGGGAGGGAGGGGGGTCTGGAACTCGGCGGGGGGGGGGGTCTGGAACGGGGGAGGGACGGGGTCTGGACTTCGGAGGAGGGGACGAGAGGGGAGGAGGGGGGGAATGCAGCACCTATACCAAAACTAAAAAAAAAATGGGGGGACGACCCTGGAACTCGGAGGGAGGGAGGGGGGGGGGACGACCCTGGAACACAGAGGAAGGGGGGACACTGGAACTGGGTGGGAGGGAGGGACCCCAGGCACACACACTCTCTCTCACAGACACACACTCGCACACAGTCTCACTCACTCTGTCACACACACACATACTCGCAAATTCACTCTCTCTCTCTCTCTCTCTCTCTCTCTCTCACACACACAGTCACTGTCACACACACTCTCTCAAACATACACACTCCGAGGAAAACCTTGCTAGCGCCCGTTTCATTTGTGCCTGAAACGGGCCTTTTCTACTAGTATAGAATATAATCATATTCCCAGCACCTAAAATTATGCACATCTATTTACACTAATGTGGACTGGGCCATATTCTATAACAACATGCATAAATTTGGGAACACCCATTAAACCCCCATTTCCCTGTCCATAACCACGCCGCTTTTGAACTGCACACTTTAGAATTTAGGTGCTGTTCATTACAGCATACGCATAGCGAGTTATGCTTGTCAATTCAAATTATTGTCAATTAGTGCTCATTATTGCTTGTTAAGTGCTGTTAACAATTCTGATTGGCTTGTTAAGCCAATTAAGTTATGCACATTGTTATGGAATACGCTTAGATGTAGGTGCAGAAGATTAGGCATGGTATATAGAATCTGGCAGATAGTGCCTAAAATCCAGGATTTCAAATTTCCATTGAGGGAATGCAGATAGACTCCCATTTGATGTTTGCCAAACAAATTTCCTCTGTCGTGCAGTCTTCAATCTGCTATAGAAAATCCACTCACTTAATTTTACTGTTAAATTCTTTGTAGTTCTGTTTCACTCTTGTTCATGAAATGCACTCTGAGATTCTATCTAGTTGAATAATCTCCAGAGATCATTGGCAGGGGAACACAGTCTCTTTTAAATTCCAGCTGATATCACAAACAAAAATACAGCACACCCTGTTGATGTTCCAGATGACATCCTTGTTCTTGAGGTAGCTAGATGTCAGTGTCAATGTGGTTCTTATTAACCACTATATCCCCAAAAAAGGGTCCACTGCAGTTTACAAAATAATAAGTGACATTACATATAAATCTGTCAAAATAAATTACAGTTCACCTAGAGCATAACATAAAGTCATTATCTATCAAACAAGAATGATTAAGTTTCTTGTGAAACCTGAAATAACTTGTCTCAGGCCTGATAGCAAGAGGAAGAGAATTCCATTAAGACTCTGCCAAAAATGAAAACATAGTATTGGTGATTTTAACAGAACATATACCATTTAAAAAAAGGAGGCCAGAGAGTGATTTTATATAAACGAGAGCAAAATCTAAACAGAGGGGTACCAATTAAATTTATCAATAATTCCGAAGTAACCCCATAAAAATCTGAAACATCAAGCAGACTGATTTGAACAGGATCCTTTCATGGCTAAGTAGCCAATGCGATTTAGCTATATAGGACGATATACTACTAAACTTTTTGAGTATGAAAATTAATCTAGCTGAAGTATTCTGAATCAGTTGAATTTTTTTCCGAAGCTTAGAGGATTAGCCCAAGTAAAGAACATTACAATAATCAAGGTAATATTAATAACTGAGGGGCCCTGTGCAGGTGTAGGCGAATGTTTTGGACGCATGCTGGTCCATTTCCTGAGCACGCCTGAAAAAGGGATTTTTTTAATGTGCCGGAAAATGGACATGCGGCAAAATGAAAACCAGCGTGCGTCCATTTTTGGCCTGAGACCATAATGCCACCCATTGACTTAGCGGTAAGGTCTCACACACTAACCGGGCAGTAAGCGTGCAGCACTTGCCAACTGCCAATTATCGCTGGGTAAGGCCCCCGCAGTAGAAAATAGAAAATATTTTCTACCACTTATTTAGGGTGCTTGCCAAAAATGAAATTACTGCCCGGGGCATGCGGTAGCTGGGTAGTAGTGCCAATTTGACATGCATTGGATACACGCTCCTTTGTAAAAGGGCCCCTGAACCAACAAAGCAAAGATAATGATTAACAACAGCAGATATAGTTCTTTTGCTTCTCTGGATTAGATGGCAAATAGTTTAATTAAAAAAAACAAAACTCTGAAGGTACTAGTTAAGCAACAAAATCCTTCCCTTTCTCTAAGATAATCTCCTTTGACTCCCTACCCAGTCTGATATTTCCTAGAGGATATTACTCTCTCCCCACCACTGGAATAATTTTGGTGTTTCACTATCTATCCACTTGAATATGAACCCTGGTTTCCAGGGTTTTTGGTTTCCCAAATGACAATTACCTAAAGGTCCTGAACTGGATAGATCAAGGACTTTGTTGAGCTCTGTTCAGAAGCATACCTAGCAACATAGGAGCCAACTTTTCAAAATGATTGGGGGTGCTGATTTTTTTTTACAGGTGCATTCCCCCCTCCCTCTCCCCCTCCCTCTCCACTGTCCCCCTCCCCCTGTCCCCGTCCCCCCTCCACCTCCCTCCCAGTTCCAGGCCCCCTCCCTCCGAGTTCCAGGGTCTCCCCTCCCTCCGAGTTCCAGGGTCTCCCCTCCCTCCGAGTTCCAGGGTCCCCCTCCCTCTGAGTTCCAGGGTCCCCCCCTCTGAGTCCCTCCCTCTGAGTTCCAGGGTCCCTCCCTCTGAGTTCCAGGGTCCCTCCCTCCCTCTGAGTTCCAGGGTCCCCCTCCCTCCCAGTTCCAGGGTCCCCCCTCCCTTCCTTCGAGTTCCAGGCCCCCTCCCTCCAAATTTTAAAAGTCATCTGTCTTAACCTCGCTGGGGTTAGGGCAGCAGCAGCGGTAAAAAGCATGCAGGCTCGGTGCTTAGTTGTTTTCCCTTCTCGCTCAGCTCTGGCCCTGCCCTTGCGGAAACAGGAAATGAGGGCGGGACCAGAGCTGAGATAGAGAGAAGGGAAAACAACTAAGCACCGAGCCAAGCCTGCATGCTTTTTACTGCTGCTGCCGCCCTAACCCCAACGAGGTAAAATAGATGACTTTTAAAATTCGGAGGGAGGGGGCCTGGAACTCGGAGGGAAGGAGGGAACGAACTTCCGGTGGGTGAACGAACTTCCGGTGGATGAAATATTGGGGGTGCTCGAGCACCCACAGCACCCACGGAGTGGGCGCCTATGCCTAGCAACATGTGAAGTCCTCATACACGCTGGTATATAGGTGTACTATTCTCCAGCTCTTGCAGCGATCTAGAACAGAAACCATCTGCTCCTAAGGCTGAAACATTTCTTACAGGGGTCTATGAATCTTTGTATTCCTTCCCCTAGCAGAAACCACCTACTGCATGCCGAGTGGAGTGCATATAATTAGACAAGTCTGCGTAAGGACTCACTGGTCCTTTAGCAGGTTTCCATCATTCCCACAAGAGTGAGGGGAATCTGAGGACCTGCAGCATGAGAGTGAGAAAGTTAGAAGGGAGCAGCAGGGAGAGAGTGAAGGGATCATGAGAGGTGTGGTAGGATGGGGAGTGAAGGACTGATGGGATTGGAGGCACAGTGGAGTATGAGAGAATCATCTCCCTCGATGCTGGGCCCCTTCCTTGATCCTGGGATTCCCTCTTTCTCCTCCCCTCCTTCTTGTTCTGCATCCTAATCCTTTTCTCCTCCCCTCCGACTCTACCTCCATTCTCCCTTCTTCATCTGTCTCTCTGCCTCACCTGCCTTAGATCATTTCTGTAATTCCCCCTTTCTCTCCATGCCCAGATCTTATAGTTTCTAACCTAGCATAGATCACTAAAATTCCTTTTCTCACACCTCCCCCCCCCCCCCAACAACCTGGACACATATAAAGTCATTTTCTAACACTTTTAAAGTAAAATAGAATTTTACATAATTGAATATGCAAATATAAATATGGAACATTATGCAGATCATTCTTCCCTTCCAGTATTCTTGCTGAAATTGTTCTCCACTGTGGCCAGACATTACAATGAGTTTGACACCCTTGGCCACAGCGTATTTCTTGTGGACTATAGTTTCTAACAGGGAGAAAGAACACTTTTGTTAAGGTTATTTGATTATTATTTTATCAAAGTGTGATATCAGAATGTCATTGTAATTATGAAATGACATTTTTCAGATTTATATTTGTCTCACACCTGTTCCATTACATTCAGGTACAGTATGGTTATGGTTATGGTTTATTAAACTTGATATACTGCTCTTCAGGGGAAAAACAGAACAGAGCAGTGTACATGAAAAAAAAACCCCACAAGAGTTAGGAGAAATTAAAAAGGATGCCAATTCTGACAGGACATGGGAATAGAAAGCTAGGAAATCATGCATCCTAAAAGAAGCATTCATGCGGTTAATACCTAAGAGAGCCTTAGCAAACAAACATAGCAGGTAATGGGACTCACACCCCCAATGCCTCATTCTGCCCTGGAGGGTTTACAATCTGAGCTTGTACCTGAGGCAATTAACCCCCTAATTCTATTATCTAAATGCAAGAGCCATTTGTGCGCTATCAGACTGATATTCAGAGTGATTTAAGCGGGCTGGAGAATCTCTGGCTTCCTTAAATCGCCTGTCCCCACCCAACCGCTGATATTCTAGAATCAGTTCCCCCACTATTCAACCGACGAAGGTCAGCAGCGTTTTTTAAAATGCTGACCGTCGCCTACTAAATTAGCCCCCAATATTCAGTGCCGAGCCATGTCCGGGCACCAGCAGTGAATACTGGGGGATACTGATGGGTGGGTTGGGCAACAGAGCTTATGCAGGCCCAGCTGATATTCAGCTAGGGCCTACATAATAGTTATGGACCCTGTCTGAAATGGGGGAGGGAGGATGTTTGGGTCTGTTCAGGCAGGGGGAGAGGGAGATCAGGCTGATGAAGATTGCTGGCTTTTATTTTTTTAAATGAAAATAGTTCCAGAACAATGCTTTATACAGGGATTGCTTTGCTCCAACAGTGTTAACTTAAGAAGTATGATGACTGTGGTCATGCCCCCATTTTCAGACTCACCTTGTCTTCTGGTGGTCAGCCTCAGAGGTGGCTCCAGACTGTTTTTTCCTTGCATTGTGGCCTCTGCTATTACTTCTTCTGTGTTTCAAGCCTCACTCTGATGTTCAGTGTGTTTCATGCCTCTTTCCTGAAGTAATGACATCATCAATGAATGCTCTCATAAGGAACTTGAGGACATTCAAACAGGGCCTTTGCAACGTCAAAGGTCTTTGGGTTTGCATGTGTGCCTGTTTAGCACTTCTGCCTTGTTTTTTGCTTGTCTGCCTGTCTGCTTTTTGCACTTCTGCCTTGTTTCTTGTTTATTTGCTAGTGTGCTTGTGCACTTCTGCCTTGTTACTTGTTTGTCTGCCTGTGTGCTTATTTAGCACTTCTGCCTTGTTCCTTGTTTATTTGCTAGTGTGCTAGATCAACACTTGTTTCTTGTTTGTTTGTTAGTGTTCTTTGTAGCACTTCTGCCTTGTTTCTTGTTTATTTCGCTAGGTGCTTGTGAGCTTGGGCTTGCCTTCTGCCCTTGTGTTTGTGTGGGTTCCAGTGCAGCCTTGCTACTTGTGTGTGTTCTGCCTTCTTGTGTTTTTTCTTTTCTTGTTAGGCCTCTGCTTGTGTGTACGTGCCTTCTCTTTTGCCTTCTGCCATTGTGCTTGGATTCCAGTTCAACCTTGCAGCCTGTATGAGAGGGCTCTGGTGTGCATGGGCCAGTTCGGCCTTGCGGCCCGTTTGAGTGTCTTTTTTTCTAGATTTACGTGGCTCTGTTTGTATATACCTTGTTACTACCTAGCCAAGTTCTGCTCCTGTGTATTCTGTTCCTGACTAGCCAGGCTCTGCTCCTGTGTACCCTGTTACTGCCTAGCTAAGTGCTGTGTCTTTGTATTTGCCTATGTGCTTATTGCACTTCTAGTCTGTTCCAGTCCTGCCTGTCTGGTCCCGTTTTCCAGTTCCAGTCCTTGTTTGGGTAGTTCGCCTGCTGCTGCCATTCACCGGTAGCAGCCCAAGAGCTCACTATTCTCTGTGTTCGTGACAAGAAACATACAAGTTACGTAAAGAACATGCAAAGAAGTTACGTAAAGAACTTCTAAGACTGCACATGACAGCCAACATGGACAATGGGTTCTACATTATAGTACTTAGCAATGCCTCTGTGGAAATATTTCCACAAAACACCAGTTCTAATTTTACAGTACGTTTAGAAAGACCTCTGGATCAACAAGGTCCTTTGGAAGGGGTTTGGTGGGAATACAGTATCCACACATGTGGGACATTATAAAAGACCAATTGTACATCTGGATGATGTATGGCTTACCGGATGAAACATTTGTAGTACAGAGAGTTTATTAGTCAAGCGTGGAAGCTTTAACAGAGAGTATGAACAAAGACATCGCCAATTGCTATGATAAGCAACCCCTGTTAATCTCTTGACCCCATTGGATTTGAGCAATATGTTGTACCTGACCTGTAAGACTGTGAAAGACGATGGAACAGACATCACAGGGGTGGCTAAAATGGCTCTAGTAAATTATTTGATAGCCTCCCTCTTCAGCCAGATGGTTACCACGATCGGAGACAGACTTATCAGTCAGAGCAACAACTGCTACCCTTATGGAGCCCTCATAGAACTGCTTCTCAATTACTGCAAAGAACCCCTCAAAACGCAGTTTACGAGCGATCTGTTTTATAAAGACTCAGCCAGGAGCCATGAGTTGACAGACCCTGGCAGACGCAATTTAGGTTTCAATGAAAGGGCTGACTTTACAACCGCTAGCCAGAAGGTAGAATTATTGGGTCATCTATACAGTGATCTGTTTTTCCAAGAAAAACTTGTGATCAATAGGGAAGATGTTAAGACAAATCTGGCAAGAAAAAGATGTCTTCTGTTTAATGAATGGGGATACTGACAAACACTACAAAGTACAGATCCTGTCTGCATCATTGTTCGTAAAGAGAGTAAAAGTGTCACTGGGAGTAAGGTTGGGTCACGCTGAAGCACTGTTGAAGTCCAGTGTCAAGTATGTCATTGATCGCGTGGGGCTGAAGGTGTTTAGCACACCCACTGAAGCTTGCATTACCAACCAGGAAAACCTCTTTCTGGGACAGTAGCCCAAACTCATCGTCCTTGGGTTTGTGGTCAATGATGCTTACAGCAGGTCCTACAGTAAAACCCCCTTTAATTTTCAACATTACAGTATCAACTTTGCCGCTCTGTACGTGGATGGCAAACAAATGCCGGGAAAACCTCTTCAACTGGAATTTGAACATGGCCTGTGTGGTCACTGTATGAGAGAATACATGCAGTTCGTACAAGCATTCAGTAAACACATGAAAGATAGCGCATTGATGATCGTACGGGGTTTTACAGATGTTACATTTTGCTGGCTTTTGATCTGTCACCTGACCGGGAATGTGCAGATCACTACTCCTTGATCAAAACCGGTAATATGCATGCAGAAATCCGTTTTGCGAATGCTTTGCCCCGTACCATAAACATGATCATTTACAGGGTATTTGACAATGTAATAGAAGTTAACCAGTGAAGGAACGACCTGTTTGACTACATGTAAAACAATGAACACCGTAGAGATTTATCATTTGTTGAAGGAGGACTCGTACGCCACAGAATTGTTTTCAGACATTTTACCCAGCAATTGGTTACTCAGTTTGCACTTGCTGCACAGACCATTAGAGTTAGTGGTAAATATGCACCCACACGACCTACCTGGCAAGCATTGGTTAGCCATCTATCCGTGTCAGAATGGCATTGGCGAGTTTTATGATTCTTACAGACATCCCCCTGATAGTTTATTGTTTCCTAGCAGTATTATGGACTTTTTACAGAAGCACTGTGAAATTATTGTGTACCAGAATAGACAGTTGCAACATCCTCTATCAACTTACCTGTGGTCACCACTGCATGTTTTTCTTACACCACTGCTGTAAAGACTTGTCTTTTGAAAATATTTTACAATTATATTCTGAGGACCCTCTGAAAAATGTTGAAATGGTGTTACAGTTTGTGAAAAATAATAAAGCATTGTGTGTGTAGATCTTTTCAAGGTCTGTTTTGTAACTTACAGAGATGTGTTTCCTACAAAGAATGCCATACAGCATCTAAATAAAACTCTGAAAAGGAATCACAGGTCTGGCGTCATGTGTCTGTATAGATAGTGTTTTTATTAAAACTGTACATATTTTTATTTATTTATTACATTTATATCCCACATTTTCTGTAATGGCGTTTGCCGTTTCGGTTGATAATAAATACAAGATTGTGTTGTGGTCAAAAGAGGTAGAAGTGAATCAGAGGTTAGGGGTCGAGGGGAAGGAGGATAGTAAATTGTCCAGTACAATCATTGATTATGTTGTGTTGCTGGGTGTGGGGGTTTGTTGGATCAGTGGGATATGCTTTTTTGAAGAGGTGGGTTTTTAATAATTTCCTGAAGTTTAGGTGGTCATGTATTGTTTTCACTGCATACGGGAGTCCACTCCATAGTTGTGCGCTTATGTAGGAGAAGCTAGGTGCATAAGTTGTTTTGTATTTTAGCCTTTTGCAGTTTGGGTAATGTAGGTTTAGGTATGATCGTGCTGATCCGAGTTTGTTTACATATTACATATTTAACCACTGTTGTCTGTTCAATGCAAATTGTTCTTATAGGGGAGGCTAATGTATTTCACAGGTTTCTTTTTTTATGGGGAGGAGTTTCTTCAGTTTTCACAGTGGCGGTGAATTTCACAGTGACCTCCATGGGCTTTTCTTGAAGAAGTTCAAGGAAATGCCTGTTTCTCATGTTGTCGACTACCGTTGAGGCTATATTGAGTTCTGCCAAGGACCGCATGACCTCTTCCCATCCTGGGAAAGAGAGTGTGTCTGCATAGCCCTGCGAACCAGGTCGAGCAGATTAGACCCACTGATGGGGTACCCCTTGTACAGAAAAGTCTCATAGGCATCCCAGGTCGCTACATCCCTGTGCCTGGATAGCTTATCAAGCAACACTTCAGTGTTTTTCCTATAACACACACCAATTCCTTTTAACACTTCTTGAAGACTAGGGCCAGGTGGGCCATCATTATCTAGCAACACCTCTGTCTGCTTATGACTTTGTTCTGGGAGATACAGGTTTAATTTTTCTTTTTCCCTTTTGCCCTGTCTGGCAAATGACAGGTAGCACAATAACACTCATGAATAATGTTTGGCCTTTTCATAGTAATTTAATCTGGAACTTTGAAATATACCTTTCATTTCTTCATCAAGCCTTTGAACGGCATCCATTCTAATATTTTCATGGGATCCTGGATGACCTCTTAAATGTTCAAGCTGCTAGCTAGGGACCAAGCACATCTTTTCAGCATACTGCTTTGCCAATAAGACTCGTGATCAACGGCAAGGCAAAGCTTAGCAAGGGTCTGATTAAACTCCCAGACTGCATCACAAGCTTCTTCTTTGTTTTAAGAAATATCCTTTTGTCCCTAAGACTCTTTATTACCTTTCAGAACATTTAGGGCTATTTCTGCTATAGCTGCTATTAAGTCATCAGAAGTGATGTTAAGGATGGCCTTTCTGTTCCGAAGTGAAGCCTGAGGTAAAATTTTTAAAAGCTTCAGGTTCTTCTTCAGATGGCTAGACATGTTGTTGCCTGTGAAAGTGCAATTATTGTGTGTGGCAAACGCAGCAGTTCATCAGTTCTTTTTATAGGCACCCATTGTTTACTCATTGTAGACAACCGTCAAAGCTGGGGTAAAGATGTCTGTCCTCAATCTGTAAGCCTTTGGCATCAATGCATTCAAATACATGATGAGATAGTCATACGGTTTTCTGGTAGCATCTTTCAAGGCCTCAAGAAAGAAACATGTCTTGCCTAGATACATTTGTCTGGTGAGAACAGCTATCTGCTGCTTATCGCTCGGATTTTTAAACAACACGTATGTTTTGTATTTAAGGTGATAGTGCAACTTGTTCTGCCTTTGACAAAGAATGTTCTGAAAAATATATATATATATGTATATAATACTTAGATTTCAAATGGAGTGTATATTTGGTAAAGGCTTTTTCAATTTCAATATTTTTACAAGTGGCTCCATAAAATCGACAATGACCAGATTTACTTTATAGGGGGGAAACAATATGTCGTTGTTAAATGTCACAGGCAGCGAATCCTTAAAGTGTATAAATGGGTACTATTTTGATAATTCTTCATGCATAAATTGCCAACAGGTGTAACACCATATGATTTGATCAGGTGTCATGCTGAACATAAGATTGGCATGTTCTAAGAATTTTTTAACAAAGAAACTTTTACCACCGTTGGAGGGTCCTGCTATGATGTACGAGAAGGGATGGTGCAGGCCTGCATCAAACTCATCAGTAGCCATAGCAAAAATGTAAACTCCTGACTGTCTCTGGATCGAAGTAAATTCTGCTTAGAATTTTTTTGTACATGACTTCATAGGGCAGTGTGGATTTCAAAATTAGCACTGCTTCATTTTTTAAAATTCCTCATGCTATAGGGTAGGGTAGCTATGTAAGGGGAGTGGGGGAGGAGGTGTATGGATAGCTGAATGTTGCAGCTCTCTATATACATGAGCTTTGGGTTTTTCCAACTTTTCCTTTCTATTGGCATGGGCTGCAGAGAGCGGGGTCTGCAGGGGTAGTCTTCTTTGCTAGAGGAACTGCCAGGGTACAGAGAGAGGGGTGGTGTGGGGGCAGTGTCTTCTTGACTAAAGGAACTCCAGTGTTTTGTATGACTTCTGCCATATTGATTAAAAAAAACAGTGTAAAATGTATGGCTCTGGGGTTTTCTCTATGTCTTAAAACATGAGGCCAGCTTCTTCTAAATGGACCCATGGACACACTGAAAGGGAGATTAGGGAGGGGTGGCTGTGCACACTGCAATGCTCTGATCTCTACAAACAGTTGTTGTTTTTTTTTCTTTCACTCCTGCCTGTAGAAAATGGAGGGAGAATGGTTGAAGGAGGTAGAGAAAGAGAGAGAGAGGATGGCCACTTGTCAGACTGATTGACCTTGCATAGACAAGAACAGTTTAAAACAGTATGTTTGTTGATCTCTGTGTTGAAAGTTGAGAGGAGAGGGGAATCAATTGTAAAACCATTAGTTTTGTTTTAAACCGTAAAATGTAATTTTACATAAGAACACAAGAATAGCTATACTGGGTCGGACCAATGGTCCATCTAGGCCAGTATCCTTCTTCCAGCAGTGGCCAAACCAATTAGTAGCACCCTTCCATACTACAATCTCAGGGCAAGCACTGGCTTCCCCTATGTCTATCTCAATAACAATGGACTTTTCCTCCAGGAACTTGTCCAAAGCTTTTTAAAAACCCAGATGCACTAACCAACATTACCACATTCTCAACCAATGAGTTCCAGAGCTTAACTATTCTTTGAGTGAAAAAAATATTTCCTTCTATTTGTTTTAAACGTATTTCCATGCAATTTCATTGTGTGACTCCTAGTCTTTGTACTTTTTGAAAGAGTGAAAAATTGATTCACTTCTACCCACTCCACACCACTCAGGATTTTGTAGACCTCAATCATAACCCCCCCCCCCCCCCCCCCCCCCGTCAGCTGTCTCTTTTCCAAGCTGAAGAGCCTTAACCGCTTTAGTCTTTCCTCATATGGGAATAGTTCCATCCCCTCTTATCATTTTGGTCACTCTTCTTTGAATTGTTTCTAATTCCACAATATCTTTTTTGAGATTTGGTGACCTGAATTGAATGCAATACTCGAAGTTGCACCATGGAGTGATAAAGAGGCATTATAATATTTTTGGTCTTACTTTGCATCCCTCTCTTAATAATTCCTAGCATCCTGTTTGCTTCTTTGGCTGCTGCTGCACACTGAAGATTTCATTGTATTGTCTAGAATGACACTTAGGTCCTTTTCTTGAGGGCTGACTCCTAAAGTGGACCCTAGCATCAGATAACTATGATTCAGATTATTGTTCCCAATGTGCATCATTTTGCATTTGTCTACATTAAATTTCATCTGCCATTTGGATGCTCAGTCTTCCAGTTTCCTAAGGTTCTCCTGCAATTTTTCACAAGCTGCATGCGTTTTGACAACTTTGAATAGTTTTGTGTTATCTGCAAATTTAATCACCTCACTTATCGTTCCGATTTCCTGCACTGCACATATCTCTCCTGAGAGAGGATAGCTGTGAAACAGCATGTGTCTATTGAGACTTGGGGAATTGGGAAAGGCAGAGGGTTGCATGCTGTCAAACAGCTGTAATTCAGTAAAGCGCCTGTTGTTCTTTAAAGCAGATGGACCTAACTCGATTCAGCTTAAGACAAACACACTTTAGGGCTTAAAATCATTAGAGCTGTGATTGAAACAGCACAATATCCTTTAGAAAGAAAAATAAAAAAAGAAACAAGTAGTCTGAAGGCTAATAGAAAAAAATATGTTTATTTTCTTTCCTTTGAGAAAAAAAGGTTAAGCTGCACACATTCCTCCAAGGCTGTAGAGGGTGGTGACATGGGTGTTTAATGATACTTCCAGTCACATGACCCCCATCCAAGATGGCGGTGAGTAGCGTGAAACAGGAAGTGGTGTGATATGTCTAGTTCTCACCACCTTCTTGGAAAATGCGTGTGGCTATGACAATTCCCTGTGATGTCACCGAAAGAGGTAGGGTTTGGGGCAGGGTTGTGCAAAAAAGTGGAGGGTTTGGGGCAGGCCATACAAGCAAGGCAGGGCTAGGGCAGTTATACAAAAGAGGTGAGGCATAGGCAGAGCTATGACATATCTGATGACATCGTCAAAGGGGGTGGACTGGGGAGTGGGAGGTGCTTGGTGGTAATTGTGCATGGCTTGGGCATCCTCGCTTCTGATTGGCTGACATGACCAGAAGTGGGCATGACCCCCTGTCAAAAATATGCAAATTAGCTTTCATAGAAGCTGGTGAGGTATACTACTATTGCCATGTGCTAATTTTCCCATTAGCGCATGGCCATTAGTATGTGAGCCCCTACCACCACCCATCATGTAGGTGGTAATGGCTCATGTGGTAAACACACACTAATAAGTTAGCACACAGCAATGTTGCGACACTAACCTATTAGTGTAGAACATGCCCACTCTCTGCCCCCAGATCCACCCCAGTGCTAAAAAATACATTTTAATTTGTGTGGGTATCATGCGCATATACAAAAATTACTGTGGGATGCCTGAGCGTGCCCCCATGGTAAGGCATTGTTTGCTGCTCTAAACATACATTAGTACTTACTGTAGCTTAATAAAAGGACCCCAAGAGTCATTGTTTGCATTTCATGATCTTCACTGGTCCTTACTGTTGTAAGTTTCCAGAAAATGACATTTACACGAGAGATCAGAAAAATAAAAATTGTCTTAAACCTCTTCATGTATTTTATAGAGTTAATAAAATTTAGCATTTCATTTTTATGTCCTCTCTCTCATTTCCCTTTGTAAAAGGGCAGATCAATGTATTACAGCTGCTCATTCAGCAGGGAGCTCGGCCTTGTCTGAGAACGGCTGTGGGCTGGACTCCGGCTCATTTTGCTGCTGAGTCAGGAAAACTGGCAGTGCTCAGGCTTCTACATTCACTACACGCCCCCATCGATTCGGCAGATTTCTACGGAGATACGCCAAAAAGGATTGCTGAGATTTATGGAAATAAAGAATGTGTGCAGTTTTTAGAAAGGTGGGTACTTTACAGCCATGGTATACTTCTGGAAGAACAAAAAATATAAACTGAGGCAGAATTATCTTATGTGAGCTGCTGCTTCTTAGCAATAGTTTCTGTTACCCACAGTCTTGACTTAATATTGCATGTTTCTTTAGCCTTGGAAGAAAATGTTACAGCTTCCTTTTAGCCTGCCAAGTTGAGCAATTTTATCTGCAGCCTAGATGGCTAGGTTGTGGCTGAAAATTCACTTAAATCTAAAGTGTAACTAACTAACTGGATTTAAGCTAGTTGGCTCTGTCCTCTAAAGTAAATCAGACTATATCTCCCAGAATAGCTAGAATATCAGCGACCAAATCAGTGGTGTAGCAATGGGGGGGGGGGGGGGGGAGCCTTGGGGGCCTGCCCCCCCCTCCCCAGTTTGGGAGCAAAGATTGGGACGAAGTTGGGATGGGAGCTAGAAATATAGAAGAAGACCAAAAACAAGAGAAGAGTATCCAACTAAGCAATAGAAATAAAATATTGGAAAAGGCATTGAAGTGGAGAGGTATGCTCATATAACAGAGTGGGAGCAATGACACAAAGGAAAACAGGGTGTGAAAAAAGTAGTAGACGAAGTGAAGAGCAGATAAAGAAGGTGGAAAAGATTTTGGTCGTCTTCAACTGCACTCAGTCGCAGGAACGACCAAAGTTGACGGGGGCGTGTCGGAGACGTGGTAAAGGCGGGACTGGGGCATGGTTATTGGCCGAGGAGAGATATAATCGAAAAAAGAAAGGTGGTTTTACCGCGATTTTGGGTCACTTTTTTGGACCCTTTTTTTTCACGAACAAGTCCTAAAAAAGTGCCCCAACTGCCCAGATGACCTCCCCGGACTCCCCCAGTGGTCACTAACCCCCTCCCACCAAAAAAAAAAGAACTTGAAAAACCTTTTTTTCCAGCCTGTATGCCAGCCTCAAATGTCATACCCAGCTCCATAACAGCAGTATGCAGGTCCCTGGAGCAGTTGTTAGTGGGTGCAGTGGACTTCACCCAGGTGGGCCCAGGCCCATCCCCCCCCCACCTGTTCGACTTGTGATGGTAAATGGGAGCCCTCCAGACCGCCCCCAAAACCCACTGTACCCACATGTAGGTGTCCCCCTTCACCCCTTAGGGCTATGGCAATGGTGTAGAGTTGTGGGCAGTGGGTTTTGGGGGGGGATTTGAGGGGCTCAGCACCCAAAGGAAGGGAGCTATGGACTTGTGAGTATTTTGCTTATGTTTTTTTACGTTTTACAAATGCCCCCTAGGGTGCCCAGTTGCTGTCCTGGCATATGAGGGGGACCAGTGCACTACGAATCCTGGCCCCTCCCATGACCCAATGCCTTGGATTTTGTTGTTTTTGAGCTGGGCACCTTCGGTTTCCATTATTGCGGAAAAACGATACCGCCCAGCTCAAATCCGCACAAATCCGATGCATTGCACAAACCGTATTATCGAAAAAAAAGACGGACGTCCATTTTTTCCGAAAATACGGTCTGTCCTGCCTCTTCACATACCCGTTTTTGGACATAGACGCCCATGGAGATGGGCGTTTGCATTCCATTATGCCCCTCTATGGGGCTCATTTTCAAAAGAGAAAAATATCCAAAAAGTGACATGTCTGCATTTGGACGTTTATCTCATAAAAACGTCTAAATCAGTATTTTCGAAACCTCTTTTTAGACATTGTTCTCTGGTCCATCAGAAGGATGTCTAAATCTCAAGGGGGTGTGCCAGGGCCGTGTTCAAGGCGGGACTTGGGCGTTCCTAAGACTTAGGTGTCTTTCAACCATAATGGAACAAAACAAAAATGTCCAGGACTAAGATGTTTTGAGCAAGACCTGTTTTTATAACAAATAACTGCAGTGGGAATTGAACCCACTACCCCAGGATTAAAGCCCACTGCACTAACCACTAGGCTACTCCTCCACTCCACACAAAAAGATGCCCTTACTCCCCCAGTGGTCACTAACCCCCTCCCACCCCCTCAAAAATGTGATTAAATATATTACTTGCCAGACTCCGATGTTATACTCAGGTCCATTAGAATAGCATGCAGGTCCCTAGAGTAGTCTAGTAATGGTGCAGTGCACTGCAGACAGGTGGACCCAGGCTTCTATCTCCCCCTACCTGTTACACTTGTGGAGGAAACTGTGAGTCCTCCAAAACCCACCAGAAACCCACTGCACCCACATATTGGTACTCCCTTCACCTGTAAGGACTATGGTAGTGGTGTACAGTTGGGGGTGGTGGGTTTTGGGGGTCTCAGCAGACAAGGTAAGGGAGCAATGGTGAGATGTGTACCTGGAGGCATTTTATAAAGTCCACTGCAGTGCCCCCAAGGATGCCCTGTTGCTTTCCTGTGATGTCACTTTTCCACTATTCTACCTGAGGCCAAGCTTTCTCTTTTTTTTAAATAACATCTGAGCCTTGTGTGTATTGTTTATCAGTAGTTGTTGGGCTTTGAATTCAGATCTATAGATAAAAAAGAGGTCTCAGAGTGCTATTTTTCCATACTTCATAGGAAGAGTGTACATTCCCTAATTACCTGTCCCAATACAACTGAAGCTTTTACCTCCTCAGTGCATGTAAATGGTTTCATCCCTGTGTGTATTCTCTGATGCCATGTGAGGTTTACCTTCTGACCAAAGCTTTTACCAGACTCTATACATGCAAATGGTTTCTCTCCCATGTGGACTTTCTGATGCACTTTGAGATTTACATTACAACCAAAGCTTTTACCACACTTAGAACATGTGAATGGTTTCACTCTATTGTAGATTTTCTTGTGTATTTTGTACATTTTGCATTTGGACGTTTTTTGTTTGAAAACGGACCAAACAATAAAATGTCCAAATCACAAAATGTTTTTCCAAACAGCATTTTCAAAAGGAAAAGATAGACTATTTTTTGTAGAGAATGACCTTTCCTGTTCTGATTTTGGACGTTTTACAAAAAACGTCCAAATTCAGACTTAGATGTCATATCCAAAAAATACCCCTTGTGCAATTGACTTGCCCAAAGTCACAAGGAGCAGCAGTGGGAATTAAACCCATGTTGCTAGGATCAAAGCCCGCTGCGCTAACCGTTAAGCCACTCCTCCTCTGTTTTGGACATTTTGCATTTCAACAATTTTTGTTTGAAAATGAACAAAAAAAACCCCATCCAAATCACAAGACGTCCATAGTATTTTCGAACACAAAAGTTAGACGTTTATCTTTTTCGAAAATGACCTTCTTTCCTGTTCAGAATTTGAACGTTTTTGTAAAACGTCCAAATTCTGATTGGGACGTTCTATCGAAAATGCTCTTCTATATGAACTATATTATTGTGATATAGTATGTTAGTCTAATAAGGTAGGCATATCTAAGTATTGTCTATGGTATTCCTTTAATTCGCTTAAAAACATTTTTTTATACCAAATGTGCTCCTGAATATTGCTGGGCTGACAATGCAAAACATCAAAATCATCACGATTGACAGCTGCCTTCTATTTTTTTCCAGTCCTGATTTTATTTCACTTGACAAAGTTGACAAACTTAAATTTTTAGTCCTGCCTTCCTTAGGGAACTGAAAGTCCAGGCATGCAATGGGAGTAGAACCAGGGCAGAATCAATCAGCCCTGAAACAGTGCAGCCAGGTTGCAACTCTAAAAATATATTGCTCAAAACAGAGGCAGGTCTGTGTTCTGTAGATGGTAATTCAGTTTAGGATAGTCTGGAAAGGGTTAAACAGTAACTTCAGTAGCTTTAACTGAGGACACTGCTGGGCAGACTTTTACAGTCTGGGTCCTGCAAATGACAAGACGGATTGGGATAGGCTGAAGTGGGCTTTGACGGCAAGTCCAGTAATTGGAACATAAGGACAGAGCCAGGCAGACTTCTATGGTCTATGTCCCAGAAACACCAAAGAAAGATCATGGTCAAGTTTATAATGTCATGTTCATTGTTGATTTAATCATGAATTGATAATGAGTGTGACTGTTGGGCAGACTGGATGGACCATTCAGGTCTTTATTTGCTGTCACATACTATGTTACTTTTCCGGAGATACGAAGGCGGTAGAACGAGAGGACATGAAATGAGATTGAAGGGAGGCAGACTCAAGAAAAATGTCAGGAAATATTTCTTCACGGAGAGAGTGGTGGATGCTTGGAATGCCCTCCCGCGGGAGGTGGTGGAGTTGAAAACGGTAACGGAATTCAAACATGCGTGGGATAAACATAAAGGAATCCTGTTCAGAAGGAATGGATCCTCAGGAGCTTACCCGAGATTGGATAGCAGAGCCGGTAGTGGGAGGCGGGGATAGTGCGGGCCAGACTTATACGGTCTGTGCCAGAGCCGGTGGTGGGAGACGGGGATAGTGCTGGGCAAACTTATACGGTCTGTGCCCTGAAGAGCTTAGGTACAAATCAAAGTAGGGTATACACAAAAAGTAGCACACATGAGTTGTCTTGTTGGGCAGACTGGATGGACCGTGCAGGTCTTTTTCTGCCGTCATCTACTATGTTACTATATAATCTATATTACCATCTCATCTCTATATATCAGAACCAGGGTGATATCTCAATGTGGTCAAAATGCAGAGGGGGAGAGAGAGATTCCTTGAGTTTATTCCAGGGGTCCTGAAGGCAACAAGCAATGTATTATAGACTTGTCACTTGCAGGACACCTGGATCCAACAAGTCTTCTGACGCCTGCAGCAATGGTGTCTCTGCTCTGTCACAGTGCACAATCTAGAAGACTCTTCCTTGATTTGGGGCTCTTTGGGGGAGGTTCATGCTGTTACTAATTGGTGCTGGGGGAAGGGAGGGGTTTCATGCTGCTCCTTATAAGGTTGAGGGGAGGGTTGGGGTGCTGATAGGAGACCATCGTGAGGGGGGGTGTTTGCTGATGTGAGGGATGCTGATGGGGTGGGTTGAGAATGGTGATTGGGTAAACAGGAATGTTCAGCGGGGATCAAGGGTGGATAGGTGTTAAGGATGTGCATTTGCTTGAAACAGTGTCAATGCATGTTCTTTTCAAATGAAAAAGACAGGAAAAACACAACATTTTTTAATACTGCATGCTCTTTCGAAAGAGTGTGCACATTTTGTAAAGAGGACACACTATTTGCAAAGAGAGTGCAGTCTCTTGGAAAGAGTGTGGCCTCTGCAACAAGTACTCCGTCTTTCAGAAGAAACACGCACTTTCCTCAAGAGCGCACACTCTTAACGACATGGCTCTTGTAACTACAAAAATGCCCAAAAGCCCCCAAACAAAGCAAACCTTCCTGAAAAAGACACAGGAAATGATACAACATGAACATTTTCAAGCTGCACACCCCTAGTAGGGTAGTAGTAGTAGTATTGCTTGGGGAATCGGAGACACACTAAATGATGCTGACAGCATGGCTGCATCTAATGCCTCCTACTACTACTACTACTTAACATTTCTAGAGCGCTACTAAGGTTATGCAGCGCTGTACAATTTAACAAAGAGATACAGTCCCTGCTCAAAGAGCTTACAATCTAATAGACAAGTGAACGGTTGGTCCGATAGGGGCAGTCAAATTGGGGCAGTCTGGATTCACTGAACTGTAAGGGTTAGGTGCTGAACGCAGCATTGAAGAGGTGGGCTTTAAGCAAAGACTTGAAGACGGGCAGGGAGGGGGCTTGACGTAAGGGCTCAGGAAGGTTGTTCCAAGCATAGGGTGAGGCGAGGCAGAATGAGCTGAGCATGGAGTTGGCGGTGGTGGAGAAGGGTACTGAGAGGAGGGATTTATCCTGTGAACGGAGGTTACGGGCGGGAACGTAAGGGGAGATGAGGGTAGAAAGATAGTGAGGGGCAGCAGACTGAGTGCATTTGTAGGTAAGAAGGAGAAGCTTGAATTGAATGCGGTATCTGATCGGAAGCCAGTGAAGTGACCTGAGGAGAGGGGTGATATGAGTATATCGGTTCTGGCGGAATATGAGACGTGCAGCAGAGTTCTGAACAGATCTAGAAGAGGTGCTAAAGGTATTTGCACCATCAGCAGCCATGACAGATCCCTTTACCTTGAAAATTAGGTGAATGCATCCAGTGCAAGGATTCCATTTAGATGCTTAAATTGTATATTCGTAAATTTATTAGAGGTATAAATAGTCCTATGCATATCTCTATTGTAATTGTACAAATCTTTGACAATTTTAGCCTTATAAGACCATCATTGTAACTCCTCCTTTAGCCACAGGAAATCTGTCGGAATTTAATCTTTAGGAGAAAGGAAGGAGAAGAAAATTTTTTTAAAACCCAAATTTGATGAAACTATGGGCTTTTTTACCAAGCCGCGCTAGGGATTCCTGTGCAACAAATGAGAGAGTAGCCCATAGGAATCAAATGGGCTTCCTCTCATTTGCCAAACACGAATTGCTAGCATGGCTTTGTAAAATAAGCCCAATCTCTATATATAAAAGGCACCACCAACGTTCTAAATGAAGCCTCCAGCCGGAAGTGTGAAAGGGGAGAGATATCCGGTTTCCCCATGAGTGTCTGCCCCCGCCCTTGCTCTCTCTTTAACACAAACAGTGAAGGAAAACACAGCAAAGCACAAAATCAAATCGCTCTCTCTGTAACAGTGAAGGACTCAGAGGGGGGAGGGGAGAGAGGACAGAAGCCCTCACTATCTCTGTAACACAAACACAGCACAGCAGGAAACTTAACACTGAAGGACTGGACTCCGAGGGGGGAGGGGACAGAGAGGACAGACAGCACACGGGAAGGGAGCGAGGGCAGGGAGTGGGACACACACACTCCCACATGCACACAGAAGAAAACCTTGCTAGCCCCCGTTTCATTTGCATCAGAAACGGGGCTTTTTTACTAGTATGGGAATAAGTTGCAGGGCAAGATAGGAACAAAAATCCAAATCCTCCCTAAAAACTGTATTCAATGAATAAAATCCTGCCTTCATGCAACATGTTTTTGAACCAACTTTTCTTTCTCTCTCTTTCTCTTTATTTATTAATTTTGTTTGTTTTTGTATTTTTCACTTTAAAGTGCTGAGGTGGAGTGCAAAGACTATCGTCTCATTGCACAGATGAGAGGCTCACCAATAGATGAGATTGATGAAGACTGGGAACGCAGGAAGAAGAAGAGGGAGCAAAACAAATCCTTCAACAGAAGTAAAAACATAGTCTTTGAAGAGACGCCCTCAGTTGCCTTGATTCAGGAAAGACGTGGCAAAAAGCTTCTGCGGGGGAATCGTTCCCTTATCACATCTACAGCTAAAGTGCAAAGGATGAAGCACCAAAGATAAGTGAGACAGAATCGCTAAAGCACTTCCCCGTGGTTTGTTCAGGATGCTTTGAATGCCACCCCTGCGAGAGACAGCTATAGTCTTTTGCTGTTATAGTGTTCTAGGTATTTGTACTATAAAATACTGTTTGTGCATACTGCCACCATCTGCTGAAACAGCTCAATTCATTTTGAATATTTTGAAGCATGTTGCCCTTTTTAAATTAAATCTATAAAATAAATTCACCTGTGAGAGTCTAGCATAGAAGTCTGGATGCAGAGGTGAGATGTGGAGCCATAAATAATTTGTCTGACATTTGCAGCTTTTAAGATTTTGTTCAATGAAAAAACGTGCTTTTGTCCCCTGGTTGACTTTTTTTGTGTGCACCATTCCAATGATTCAAATTATATGTGAGGGGTAAGACTATGCCCTTCATTGCTTTGAAGTGCATTTGAAAAGGAAGACACACGAAAGGTTAATATCAGTGAATTTTCTGTGTGTGCATTATTTAAACAGCTTCATTCTGAGAATGATGAGAGGGGCTATTTGTAAAATGAGTGTGCATGTGACTAGGGAGCCCTGGCTATGAGTGGGAAGGTGGAGGTTGAGGGGTGAGATGAACATATATGTGTCCTGGGTGAAAGGGTAGGTACAATGAGCATGTCCTGGGTAGGGGAGGAGGGATACTATGAACTTATTACCTATCTGGGCCAATTGGGAGGAGGATGTGGGTGGAGGGGGCTGTGGTGAGTGTGAAAGCAGTGTAATCCCCAGGTAAATTCAGTTTGGAAATTTCATCAGGGGATTACTAGACTGCTATAGAACTCTCCAGAGTCATTGGGGGGAGGCAGGGCCGCCGAGAGACTAGGTCGGGCCCAGGGCAAGGCCGCCCCACCTCTGCCCCCTACCACTGTCGTTCCCCCCACCACTGCCGCCCCCCCCTCCGTCGCTGCAGTCTGCGGTGTCACCTGCCTGCTTCCACGGCTACGGGCCCCCTGCATTCAAGGCGGCAATCGCAGATCGCCTCTCTTCTGGCCTTCCCTCCCTGTGTCCCACCCTCGTTTGATGTAACTTCCAGTTTTCGCGAGGGCGGGACACAGGGAGGGAAGACCGAAGGGAGGCGATCTGTGACTGCCGCTTTGAATGCAGGGGGCCCGGAGCCGAAGAGGCAGGCAGGTGAGACCGGGAACTGCAGCGCCGGTGGCCTGATCCCGGCGCCGGGCTTCCCTTGGAGGCCTGGGCCTGGGGAATTTTGTCCCCCCTGCCTCCCCCTCTCGGTGGCCCTGGGGGGAAGGAGAACAGTGTGGATGGGAGGGGGAGAGCCCAGCCCAGGAGGAGGATTTGTAGTGAGTGAGGAACAATAGGTGTCATAGTTGGGGTGGTGTTGAGAAATTATTAAAGTGATAGGACTAGCACATGGCCTTTGATTGGCTTCACCCCTGCCAGGACCCATGAGGAGAAGGGGTGTCCTGGTTAGACCCAATACTACTACTTATCACTTCTATATGTACCTCATGAGTTATAAGCGTGGTATACCCTATATCAGTATCACTCTCAGAGAAAGCATGGCGATGCTTCCACAACAACCTCTTCAACTGCACAGACTGTGATTCATCCAGCATCTCCCAATCAACATTTACTAGCACTACAAGGCATACGCAGCGCTGTACACCATACATGAAAAGACAGTCCCTTCTCAAAGAGCTCATAATCTAAATACCTATGGCTGAATAAAAAGAAGGCGTTTGCCAACAAAAGCATTAAGTGGAGTATGAGGAATGCTTCATGTGGGGTAGAAAGGGTTAACCCAGCCCAAGAGCAGAACAGGAAAGAGCCTGTTTGGTACCAGAGGCAGCAGCTCGTGGAAGTCTCCCTCTGGAGGAAGGACAAACAGGGTAGTCTGATTCTGAGTGGGTTCGGCAGCTGGATAAAGCCCATTGGGACAGCTTGGTGCAGAAAGCACTGCAAGTGCAGCCTTGGATTGTTCTGCCAGAAAGGATGAGTACTGGAGGACTGGTGGTGTTGTAAATATGTAAATACCCTAGGACAGGGGTAGGCAACTCCGGTCCTTGAGAACCGCAGGCAGTTCAGGTTTTCAGGATATCCACAATGAATTTGCAGGAGATAGATTTGCATACCACGGAGGCAGTGCTTGCAAATGTATCTCCTGCATATTCATTGTGGATATCCTGAAAACCTGACCTGCCTGCGGCTCTCGAGGACCGGAGTTGCCTACCCCTGCCCTAGGATTTATAAAGAGACTATTAATTAAGTAGATAAATTTACACCAAGAGTCTTGGACTGGCACAAAAACCTCTTTCAGCAAAGTGAACTAGTTTCAGCAAAGAAACTGTTTTGATATCAAGTGAACTGTTCTGTTACAAGAAAAGTATGAAGTGTGGATATCTGCCTGTTGCAGCATTCCAGTAAAGTTCTGTTTGCACAAAATACAAATCTTGGTGTGGAGAGTTTCTTTGGAGTGAGAGTGAGGTTAGTTTGCTCCCAGACTGAGAAATAAATAAATAATAAAGTATTGCTTAAAACCCTACAGCCTACTGGGATCAAGCCCAGCCTCGGCCTGCATCCAACTCAGTAAGAAATAAAACTTTTGTAGTGCCCCTGGTTTGGGTGCTGATCCAGAGAGCTAGCTGGTGCTTGGAACTGTGTGGTGAGACCAGGGTTACAGCAGTTTGTGCAAATGTATAGTAAAATAGATGAATGAGGTCTGGACATGAATTGACTGGGACCAAAGGCTCAGCGTAGAGACATACACCACCAGAACCACTGCAGCTGTTCCATATGGGATGGTCTAGCAAAACGGTATACACCTCCTTTCTACTCTAATATGGCTAGTATAAAACCCAGCCCAGGGCGAGGTCTCTTGTTTTTGATTCTGTCCCATTTTCTGGTCCCCTTATCTATAGTACATTTTTTTATCCCTCTTCCCTCATGATGAGACTCTCTTTGCTATCACCTGTGGAGAAGTAGCTAATGGTTAGTATGTGGGGACTAATCACAATAACCGTGCCTCGTTAGAGTTCTGGCAAAGAAAGGGAAGTACAAATATGACAAATAATGGTAAATTTAGCACTCTGGGATTAGATCACAAATTTCCCACTTAAGCAATCGAAATTCAGAACAGTCCAGATTATAAACTACTGAGAGGAAAGGCCACAAGGCTTAGGTATTAGAAAAAATATAAAAGCTTTTTATTAGATAATGACAGCAAAAATAGAAAATGTAATCAGAGACACTGCACTTATGCAGAATTACCCACACTGACCGTAGAACAATGATTTCATATATCTGTCAAGGCAAAGATAATGAACACTAGCCCCTAATCCTGAACTTTATAGGATACCTGACACTCCAAGCACTACAGAGAAAGCAGTTCAACCTCATAGATGACATCACTCATGAACACTTGATCCGTAGAAAGTCAGGTACTACAGACAGAGGCAGGCAAGAGGGTTTTACCTTATGATCAGGTAAGGCAGCAGCAGAGAACTCAGGGCCCTGTTTACTAAGGTGCGCTAGTGTTTTTAGTTCGCCTACACTTAGCACTCACACTAACCATGTAAGTACCTAGAGGGATATTGTAGGCATGTACATGGTTAACGCACTTACATGGTTAATGTGCGTTAAAAATGTTGACGTGCCTATAACGCTGCTTAGTAAACAGGGCCCTCAGTCTGGTCAGCCGGGCAAGAGCATACAAGCAGATGATGCCACAGATTAATGAGCCTTCATCATGTGGCTGTCTCAGGGCCAGCTGATAGCAGCTCTTGCGTGAACTGCCCAAGATAACAGCCAGCTATCCATTAGCTTATGGAAAGGGGGGGGGGGGGTCTTATACCTTTTCCTCTGGTTTGGTGCCATGCTGACTAGAATAACAAAGTCTGATGTTTTCCAGTGTTGTGTCTTTGGGGCCCAAGAACCCAGCTCTTGCCACCATAGATGTTTCTTTCTTGTCCATGAAGGTCCCCAGTAGAGTAAGCAAAAGTTGTTGTAAACAGTTGTTTTGTCTCTGTTAGCCTTGATGTGTCAGCAATGTGCTTGAGGCCTATTTCAGGAACAAGCCTCTGCATGGAAACTGACATGGCCTGTCTGTGAAAAGTCAGGTTCATAATGTAGAGTAGTGCTAAATGCTTTGTCCCTATAAGTACAGTGGGCGGAAAATCTGGAAACCAGGGTTCAATTCCCACTGCAGCTCATTGTGACCCTGGGCAAAGTGACTTAGGGGGTCTTTTACTAAGGTGCGCTAGCGTTTTTTAGTCACACTAAAAATCAGTTGGCGCTAAATGCTGAGACACCCATTATATATATCTGAGCATTCAGTGCTAGCTGATTTTTAGCACGAGTTAAAAATGATAGTACACCTTAGTAAAAGATCTCCCCCTTAACCCGCTGTTTTCCTAGGTACAAAATTGAGATGGTGAGCCCACTAGAGACTGAGAAAACACCTGAATATAATGGGAAAATTCTATAAACGGGCATTCCAGAATAGCACATAGCGCTGGGATTCACGCTCAACTCTGGGTGTGAGAAGTTACACCAACTGAAACCAGGTATAAATACCGGCATGCAAGCTGGGTACGGATCCTCTGGATTCTATAACACTACCCGCTTTTTAAGGGAATGCCCATCCTCCTCCTACTACAATGCCCCCTTTGCAGATCCATGTGGAAACAAAGGCATTATTCTGTAAATGGGCGTGTAAGTGTGTTTTCACGTAGATCTACTGTTTCTGCCTCATTCTGGCACCCTGCAGCTGTTAGAACACTTTTTTTACACAGAAAATTCAGCATGGAAGTAGCGCCTAATGTTTGGTACCCTATATAGAATTTTCCCCAATATGTAAACTGTATAGAAAGGCGGTATATCAAATCCATTACCCATTACTTTATTAGTCATCCTCCTTGCACAGCACTCTTTCTGCTTGTGCTAGTTTTACAATTGCATTGATGGGGCCAATATTCTGACTGCGGGAGGTAGCTGAGCCCATATTATTATTATTATTATTATTACATTTGTACCCCGCACTTTCCCACAGAAGCAGGTACAATGCGGCTTACATAGTAAACAGAATTACAATTATTTTATTCATTCAGAAGAATATTACGAGCTATAATGTAACATAATAATAGAATGCTTTGAGTATGTGTGAATTAACAAGGGAAGGAGTAATGAAGATAGATAAGGAAATGGGGATGGGTATGATGAAGGAAGGATGGGGAAGGGAAGACTAGGATAGTATGGAGTAGCTAGGGTGACATGGTTAATGTATAGACATCGTCATAATAAGAGAAATGTGTAGGGTTATGTATATTCAATGCCGGGCTGTTTCTGGCAACCGGCATTGAATATTTGGTTTATTTATAGCTGGTTTCAACTTAACTGGCCAAGCTGACATTCAGCTCTCCGGTTAAGTTTGAACTGGCCAAAGATATTCCAGGTATTGACGCGGCCATGTTTGACTGCCATATGTGGCCGGTGACACACTGAAAATTGGTGGATAGCTGGTTATGCGTACAATGTAACCAGCTATCTGCTAGGCACTAACCGGCAATATTCAACAGGAGACAGCCATTTATCTATTGCTGAATATCGTTGGATAATCGGCTAAGTACCAATTTACTGGCCAGGTGCAATTCCTGGCCGGTTAAATGGTTTTCAATATCGGCAGATATATCGGTATAGTATTTGAATTTCATTGCATACTTCACTGCAAAACTCCAAGCAAGGTACATAAAATTAATCCAAGAAGTTTTTCTGTTTCAATGCTCCCCTGCCATCCTGAATTACTTGGAGTAAAAACAGCATCCTACTCTCTAACTCCTAAACTCTGAGTTCCAAGTTAATACATTTCTATAATCTATTACTTCAGAGTGGCCAGCATCACCTCCCTTCCGCTTGCCATATTTCCACCATGCCATGTGCTTCTCTCTTACATAGAGCTCCTTTAGCACAGTGGATCACTTCAGATTTTCACAGGCTATTCTTACTTCTGGTGGTGAAAGGGTTTTACTGTGGAAATATTAGAAGGAAAGCACTGTGCTAAAGAATTGTGCTGTGGATATGCAAAATGCTTCAAAAATGCTGAATATTTAATTGCTACTAATGTTTAACAATGCAAAATTTTGGTGCAGTTTTTTTTACTTGCTCTGCAGCACTCAATGTTTATTTCTACTGAGCCTCTGAGGTCCACACACAATGGCACTTATTTGTGAAGCATATGGACGTCTCAAAAGGCCAAAATTGATGTCCATGTCCTTGAAATATCCAAATACCAATTTTGCAAAGGCAGAATAGGGACACCCAACCCTGCAGTATGTCCAAATAGCAAGGGCGCATGTTCTTGCGTATTTTGGGTGGGACTAGGAAGGGCCTGAAACTTGGATGTCCAAGAGCGATTACCGAAGGGGAAGAAATGTCCACGTCTAAAAATAAGGACACCCCTATTTAGACCTGTTTCAGGAACCTGCAGGATACAAAAAGCACTGTAATTGACCAGCTGTCCACTGGATTAAGGCATGACCCCCTCCTTAATCCTCCAGTGGTTGCTGTCCCCCTCCAACTCCCCTGAAAATGAAACCGAAAGGGGATTAGGTTCTATAACAGTTTCAAGTATTATGGGAATTCTTAACAGAGCAGGAAGCAGGTCTGAGGAGTAGTCTAGTGGTTAGTGCAATGGATTGTAAACCAAGGCCCTGACATTCAGCCAATAGCGGGCAGTGCTTTTGCTGTCTACCGCCGGCGTTAAACACGCATATTCAATGCCGGGCCATTTTTGGTGACCGGAATTGAATATCGGGGATTTTTTCAACAGCTAAAAATGAACTGGTTAAGACAATATTCAGCGCTAACCAGTTAACTTTTTAGCGGATAAAGAAAGGCCTGCTATTTATGCAGCCTATTTTAACCTCTGAACATAGCCAGTTAAGTGTTGAATATCTGTGCCTAACTGGCTATGTCATGTGACATAACTGGTTAGAGGCTAACTGCAGATATTTGGCGGGAAATAACTGGTTATCTCCCAATCAATATTTGCAGTTAGGTGCAAATATGCTATTTAACCAGTCAATGGTGTATCTGTCTGGTTAAATAGCTTTGACTATCAGGGGACAAGGGACCCAGGTTCAAATTCTACTTTGGCTCCTTTTTTTTTTTTTTAATTGTGAGCTCTCCAGAAATAGAAAAATACCTACTGTACCTAAATATATAAGCCACCTGCAAGCCTGAAGGCTATTGAAGTGATGTACATTCAGGTACAGTAGGCATTTTTCTGTTTTTGGAAGGCTCACAATTATAAAACACCAAAGAGTTAAAGTGAGATTTGAACCTGGGTCCCTTGGTTTACAGTCCACCACACTAACCACTAGGCCGACCCCCTACTCTGCGCATGGATTTCTGTGTGGCCATTTTCTAAGAATGCCACTATACAGACATCCATGTCCCTTGTCCGTTCCCCCCCCCCCCCCCCCCCCCCGTTCAAAATTTGGACATTTCAGTTTGTAAAATCGATGTTCATGCTAGATGTTTCCAGTGCATGGACATCCATCTCATGTGTTTTCGAACAGGCTGTGTCCTCTTCGAAAATACATGTGAGGTGGATGTCTCTTTGGGACATTCTGACTTGGACATCCTTTTAAAAATGCACCCCCCCCCCCCCCCCCACATAATTAAAAGGGAACACAGTGGCTCAACCACACATCAGTTACTTGCCAACTAGGACCAGCAAATGGAAGAAAATTACCATGACACCTAAACTGCTTATAGATGATGCAGTCATGAAGAAAGGTCAGTCATATCTCAGCTTTTGGAGTCCCCTATCAATACAGGTATGTGTAACGTCTGATTAAGTTCAAATTCAATTGAGAACACAGGAAGAAATTTGCTAGGCCAAATCTCTCCTTCCCCTTCAAGAAAACACTAGGATATTTTGTTGTTAGAATTAACAACATTTTACTATGTTAATTCCAGTTTTTTTTTTTCTAATGCCTATTGGCTTACATTTCACTCCATTTAATGAGCTGCTTTCAGAGTGTATGATGCTGAGTTGTGCTGAGCAGTACAAGGGGCTTTGCAGGCTTGGGCAGTTCTAAGTCTAAAAAGGGATAGGGAATTTTCATTTGCCATTTTGTTTCAATGGAATATTTGCCAGCATTCAATATTATTCTACTTGGAAGTGCATATAATTCTATGAAAGTTACAAGAGTTTATCATTTATTTATTTAATGTAGGGGGTACTTTGTTTCAAGTTAGTCCATCTGGTTGTTGCTACTGTAAAGGGCCCTCAGAACATTTATTTATTCCTGGTCTTTTAACGAGCACATGCACACTTATAATTTAAAAAATCTTCCTGCACTATCTCCAGCAAACATTCTTCTCCATTTTTGTTCTGGAGGGAAGGGATTTCCCTTCAAGGCCCAGGTGTATATTTCCCTCTTTCTCACAACATTCAGAAACTGATATGGATTGTTCCAACTAGCTTTACTGATGATTTGTGCAAAACAAATATGGTTTAGAGGTAGTTTCCCTTGCTTATGGTAGTACAACACTTGGAAAACACTGTATATTCATGTATTACGCTCCTCTTGACCCATGTCCCTGATCTCTTTCACTGTTTGTCAGCTCTGCTTAGGTCTGGATCAGCCCGTTTCCTCTTCACTGAACTTCACAGCCGCTCTTGCCTGGGATTTCCTTCACAAAGCTAAACTACATATGGGATTATCTCTTCACACTATCGTCTTCTGTAGTCAATTTCCAGGTTGGGATCTCTCTAACTCCTTTCTCTTTTTTTCAGTTTGTGGATCAAGCTCTCCTAATCACTCCTTACTCCCATAGACTGGCAAATGGGTGAGCTAAACCTCTGATTTTTACATCTACTTCACACAAGGACAATAATTTAAGACGAAAGGGAGGTTTCACACTAGGGATGAACTGACTAGGCCCAAAGGCTGAGCCTTGAACACACAAACCATCAGAACCACTGCAGCTCTAACAAAGTGGTACATACACCTTCAAACAAGGGGACCATGGTTTGGGTTTCTGGGTTGCTGGCCTTTTCCTTACGAGCAACGCAAGGGGACAGAATAGGAAGGAGAATTCTGAGGAGTGTAACTTTTATTTAAACCTACTGGCATACACCTTTCCCTTGTAAATAGTTAGTCTGTTCTGTTCTATTCTATGTATTTATATCCTGCTACCATCAATAAAGATTCTAAGCAGATTACAAAAAATAATATATAATCAAAGATCAGAATAACCCTACTGTATTATTTTCCAAGAATTTACTAAAAAGATAAGTCTTCAATTCTTTACAAAACTGTAAATAGACTGGAAGAGTGAATTAATTCTGGTATGGAATTGCATAATTTACTGTCTTGATAAATAAAAGAGCCATCGAAAACTTCTTTATAATGTGTAAGCTCTTTGAGCAGGGACTGTCTTTCTATGTTTAAATTGTACAGCGCTGCGTAACCCTAGTAGCGCTTTAGAAATGTTAGTTAGTTAGTTAGTTATAATGAACTTTTTTGACAGACAGGAACCCCAATAATAGAGAAGAATAGAAACGTGAATTTTTCTGAAGAGCTGGATAAGCAATTAATTGAGGACAAAGAGAAGAACAGTCCCCATGTAAGATTTGAAACACAAAACAAGTAATTATAAATTTTATATATGCAAACAATGGTAGCCAGCGCAGGCTTTTAAATAAAGATGTCACACGATCATATCGAGACCAACCATAAATCAATTTGACTGCAGTATTCTGTAAAAGCTGCAGTCTATTAACAAGTCTTGAGTTTAGTCCAGCATATAAGACATTACCATAGTTCAGTTGGAGCAAAACAGTAGCCTGCACCAGCAAACGAAAATTATCTGAAAAGAAGACAGATCTGACTGGTCTTAACTGATGCAGTTTAAAAAGTATCTTCTTAGTCATTGATAACTGAGTATCTAAAATGATCCCCAATACCTTAGAGGATTTTTCAAAAGCAACTATTTATCTGAGGCAATTATTACTTTATGTGGGACTAAAGATACATCATTACTAAAATATAATAATTTTGTCTGGCTGCATTAAGCTTTAATAAATGTTGATTAGCCCAACAATGCATTATAGAAATGCAGTCAGAGATGGAAGTTTTTAGTGTCAAAAAGTCTGATGACACTGGAATTAATACAAATATATCGTCTGCATATAAATAGCCAAACAAATCTAAAACAAATCCCAGCCAACTCATAAACAATTTAAACAATATTGGAGATAATGGTGAACCCTTTGGGACACCGAATTCCGGTCTACCACTATTACTACTACTTATCATTTCTATAGCACTACTAGACATACGCAGGTCTGTACACTTGAACATGCCAGTCCTTGCTTGAAAGAGCTTACAATCTAATGAGGACAGAGAAACAGGACAAATAAGGGATAAGGGAATTACTAAGGTGGGAATGATAAAACATACATGGTTACTGTACAAGTGAATAGGGGTTAGAAGTTAAAAGCAGCATCAAAAAGGTGGGCTTTTAGCCTCGATTTGAAGATGGTCAGAGATGGAGCTTGATGTACTGGCTCAGTCTATTCCAGGCATATGGTGTAGCAAGATAAAAGGAACGGAGTCTAGAGTTGGCAGTGGAGGAGAAGGGAAGGGTATAGATAAAAGAGATTTACCCAATGAACAGAGTTCCCAGGGAGGAGTGTAGGGAGAGATAAGAGTGGAGAGGTACTGAGGAGCTGCAGAGTGAATGCACTTGTAAGTCAATATGAGGAGTTTGAACTGTATGCAGAAACGTATAGGGAGCCAATGAAGTTAATTGAAGAGAGGGCTAATATGAGCATAACAACACTGGTGGAATATAAGTCATGCAGCAGAATTTTGAACAGATTGAAGGTGAGAGAGATGGCTTAGTGGGAGAACTGTGAGAAGCAAATTGCAATAGTCTGAGCTAATAAGAGTATGGATAAGGGATTTGGTAGTGTGCTCAGAAAGGAAAGGATGAATTTTGGTGATATTATAGATAAAGAAATGACAAGTTTTAGCAGTCTGTTGGATATGTGCAGAGAGAGAGAGAGAGGAATCAAAGATAACCCCAAGGTTATAAGCTGATGAGACAGAGAGGATGAGACTGTTATCCACAATAATAGAGAATGGGGGAAGAGGAGAGGTGGGTTTAGGGGGAAAGATAGTCTAGTTTTAGATGGTAGTGAGACATCTAGGCAGCAATGTCAGACAGGCAGGCTGATACTTGTGCCTGGTTGCCTGCTGAAACTCTGGGGTGTAGAGGTAGATCTGGGAGTCATCAGCATAAAGGTGATACTAAAAACCATGGGATGATATCAGAGCACCAAAGGAAGAAGTATAGATGGAAAAAAGAAGAGGTCCCAAGACACAGCCCTAAGGTACACCAACTGAGAGTGGGAGGATCTGCCAGGGTATACACTAAAGGAACGCTGGGAGAGATAAGAAGAAAACCAGGAAAGAACAGAGCCCTGAAATCCAAGTGAGGACAGCGTATCAAGGAGTAGGCTGTGATCAACAGTGTCAAAAGCAATATGTTTTTTGTTATTTTAGTACTGTAAACCAATTTGACCTGTTGCCATAGGAGGCAGTATAGAAAATTTCCAAATAAACTATAAACCAGTGGCATAGCCAAGGATGGGCCTGGATGGGCCAGGCCCACCCACTTTGTGCTCAGGCCCACCTAGTAGCAGTACACCTATGATGGGGCTGGCAGGGATCCCCAAGCCCCACCAGCCGAAAACTCCCAACAACTGTCCCTCCTGCATACTTTGTAAATAGCAGATCTTCGCCTGCAGCGAGCAGCGACTGATACATACTGTTCGCACTGGCCCCACAGACTTCCCTCTGATGATTTCCTGCCTATGCGGAAACAGGAAGTTGCATCAGAGGGATGGCTGTGGGGCCAACATAAGCAGTGTGTATTAGTTGCTGCTCGCTGCCAGTGAAAATTTGCTATTTAAAAGGTATGCGGGGGAGGGGATGTATAATATGCATCCCTTTATAAAACCCAATTATCTTCCCACTGCTTCCAAATTCCATTCATACCACATTCTCACACTATCTAAACAGAACCACAGGTCAGGATGTTACTATTCAGATGTTACTATTCAAACATATAAGTATTTTTTAAAATCTTCTTCTAATTTAACCTGTATTAACATAAAGGCTAAGCACAGAAAACTGTCCTGTTTCACATAAGCAGTCCCATCTTCATCACTTAAAATGATGTTATTGAATTGTAGATCCACTGCTCAAAATCATTAATGGAAATGTTCATTCAAAGTCCCAAACTGTATTCAGCAATTCAATTCACCATTACGTCACAGATTTTTACTTCTTGCAAGTCATAAATCAACGAGTTGACATTCCAACTGCGCCGTCAAATAAAGCTTACAAATTTGCCCTCTTCCTTGCTTTCGCTGTACTAGAGCTCAACATCTTCATGAATAAAGATGGGACTGCTTATGTGAAACAGGACTATCAGTACAGTTTTATGTGCTTAGCCTTTATGTTAATACAGGTTAAATTGGAAGAAGATTTTAAAAATACTTATATGTTTGAATAGTAACATCTGACTAGTAACATCCTGACCTTTGGCTCTGTTTAGATAGTGTGTGAGTGTGGTATGAATGGAATTTGGGAGCAGTGGGGAGATAATTGGGTTTTATAAAGGGGTGCATATTATGTAAAGTAAAATTATAGCAGTGTTTATTTTTTATTTTGCTGCATTTATATCCCACATTTTTCCACCTATTTGCAGGCTCAAACAATAAAAAAATATGCATGAGAGAGATTTGCATGTAATGGAGATTGCAGGCATGCAAATCTGTGCCATTTATATATATATATATATATTCATTACAAAATTACATAAATCATTGAGATCTCATAAATAACATTTCAAATATCATCTTTATTATTCCATATAAACACAAAAATTAAAACCACATTATGGCTCAGTCTTACTCTCCTTCAATTGGAGGTTATCAATACTGCTAACTTTTCTGTAATAATACAGATCTATGATAGCAATTCTATACCAATTATTAAATTTTTCATCATGGTGTGTTACATTGAGGCAATTTTTAAGAATCAGACAATTATGTTTGGATCAAAAAGTCTTCACAGGCTCGATTTTTACAACAAGGATATCCTAGAAAAGTAATATATAAAGCATTTAAAAGAGCCAGTAATGTCAATTGACAATGGGTATTAGACACAAGAAAAGAAGTTACAACAATAAAAACTACTTGTGTTTTACCTTATATTTTGCAGATTAACCAAATACAAAAAATTATTCTCAAACACTGGAATATATTGTCCCTACGTGAGGGTTTTGAATCTAAGCTGTGTTTTGCATAGATGCAGGGTAAAAACTTGGGAGAATTGTTTAAAAACTCTAGGTTACAAGAGAAATCTGAAAAGCGGGGGCACAAATTCCAAATACCACTAAATGATTTGTTTTGAGACAACACACTGACTGCTTTTCTAAACAAGTGATATACTGGATTAGATGCCCATGTGATAAATGGTATCTGGGTCAGACTAAAAAATTAGTAAAGTAGAGAATTGTACAACACTCAAGCAACCTTAGGCTTGATTGGGACAATGTTCCCCTGATTGATCGTTGGAGGGAGCCAAAAATCAAAACGGAAGATTTAAAGTTTGTAGTCCTGCAGCAAATTTTATTATGCACCTGTAGAAAATTCCTTTTTAAAATTTTGGCCGAAAATAGACATGCGGCAAAATAAAAATTGGCGCGCATCCATTTTGGTCTGAGACCTTACCGCCACCCATTGACTTAGTGGTAAGGTCTCACGCATTAATTGGGCGGTAATGGCCTACGCATGTAGAATGCCTTTTACTGCCTGGTTAGTATAGGTTTCATGGGTGATGTGTAATGCCCATCCCAACAGGGAGGAAGGATCCTTTATTCTAGATCAGGGGTGCACAAGTTCAGTCCTGGAAGGCTGCAATGAGGCCCAGTTTTCAGGATATCCCTAAATAATATGCACAAGGTAGATTTGCTTCTAGAGGAGGTGGTACAGATTTATCACATGCATCTTCATTAGGGATATCCTGTAAACATGACTTATTTGGGGCCCTCCAGGACTGAAACTTGTGCATCCCTTGTTTTAGATTATAGTTGTGCATTTAATGGAAGTAAAACCAGAACTGGCTCAGCTGCTCCTCCTTGACCTGGAGTCCTGTAGTTTCCTTGTAAGTTCGAAGTGCAAGCATTCATCACATAAATCAAAAGTTGGGGAAAAACTACTGGATGCTATGATAATTGTACTTAATTGGCTCAATACAGAATGTTCAAAGTGTTCCTGGGGATGGAGTCCAACAGCTGATTAACAATGGGGCAAAGTTAATGGTCCAATTATAGGCAACTTGTACATCAAAACATTGATTGGTTTAAATATGCATCTGATAATCATTAACAGATCACAGTAAGATGATAAAATAGTGCAAAGTACAAAAGATACATATTTAATGGTGAAAACTGCAGTATTGCTGTCTGTTTGCTTCAGACAGCAGCAATGGTCTCGGCAAGGTTCTTTCTGTCTCTCTGCCTTGTTTTGCTATTTGCATATTCAACAACATTCTCAGTAAGTATTACTCCAAATAATAGTCGAGTCCTATAGGAAGTTTTGTGTCTAACATGTGTTTTTAAAAATCTGATCATACCCTTTGCTTTCCATTAGATTAAGCAACTCCCTGAAGTGAATGGTAAGAAAAACATTTCCATTTTTCTACAGTATTTTCTGTGTTCCCAATATTTTGGAACACCTGGTAATATTTGCTTTACTTTTTTTTAAAGAACATGATGCAGATGCTGGAGAACTTAGAGAAGATATTCCAGCAATAAATCTGGGTGAGTCAGAATGCATAAATAAATTTACAATTATTTATTTATTGGGATTTATAATACAGTATCTAATATGCATATATAAATATAAATCAGCATTTTATGGAAATAATTTTGAAATTATGTGAGAAACCGTATTTCTTTTTTAGTTTACTTTCTGAAGGGAAGAAGACTTATGAGATCATCATATATGTGTGTGTGTGTGTGTGTGTGTGTGTGTGTGTGTGTGTGTGTGTGTGTATGTGTGTGTATGAGTCAGTGACATATCTAGACAGAAATATTTGGGTGACACCAAGGGGGCAAGCTAGATATGGGGGGGGGGGGCCAAGTCAAAGCAACATTTTTGTACATCATATCCCTCTCCCCCACTTTAAAATTAGCATTATTATTGTTAGCATTATTCAACAAATTCTTCTGTATGGGAGTGAAGTGTGGATTCTCTAGAGGATTGCTCAGCATCTCTACATAAACCCTGAAACTCCATTTCTATATCACAAACTTCATATTCCTCAACAATTAAACTATCCCCCTTACAGCTCACCATACAAAAAAAATATTCAAATCCTGATTATCACCCCATGAACTGCACACGCTCCTTCCACTGCCAGATACTTTGTTTAAAGCAGACATGGTGACTCTACTGATGTGCAGATCACCAGTCTTAAGTATTTTTATTTTGGGTGACAGTACCCCAGAGCCTGCTTTCAGATGTTCCAGACACTTTGTGAAATAACATAAAACCTTGCAAAAAGATACTCAAAACCTACATAGGAAAAACTTAGCAAACCGTAAGTGCTCTGAGCCACCTATGAAAATATAGTGTTATATATATTAGACTGGGCCCTAGAACACCAATATACCTGCTATTGGGAAAATGGAACAAGCTGGACTGTTGCATATTTCTTCACATACATTATATGCTAGCAGAACCCTTTACCTCAGTCACACATGCAGAACATGGACAAACCCTCTCCTGATAAAAAAGATGGAACCACAAAAAACATGCAGATACAAACAGAAATGGAGACCTTGAAGAAAGCTAGACTCTATAAGCAGTGAAAATCTTGGTAAAAGTAACACAGAAAAGCATTTTTCCTGTACTCTACTAAATACAAAAATAGAAAAGATGTACATTTTCCCAAAGTGAACACATCCCAATCCTTAAAAAGTATTAAATAATTTTCTTCCACCTTGGTTGTCTGGGCACATTTCTAATTGGGTTGGTCCAGGTCTGTTCCACTTTTTGGGTTGGACTTCTCCTAATTTTTTTTCCAGGTTTCCCTTTCCATTTCTTCTCTCTGTCTGCCTATCACTGATGTTTTTAATGTTTCTCTTCTCTGCCTCTATATCCACCCATATATGATGTTTACCTCTCATTCTCCCTTTCTCTCACCCTCTAGTCCTTCTTTTTACCTTTCATCTGCCAATTGGTTTTTCTAATCTCCCTCTCATCCCCTCTCCAGAAATTCCATAGCCCCATCTGTCTTTCCCTCTCCCCAGCCTGCTATCCCATCTCTATCTTTCACCCTTCCTAATTTCCCCATTTCCAATCTCTGTACTCACCCTCATCCCTCAGCTTCCCTCCATTGTCTTCATCCTCTCACCAGCCCCAGCTCCATGCCTGTTTCGCCTTCCTTCCCTTGCCTCCAGGCCATTCTGTTTCTTACCTTCTACCTCATCTCCTAATGCCTCTCTTCAAGCACATTAACTCCATTTCTATTAACTCCATTTTTTAACATCTTCAAAGATCTATCTCCTTCCTCTCTCATACCCTTCCACAGCTTTGGTCACACATGCAGAGCACAGCCCTTCTTCAAATACAGGATAAGCAACCATGGACTAAAAGTACTACTGTAGACAAAAAAATAAACTGAAATTTTAGATGCCAGACTCTGCATGCAGAGAAAGAAATGCAAATTAATGCACGCATCAACCTTTTCCTATATGAGTATGCAATTCTGGAATGCGTTGCACGCAACCTAAAAGCGATCTAAGAACTGACTAACTTCCGCAAACTACTGAAGACCCATCTCTTTGATAAGATATACCACAAAGATCAACACATGTAAAACTCCACACATATATCCAGAAATGTTTAATAATGTCTTCTGGTATATTACTTCATGTATTCATGTATTCTATTACCATACAACCCAAAATCCTTCTGTAACACCAAATGTATATTCTCTTCTTATTTCCATTATCCTTGAAGTATTGTAAGCCACATTGAGCCTGCAAAGAGGTGGGAAAATGTGGGGTACAAATGCAATAAATAAATAAATTTCCTCCTGTACAGTGCAAAATAACACCAGCAGATGTAAATTCTCAAAACGGACATAATTCAATAACTAAACTGAAAATAAAATCATTTTCTTACCTTTGTGGTCTGCTGATTTTATTTTTCTAATCATCTTGTTCCCTGTCTTTGGTCTCTTTTCCCTCTGTGTTCTTAATTCTGTTTCAAGAGCCTCCTGTCCATTTATTATTCCCTTTCTCACCTCCTTTCTTTTTCAGTTTCCTGTTTATCTTCCTTTCATTTTTCAGCCTCATTCACAAATCCATCTAGTTTTCCACCTCTTTCCTTCTCTTATGCAGCATTCTCTCTTCCCTTTCTTTCTGTTTGCAACATTCCCCCTCTCTTCTCTTCCTTTCCCTTCCCTTCATATGCATTTCCTCCATCTTTTTCTCTTCCCTTCCTTTCATAGGCAGCATTTTCTCCACTCCCTTCCCAACCCTCCCCTCCTATCCAAGTGCAGCATTTGCCCCTCTCCCTTCCCTTCAATCCATGTGCAGCATTACCCACTCCTCTCCTTTTCTTTCTCTTCCATCCATGTGCAGCATTCTCCCTTTCCCTTGCCTCCTATCCAAGTGTAGCATTCCCACTCTCCCTTTCCTTCAATCTATGTGCATTTCCCCCTCTGCCCCCTCCTCCTTCCTTGCCATCCATGCACAATACTTCTACCTCAGGCCAATTCTCCCTTCCCTTCCATCTATGTGCAGCATTTCCCTCCTCTCCCTTTCCTTCCCTCCTATCCAAATGCAACATTTCTCCCTCTCATTTCCCTTCCCTCCTATTCAAGTGTAGCATTTCCCCCCTCTCCCTTTCCTTCCATACAGTTCAAATGCAGCATTTCCCCCATACCATCCCTTCCCTCCTATTCAAGTGTAGTATTTCCCCCCTCTCCCTTTCCTTCCATCCAGTCCAAATGCACCATTTCTCCCTCTCCTTTCCCTTCCCTCCTATTCAAGTGTAGTATTTCCCCCTCTCCCTTTCCTTCCATCCAGTCCAAATGCAGCATTTCTCCCTCTCCTTTCCCTTCCCTCCTATTCAAGTGTAGTATTTTCCCCTCTCCCTTTCCTTGCATCCAGTCCAAATGCAGCATTTCCCCCTACCCTTCCATCAAGTGCAGCATTTCCCCCGTACCATCCCTTCCCTCCTATTCAAGTGTAGCATTTCCCCTACCTCTCTTCCCTTCTGTCTGTTTTCCTCTTATCCCTTTCTCTTCCATCATATCCAAGTACAACATTCCCTCTCTCACTTTCCTTCCATCCACTTGCAGCATTTCCCCTTCTGCCCCCTCTCCCTTCCCTTCCATATATGTGCAGTATTTCCCCCTCTGGCTTCCCTTACATTCCATTTATGTGCATCATTTCCCCCCATCCATGTACTGTACTTCTTCCTAAGGTTCCCTCTCCCTTCCCTTTCATCCATGTGCAGCATTTTCCATGCTTCCGTCCCTTATATCCATGTGCAGTATTGCTCCCCATTCCTTTCCCTCCTAGCCAAGTGAAGAATTTTGATCTGTAATGAGTCTTCTTGGTAAATAAGTAAAATATATCTAATGGTAAATATACAGAGAAATATATCACATATAGCTGTGATTAAGGGTCTGATTTACTAAACCTTTCCTCCTGTAGGCAAGCAATGGGTTAAAAGTAGGTCAGACCGTAAGACAGTTTCATTTTGATGTGTGAGAAGAGCAGAACTAAATAAAATCTGGAGATATATATGACTCAAACTACTGTCTCAGTCTGACAAAACAAACAAACTATTTTATCTGTTCTAATAATAATGAAATCCAGTTCAGAAATATGAGAATTGGTTCATTATAACCTAATTCACAATCATTTTCTGAAAAATCAGATGCTTAGTCTTAAGATCAGAATCACAACTGCATAATTTTGTCATCTACAACATTAAACACCTTGTCATTAGTATACAAATGATGTTAATGGCAATCATTTTGTAATATTTTGCAAAGAAGTTGAACTGTCATAGTTTTATACCCTAGGTATAATCATTAAGAACATGAGAACATAACAGTAGCCATACTGGGTCAGACCAATGGTCCATCTAGCCCTGTATTCTGTTTTCCAAACAGTGGCCAAGCCAGGTCCCTCCCTACCTTTTCTTGCTTTTCATCATTATGATCCTTCCACAAATAACTCATTCATAGTGACCCAGGAACCCTCTCTGATTGAAGATCAAAGAGATCTTACCCCTTAACACCATTCTGCTGTCTGCAGCGGTTTTTACCTGATAAGCAGCTGCCTGTCTACCCTACCCTATGTCAAGTGCATCATCTCTGAGACATACCTCTAGAGAAGATACAAGAGATCCATGTCATTAAGCTCAGTGGCAGAGGCACAGGCCATCCTCAATATTGTTATATATTAATCTACTGATAAGATGTTGTTTTCCATTTGTGAAACATCCTCTGTGCAGCTTAGTTATGAGATGATTTCTCTTTCAAACTTGTTTACCAAAGTAGCATCAGCTGTAAAAGTGAATGGACTCCATGTTATGAAGGTAACTCATTAACAGGGCTCTTACCAAAGGTGCTTTATTTTAGGCCCATTCTAATTTTCTTTACAGAATACTAGTGTTAGTAGCCAAAAAATCATGTAAATATAAGGTGCAATCACTTACACCTGTTCTATAGCTGGTGTAAAGGCCCAGGCCTAGGTGTGTGATAAAACACGCATAAATTAATAGTATTCTATAAAATGCGTGTGCACCTGTGCATCCAGCCCACTCTGAGGGGCATAATCGAAAGTGGGTGCCCATCTCTGAGGGCGCCCATCTCCATGGGCGGCCATGAGAAGGGGTGGGACAAACCGTATTTTCGAAAAAGATGGGCATCTTTTTTTCGATAATACGGGCTGTGCGGTGCAGATGCCTAGGATTTGGGCGTTTTTGAGCTGGGCGCTATCGGTTTTCAGTGATAATAGAAACCGAAGGCACCCAGCTCAAAAACGAACAAATCCAAGGCATTGGGTCATGGGAGGGCCAGGATTCGTAGTGCACTGGTCCCCCTCACATTCTAGGACACCAACTGGGCACCCTAGGGGGCACTTTTACAAATTAAAAAAATAATTTAAATAACTCCCAGGTGCATAGCACTCTTCCCTTGTGTGCTGAGCCCCCAAATCCCCCCCAAAACCCACTGCCCACAAGTCTACACCATTACCATAGCCCTAAGGAGTGCAGGGGGGCACCTACATGTGGGTACAGTGGGTTTTGGGGGGGTTTGGAGGGCTCAACATTAACCAGCACAAGTGGAATAGGTAGGGGGGGATGGGCCTTTGTCCGCCTGCCTGACGTCCACTGCACCCACTAACAACTGCTCCACCTGCATACTGCTGTCAGGGAGCTGGGTATGACATTTGAGGCTCGCATATAGGCTGTCAAAAAAGTTTTTAAAGTTCTTTTTTTGTGGTGGGAGGGGGTTAGTGACCACTGGGGGAGTCAGGGGAGGTCATCCCCGATTCCCTCCGGTGGTCATCTGGCCAGTTGGGGTACTTTTTTGGGACTTGGGTCGTGAAAAAAAAGGGTCCAGCAAAAGTGACCCAAATTCTTGCTTCTGCCACCCTTTTTTGTCGATTATTGGCCGAAGGCGCCCATATCTCCTTGGCCAATAAACATGCCCCAGTCCCGCCTTCACCACACCTCCGACATGCCCCCGTCAACTTTGTTCGTTCCAGTGATGGAGTGTAGTTGAAGACACCCAAAATCGGCTTTCGATTATACCGATTTGGGCACCTTTGCGAGATGGGCGCCCATCTCCCGATTTGGGTCGAAATATGGGTGCCCATCACTTTCGAAAATAAGGCCTTCTGTATCCAATCTCTGCCCATGTGCATATTCACAGTCAAAGCATATGCCATCAAATCATGGTGTATACTTTCTGGTAGCTGGTATCCTATAAAAGGCCATTTGTGCAGGTGAGTGGCCATTTATGCATGTAAACATCTAGAATTCCACCATTTACACACCTTCTTGAAACCTACAAATAGGCAGCTACCCATAGAATAGTCCCCATATTACAAATGATATTGCATGATCATATTACATCTTCTCTTTTATCATTGCATTGGCTTCCTATTAGGAAACATTGTATTTTTAAGTTGATAGTGTTGGCTTTTAGGGTTTTTCATAGTATGGTTCCAAATTATATACCTAAGAAGTTGCTGGTTTATATTTCAAGGCGGTTGTTACGTTCTCAGAGCAAGAGGCATTTTCTTCTGCCTTCTGCCAGGTCTTTCCAATTGGAGTGTGCTCGTTCTCAAGCTTACTCTTATTCTTTGAACTGGCTATGGAATAGGCTTCCTCCTGCTATAAGATCTATCAATGATCTAAGTTTTCATAGGGCTGTAAAAACGTATTTGTTCTAATCTGAAAATTGATTAATTGATTTATTTTGTCAAACTGGCAGATTATTCTATTGCTTTGTTGTATTGTGTTATTTTGAATGTAACTGTGTAACCTGTTCTGAGTGTGGTCAGGAGGATTGGATATAAAATGGAATAAATAAATAAATGTATTTTTTGCTTTACAGCTGCAGGAAACAACTTGTTTCAGGGAGATATCGTTCTGCAAGTAAGTAGTTTGATATAACAATACACTGCTGGTACACCCTCATGATAAACAGTAGAGTTCCAATGATCTTTTATTTTACTTTTAGCCTGAAGCACGTAATGCATTGCGAAATGAAAGCTACAGATGGAAGTTCCCCATTCCTTACATCCTGGCTGATAACCTAGGTAAAAATTGGACTTTTTCTTTACACTGCTATTAATGCTGCTAGCAATTTGGAGAAGATAGAGGCTAGAGACTCCCAACGACAGGATAGCTTAATGGACTAATACCAAGATACAAAATCTTTCTACTATACTTTACATTAGTAATTCACTCAATGGAGGAAAGGTCTGGCGATTTGGTTCAGGGAAGGGGGGTTGTGATGCACTTTGGAGGGGGGGTGATGGGGGGGGGGGGGTTGCAGCGGTGACCCGCTCTGGGTGGCGAAGAAGCTAGAAATGCCACTGGTTCTGTGTGCTTTATTTTTAGGCTTTCTTAGTTTTGAGTCTGTATTAAAGTCTATATTCACTGTCTAGCCCTTTAAGTGGTTTCAATTACTGACTTCTAAATGGTTACAATATCCCTAAGGTGCCAGCATTCCTTGCCTTCACTAAAGGGAAGTGTGATTTCAAATTCCCCTTTAGGTATGTAGCTTTATGTTATGAAAATGTATATGATTCACAACCAGCATCTGTATTGTACACTGAGCTGTAATCACAAACTGTGTGTGATGTATTCCACACTGAATTGTAATGACAAACTACCTCTGATTCGTTCTGTTTGTGGGAGAATTGTATCTGTTTTATGGACCAATGAGATAGTGCAACATCTGCATGTCTATGATTTGAATTTGCATGTCATTAAGTGGCCCTTTGACTAATGCGCAGTGGGCCTAACATGGGCCTGTCACACGCTAAAAGGGCATTACCGTGGGATGCGTTAAGGCGTCCCATGGTAGTGTTCACTAATTCCACACTGGGAAATAATTTTTATTTCCTTGTCATCTATACCAGACCAGTCCAGACTAATGGGTTGTGTCCATCTACCAGCGGAAGGAGACAGAGAAAATAGTTCCAAGTAAACCGCCCCTTAAGGGTATTGTGCAGCCTGAAATGTTCAGTATTTTCTCTGTTTCAGGGCTTTCTCTTCTTGTAGTTTTAGTCCCTTTGGGCCAGGGGAGTGCAGCGCCAGGTCTGCATTTCCACAAGTTGTGTTCCTTTCTTGTTGGCCTCCTGGCAGCACCTTCTTCTCTTGCTGTTCCCTGGGGCTCCATCTATGCATTTTGTTTGTTGAGCACAACTCCATCACTGCATTTGAGCACAGCTCCATCACTCTATGTTGAACACAGCTCCATCGCTGTATGTTGAGCGCAGCTCCATCGCTGCATGTTGAGCGCTGCTCCATCGCTGCATGTTGAGCACTGCTCCATCACTGCATGTTGAGCGCAGATCCATCGCTGCATGTTGAGCGCTGCTCCATCGCTGCATGTTGAGCGCTCTTCCATCACTTCATGTTGAGCACAGCTTCATTATTCCATGCAGTTCCACCAGTCCATGTTGGGCATGGCTCCATCGCTGCATGTTTGGCACACTTCCACAGTTCCATGTTGGCTTTAGCTCCATCACTGTATGTTGAGGACCGCTCTATCATGGCATGTTGAGTGAAATTTCTTTGCTGCTTATTCTGCAACCTTTCATCTCTGCATGTTGAATGCAGCTCCATTGTCACATGTTGAGTGTAGTTCTTTCTCTGCAGGTCTCAGTGTGGGGCGCAGTCCTGTGTCTGCATGTAGAACATGGCTCTGTGTCTGCCTGTGGAATGCAGCTCCTTGTCTGTGTGTGGCATTCAGCTCTCTCTTTGCATATGGAATGCAGCTCCCTGTCTGCGTGCAGAGCACAGCTCCACCACCTGTTGAGGGTAGCTCCATCTCTGTATGTTTAGCACAACTCTTGTCTGCAAATTGGGTGAAGTTCCAGGGTGGTATGTGGAGCACAGCTCTGTGACTGCAGGCGCTACACAGCTTCATGTCTGCGTAGGAAGGATAGCTCCTTGCTGGCATCCAGAGTGCAGCTCCTTGTTTGAGTGTGGAAACAGCTCCTTGTCTGCGTTTTATACACAGTTCCATCTCTACCGCAGCTTCAGTTCTGCAGGTACCTCTAACATCCAACTCTTTCAGTGGGGCACTGCTCATCCTCTGTCTGTTACTTTCAGCTTCTTCTCTGCTTGTTCAGTGCATTTCTATCTTTGCCAGAGGTGTGCAACTCTTTCTCTGCCCGTGGTGTGTGGCTCAGTTTGTGTGCTTTGAGTGCAAATCCGTTAGTTCTCGTTGAACACGGATCCTGCTTTGACTGATGAGCGCAGCTTTTTTTCTGTCCCTTGAGCACAGTTCAGTCTCTGACTGTGGAGCATATTTTCAGCTTTGCCTGTTGGGCACTGTTACACCTTGTTGGTCAACCCCAGCTTTTTTCTGCAGGTTGGATACAGTAACTTCTCAGCAGCTGTGGCATACCTCAGTTTAGATTGCTAGACAAGGCTGTCTTGTGTCCTGTTAACTACCATTCCTGTGGCACCTTTTCTTGCCGTAGCCTCTTGTTGGCTGGAGAGAAGCTTCTCCATTGCTGGAGTTTGAATTCGTCTCTGCTCCTTTTGTGGCTACTTGGCACCTTGGGGGTCTTTTCTCCATAGTGTGGCTCTCCTCTCTTTCTTTTTGTCTCCTTTTGTTCTTTCATCCCTAAGTCCAGAGTGAACTGCTTGAGGAGTACTATTTTTCTACGGTTGTACCCTGATATGTTGCTGCCCTTTTCTTCGTGGTTCTTCTGGAGAGACTAGTGCTCCAGTTAGTTGGTTCTTTCAACTCTGGAGTCTCTTCTTGTTCTGTGGAGTTTGATTCTCTCACTAGGCGCGGGTCTGGGTGGTTCCTGGGCCTTGCTTCCTTTCTTCTATGAAGTGTGGTGCACTGTTTGGGGTTGCTTGGAACAACCTTCCTGAGCCCTTATGCCAAGCCCCCTCCCTGCCCGTCTTCAAGTCTTTGCTTAAAGCCCACCTCTTCAATGCTGCGTTCGGCACCTAACCCTTACCATTCAGTGAATCCAGACTGCCCCAATTTGACTGCCCCTATCGGACTGACCGTTCACTTGTCTATTAGATTGTAAGCTCTTTGAGCAGGGTCTGTCTCTCTTTGTTAAATTGTACAGTGCTGTGTAACCCTAGTAGCGCTCTAGAAATGTTAAGTAGTAGTAGTAGTTGCATACTCCTAGTACTTGTTAGGGCCGTTTTATCCAACCATCTTGGACTCAAGGCAGACCGGCAGGTTTGGGAGTTAGTCTTTGTCCTGCCAGGGTTTGGAGAAGTGGAGCCTGGTCTAGAAGAGAGAGTTCTTCTCCTTGTTGCTTGGATACGACTGTTGCCTTCCTTCCAAGGGGGGTCCTTTGGCATGAGTATCTTTTGCTGCTTCTTTTACTACTCTCGGGACAGGGGTACATAATTTTTCTTTTGCTCAGGACGTTTGTTTTACGTCCTATGGCTTCAGTTCCTTTTCTAGTGTCTAACTCTGTTCCATTTTGGTAGCCTGGTGGTTCGGATATTCGAATCCTTTTCTGCTGATCAATTTTTTGCTGTGTGTATAGCTTTGTTGATTTTTCAACCTTCTGCATTCTTCTTTTCTCCCCCCCCCCCCCCCCTTGGGAAACTGCTTTGCTACATCCCATTAGTCTTGACTGGTCTGGTATAGATGACAAGGAAGAAATAATTATGTTTTTACCTGATAATTTTCTTTCCTTTAATCATACCAGACCAGTTCAAATGCCCACCCTGGCTAAAGTCTGTCAGAGTGTTGTTTCCTTTAGGTATCCCTGGCTGTTCCATGATGCTTTAATACGCTGGGATGTCCCACAGCACTGCCTACATCATCTTCTCTCTTCTATCTCCTGCCACTTGTTGTTGTGCCAGCTCTGTATGACTCCTGTTACTTGGCATCACGGAGTTCTTTCCACGGATTCAGGGGTACATCTCTATGTGCTTGGGCAAGCTCAATATGGACCATTCCCTCCCGCTTACTTTACTGTGAGGGGAGGTTGCAGTTGCCTTTGGCCAAGTAGGAACAGTGAGGTTCTGCATATTGGCTCCAAGAGTTTGCCTGTTTGGTATTAACTGTGTTTTCTTCTAGACTTCATAGCACCATTGCTTGACTATTCGAAATACTGAACATTCCAGGCTGCACGATACCCTTAAGGGGTGGTTTACTTGGAACTATTTTCTCTGTCTCCTTTCTCTGGTAGATGGACACAACCCATTAGTCTGGACTGGTCTGGTATGATATGATTAAAGGAAAGAAAATTATCAGGTAAGAACATAATTTTTCCTTTCCAGCATGGGAGGTGTGCCCATGGGCAGAGAGTAGGCATACCTGTGCTAATTGGGTAGTGCGGGCACATTACCGCGTGCTACCTGATTACCATGGGAGTAGTGTGGGAGCCCTTATAGCCTCTTAAATAGGTGGTGGTAAGGGTTCCCACAGTAATGGCAATTGGGGAAATTATCACATGGCCGTAATAATAAAATATAGCACGGCTGCCATTTTACCACCATGCTAAAAGTTGCTGCAGCACGCAGAAAACCCATACGCTGACACCAGTGCCAGCCACTTTTTAGCATGGCTTGGTAAAAGGACTCATTTTATGTTTTAGTGTCTTTTGAATGTATTTTGCTGATCCAGTATTTTTACTATTTATTTGCTCTTATATCATGTCACTAGTATGTATGTTTTATAATGAATTTAACTAAGTTTATTTATTATAGTATTTGTAAGTAATTTTGTTATTTATTGCAGTTCAATTGACAGTCGCTGCCCCTGAAGCAGCCTGCCATGGGCGAAATGTGGCCACGCCAGGCAATTTTAATATAAGTGTACTTTATTGTAACCTCTTTGATCCATTGTTATATGCCTTCCTTCCTCCTAAAACTAGGCGCTTCCTTATGTAATTACCCCCTAACTGTGCAGATATTTAAGCACCCAGAGGACACCTATGTGGAACCTATTCTATAAAGAAAATCTGGCACCTACTTTCTTTTACAGAATATTTGCATTACAGGGCACTTATACCAGCACATAAGTGTGAGTCCTGTCCACGCTTCACTCAGATTCCAACCATGTGTGTGGCTACCTGTAAAATACACACTGTGTAAGATACATGGATATTTGCAGAATAGTGTTTAGGAGAAATTTGTGCATTTATGGGCATATGTGCACACATACACCCGTATATGCCAATTAGCTCATAAATATTCTGATTTGTATTAAAATATGTTGCTGAAATATGTTTTCCAGATCTCAATGCTAAGGGAGTCATTCTCAAGGCATTTGAAATGTTCCGTCTTAAGTCATGTGTGGATTTTAAGCCATACGAAGGAGAGCAAACATATATTATTTTTCAGAAATTTGGAGGGTAAGTGATAGAAAAACTGTGTAGATACATTTCTGTATCTTAAATCTATGGTATATGCACTGAAGAAAAAATCTGTAATGAAATATAATTTCTGTATATATCTGTACATATCTCTTATTTGAAATTGCAAATAACTGCTGATTGCATACTTGTGCTGCAACAGTCTTTGACATTCTCAAGATCCCTCTTTTTCCCTTCTGAATGCCCTGCGGTATCCTTGTTAGGTTTAATAGCTTAACCCACCTTTTAAATTGTATGCATAAAAGGAGTGACTGTGCCCAGAATTTGGCGCCGGAAAGATATGCACTAAACTAGTATTTTATAAAGGGTGCTCCGTGCAGAGCAGCTTTCATAGAATAGCACTTAGGGGCCCTTATACTAAAGTGTTGCCATGGGCAACCAGGGGCTACCACTGGCCCAACATAGGTGCCGGCGGTAGTTCTACCCCTAGCGCGCATCATTTCCGGCGCTAGCAGAAATATTGAAATATATTTCCGCAGGGGGTTACCTGGCGGTAATCAGGCAGCTTCGCACACTACCTGTTACTGCCGGGTTACTATGGAAGCCCTTCCTGCTACTTCAGTGGGTGGCGGTAAGAGTGCTCTCTGAAATGGCTGCGTGGCAAGTGTGAATTTACCGTATGTCCATTTCATTTTTGGTTATTTTCACCCGCTGTGGTAAAAGGGGTGCTGGCAAGCAACAAAAATGTCCATTAGCGCAAGGCCCCTTTTACCGCAGCTTAGTAAAAGGGCCTCTTACAGCGGATTCCCCCACCCAATTTCAGGTGCCAGCATTTATATCTGCTCAAACCTGGTGCAAAAGCTGACGCTTAATTTTCGGCAGTTTGGCACGCAAATTACAGTATAATATAACATGCGCCTAATTTCTGGAATGCCCACTGATCCGCTCATACCCCTCTCATGGCCACTCCCCTTTTGAGTTGTGCATTAGAAATTTAGGTGCCAATGTTATAAAATAGTGACTAGGGCAGTTGCACGTGCAAATCTAAATTGGTGACAATTAACTCCCACTATTGATTGTTAACACCTTGTTAAATAATTTGCACAGACATCTGTCAGGCATGCCTACTTTTGGCGACCTATATAGAATTCAGAAGTAAATGCAAAATTGTGTATGCAAGTTTATAGAATTAGGGGGTTACCACCTGAGGAGGGAGGCAGTAGCCAGTGTCAGAGTGATCAGCTGGATCAGTAAAGGTGGGAATCAGAGAGCATGTCATGTCAGTTGGAAGTCAGCCTGGAGCTGGTGAATGCCATTGTCTGCAGAGGCATGGAGAGCAGGAGTGGGCCATGGCCACCTCTGAGGGTTTGGAATCTGCTGATGAGGGCAGTGATAGAAGCCAACTCTTGAGGTCTCTTGGTAAATGGGCATATGCTCATGATATTGGAGCACTGTTCCCTTTAAGGAGTCTTCAGTTGGCGGGGCTTGGCGATCCCCGTCAGTCACATCAGAGATGTGCCACTGCTGGGTGGGCCTAAGCCTAAAGTGGATGGGCCTGTGCCCACCTGTGGCAATGCTACTGCCTTTTTAAAATAGTATGGGCCTTGAACACTGGAATTCCCTTCTGCACGTCCTTTCTATAATGCCTCTCCATGTATCTGTATAAAATGCTATAAATAGGTGCCTTCTTACCCTATAGGTAATTTTTTATAAAATTATCCTTCATGGAGCAATTATAGTCTTTTTAAAGTATAGATGGCCATAAACATACATAAAAGGCCTTCTATTAATATGCTGGCTGGCTTGTTAAGATGGCATGTATTTTCCCAGTAGGCTTAGTTGGGGGTGCAGTCTGGGTGAAGCGTGGGTAGAGTTCACAAATACACGCATTTATTGTAAAATGCTTTAATCAACACGTGTGTTTGCATACTTCATGTGCGAACATTTACATCTGCGCTCAACAGTTATATATATATATCTGCCACATATGCTAGTACTTTATAATGGGGGCAATTCTATAACTGGGCACCTCCTGTTAGCTGGCCAAATAATGCAAGAGAGAAGCATATTCTATAACTACTCCTGGGCACCCAGGTGTTACAAAATACTAGTGTAATCTGGCATTCATAACATTTGGCCACCTACTTTCAAGCTTAAAGTAGGTGCCTCCATGTCAAATATCCCTCTTGGAGCTTGATTCAGTAAGCTTGATGCTCAGTCTGTGTATACAGGAAACTATCTTAGTGAATCAGGCCCTCAGCATGTGCTTTACTTTCTTGTTAAGGTGCTGGTCTATGGTTGGAGATCTTCAGACAGGACAAAACCTTTCCATTGGTGAAAGGTGCGATTACAAGGCCATTGTTGAACATGAAATTTTGCATGCATTGGGATTTTACCATGAACAATCACGAACTGACCGGGATGATTATGTTCAAATATGGTGGGATCAAATTGAAGCAGGTTAGTTGTAAAATGACTTCATGCAAAATGTTTTAAAATTTTAAAATTCAGCATGCTGTACTACTATCCAAAACTGCAATATTTTTCTTAATACTGTCACAAACTGATAGCTCTTCATTTTGCTCAGAGATTAACTTCCAGGCACTACCAAAGACCCGGATATTCACTGCCAGTTCTTGAATACAGGCCAGCACTGAATATCCATGTCTAATATTCAGTTCAAAAGACTTTAACAATAATTGATAAAATAAAACATTTGATTGAATGCTACATATATCTTATCCAGATAGAACCAAGATGAATGCAATTTTTTCCTCCAAATCTCAGTTTACTGTTGTACCAGGAATAGGCCCCACACAAATATCAACAATGAACAAATTTGCATTCATCTTTGATAAGGTTTGTTGGTATGGGTTACCTAGGACTAAGCAATTGCATACCTCTATTTAAAATGTACAGTACAGCAGAAAAGATATATCAGGATATTTTATCATGTATTACAAAAAATGGAGGAGTGGCCTAGTGGTTAGGGTGGTGGACTCTGGTCCTGAGGAACTGAGTTCAATTCCCACTTCAGGCACAGGCAGCTCCTTGTGACTCTGGGCAAATCACTTAACCCTCTATTGCCCCATGTAAGCCGCATTGAGCCTGCCATGAGTGGGAAAGCACAGGGTATAAATGAACAGATGAAACAAAAGAGTGAATACTAAAAAAGCAACAACAATAAAAATAACTTATTGATCACAAATAATAAACACATGATACACTAAAATCATACCCAAAAATGAATAGTAAAACAGAATAACTTTTTCCCTTTGCTTTGTAAAACTTAGGGAAAAAGTAGGGCAGTGATATGATGGTAAATTTTTAACAACAGGCTCTCTCCCCAGGTATAGCCTGCCCTGAAATTTAGGGGGGGGGGGGGGCGCAGAGGTGGACTGAGGCAGGCGTTGTTTCATGCCGAAACACGGCCTGTGTCAGGTCAATTGTCAATAAAATACTCCTGTTGTCTCAGTCTTGAAGGCCCAGTGTTGCTTTTTTTGTTTGTGTACTTGTTTTTTCAACATTAGTGGTAGGGTTCCAAACCAAACATTTTAAACTTCATTTTATTTTTTTGTTTCTGTTTTTTACAATTTTGTTTTGTTTGCTTTTCATTTTAAATAAATGAAACAAAAATGTAAAAAAGGCAAAAATATCCAAAACAAAACAAACAAGATGTGCAATGCACACCTCTAATTTTTACACTAGTATTGATCTGCCATTGTGCGATATTTTGTAATGTATAAGGTATCATTACTATCAAAGAAGATAGATATATATAACATTAGTTTAGTATATTTCATTATTAATGCACACTATATAGTAACTAGCCATTGAGCCCGTTAAAACGGGCTAGTATGGGGTTTTGGCAAGGCCCCCCCCCCCGAAGTCGCTGCTACCGGTCCCCCAGAGTCGCCGCCACCACCCCTGCACCCGGCCCTCTCTTTGGAATTGAACTTATATCGGCGAAACGCAGGCAGCACGCAGATCAGCTGAGCTCCCGTCGGCCTTCCTTCTCTGCCTGTGTCCCGCCCTCGTGTGACGTAACGTCGGCGAGGGCAGGACACAGACAGGGAAGAAAGGGCGGCGGGAGCTCAGCTGATCTGCGTGCTGCGTTTCGCCGATGTAAGTTCAATACCGAAGAGAGTGCTCGGGCCGGGTGGGGGGGGGGGGCAGCGGTGGCTACCTCGGGGGGGGGGGGGAGCCATAGCGGTGACCTCAGGGGGGGAGCGGTAGTGACGTTGGCGGCTTCGCGCAGTTTCCCTCTCTGTCCCGCCCCTGTCATCACGTATTGAAGCAGGGGCGGGACAGAGAGGGAAGTCTCTACTGCGCATTTGCGAGTGAGAACGGTCACTCGCCATTTATATATTTGATAGCAAGAAAAGTATCTACTCCACAGTTTCATCTTCTCATATTTGTGAATTATCCCCCTAATTCTTTAAAAGTCACTAAAAATTGATTGCGCCTAATTTGCACATGCAATGTAATTGAATAATGAGCCAATTAGTACCAATAATTGACTTTTTAATAAACAATTCTTGGCACTAATTGAAATCAATTAATATGTATGCGCATAAATTCAGGCACACCACAAACTGCCCTCGCCATCCAAAGCTATCCCAACTGCATCACCAAAGCACTAACTGTCCTACCCTCAAAAAATACCAACTCACAACTGCCCCACTCTGAAAATGACTCCCATAAACTGCACAGCACACCCCTTAAAATCTACCCCCTGCAACTGCCCTAACACCCTGCCCTGCCTCAAAAACCTCCCCATCTGCAACTGCCCCGCCACACCACAAACTTTTCCACCCCTGAAAAATATACCTATAACTGCTCTACACCCCTTAAACTGCCCCTCTGCCTCCAAAATTCCCCCACAACTGCTCTACCCTTCTCAATTGCCTAATCCTAAGAAACTACCTTCTGCAATTGCCAAACCCCACAAATTGCCTCCCCCCCCCAAAATCACCCCTGCAACTGCTCCACCTCCAACAAAAACATTCAAATATACCATACAAGCAAACCACAGAGAAAACAGACATATACACAGGTAATGTAGATATAAACACACACAAACACACGCACATATGCACGCAGACACACACACACGCACACACCACACATATCACACATAGGCATTATAAAAAATTCCATGGGCCTTGCTCTGCATGCTTTCCCCACTTGTTAAACTGAATCTAGTCAATATTCAGCTACCAACAGAGTTTTTTTTAAAACACTGTCTGCTGCCTGCTGAATTAGACCTGGATATTTATTGCTGGCCCCTATCTGAGTACTGACACTCAATATCCAGGTCTTTGGCAGCACCTAGAAGGTATCTGGATATAGCTGGTGTTTACTGCTGTACCTGGATAATTAACTGGGCAGGGCCGGTCTTAGGGCGAGGCGACCGAGGCAACTGCATAGGGCCTCGCGTTCAAGGGGGCCCCGCACAGCGCGACTGAACTCGCCCCGCCCGAGCTCCAGTTCCCCCTCCCTCTGAATTTTAAAAGTTTACCTCGTCAACGTCACGGGTTACAGCGGCCGGCAGGTAGCAGCAACAGTGAAAAGCGTGCGAGCTGCTTGGCGCTTCGGGAGCCTTTCTTTCCCTCTCTCAGCTCTGGTCCCGCCCTCGAGGGCAGGACCAGAGCTGAGAAAGGGAAAGGAAGGCTCCCGAAGTGCCGAGCAGCTTGCACGCTTTTCACTGTTGCTGCTACCTGCCGGCCGCTGTGATCCGACATCGACGAGGTAAACTTTTAAAATTCGGAGGGGGGGGGGGGCAGGCCCTGAAGCTGGGTGGGAAGCAGGGAGGCCTTGGAGCTGGCAGGGAGGGAGGGAGGTCTTGGAACTGGATGGGAGGCCTTGGAGCTGGGGGGGCCCTGGAGCTGGGGGGCCCTGGGGTGGGGGCCCTGGGGGGGAGGGGGCCTTGGAGCTTGGAAGGGATGGCCCGGGAGCTCGGAGGGAAGGGTGGCTGCCCTGGAGCTCGGAGGGAGGGGTGGCTGGCCCTGGAACTAGGGTGGGGGCGGGGCTAGGATGGGGCCCCATCAAATTGGTCTGCATAGGGCCTCACACTTGCTAAGACCGGCCCTGTAACTGGACACAGTTAGGACAGCCTTATATGCACTCCAACTGTATTTGGGCACTGACATTGAATATTGGCAGGGCCTGGATAATTTCTAGGTCTGTGACTCCACCCCCAGACTGCCCTGGCATTAATGAGATATTAAAAATACTAAAAAAAAACACTCTAGCAGAATAGCGATTCACAAGTGTGAAGGAATGTTCTAATGGAGAAAGGCCCTCGGAAACCGTCAGCAAAATTGCCTGCTAGAGTGTTTTTTTTAGTATCAGTATTGCTTTTTCTCTAGCATTTACTGTATTTGTTACGGTTGGTTTTCTGTATATTAATGAGATAGTCCAAACAAAACAAGGAAAGCCAAGCAGTCCCACGCAGTTAAAAGCAGTACACAAGAAGGGTAGGAAAGACACTTCCTAGGATATGGACTCAACACGATCTGTTTTCGGCTAAGCACCATCATCAGGAATCTAAATTCTCAAATGTCTTGTAAATGCACAACAAGTGTCAAAAGGTTGTACTAGAAACAGTGCGCAGTACTTCTAAATCGTATCTCTCTTGTCTGAGCATTGCGGCAGAATTTCCAAACAGAAAATTGCTACATTAATGAGATAGTTCCAAGGTGGTATGCCCAGATACTCAGAGGCAGTATCTGAGTAAGTGCTAGAAAATCTGTGTATGGCCTGGTTAGCGGGACTTATCCAACTAGGAGCCTCACCTACCTAGATAAGACCCACTGAATATCGATCCTAATATTTGTATGAAGTAAGGCAGTTATTAACCTTTAACAACAGTCCCTTTCCTCTTCCCTTATTTTTTAGGTGCAACTCTTTATTTCTTAATTTTGGCTTTATTAGTACCTGTTTTACTTGAAAGAGGAATAGGGCAGTGGTAAATAGAAAAAAATGCATCTACTAATAACCCACTGAAATGCTACAGCTACACATACAGACATGCACTGTACTTTACTTGGTTTTCCATCCTTAATACAGCATGTTTTAATTATCAAACCATTTTCATAAAGATTAATTCTTTTTATTTCTTTAACAGGGATGGAGCATAATTTTGTTACCTATAATGATAACTATATCACTGACTTAAATACTCCCTATGATTATGAATCTGTCATGCATTATGGACCTTTCTCCTTTAACAAAGACCCAAACATCCCCACTATCACCGCCAAAATACCAGCGTTTAATGACATCATTGGACAGCGCTTGGACTTCAGTGCTGTGGACATAGAACGCCTGAACCGCATGTACCGCTGCAGTAAGTAGCTGCTGAGCTCTGCGGCTGCAAAGCAATGTTCGTTTTATCACAAAGACTCTACTACTTTCAAAATGCTGAATGAAGTCTTTAAGGGGTCTTAAGAACTACTGTTAACCCATGTTAATGGCAAAGTTTAATGTGGGTATTTTCTGGTGATTTAAGAGAGCAATTCTCAAAGGCAAATTTAAGGATAAACTAGTGCTTATCCACAGAAATAGAGTCTTTGAAAATTGGTCACTTGTTACATGCATAAAATTATGCATATACGGCTCACAATTGCATAATTTTATGTGCATTACATGCAGGCATTCCAGAGGGAGAAGCTGGCCAGGGTTAGGGGTTGATTTTGGGAAGTATACATATACATTTTTTTTTTTTTTGGTGAAGCTCCCCGCACAACATAGCAAGTGCAACATTTGTTCGAGTTCATTTACCAAAATGAAGTCATGTACATAAATTTGCTTTGAAAAATGGTACAAGTTAGGTTGATAACAACCCACTTATTTCTGTAGGCTGTCATATAATTATCTCCTTAATAAGGAACATACTAAAAAGCATAAAGCTTTTAGTGTTTCATTGTCAGGGCCTGGGCCAGAGTGTGGTGGAGAGGCTAGGCCCAGGGTAGGATGGTCCAGACAGGCAGGAGCAGGAAGTAGAGGTAATTCCAGGCTGGGCTGAGATGGAAGGCAGACTGGGAACAGGAACCAGGACAGCAATCAGGAGCCAGGAATAGAAGAGAGATGGGACAACAGGTAATTAAAGCAGGTATTAAGCAGAGGCATAGCCAGCCCTCTGATTTTGGGGGAGGGCCCAGAGGTGGACTGAGGAGGCAACATATTCTCTCTACCCCTGCCCTCTGTCCCCCGGGTGCATTAAAAATAATACCTTTGCTGGCAGGGTTGCTGAAGCCCTGCCAGCCATAGAAATTCCCTGCCAAGCTGCTACCCTCCTCTTGGCGTTACTGCAGGAACCCGAAAGTCAGCGGGGTACATCCAACTGCCAACTCTGGGACTCCCCGAGCATGTCCAGTTCTTGTGTGAACCAAGGGCGTAGCCAGATTTCAGTGGGAGGGGGGTCCAGAGCCCGATGTGAGGGGCACATTTTAGCCCCCCTGGCGCTGCCGACCCCCCCCTGCCGCCATTGCCGACACCCCGCCGCCGCCAGCACCACCACGAACAACTTTGACCCCCCCCTCCCTGCCGACGACCCTCTCGACCCCGCCGTCCCCGCCGTCACCTACCTTTGCTGGTGGGGGACCCCAACCCACGCCAGCCGAAGTCTTCTTCTTTCGCTTGGTTTCCGAGTCTGACGTCCTGCACGTTGTTCGTGCAGGACATCAGACTTGGAAACCAAACAAAGGAAGTAGACTTCGGCTGGTGGGGATTGGGGTCCCCTGCCAGCCAGCAAAGGTAGGCGACGTCGACGGTGATGGCGGGTTGGCAGCGAGAGGGGGGTTGAGAGGGTCATCGGCAGGGGGGTCCAAGGCCAAATCTACGGGGGCCCAGGCCTCCGTGGCCCCATAGTAGCTACACCACTGGTGTGAAATGATCATGAGCGAGGAACCTCTAACAATATATGTCTATCCCAGCATGCCATATATAAATATTCTTAAAGGTAATTCTCATAAAACTCTCTTTTCAAACAACAGATACGATGCAAAAGATTGTATATCATTCATCCCCCCACCCTTCCTTCTCTTTCCCATGGCTCTCTCCCCCTTTCGATACTTGTTTAACACATATGTTTTAAAGAGCATGAGGGGACCTTCAGAGTTGAGTTGGGCGGAGGTGGAAGGATGCAGAGGTAAAGTCTTCAGTCCTTCAGGGGAGGATTCTGGGAATTGAGCCTCCATTAAGCTTGGCATTACCCTCTACATGCCTATGCTACAACTTACGTATACCTGTCAAGGTAACACAATTTAATGTTAATGAGCTGTCTTCATTGAATTTGCAGGTAACATAGAGGGGCATAATTGAACGGGGGCGGCCATCTCCAGGGCCGGCTCCGTAAAGGAGCGGAGCTAACCGTATTATCGAAAAAGATGGCCAGCCATCTTTTCTTTCGATAATACGGCCGAGGCCGGCCAAATCTCAACATTTAGGTCAAATGTTGAGATCGCCAGATTTAGAGATGGCCGGCTTCGGTTTTCGGCCATAATGGAAACCGGGCCCGGCCATCTCAAACCTGGACAAATGCAAGCCCTTTGGTCGTGGGAGGAGCCAGCATTTGTAGTGCACTGGTCCCCCTGACATGCCAGGACACCAACTGGGCACCTTAGGAGGCACTGCAGTGGACTTCAAAAATTGCTCCCAGGTGCATAGCTCCCTTACCTTGTGTGCTGAGCCCCCAAATCCCCCCCCAAATCCCACTCCCCATAACTGTACACCACTACCATAGCCCTTAGGGATGAAGGGGGCACCTACATGTGGGTACAGTGGGTTTTGGGGGGGTTTGGAGGGCTCAACATTTACCACCACAAGTGTAACAGGTAGGAGGGATGGGCCTGGGTCCGCCTGCCTGAAGTGCACTGCACCCACTAAAAACTGCTCCAGGGACCTGCATACTGCTGTCAGGGAGCTGGGTATGACATTTGAGACTGGCAAAAAAATAATTAAAAAACTTTTTTTTGGGTGGGAGGGGGTTGGTGACCACTGAGGGAGTACGGGGAGGTGAGCCCCGATTCCCTCCGGTGGTCATCTGGTCAGGTGGGGCACCTTTTAGAGGCTTGGTCCTGAAAAAAAGGGACCAAGTGAAGCTGGCCAAATGCTCGTCAGGGCCGGCTTTGTTTTTTCCATTATCGGGTGAAGCCGGCCATCTCGTAGCCACGCCCCTGTCCCGCCTTCGCTACCCTGCCGACACGCCCCCTTGAACTTTCGACGGCTCTGCGATGGAAAGCAGTTGGAGCCGGCCAAAATTGGCTTTCCATTATACCGATTTGGCCGGGTTTAGGAGATGGCCGGCCATCTCCCGATTTGTGTCAGAAGATGGCCAGCGATCTCCTTCGAAAATAAGCAGGATAGTGAATTAACATTTTTTAAATGATTCCACACTAACTGTGTTAATATGCATGCAAATTAATGTACAAAAAAGTATGTTACATAATGTGTGTTAATGCATGTTTATATTTCTTTTAATACCACAACAGTTTCATGCCTAGATCCTTTTGTTTGAAAGGAATAGCAGTTAAACAATTATAATGCGAAAGTCCTTTTAAACAGTAAGGCTATATCTAGGGGAGACATGACAAAGCTGCAGCTAACCATGTGTGCCTAAATTGGTTTCAGCTTCCTCTCACACACTTTTGGACCAATGTTCTTTTGAATATATAAATATATGTGGCATGATTCAAGGAACCACGGACAATTCAGACTGGCATCAGGAAAGGGGTATCCCCGGAGCCTCTGAAGATCACACGCTGATTGGACAGTGCAGAGGTAAGTAACATAGTGCATTGTCACCAGGTTGCTCTGTCATTTACTGCTTGTTATGCTAAAATAGTAACCTTCAGCATTTGGAGAACTGGGACTGCAATATACTAAGGACCAAAGACCCTTATTATGACTTAACTGCAGGTAATAAAAGCATAGGTCATAGAAAGGAAAATGTAAAACTGATAATTTATCTGAACTATAAGTCAGTGGCAAAATATGCCAACTTGTAAGGGAAAATAATAATAATAAAACATAGAATCTGATCTGGCGAGGTCTCTTCCTGCAAGACTTTATGTCTCTGAATGAGACAACTGATCTCAGCATATGCGCAGACTATGCCTTGGGTTATCCCGCTCTGTGGGAGGATATGGAGTTTGAATGTTACAACAAACGTCCCACAAACTGCTATTTACAAGAGCTATAGAAACATAGAAAACAGAGAAAAAAATGAAGGCCGATTAAAACCATATGGCCTATCCAGTCTGCCCATTCATGCCATCTACCCTTCCTATCACTCCCTTAGAGATTCTATGTACTTGTCCCAAGCGCTCTTGAATTTAGATACTGTTTTCATCTCCACCACTTTCACTGGGAGGCCGTTCCACAAACTCACCACCCTTTCCATGAAGAAGTAGTTCCTCAGGCTACTTCTGAGTAAAGGCGGTTAGCTTAGCGGAGTTTAAAAAAGGTGTGGATGGCTTCCAAAAGGAAAAGTTCATAGACCATTATTAAATTGAACTTGGGGGAAAATCCACTATTTCTGGGATAAGCAGTATAAAATGTTATTTTTTTTACTTTTTTTTTTGGATCTTGCCAGGTATTTGTGACCTGGATTGGCCACTGTTGGAAACAGGATGCTGGACTTGATGGACCTTTGGTCTGTCCCAGTATGGCAATACTTTTGTACTTATGCACTTTCTTCCTATGCCCCCCTCGTTTCAGAACTTCCTTTCAATTAAAATTGAATGTATTTATAAATGATCCTGAAATCGGAACAACGAGTGAGATTATTAAATTTGCAGATGACACAAAACTATTCAAATTGTCGAAACACAAGCGGATTGTGAAAATTTCTAAGACTGGGCAGATGAAATTTAATGTGGACAAATGCAAAGTGATGCACATTGGGAAGAATAATTTGAATCATAGTTATCTGATGCTAGGGTCCACCTTAGGAATCAGCACTCAGCAAAAAGATCTAGCTGTCGTAGATAATATGATGAAATCTTCTGCCAGTGTGTGGCGGCGGCCAAAAAAGTAAATGGGATGCTAGGAATTATTAGGAAAGAGATGCAAAATAAGACAAAGAATATTATAATGCCTCTGTGTTGCTCCATGGTGCGACCTCACTTTGAGTATTGCGATCAATTCTGGTTGCTGTATCTCAAAAAAGATATAGCGGAATTAGAAAAGGTTTAAAGAAGAGCAACCAAAATGATAAAGGGGATAGAACTCCTCACACATGAAGAAAGACTAAAGAGGTTAGAGCTCTTCAGTTTGGAAAAGAGTTTGCTGAGGGGGGTTATGATTGAGGTCTATAAAATCCTGAGTGGTTTAGAAAGGTTAAAAGTGAATCGATTTTTCACTCTTTCAAAAATACAAAGACCAAGGAACACTCAATGAAATTACATGGAAATATTTTTTTCACGTAAAGAATAGTTGAGCTCTGGAACTCATTGCCGGAGGATGTGATAACAGCAGTTAGCGTATTTGGTTTTTAAAAAGGTTTAGACCATTTCCTGGAGGAAAGGTCCATAGTCTGCTATTGAGATGGACTCGGGGGGGGGGGGGGGGGGGGGGGTGACCACTGCTTACCCTGGATTGGTTGCATGGAATGCTGCTACTGTTTGGGTTTCTGACAGGTACTTGTGACCTGGATTGACCACTGTTGAAAGCAGGATACAGGTCTAGATGACTATTGGTCTGACCTTATGTTCTGTAAGTTAGATACCTGCATTTATGTGCCCCTTGCATGCATAAATGTCTAGAATACTAGCACTTAAGTGTGTATGTGAACACTTACCAGTGTGTGCAAGCAGGGCACCTGAGCCCTAATACCTAGTTAACTTACACAGTGCATATTTGCAAGGGGTCCTACACAAGGGTGGAGCATGGGCAGAGCTCCCACCCATATGTATAACTTACAGAATACTGAGTTTCCCATGTCCCTGTCATATTTAGGCAGCTGCATTTATGACAGGTCTACAGCTGGTTTAATTGCAAGCACATGAATGTAAGGTGTGCCGATACTGGGTTATGCTAGTATCTATTCTATAAGGTAACCCATGTGCCCAGGTTTCGTTATAGAATATGCTTATACCTCGTGGTTATAGAATTGCCTATAGCAGGATCCCTAGGATAAGGGGGTAGGCAGATGCCTATTTCAAACCTAGTCTGTAAAGAAAAGTAGGCACCTATAGCTGGTAGAAATGCCCATGTCTTGATGTTAACCAGAATATGCGTAGATTACTATAATTTACATGCATATTTGCATCTGCCCATGTGCATGCCCACTGTCAAGATAAGTCCATCAAAACATAGAAATACAGAAAAATGTAGGCAGAGAAAAAACATTTGGCCTATCCAGTCTGCCCATCTATGCTATCTGCTCTCCCTGTCACTCCCTTACAGATCCTACGTACTTGTCCCAAGCTCTCTTGAATTCAGATACTGTTTTCATTTCCACCACTTCCACCGGGAGGCTGTTCCACAAATTCACCACCCTATCTGTGAAGAAGTATTTCCTCAGGTTACTTCTGAGGAAGTAACCTTTCACCTTCATCTTATATCTCATCTTATGTACCCGTTCTGCTCCACTCAGTATTTTATATACCTTTATCATATCTCCCCTCAGCCGTCTTTTCTCCAAGCTGAAGAGCCCAAGCCCCCTTTATCATTTTTGTTGCCCTTCTCTGTACGTTTTCTAATTCCACTATATCTTTTTTGAGATGCGGTGACCAGAATTGCACACAGTATTCAAGGTGCGGTCACACCATGGAGTGATATAAAGGCATTATAACATTCTCATTTTTATTGCCTTCATTTAGGCAAGCTAGTGCAGAATTACACCAGTATTCTATGACAGAATTGGGGTTCCCAGATGCACTTATAGAATAGGGGCTCCCTATGCAGCATTGGGGTACCTAAATGGAGGCACCCTGTCATAGAATTGTCCCTTTAGTGTTATTGTGTTTGAGTATGTGCCATTTGTTTTAGTGCACACAAAAGATGAACTAGTGTGCACTAAATGAGAAGCACAGGGTCACATGAAACAGCATGCACTAAAATGAGACAACATGATACAAAGACACACTCCTCTACACTCTAATATGCATAGGGAAAGGGACACACTCGAGGTATTCCTACCATTGGAATGGAAAAGCTTTGCATGTGGTTATCATGTTAGTAAGGTAGTAAGGCCACTGTTGGAAACAGGATGCTGGGCTCGATGGACCTTTGGTCTTTCCCAGTATGGCAATACTTTTGTACTTATGGGCATTTTCAGTGGCACTATCCAATTAAGTGCCACTGAAGATGCCTGGTTAGCCCCAGACAGATGATTTAACTGGCAAGGAACCTCTCCTGGCTGTTTAAATCATTTTGAATATAAGGCCAATTTATTTAGCAGACCCACTTACTGCCCTTTATGCTCATATACATCAACATACAGTTTGTATGTGGCTTTACCTACTGTTTTAATGAATAATGAAAGCCTAATAAGTACAGGTAGCTGAACTAACTATGTTCTTTTGTTACAGATGCTGGCTACTTTATGTATTTCAACACCAACGTTGGGAGAGTAGGTCAAACTGCTCTTTTAGAATCTCGCATTCTCTACCCAAAGAGAACACAACAGTGTCTCCAGTTTTTCTACAAGATCACAGGGAGCCCCTTAGACAAACTTGTTATCTGGGTGAGAAAGGACGATGGAAGTGGGACTGTTCGCAAGTTGTCCAAAGTTAAGACATTTACAGGTACTGATTTCAAATAATTACATAAAAATAATATATTTTTAGTTCACAGATCCTGAAAATATGAATCATTAAAGAATGTATTAATCCTAGAGCACTGGAGATCCAGTATATGCAAATACATCTCCTACATATTTGTTTTTACATATCTTGAAAACCCAACAGGCTGTGGGATCACTAGATCAGTTTTGGGATTTTCTAGCCTAGAGCACTAAACAAAAACGGGAAGATGAAGAAGACCAATAATGGAGTTATAAAATGTAAATGTGTCACATGCTTTTTACTGATTAATCTCAGTCTCTTGGTCAGATAACTGGATGACACTTTGGCCTGTAATAAGTTAGATAACAGCTGCTGAGGCACACACACTATCATTAATCTGATTAATAATTGGCAGTGCAAGTAGCCCCGCCTGCCCAGAGTCTATTGCCCCCCTCAGTGTGCATTCCATAGGAGACGAAGAAGAAAAGAGTGTAGATATGTTTTTGATATTTCAGTGATTTGTCTAGACACATTGACACAAGTTATTGCAATGTTTACCTGAAAGAGTAAGGGCCTTAGCAAGAGCATATTCTAAGTATATTCTAAGAGTATATTCAAAGCCATTTATCTTGGTAGTTGCTGCCATTATCCAGATAAACAGCTTAGCTGGTGCTGTCTGTGGATATTACGTGCCACTATTAAGAAACTGCTGCTGATTATCCATATTTCAGTGCTGTTAAATGTATATATTTTTGATACTATTTCATGGTAGTCCTATTATTAGGTTTCAATTTGCTGTTTTCAAGTTTACCTCATTTAATGTATTTATGTTTATGCTTGGTCATTTTACTATTGTTATGCTGTTAAAATGGTGAGTTTTATGTTAAACTGTACCTGCTGTACACCGCCTTGGGTGAATCTCTTCATAAAGGTGGTTAATAAGTCTCTTCCATTGGCCCAAATTGTATTAAAAACCTGAGAAGGATCCAATGCAACCCTCCTCCTATAGGCCTATATCTCTCTTGAATATGGAAACAAAATTATTTGCAAAGATTTTCATGAATTGTCTAGCTTGAGTGCTTCCAGACTTAATAGCAGGGCCTCAGGTGGGCTTTGTCCGTGGACGCACTATAACTCATAACATGCCTAAGCTCCTTATTTCAATGGAACACTTGGAAAGGATGGGTCAGCCTTCTTTGTTAGTCAGTTTTGATGCAGAGAAAGCATTTGATCGAGTTATTTGGGGGTTTCGTTTTGCTGTTCTCCATTGCGATGGCATTACGGGATTTTTTTCTAGGTGCTATCCAGACTCTCTATAGGTCACCCAGGGCGAGGCTACAGGTAAATGCTGTTTTCTCCTCGGAGTTTGGGATCTATCGAGGTACTTGCCAAGGATGCCCTTTGTCTCTCCTGCTTTTTGTTCTATCTTTAGACCCATTGATTAGGAAATTAGAGGTAACCAGAATATTAAGGGAGTTAATATAGGTTCTCATGAGTTTAAACTTTCGGCCTTTGCGGATACTACTACTACTACTACTTAACATTTCTAAAGCGCTACTAGGGTTACGCAGCGCTATACAGTTTAACAAAGAAGGATAGTCCCTGCTCAAAGGAGCTTACAATCTAAAGGACGAAATGTAAAGTTGGGGCAGTCTAGATATCCTGAATGGAGGTATAATGGTTATGTGCCGAAGGCAACATTGAAAAGGTGGGCTTTGAGTAAGGATTTGAAGATGGGCAGCGAGGGGGCTTGGCGTATGGGCTCATGGAGTTTATTCCACGCTTAGGGTGAGGCGAGGCAGAAAGGGCGGAGTCTGGAGTTGGCGGTGGTGGAGAAGGGTACTGAGAGGAGGGATTTGTCCTGTGAGCGGAGGTTACGGGTAGGAGCGTAAGGGGAGATGAGGGTAGAGAGGTAATGAGGGGCTGCAGATCGAGTGCATTTGTAGGTAAGTAGGAGAAGCTTGAACTGTATGCGGTACCTGATTGGAAGCCAGTGAAGTGACTTGAGGAGAGGGGTGATATGGGCATATTGGTCCTGACGGAAGATAAGACTTGCAGCAGAGTTCTGAATGGATTGAAGGGGGGATAGATGGCTAAGTGGGAGGCCAGTGAGGAGTAGGTTGCAGTAGTCAAGGCGAGAGGTAATGAGAGAGTGGACGAGTGTTCGGGTGGTATGCTCAGAGAGGAAAGGGCGAATTTTGCTGATGTTATAGAGAAAGAAGCGACAGGTCTTGGCTATCTGCTGGATATGCGCGGAGAAGGAGAGGGAGGAGTCGAAGATGACTCCGAGGTTGCGGGCAGATGAGACGGGAAGGATGAGGGTGTTATCAACAGAGATTGAGAGAGGAAGGAGAGGAGAAGTGGGTTTGGGTGGAAAGACAATAAGCTCGGTCTTAACCATGTTCAGTTTCAGGTGGCGGTTGGACATCCAGGCAGCAATGTCAGATAGGCAGGCCGATACTTTGGCCTGGGTTTCCGTAGTGATGTCCGGTGTGGAGAGGTAAAGCTGGGTGTCGTCAGCATAAAGATGATATTGGAAACCATGGGATGAGATCAGCAAACCCAGGGAAGAGGTGTAGATTGAAAAAAGAAGGGGTCCAAGGACAGATCCCTGAGGAACTCCAACAGAGAGCGGGATGGGGGTGGAGGAAGATCCTTGAGAATGTACACTGAAGGTGCGGTGGGAGAGATAAGAGGAGAACCAGGAGAGGACAGAGCCCTGGAATCCAAATGAGGACAGTGTGGCAAGAAGTAAGTTGTGATTGACAGTGTCAAAAGCGGCGGATAGGTCGAGGAGGATGAGGATGGAGTAATGACCTTTGGATTTGGCAAGGAACAGGTCATTACAGACTTTAGATAGTGCCGTTTCTGTCAAGTGTAGAGGGCGAAAGCCGGATTGAAGCAGATAAAGGATTGCATGAGAGGAGAGAAAATCAAGGCAACGGCTGTGAACGGCGCGTTCAAGTATCTTGGAGAGGAAGGGTAGGAGGGAGATGGGGCGGTAGTTGGAAGGACAGATAGGGTCTAGTGATGGTCTTTTGAGAAGTGGTGTGACTACAGCATGCTTGAAGGTGTCAGGGACAGTTGCAGTGGAGAGAGAGAGGTTGAGGATATGACAGATGGGGGGGGGGGGGGACAGTAGGAGAGATGGTGTTTAGTAACTTGGTGGGGATGGGATCAGAGGAACAGGTGGTGCATTTCGAGGAGGAAAGAAGTTGGGCGGTTTCCTTCTCGGTGATATCAGGAAAAGAGGAGAAGGAGGCCTGGGTTGGTTGGTTGAGGGAGTGGGTTAAAGGGTGAAGAGGAGGAGGTGGCTTGGTAGTGAATTCAAGGTTGATCTTCTGCACCTTGTCACGGAAGTAGTCGGATGACTTATTGGTACATATTGTAAACCCTGAAGCGTCTTTGGAGGTGTTGATGGAGAGCTTTGTAGAATACAGGGATTTCCCGGCCTTCAAATTGAACCTTGATAAGTCCTTAGCAATGCCCACTATGACATCTGTCCGAGAGAATTGGATAGGCCCTTTTCCATTGCAGTGGGAATCTACCTCTTTTCGGTATTTAGGAATTCAGCTGCCCATAAAAACCGCATTGCTTTATAAGATTAATTTTTCAGCTTTATTGGAACATACTAGATCTAATTTGGCTAAATGGGTATATGTCCCTTTGTTGATCCATGGTAGAATTCAGCTTTTTAATATGGTGTAATTTCCCAAGTGGTTGTATACTCTTCAACTATTACCCATTAAATAACTGAAGCGTGATTTAGCTGTTTTGCAGAAGCTTTTGCCTTATTTTTGTTCAGCAGGGCGGAAGCCAAAGATGTCCTTTAAATATATAATTGGGTCTTGGAAATATGGATAGATGGGCCTTCCAAATTTACACTTGTATAATTGTGCATGCCTGCTCCGTCACCTGGGTGATTGGGTACTAGAGGAACAGTGTTACACACTGTGAGCTTACGAGGCGGCCTGTTATTCTCTATGGCATGTTAATTCTCTTCTGCATTGTTCATCAGGCCTTTTGCCCCCCTGTTTCTGCTGAAATGTGTTACTTCGTTTGTTGCGACAGGTTTGGCATTACTTGGTCCCACTTCTCAGGAGCCGGCCTGAGATTTCAGATCAGCTCCCGATTCAGGGTAATCTACAGTTTTCTCCAGGACAGGACAATTTGAGTTTTAAACACTGGGCGAGGAAGGGTTTTTTATTTTTTTGATACAACATGTTTTAGATGCTCAATGCCGAATGCTCTCTTGGGATTGCAGAGGTTAAAGATTTTTTGGCGTATCAACAACTACGACACTATATACATTCTCTGGGCCTGCCTGCCTTATCTCCTTCTTTGGGCACACACTTGCAGACCTTCTTTGATAAATTTCGAGATGGGGGCTTGACAGTTTCTGTCCTTTATAAAGCATTACAGCTGGCTTCTCCACTTCGGAATTTTGAAGACCTTGTTGCTAAATGGTGTCGGGAACTGGGGTTGCTGGCTACTTCCCTAGGCCCTTATAAGATTATTAAGCGTGTCCTGGAGATCTCGGTGAGTGCTGAGGTGAAGGAATGTCAGTTTCGTACTTTATCTACACAGGGCATATTTTATACAGAAGCAAATGTTTAAAGTGGGTGCAGTGGAGACCCCCATCTGCCAGAAGTGTAAGCAAGGTCATAATTCATTCTTTCATGCTTTTTGGAGCTGTCCGAAAGTAAAAAAGACTTCTGGAGAGCCGTTTCTAATTACCTCAGCACTGTCTGGATACTTCCAGGACGGTGCAAGGCTGGACAAAGGAGACATTCATACCGCTCCCTGGATCATTATTCAGATAAAGGGTAAAGGGTCATGGATTTGATATACCACCTTTCTGTGGTACAACCAAAGTAGTTTACATTTATTATAACTAAGAAAAATGGTTTCAATTCCAATACAAGAAAGAAGAAGTATCACAACTAACAAATATGTATAGAACAAACTGAAGCCCCCCTTTTACAAAGCGGGTCCCCAAGGGAATGGCAACAGAAGCTAAAGTACCTGAGGGAAGAGAAGTGGCCAGAGCTCAGTAGTTTCCCTGGGGTGGGAAACTATAGAAAATCCTCAGCCTCCAAGAATTAGATGTATGTATAAGGAAGATGGCCAATGCAGGAGATACTTTGAATTGTATTCAGAGAGTACTTGATTTTTGTGTGTGTATGGATGAGACCCATTGGGCTAGGCTAGGAGCCAGCCCCAGAAAGAGAGGATTGATAGTGACAAGTGAAAGAAATAGCAAGAAATAAAGAGACTTTATTAGTGCTGGATTAAAGCCTGTGAATTAACAGGTACATAAGTACATAAGTAGTGCCATACTGGGAAAGACCAAAGGTCCATCTAGCCCAGCATCCTGTCACCGACAGTGGCCAATCCAGGTCAAGGGCACCTGGCACGCTCCCCAAACGTAAAAACATTCCAGACAAGTTATACCTAAAAATGCGGAATTTTTCCAAGTCCATTTAATAGCGGTCTATGGACTTGTCCTTTAGGAATCTATCTAACCCCTTTTTAAACTCCGTCAAGCTAACCACCCGTACCACGTTCTCCGGCAACGAATTCCAGAGTCTAATTACACGTTGGGTGAAGAAAAATTTTCTCCGATTCGTTTTAAATTTACCACACTGTAGCTTCAACTCATGCCCTCTAGTCCTAGTATTTTTGGATAGCGTGAACAGTCGCTTCACATCCACCCGATCCATTCCACTCATTATTTTATACACTTCTATCATATCTCCCCTCAGCCGTCTCTTCTCCAAGCTGAAAAGCCCTAGCCTTCTCAGCCTCTCTTCATAGGAAAGTCGTCCCATCCCCACTATCATTTTCGTCGCCCTTCGCTGTACCTTTTCCAATTCTACTATATCTTTTTTGAGATACGGAGACCAGTACTGAACACAATACTCCAGGTGCGGTCGCACCATGGAGCGATACAACGGCATTATAACATCCGCACACCTGGACTCCATACCTTTCCTAATAACACCCAACATTCTATTCGCTTTCCTAGCCGCAGCAGCACACTGAGCAGAAGGTTTCAGCGTATCATCGACGACGACACCCAGATCCCTTTCTTGATCCGTAACTCCTAACGCGGAACCTTGCAAGACGTAGCTATAATTCGGGTTCCTCTTACCCACATGCATCACTTTGCACTTGTCAACATTGAACTTCATCTGCCACTTGCACGCCCATTCTCCCAGTCTCGCAAGGTCCTCCTGTAATCGTTCACATTCCTCCTGCGACTTGACGACCCTGAATAATTTTGTGTCATCGGCGAATTTAATTACCTCACTAGTTATTCCCATCTCTAGGTCATTTATAAATACATTAAAAAGCAACGGACCCAGCACAGACCCCTGCGGGACCCCACTAACTACCCTCCTCCACTGAGAATACTGGCCACGCAATCCTACTCTCTGCTTCCTATCTTTCAACCAGTTCTTAATCCATAATAATACCCTACCTCCGATTCCATGACTCTGCAATTTCTTCAGGAGTCTTTCGTGCGGCACTTTGTCAAACGCCTTCTGAAAATCCAGATATACAATATCAACCGGCTCCCCATTGTCCACATGTTTGCTTACCCCCTCAAAAAAATGCATTAGATTGGTGAGGCAAGACTTCCCTTCACTAAATCCGTGCTGACTTTGTCTCATCAGTCCATGTTTTTGTATATGCTCTGCAATTTTATTCTTAATAATAGCCTCCACCATCTTGCCCGGCACCGACGTCAGACTCACCGGTCTATAATTTCCCGGATCTCCTCTGGAACCCTTCTTAAAAATCGGAGTAACATTGGCTACCCTCCAGTCTTCCGGTACTACACTCGATTTTAGGGACAGATTGCATATTTCTAACAGTAGCTCCGCAAGTTCATTTTTTAGTTCTATTAATACTCTGGGATGAATACCATCAGGTCCCGGTGATTTACTACTCTTCAGCTTGCTGAACTGACCCATTACATCCTCCAAGGTTACAGAGAATTTGTTTAGTTTCTTCGACTCCCCCGCTTCAAATATTCTTTCCGGCACCGGTGTCCCCCCCAAATCCTCCTCGGTGAAGACCGAAGCAAAGAATTCATGGTGAATCATAGAAATAAAGTATTTTCTTTTACTTGCAAACCCTGTGTGTATGGCTGTGTTTGTGATGGCTCTGGAGATATGGAGATATTCAGCGGCACTTACCTGGAGAGTGCCACTGAATATCCCCTCTAATTGCTCATGTCAAAACTGGCTGGTTTGTAGGCAGTCCGGGGGTGGAGTTAAAGGAGGGGAGCAGAAGCTTAGCCAGTTAGGGGCAATTTTCAGTCCACTAACTGATGATGCCTGGTTAACTTCTGGGTCCTGGCCAAATGTACTACTAGTGTCTTCCCTCCCTCACCCCCCCCCCCCCCACCAAAATACACAGACCTCCTTCTGATCCCCCTCCCTCCCTCCAGAAGTAAACAGTCCCCCTTCTAATTCCTCCTCCCTCCCTTTGACTACCTCAAGGCCAGACTCTCAACCTTCACCCAGGCAGCCTTGCAGTACTACTGAAGTACCCGAGGCTGCCACTAGAGGTCATGGCAGCCATTTTGTACAGGCTGTAGCTAGGAGCAGGAGGAAGTGGATCACCAGGGACTTCAGGTAGACCTAGGGGGCCTATCTTGAGTGGGAGGGGTGTATTAGGAGGGGGGTATGAACCTGAAGAGGCTGGGAGGGGGTCTTGACTCATAGGAGAAGGGGGCCTTACCCCATTTGGGATAGTGTGGGGGTTGGAGGAGGGTCTTGCCTTGCTGGGGAGGGTGGATGTAGTGTGGGGGTGAGAGGTAGAGATTGGCACCTCTTCAATATTATGTAGATCCTGGTCAATATTCAGCATAAGCTCTAGCAGCCAGCACAACTACATTTAACCCAGGATAGTCAATGCTGGTGTCCAGACATGGCCTGGCACTGAATATGTGGAGCTAATTCTACTCACAGCAGTTAGCGTTTAAACAAATACTGACTGCCATGGGCTGTATATCAACCGGTATGTTCCCTCTTAATGAAGGAAGGTGCATGTGAAGGAAGGAAGCAAAGGAACGAGTCTGGATAGGTGATTGGGCAGGAGTCTTTGAAACCCCAGAAAAATATGTATTTGCCTCTGTGTAGAGAACAGAGTTATGACAATTGTTGTGCATTTTGGCTACACAAGTCACCGCTTGCTTAAATTGTAGAAATGACATCAAAACCATGAATGCCACCTGTAGTCTTATAATCTCACTTGCTTTTTTTCTCCTTAGGTGATGCAGACAAGAACTGGAAAATCGCCCACGTGACCCTCAATGTTGCAGAAAAGTTTCGCTATGCTTTCCAGGGAATAAAAGGCGATGCAGGATCCACCTCTGGTGGCATTTTGGTTGACGATATCAGTCTCACAGAAACCCCATGCCCAAATGCTGTATGGCACATCCGCAATTTCAGCAATATCCTCCAAACGACCGTTAAAGGCAACTATTTGTACAGCCCACGGTTCTACAGCCCTGAGGGTTATGGTTATGGGGTGACACTGTATCCCCATGGCCAAAATTACTCCAATTATGTGAACTACACTGGGATTTCCTTCCACCTGTGCAGTGGGGAGAATGACGAAATCCTGGAATGGCCAGCTTTCAACAGACAAGCGATTTTGACAATACTTGATCAGGAGCCTGACATAAAGCTCAGGATGTCAGCTAGCCGCAGTTTCACAACCAGCAAGAGCCAAGGCGCTTCAGGTAAATGTTTAGAGCACAGCATAAAAACATGGGTGTAGTTGATCATGGAACATCATTGTGGTGTTCCTTAGAGTGTCATTAACAACCAAATAATGGTACACAGTGAAACTGTATTTTATTATATTCATCAAATACTTCTGTAAAATAATCTATGACATGGGCGTCACTAAAGCATGGTGTTTGCTGTTATCACTGGCAGGACTGCAGAGGAGGAGGGGCAAGATTCCCCTGAGTCTGTCCTCCAAGGGAGGCCCAACACCGGTAGCCCCAACACCGATAGCCCAGGTGAAATCCAATGTCTACCTTCCAACTCTTCCCCACCAGCAGGTAGCAGTGATCTTGAGAGACTGCTCTTCCGGCCATGGGTCCTTCTTCCTCCCATGTGTCACCTATGCAGAAATAGGAAGTTACTTCACAGGAGGCGGAATGTGTCAGAAAGAAGGACCAGTGGCGGGCAGAGCAGTCTCCCCCCAATCGCTGCTGCCTGCCATTCAATAACTAGGGGAGGGGGGCAGCGGCAGTAGCCTGCTTAGCATTGCTTGCCCTGGGCCCGGCTTTGTCTCTTAGTGGCCCTGATTTCCGGACATGCTGGGAATTGTAGGGAAGTCTGTGCCCTGGAATCAGCATGAATCTACATTTAGTAATTTTCCATAGAGCAACTGTAAAGCCCAAATCCATTGAAGGGACTGGGAGAGTAGTTGTTAAGCCTAAATATACTGTGCTTTTGGAAGGAAAATATCTTTTTCTGGAACCCTAACCAGGGCTGGTGCAAGGGTATTGAGTGCCATAGGTGGACCTTCAGCCTCCCCCCCCCTTCCCAACTCAATTAAATTTAAGGCATATATTCTGCTCCCAAGACATCATGCTTTTAAATATTAAACTTTGGAGGGGGGAGGGGAGGTGTATCACATACACAAATAATGAGGGCAGTTTCCAGGTAATTGTGCTGATAGTTCTTTAAGTTTGTGTGGCTGTCAGGATCTATTGTTTTGCTTTGACTGCTGCTGCTCTTTGCTGTCCCCCAGGAGCTGCCATGTCTATCACAACCAAGCAGCAGGGCTTGAGATATAGATATGCTCTATTTATAAAGAGAAGGAGGAAATACAGTAGGCTATTTACTCCTGTAAGTGGCCTGGAAGCTCTGATTTAGTTCTCACACCTGGTTCAGCAATCAGTCCGGGTACAGTGTGGAAGCAGTCATGTTCAAAAGGTTCAGTTTCTACCAAGCTGGCCTGAATGCTGAATGGGACTTGATATACCACCTTTCTGAGGTTTTTGCAACTACATTCAAAGTGGTTCAGGTACTTATTCCAGCTTATAATCGAAAGACAAAAAGGCCTATATTGCGACCTAAATCGGGAGATAGGCGTTTATCTCCCAAAAACGAATAACACGGTATAATCGAAAGCCGAACTTGGACGTTTTCAACTGCACTCCATCGTGGAAGCGTACAAAGTTGACGGGGGCGTGTCAAAGGCGTGGTGAAGGTGGAACTGGGGCGTGGTTATCGGCCGATCAGAGATGGGCGCCTTTCGCCGATAATGGGAAAAAAATATGCATTTGTAGCTAGAATTTAGGGCACTTTTCCTGGACCCTGTTTTTTCACGAATAAGGCCCCAAAAAGTGCCCTAAATGACCAGATTACCACCAGAGGGAATCGGGGATGACCTCCCCTGACTCCCCCAGTGGTCACTAACCCCCTCCCACCACAAAAAAATGATGTTTCACAACTTTTTATTTTCACCATCAAATGTCATACCCACCTCCCTGGCAGCAGTATGCAGGTCCCTGGAGCAGTTGTTAGGGGGTGCAGTGGACTTCAGGCAGGTGGACCCAGGCCCATCCCCCCCTACCTGTTACAATTGTGCTGCTTAATGCTTATTAGTCGTCCAACCCCCCCAAACCCACTGTACCCACATGTAGGTGCCCCCCTTCACCCCTTAGGGCTATAATAATGGTGTAGACTTGTGGGCAGTGGGTTTTGAGGGGGATTTGGGGGGGCTCAACACCCAAGGGAAGGGTGCTATGCACCTGGGAGCTCTTTTACCTTTTTTTTTGTTTTTGTAAAAGTGCCCCCTAGGGTGCCCGGTTGGTGTCCTGGCATGTGAGGGGGACCAGTGCACTACGAATCCTGGCCCCTCCCATGAACAAATGCCTTGGATTTATTCGTTTTTGAGCTGGGCGCTTTCATTTTCCATTATCGCTGAAAAACAAAAACGCCCAGCTCACACATTGTCGAATAAAACATGGACGTCTATTTTTTGCGAAAATACGGTTTGGTCCACCCCTTCACGGACCCGTTCTTGGAGATAAACACCCATGGAGATAGACATTTTTGTTCAATTATGCCCCTCATTGTGTACCAGGGGCAATGGAGGGTTAAGTGACTTGCCCACAGTCACAAGGAGCTGCAGTGGGAATTGAACCCAGTTCCCCAGGATCAAAGTCTACTGCACTAACCACTAGGCTACTCCTCCACTCCACAAGTTAGATGAGTCTCTGAACTCTCAGGGTAGGGATGCCTAGAGGCCTTCTCCCACCAAAACGGAGGAGGGGAAGCAGCACTAGATTCTAAGGTGGACTGAGTCCCCAGCAGATACTTCTGCAACCCACAGTGGAAGAGAATCCATTCCATTTAACATGGTTTGGTCCTGGGAACCTGCCTGTAGAGCCTAGAAAGGAGCGAGTGAGAGGATTGCAAGGAAGGATCAAGAAGTCTTGCAAGGAGAACAGGAGGGTAAAACTCTTCTACATACCATTGTTCACCTGTAGGATTAATTATAACTATCTTAGGTGTTTTTTTTGCTGCTGTTCATTGTGATTAATGACTGTTCCTGAAGTCTGACCTCCCACTGGGTTACTACTACATTTGGAGTTACAGTTACTTGACAGTTACTTTTTCAAGAAGCCTCCCTTGGGTCAAGATGCAGTAACTAGATACTGTAAGAGATCTGTGAGGGCCTTGAAGATAATTCTTCCTCCCACTGCACAAGACCCGTCATCTTATTTGCCTAGTCCTAGTTAATGCCCTCGAACAGGGGTCCATCTGGGCTTCCTTTAAATCGAATAATTTTTCTCATGTATACTGGTAGCAGAATGCAAGATAAGATAAGGTGGTGACCAAAATTTGCCATAGAAACTTCTGAGTGCTTCTGTTCCCCAGAGCCTGTTTGTGCTTCCACAAGCCTTTCTGACCTCTCACATTCTCCGCACTGATATCCGGGCAGATTTTAATTGACTAGTTATCAAGTGCTGTGGAGGGGCATAATTGAACGAAAACGTCTATCTCCATGGGCGTTTATCTCCGAGAACGGGTCCGTGAAGGGGCGGACCAAACCGTATTTTCGAAAAAAATAGACGTCCATGTTTTATTCGACAATTTGTGAGCTGGGCGTTTTTGTTTTTCAGTGATAATGGAAAATGAAAGCGCCCAGCTCAAAAATGAATAAATCCAAGGCATTTGTTCGTGGGAGGGGCCAGGATTCGTAGTGCACTGGTCCCCCTCACATGCCAGGACACCAACCGGGCACCCTAGGGGGCACTTTTACAAAAACAAAAAAAAGGTAAAAGAGCTGCCAGGTGCATAGCACCCTTCCCTTGTGTGTTGAGCCCCCGCAAATCCCCCTCAAAACCCACTGCCCACAAGTCTACACCATTATTATAGCCCTAAGGGGTGAAGGGGGCACCTACATGTGGGTACAGTGGGTTTGGGGGGTTGGACGACTAATAAGCATTAAGCAGCACAATTGTAACAGGTGGGGGGGATGGGCCTGGGTCCACCTGCCTGAAGTCCACTGCACCCCCTAACAACTGCTCCAGGGACCTGCATACTGCTGCCAGGGAGGTGGGTATGACATTTGATGGTGAAAATAAAAAGTTGTGAAACATCATTTTTTGTGGTGGGAGGGGGTTACTGACCACTGGGGGAGTCAGGGGAGGTCATCCCCGATTCCCTCTGGGGGTAATCTGGTCATTTAGGGCACTTTTTGGGGCCTTATTCGTGAAAAAACAGGGTCCAGGAAAAGTGCCCTAAATTCTAGCTACAAACGCATACTTTTTTTCCATTATTGGCGAAAGGCAACCATCTCTCCTTGGCCGATAACCACGCCCCAGTTCCACCTTCGCCACGCCTCCGACACGCCCCGTCAACTTTGTACGCTTCCGCAATGGAGTGCAGTCGAAAATGTCCAAAATCGCCTTTCCATTATACCGATTTATTCGTTTTTGTGAGATAAACGTCTATCTCCCAATTTGGGTTGAAATCTAGGCGTTTTTCTCTTTCAATTATAAGGTGGATAGTACTTTATTGCTGGGCCTTGTGCAGAATCTGGGTCTGGGAAATGCAACAATTTAATGAGTATCACTTTCAGAGGCAGGTGTGGGTCCGGTTTCAGTCTAAGCTCTCTGGGCGCCCTCTCAATCTCATACAGCGATTGGGATGGAAGGTCAGAAAAACATTTCAATAATAGCTGATGCACAAATGAACTTACTTGCATCCTCTCTATCTCCTCTGGGATGCGAAGAATATGAAGATTGGACCTCCAGCTGCGGTCCTCCTGACCTTCCAGCTTATTTGTTAGGGTTTCCACATACCTTTGCAGGGCCACAGCTTGATTATAACCTTGCTCCTGCTCTGTCTCCACTGCCTGGAGTCTGCCCTCCACTTCTTCCACCTGTTTCCGTAGAACAGCTAATTTTTCCTCTAGCTTGGCAATGACTTTTTCAGCAGTCTAAAACTTTGCTGCTCTGAGTTCTTGGAGCATGAGATCCAAGACTCCACTTTTAGGAGTGTCTGCTGTGGAATTTGCTGCCAAGCTGCCTGGTGGGGAGGCACTTCCAGTCTGTTCTTCGTCTTTTATGGATAGAGTCACTTCAGTTTTCAACACCTATGGCATAGTGCTCCCCACGGCAGGTTCCAAATGTGAAGAGGTTTAAGCAATACTCACAGTTATCCAGAATATACTTTTTCATTGACCCAAAGAGGGAGATCTTAGCAGGGGGAAGGGAGGGCACAGCAATGCGCATCTGCCCACCATGGCCACCACACTGGAAGTCCCCAGTCTCATTCTTCAGTCATTTCACATGGCCTGGCACCAGGAGAAATGCTAAAATGTATCTATTACTACTTATAATTTCTAAAGCGCTACTAGACGTACGCAGCGCTGTACACTTGAACATGTAGAGACAGTCCCTGCTCGACAGAGCTTACAATCTAATTAGAACAGACAGACAGAACAAACAAACAAACAAACAAGAGATAAGGGAATATTAAAGTGAGGATGATAAAATAAGGGTTCTGAACAAAGTGAATAAGGGTTAGGAGTTAAAGGCAGCATCAAAAAGGTGGGCTTTTAGCTTAGATTTGAAGACGGCCAGAGATGGAGCTTGACGTACCGGCTCAGGAAGTCTATTCCAGGCATATGGTGCAGCAAGATAAAAGGAACGGAGTCTGGAGTTAGCAGTGGAGGAGAAGGGTGCAGTTAAGAGAGATTTACCCTGTGAACGGCGTTCCCGGGGAGGAATGTAGGGAGAGATGAGAGTGGAGAGGTACTGAGGAGCTGCAGAGTGAATGCACTTATAGGTCAATAAGAGCAGTTTGAACTGTATGTGGAAACGGATAGGAAGCCAGTGAAGTGACTTGAGGAGAGGGCTAATATGAGCATAACGACACTGGCGGAATATTAGTCGTGCAGCAGAATTTTGAACAGATTGAAGAGGAGAGAGATGGCTAAGTGGGAGACCTGTAAGAAGTAAGTTGCAATAGAAGCGAGAGGTGATAAGAGTGTGGATGAGGGTTCTGGTAGTGTGCTCAGAAAGGAAAGGGAGAATTTTGCTGATATTATAGAGAAATTTCCACATATACTCCATGCTTCCCACCCTGCTTTCTGACTCCCTGTCTTGAACTCTAAAGGAGATACCACAGTACATGATGTTTAAAGGGGTCCATTCACTCCCAGCTATGCCAATGCTTTCTGTAGAGAAACTATGGGCTCTGCATATTACACTGCACATCATAATGTTAACAGGAGAATGCCACTTTGGTTGTACCACAGAAAGGCAGTATATAAAATCCCTCATCATTTACCCTTTACCCATCCAATCTTGTACCTTGTATTGACTAATGCTATTTAAAATGCATACTTTTAATTTTTGTTTATTGCAGTGTATTGTAAGCAGCATGTTGAAACTTTGTCATTTACAGGTCAACCTAACATATCAATATGGGATAAACCATTTATTACTGGACGTTATGATGCTGCATGCGATTGTAACAGAAGCACAGAATTTGGATGGAGTACCTTTATATCCCATAAGCAATTAAATCACAGGAGTTTTCTGAAAAATGATGACCTTTTTATTTTTCCGGAATTTGAAGGTATACATTATTTGCTTGCAACATTGGGAAGATCATGATCCACTCTCATGCTTGGCCTACCAGCTTGTGGGTATTTAGTACCCACAAGTCTGCAGGTAGATATTTGAAATTTGCCAGCTGGCTAAGTTACATGGATATTGCTCCATTCACAGAAAAAAACAGGAGGAAGCAGGCCCTTACAATCTTCCCATTTCTACATAGAGAAAATGAAGTGCATTTATGTTTCCCTGCAGATAGCCCAGGACAGTTTTCAAAGACGTATTTTTCATGGGTAATCACTGATTGAAAAGACCAAGTACTAAATGATAATAATAATAATAGAATCCCCGATATTCAGCGCTATTTAACCAGTCAGGTTAAATAGCATATCAGCGCCTAACCAGCAATATTCAATGGCAGATAACCCACTGAATATTGCTGGTTAGCACCTAGCATATAACCGACTATATTTCATGATTTATTCGGTTAGGTGCCAAATAAGACTACATATACAGCTACTCTATCTTTGATCGGTAAAAATTTAACTGGTTAGCGCTGAATATCGGCATAGCCAGTTAACTTTATAGCATAGCAGTTAATCCTCCCCCCTACCAGATATTCAATGCTGGTTGCTAGAAATGGCCCAGCATTGAAAATCTGGGTTTAATGCCAGCAATGGACAGAAAAATGGCTACCTGTTGCTGGCTGAATATTGGGCCCATAGAGTACAACAATAATGATAAGTCCAGTGCTCTGGTTAGTACCAAGGAGAATACTACTCTGGATTCCCAACTCAGGTTTCTGCTCTTTTAGTTGACTAAAGACTGAGACATTTCACAGAAGCAGTGTCAAACCAGAGCCTGATACTAGCCTTACCCTGGGTTATCCCAGTTGCTATCATAATGGATGGTCTTTAGTACTGCATTCATTTATGTAAACATTCTGGACAAATTATTATGCTTTTCTGTGCTTGAGAGAACAGGACAGAGTGTTTACAAAGTTACTTCCAATCCTGCTGGCTGGTTAAGCCACTGGTTCTCATTCCAGGCCTTTGGATACAACCTGTAAGTCTAGTTTTCAGGACATCAATAAGAAATATGTATGAGATTTGCATGAGGGAGTAAATGCAGATTTATCTCATGCATATTCATTGTGGATATCCTGAAAACCAGACTCACTGGGTTGAAAGGAGCTGAGCAGTGGCGTACTAAGGGAGGGGCGGTGGGTGCGGTCCGCCCTGGGTGCACTCCGCTGGGGGGGTGCCTCGCGTCTGTCGGCAACGCTCGTTCCCTGCTCCCTCTGCCCCGGAACGGGTTACTTCCTGTTCCGGGGCAGAGGGAGCAGGGAACGAGCAAAGCCGGCAGGCGCGCGGCACCCCCCCCCAGCAGATAAAAATGCACCCGGAGGGGGGTGTCATTTTGCCGGGGGGGGGGGGGGGAGGTGTCCGTTGTTTTGCCGGGGGGGGGGGGGGGGGTCACGCTGCACCTGGGAGGGGGGGCGCATCGGCGATCTGCCCCGGGTGTCAGCCACCCTAGGAACGCCACTGGAGCTGAGGACTGGATTGAGAACCATTGGCCTAACCAGAATGGAACTGAATTTAGCCCTGTAACTTAGGATTTATGTGCTGCTCTCTTGAGCAAAGGAAGGTATGGCAGGATTTTGCTAGGACATTGAAGAAATTAGTGTCAGTACTAAACATCATGAATTAAAGCTCCTTGACTAAAGGTAAATTAGAAAAGAGATCTTAAAAAAAAAAAAAAAAAGAACCTCCCAAACCTGTCATGGTGACATCAGAGCTAGCCAGTTTTTTGGGATGAATGCATTGAATACGCATTAAATATGAATGGTTAAGAGACCTACTACATACAAATTTATCTCATGCATATTTATTGCACATATTTTGAAAGCCTGACAGGTTGTAGGATTATGAGGACTGATTTGGGAAACCCTGCATTAGGTTTCAGTTTAGCTTACACCTTTCTCAGTAGCTCAAACTGAGTTACATTCACATGCACTAGCAATTTTTGTCCCCAGAGGGCTCACAATCTAACCCCTCCAGTTTACTAAGCTACACTAGTAGCTGCCATGCGCTAATGCCAACACAGCCCATTCACTTTGAGTGGGCTGTTTCGGCATTACTGTGCGGGTTAGTAAATAGGGGGGTAAGTTTGTATGTGAGGCACCAGAGGGTTAAGTGACTTGCCCAAGATCACAAAGAGTGTCCGTAGGAATATTGAACCCGCCTTCCCAGGTTCTAGATGGGAAAAGAGACTGACAGTGCACTTAGAGATGAGATTGTGAAGCTAGGCGAGTCCCATTATTATTTATTTTTGCTAAGAAATTTAATTCCTTCTTGCCTCATATCTCTGTGGTTTCCTTCATATTCACTGCTTTCCTTAAAATATTACTTGACAAATCTATTGTCATAAAATTATGAGGACTCATTTTGTTTGGTAGATACATTTTCTTGTAACATTGCTGACTTTGTGTATTTTTAAACTGTCTTTTTTTTCCCCATAAAGATTTAACATACCTCATTAAGACAGAAGTTCCCATCAGACCAGTGCAATCAGACACTGCAGATGCTGTCCATGAAAGACAGCGGAGATCAGCTATGAATATAGACGCTGGGGAAGCCCACAACCAACTGAGTAATTTTGGAGACCCATGTGACCCAAACCCTTGCCTGAATGATGGCGTCTGTGTAAATGTGAAAGGGAAACCAAGCTGTAGGTATGTCACATTTTAGTTCAGCTCTATATTGCAAGAACTTGAGGCAAGACACTGCCAAATGGGCTACTTGTCCAGTCTGGGCTGTAATACAGCATAGTAGAGAATTTCTAAAAATGGTTCTCATGATTGATTGATGAAAATTTTTGTAAAAGTGAGGGATACTATCATGCTTATTTTCGAAAGAGAAGGGCGCCCATCTTTCGACACAAATCGGGAGATGGGCGTCCTTCTCCCAGGATCACCCAAATCAGCATAATCGAAAGCCGATTTTGGGCATCCTCAACTGCTTTCCGTCGAGGGGATGACCAAAGTTCACAGAGGCGTGTCAGAAACATAACAAAGGCAGGACTGGGGCGTACTTAACACATGGGCGTCCTTGGCCAATAATGGAAAAAAGAAGGGCGTTCCTGACAAGCACTTGGCCAACTTTACTTGGTCCATTTTTTCTTGTGACCAAGGCTCAAAAAGGTGCCCAAACTGACCAGATGACCACCGGAGGGAATCGGGGATGACCTCCCCTTACTCCCCCAGTGGTCACTAACCCTCTCCCACCCTAAAAAAACTTTTAAAATATTTTTTTGCCAGCCTCTATGCCAGCCTCAAATGTCATACCCAGCTCCCTGACAGCAGTATGCAGGTCCCTGGAGCAGTTTTGGTGGTGCAGTGCACTTCAGGCAGGCGGACCCAGGCCCACCCCCCCCCCTAACTGTTACACTTGTGGTGGTAAATGTGAGCCCTTCAAAACCCACCAGAAACCCACTGTACCCACATGTAGGTGCCCCTCTTCACCTGTAAGGGCTATGGTAGTGTTGTACAGTTGTGGGGAGTGGGTTTTTGGGGGGGGGGGCTCAGTACCCAATGTAAGGGAGCTATGCACATGGGAGCAATTTCTGAAGTCCACTGCAGTGCCCCTAGGGTGCTCGGTTGGTGTCCTGGCATGTCAGGGGGACCAGTGCACTACGAATGCTGGCTCCTACCACAACCAAATTGCTTAGATTTGGTCATTTCTGAGATGGGCGTCCTCGGTTTTCATTATCGCCGACAACCAGGGACGACCATCTTTAAGGTTGAACTAAATGTTGAGATTTGGGCGTTCCCGACCGTATTATTGAAACGAAAGATGGACGCCCATCTTGTTTTGATAATACAGGTTTCCCCGCCCCTTCGCCGGGACGTCTTGTGAGGACATTCTCAGGAAAATTTGGGCGTCCCGTTCGATTATGCCCCTATGAGACGCAGAGATAGAAAGAGAAATAACGGGGTCCTTTTACTAAGGCGTGCTAATGGATTTAGTGTGCACTAACCGTTAGTACATGCTAAATGCTAAAACATCCATTATATTCCTATGGGTGTCTTATCATTTAGCGCACACTAACGATTAGCAAGTGCTAAATGATAAGACACCCATACGAATATAATGGGCATCTTAGCATTTAGCATGCGCTAGTTGTAAACGCGCCTTTAGGGGCCTTTTTACTAAGCTGCGTAGATGCCTACATGCGCCAAACGTGCGCCAGTTTGGAACCTCTCCTCTCAACATAACAAGTACAAACTCACAACAATAAACACCCCAGGACACACACCCTCCCTACCTCAGACAGCCTAAAAATACTCGGCGTCACACTCGATTGCAACCTTACTCTTGAGAGCCAAGTAAACTCTGTAATAAAGAAAATGTTCTATTCAATGTGGAAACTCAAATGAATAAAACCTTTCTTTCCAAGGGAAACTTTCCGAAACCTAATACAATCAGTGGTCCTAAGTCATGCAGACTATTGCAACGGAATCTATGCGGGATGCAAAGAACAACTCACAAAAAAAACTCCAGACTGCCCAAAACACAGCAGCCAGGCTGATATACAGTAAAACCCGATTCGAAAGTGCGAAACCCCTCTGAGAAAAGCTGCATTGGCTCCCAATCAAAGTACGGATCATCTTCAAAACAGGGGTGTAGCCAGACACCCAATTTTGGGTGGGCTTGGGCCCAAGATGGGTGGGCAGAAGAACTCCGCCCTGTCCCACAAGTGATTTGGTCTCTCCCTCTTTCGCCTGCATGCCATATGGTCTCTCAAACATCCCCCTCCCCCCATACCTTTTAAATAGCAGATTTTCACTGGCAGCAAGGAGCAAATAATACACACTGCTCATGTTGGTTCCACAGCCTTCCCTCTGATGCAACTTCTTGTTTCCGCATAGATGGGAATACATTAGAGGGAAGGCTGGTATGCAGGAAGGCCAGGAATTTTCAGCTGGTGGGGCTTGGGAATCCCTGCCAGACACTTCATAGGTGTGCTGCTACTGGATGGGCCTGAGCCCAAAATAGGTGGGGCTGGGCCCACCCAGACCCACCCTTGGCTACACCACTGCTTCAAAATCTGTACTCTGGTCCACAAAATTATATATGGCGTAGTCCCAGGATACATGATAGACCTTATAGATCTACCATTAAGAAATAGTATCGGATCATCACGATCCTACCTAAACCTGCATTACCCAAATTTCAAAGGACTTAAATACAAAACAACCTACGTATCCGGCTTCTCCTCCATAAGCGCACAACTATGGAATGGACTCCCTAAAGCTGTGAAAACAATCCATGACCACCTGAACTTCAGGAAATCACTAAAAACCAATCTCTTCAAAACAGCTTACCCCAATGATCCAACGTAAACTCCTTCATCCAGCAACACAGCATGACCAATGATCATATACAAACTTCATTCTTTCGACCCTTACAACTACCTCATTCAATCACTATATAACCTTTTATTTGTTATCAAACGACTTGGCGAACGCCTTTGACGGTACTATGTAAGCCACATTGAGCCTGCAAATAGGTGGGGAAATGTGGGGTACAAATGTAACAAATAAATAAATAAAGTACTACCTGGCGACTGTATGGCCTGGGCGGTAATTTCATTTTTTTTTTTTTTATTGATGACATTTCAAAATAAACACATCCAACACTATAAAGATACAGAATTTCAAATATCAAAATGTACACAATAAAGACATAATATTAATGCAGTCATCAAACTTTTAACACTTTTATCCACCCACCCCTATCCTCTCTTTTTTACATAAATAGTTGTTATTGAACACATTAACCGATATACATTAGTACAACCTAAACATCTATTGTTCAATGGTCCTACCATTTTTAAGTACACTCTGTTTTGTTACATGAAACAATAGCACAGATTTCAATTATTTCCATTTATTCCTAGTTAGATAGTATACTTCCATTTACTTAGCAGTCTCCTATGTATTATGATTAGAACAAATTCCTTCAACATCCCTCCCCCTCACCTTGTTCCCCCCCTATAAGCCCCCCTCCCTCCCCATCCCCTTATAATGACATGGAGTTCAGAATTAAGCTGCGAGCTCTTCCTGACAGTGACTGGAGATATGGTTCCCACACCTCCAAAAACTCTTTTTTACGTTTAGGTGTTTTCTTAGCTCCTCTGGCTTCCAACACCAGCAAGCTATGGAATGCATTCCTCCATTCCCAATACGTTGGAGCATCCTCCTTTGTCCAATGTTGTAAAATACACTGTTTTCCCACAATCAGAGCTTTAACTATCAAAATATATGCTACCCGCCGCAACATTAGCCTACCTCTCTCCACTCCCAAAATTACATCCTGCGGTCTAAGTCGAATCTCTGTGTTAAGCAGCATCCCACAGTATCCCTGGATCCTGTTCCAAAAGGTCACCACTCGAGGGCATGTGTATAACATATGAAGTAGCGATCCTCCCTGATCTGAACACTTGATACACGCTGGGGTGTCTAGACGCCCCGCATAATATGCCTGCTTTGGGGAAAAATATGCCCGAGTGATAGTTCTAAATTGTATTTCTCTGTGTCGTGCACTATATACCATATTGTGTATCTCCTTGAGTCTGCGTGCTACCGTTCCCTCCCGAACCGGCATTTGCAGTTCCTCAGCCCATTTCTTCTCTATGCCTTCATACATCTGATGCATGTGGAAATTCCCCAATGCTCTATGAATCCCCGAGACGGTGACCTGCTCTACCTCCGATGGTTGAAAAAATTCCTCCACCATCTGATATACTCCCCTCGAACAATTGCTCCCCATAGCCTGACGCATAAACGCCTGGGCCTGACCATATGTGAACCAATCTACCTGCTCTTTACCTACTAAGTCCTCTAAATTCTCTCTAGTTCTTATGTCCCCTGTGTCCATCAACATGTCTGCAACATATACTATGCCATGTTTTGCCCATTCTTTAACTTTCCCCTGTATTAATCCCAATCCAAATTCCTGATTCCCTATTAAGGGCATCATGTCTGTATTCACAGGATTGTTCCCTAGATGCCTCATCAAAAAGTGCCAAGCACGTCTCATTGGTTGCAGTAATATATGATTTTTCCACTGCTTTGGTGTGTTCGTCTGTGTAAGGTGTATCAAATAGTGTGGGTGCAGCGGATGAAATAACTCCCTTTCCAAGTCCCAAGGTGTATATTCCTCTGTACCTAGTATCCAGTCTGCCAGATGTCTTAGTAAACATGCCCAATTGTACCAACTCATATTGGGTAGTCCAAGTCCTCCCTTTCTCCCCCCTCCGTAGAGCCGCTCCAGTTTAATCTTTGGCTTTTTACCTCCCCAGCAATACCTGGTCAGCAAGGATCGGAGCTTACCCAAATCCTTCTGAGTGAGACATATTGGCAATTGTCGCATCACATATAGCCACTTAGGGAATACTATCATGCCATATAATGCTATCCGTCCACTCAACGAGAGTGGTAGGTTTTGCCATTGTCTAAGAGTTTGTCCTGTGTCTTGTATTAGAGTTGTGACGTTTTTATTATATAGATTTCTGACATCTGCTGTTAACCATACCCCTAAATATAATATTTCTTTATCTGCCCATTTTAGAGGGAAATCTCCTCTCCAATTATCTCTTAGTCGTTTGTTGATTGCTAGGCCTTCCGATTTATGGGTATTTAATTTAAAGCCAGAGAATGAACCATATTCAGTAATGCACTCCATTAACACTGACAAAGATTGCATTGGGTTAGACAGATATACTAGTAGATCGTCAGCAAATGCTGACACCTTAAATTCCCTCGTCCCTAGCCTTATCCCCTCTATTTCGGGGTTCCTTAAAATCTCCCGTATTAATGGGTCTAACGTTAATGCAAACAGCAACGGGGATAAAGGGCATCCCTGACGGGTGCCCCTGCATATCGGAATTGATTGCGTGTAGTTGTTATTAACCCAAATCCGTGCCTCTGGTCCATTATATAAGGTACGAATAGCTTGTTCAAAAAACCCCTCCATCCCATAGGCCTGTAATGTCTGAAATAAGAAGTCCCACTTCACCCTATCAAACGCTTTTTCAGCGTCGAAACTTATAAGTAGGGAGTCCTGCTGCGTATACTGCATATATTGCATCGATGCCAATATTTTCCTAATATTTTTAACCGGCTGTCTCCCCTGAATAAATCCCACCTGTGGATCAGCAATTATCTCTGTTAACACCCCTGCTAGGCGGTGGGCTAAGATACCCGCAAATATCTTTGCTTCATAATTTATTAAGGATATAGGACGATATGATTCAGGTTTATTCTGATCTTTATTTGGTTTTAAAAAGACTGTTATATCTGCTACTTTTAGCGTTGCAGGAAGTTCTCCCTTTCCCACTGCCTCATTAAACAGTTCTGTCAGTGGCTATGCTATATCTGTGACTAACAGCTTGTAAAACTCGGCCCGGTACCCATCCGGTCCTGGCGTCTTATTCAGTGCACTTCTCTTAATTTCTCTAATGACTTCCTCTATATCTATAGGCTTGTTTAATCGTCCCCGTTGACTCTCTGTAATCTTTGGCAACTCTACCCCATCTAGATACAACTGTGGATCTAAGTCTTCTTGATTATCTTCCTCATATAAGGTCCTATAGTAATCATGAAATATCTGTTGGATCTCTTCTTCCCTGTGGGTCAACCTCCCCGCAGCATCTTGCAGCGTCAGTATTTTTTGTATACCTGTCTTTTGTCTCGCTAGCCTAGCCAGCATTCTGCCCTGTTTGTCCCCATATTTATAAAGTTTATATTTAAAATATTCTGTCGATTTCACCGCCCTTTGCTGTAGTAATTCATTTAGGGCAGCTTGTGTAGCCAGAAGGCGCTCTCTACACTGTTTCGACGCTGCGGGCCCATGTGCTCTCCTCAGTTGTGTGAGCTGTTTCCCCAATTGTATTATTTCTTTATCCCTACTTTTCCTCTTCCAAGCGTGATATGCAATTATCTCCCCTCTCATGACCGCTTTCGCTGCCTCCCAGTACAGTTCTATATTATGCCTATGGTCCTCATTATATGCTTTATAATCCATCCATTTTTCCCTTATAAATTGCAAGAAATCTTTATCAAAATAGAGTTCCTGGGGGAATCTCCATCGTCTCTGACCCAATCCCGTCCCCCGTTCTTGCATTATTATGAATATTGGTGCATGATCTGATATAATAGTTGGGTCTATGTCTGTATCTCGAATCCTCCCCATACATCCCTCCTCTGCTAGTATGTAATCAATGCGGCTCTGTGTATGATGGGCTCGTGAGTAGTGTGTATAGTCCCGTGCTCCGGGGTTCAAGACCCTCCAAACATCCACCAATCCTAGTGTCTCACAGAGCATTGGTATGCCTTTTGTATTGTCCCTTCCTCGACCTTGTGTATTATGTGATCTATCTAGTGTGGGATCTGCCACTATGTTAAAGTCTCCTCCCATAATCAGTTCCCCATATCTTAGTGAGTTTATCTGCTGAGTAAGCCGGCGGTAGAATCCCTTACTATAGTTATTGGGTGCATAAACATTCCCCAGGAGGTAAGGATTTCCATTGATCTTAAGCTGTGCTAAAATAAAACGCCCCTCTGGGTCTGTATAAACCCGCTGTTTCTCCACTTTGAGATCCTTATGGAACAGGATTGCCACTCCCGCCTTTTTCCCCACTGCTGGAGCTTCTATAATATTGCCCACCCACCAAGTATTTAGCTTCTGATGTTCCTGGGAGGATAAGTGTGTCTCTTGCAACAGGGCTATCGCGGCTCTTTTCTGTTTTAAGCTATGTAATATTTTCTTTCTCTTTATAGGGGAGGAAATTCCACCCACATTCCATGAATAAATTTTTAGATTCATTACTCAATTCCTTCTGTTACGATACTCTGTATTAGTATATATATCCAATTCAACCGTATGTGCTGTCCCAGCTCCAGCACACCCGCATCATCATCCAACCCCTCTCGCTCCTTGTGCCATGTCTCTGTCATTCTGCCATTCAATCTCCCCTGCCATTCTTCGTCATTCTGTCTCCATGTAATCTGTATATTCCCCACACTCTCCCCAATCCCCCCCTCCCCTCCCTACCCCTCATCCCCATCCCACCTTCCCTTAACCACTCCGAGCTCCCCCCTTCCTTTCTCGGACCAGTCACTCCCACTGCCCCAACCTTTCCTCCTTTAACACACAATCATCTTTATGCAGTGCCATAATCCATGTCAATAATAACCTAAATCCTCAACCCCCCTATATTGCATTCTCTGTTAACTATTTTAACTTATATCACATGTCCCCCAACCCGGCCTAAATTCCATCTGTTGCTACCTCCTCTCATTCCCTCCCAATATCCCCATGTCAACCCGTGATCCTGAACATAACTTTGTCCATCCACAGCATATTTTTCAGTCAATTTACCATAATCTCAGGCACTGTTGTGTAGCTCTTCAGGTTCCCTCCCGGTTCAGAGAGCTTACATAATTTTGGGCCTCTGCAGCATTATCGAAGTGCTTTGTTTCTCCTTCTGCTGTAATCCTCAGTTTTGCGGGATACAGGAGCGCAAACCGGATGTTTTTTCTGAAAAGCTCCGTGCAGATCGGCGAAAAGGCCTTTCTGAGCTGCTGGACATGCTGGGAGTAATCCTGAAAACATAGTATATTTTGGCCCTGGTATGTCAGTTGATGTTTTTTCCTCACCTCTGCAAGTATTAATTGTTTGTGTCGGAAGTTCAGACTTTTAAAGATCACCACCCGAGGTCGATTCCTAGTCTGCTTCGGTGGCCCAATTCGATGTGCCCTTTCAACACAAAACTGTTGCAGCTGATCCCCCAGTTGCAGTTCTCTTGGTAGCCATTCTTCCAGGAACTTGGGTAGATCTTTATCCAGCAGCGTCTCCGGTAATCCCACTAGTCTTAAATTGTTCCGTCTGCTCCGGTTCTCTAAGTCATCAACCTTCACTTCCAGTTCAGCTACTTGTTTCTGCAATTTCTCATTGCTCTCTTTCAGCGCTCCCACGTTATCCTCTGCATCCGCAATGCGCTGGAGCCCCGCATCAAGTTCAAGGCATACACTGTCTATCCTTTCGTGAGCCTCCTCCGCACGGTCATACAGCTGCTGTAGCTTTTATCTAGCGCTGCCTCAACTGCCGCCGTTACTTCAGCTGTGATCTCTCCGACCCATGCTGAGCTCACCGTTGTTTCTCCCGAGGACCTGGCCTCCGCCATTTTGTTTTCCGGCTGGCGCGTCTTCTCCCTCTCTTTTCGCACCGTTTTCGCCGCCATTCTCACATTCGCCGATCGTTGGGCAAGATATTTTGTAGCGCTTATCCTCCCCTATATGGGCTGATGTTCGGGGTCGGAATTCTGGCGCCGTTCCGCTGATATTCGCTGATGTTTGAAAGGTATGTACGGAGCTTTGCTTTTCAGCTTCCACCCCGTATCATGGCAGCACGTGACCTCCGGTAATTTCATTTTTTACGCACGCCCACTACACGTGTCGGGAAATGGGACTTGATATATCACCTTTCTATGGTATTTTGCAACTACATTCTGGAAAGAAAGGGGCCACTGCTGAGTGAGTTTAAGGGTGTGTCATCAACATTAGTAATCACTTGCTGCCATTGGAACACAGTTAATATGGATATTTTGGTTGGTATGAAAACCAGACATGTTTATAGACCTTAAATATAAGAGTGCATACTCTTGGCTTATAAGCAACATTTCCTCTAAATGTTTTCCCAGTATACAGTGTTATTTTGTCTGAATGCATGTGCTTCAGGCTTATGTGCAGTCTTGAATAAAATCCAATACACCTGAAGCCACAAATATTCAATTCATTAGTATTACATAGAAACATAGAAAATGAAGATAGATAAAGACAATGTGGCCTATCCAGTCTGTCCACCCATGCCGTCTACTCTCCCTGTCACTCCCTTAGAGATTCTATGTACTTGTTCCAAGCTTTCCTGAATTCAGACACTGTTTTCATCTCCACCACCTCCTCCAGGAGGCCATTCCATGAATTCACCACACTTTCAATGAAGAAGTATTTCCTCAGATTACTTCTGAGTCTATCCCCTTTCACATTCATCCTATGCCCCCTCGTTTCAGAACTTCCTTTCAATTGAAAGAGACTCGCCTCCTGTGCATTTATGCCAGTGGCGTAGCCACAGGTGGGCCTGGGTGGGCCAAGGCCCACCCACTTAGGGCTCAGGCCCACCCAACAGTAGCACATGTTTAGTGGTAGCTAGTGGAGATCCCAAGGTCCATCAGCTGAACACTTCCCCCTGATGGTAACGAAAACACTACTCTCCATGATACTGGCATCTACACATTCTCAGTTTTCAGCGCATGCCTGCTGCAAAGTGCCAAGGTGGAAAGAAGCATGTTGAGATATTTTTTTGGTTGTGGTGGTGATGGAGGAGAGAAGAACACTTGGTGCCCACCCACTTCTTGCCTAGGACCACCCAAAATCTGTTGTCTGGCTACCAGTGGCGTAGCCAGACTGCCAATTTTGGGTGGGCCTGAACCCAAAATTTTCTCTCTACCCCCCCCCCCCCCCCCAGCAAAATTTAGTCACACTCAGATGCATTTGTCACACAGGGTAAAGTGCTGCTTTTCAGTGCATCAGATTTCAGACAATTTATTTAATAGCCTAATCCTTTTCAGTGAGCTTTCAGAGGCCAAAACCTCCTGCCTCAGGTCAGTATAATGCTGTTACGGTATCCTCTCCTGACCTAAGGAAGGAAGTATTGGTCTCTGAAACTTTATTAACACCATATTACTTTATCCTAAATTAAAAATAAAATTATTTTCTTTACCTTTGTTGTATGGCCATTTACTTTTTCTCATTGTGTTGCTCCCAGTCTCTAGATTCTGCTTTCCTTCGTTTTCGCTTAACTCTTCTGCCAGGGTTTCCTGGCCATTTGTCATTTTCTCTCCTTTTTCTTTGCTTTCTTCAATATTTTTCTGCCTCTCTCTGTGTCCAGATTTAATTCATTCTTACTATCCATTCTTTAATTTCCTTCATCTACTTATGGCTTTTCATCTTTTTCTCACCCTTGTTCTCCCCATGCCCCTTCCTCTTAGTCTCCAATCTTTCACTACTCCTCCTTTCCATGCAGCAGCTCTCCTCTTTCTCTCCCCATCCTTCCAGTCTCTCCCCTCTGTCTCCCCATCCTTCCAATAGTCTCCCCTCTTTCTTTCTGCATCCTTCCATCATGTCACCTCTTTCTCCCTACCCTTCCATCCAGCATCTTCCCTCTTTCTCTCCCCATCCTTCCACCCATCTACCCTCTCTCCTGATCCTTCCATCTAATGTCTCTCTCTCCCTCCTTCTAACCAGTGTCTATCTCTCTACCCTTTTCTGTTCAGTGTCCCTTCTCTCTCCACATCCTTCCAGTCTCTCCCCTTTTTCTCAGCATCCTTTCATCCATCTCCCCTCTTTCTCTGCCATCCTCCCATCTGTTTTCCCTCTTTCTCTCCCCATCCTTCCATTTTCCCTCTTTCTCTGCCATCCTCCCATCTGTTTTCCCTCTTTCTCTCCCCATCCTTCTGTTTCCCCTCTTTCTCTGCCATCCTCCCATCTGTTTTCCCTCTTTCTCTCCCCATCCTTCCGTTTTCCCTCTTTCTCTGCCATCTTCCCATCTGTTTTCCCTCTTTCTCTCCCCATCCTTCCATTTCCCCTCTTTCTCTGCCATCCTCCCATCTGTTTTCCCTCTTTCTCTCCCCATCCTTCCGTTTTCCGTCTTTCTCTGCTATCCTCCCATCTGTTTTCCCTCTTTCTCTCCCCATCCTTCCGTTTCCCCTCTTTCTCTGCCATCCTCCCATGTTTTCCCTCTTTCTCTCCCCATCCTTCCGTTTTCCCTCTTTCTCTGCCATCCTCCCATCTGTTTTCCCTCTTTCTCTGCCATCCTCCCATCTGTTTTCCCTCTTTCTCTCCCCATCCGTCCGTTTCCCCTCTTTCTCTGCCATCCTCCCATCTGTTTTCCCTCTTTCTCTCCCCATCCTTCCGTTTTCCGTCTTTCTCTGCTATCCTCCCATCTGTTTTCCCTCTTTCTCTCCCCATCCTTCCGTTTCCCCTCTTTCTCTGCCATCCTCCCATGTTTTCCCTCTTTCTCTCCCCATCCTTCCGTTTTCCCTCTTTCTCTGCCATCCTCCCATCTGTTTTCCCACTTTCTTATTTTATTTATTTTATTTTTGTTACATTTGTACCCCGCGCTTTCCCACTCATGGCAGGCTCAATGCGGCAGGCAATGGAGGGTTAAGTGACTTGCCCAGAGTCACAAGGAGCTGCCTGTGTCGGGAATCGAACTCAGTTCCTCAGGACCAAAGTCCACCACCCTAACCACTAGGCCACTCCTCCACTCCACTCCTTCCATTTTCCCTCTTCTCTGCCATCCTCCCATTTGTTTTCCCTCTTTCTCTCCCCATCCTCTGTTTTCCCTCTTTCTCTGCCATCCTCCCATCTGTTTTCCCTCTTTCTCTCCCCATCCTTCCATTTTCCCTCTTTCTGCCCATCCTGCCATCCATTTTCCCTCTCCTGATTCAGGCCCACCAGCCCCAGCTCCCATTGCCGGCCACTGCTGCTTTTCCTGATGAGCAGCAGGGCCGGCGCTACAAAAAGAAGAAGCGCTCAGCTGACTGAGCTGAGCGCCAACGCTAACACAACGAGAAAATATGTTTTAAAAAAATGCGGCACCGCAGGCAGCCTCGAAGCATTGGCTGCTGGCTGTGCAGGCTCCTCCCGTCTTTTACGTCACTGCCCGCTTCGCTCCAGGGGCAGTGACGTAAGAGACGGGTGGAGCCTGCAGAGCCAGCAGCCAATGCTTCGAGGCTGCCTGCGGTGCTGCGTTTTTTAAAAAACATTTTTTCTCATCGAGTCGTCGTTAGCGTTGCCGCTCAGCTCAGTCAGCTGAGCGCTTCTTCTTTTTGTAGCGCCGGCCCTGCTGCTCATCAGGAAAAGCAGCAATGGCCGGCATTGGGAGCTGGGGCTGGCGCTGGGTGGGCCTGGGCTGAAATTGGGTGGGCCTGGGCCCACCCAGGCCCACCCGTAGCTACGCCCCTGCTGTCTACGCCCCTGATTTATGCCACATAAGTATTAAAACATTTGTATCATATCTTCCCTCTCCTGCCTTTCTTCCAATTATTTGTGGCTCAATATTCAAAAGAAGTTGTACGTTCAGTGGCATCAACTAAACGTATAATTTCACCGTCCATAGATTTTAGAAACATTTGAATAGTGTGAGCAGGGCCGGTCCTAGGGTTTCTGGCACCCTCCTGCAGCCTATTAGTCGGCGCCCCTACCCATCCAGGGGTGGGAACACTATGGCTCCGCCCCTACAGTAGTCACACCCCTTTTACTAGCCATGGCATCATAAGACAGGTGTAATATTTTCAATGATGCCATGGCTAGTAAAAGGGGTGTGACTACTGTAGGGGCGGAGCCCTTCCCTCCCCTCCATCTATGTCCAACAATTCTCTCCCTGCCCTCCCCTCCATCCACCCATGTCCAGCAACTCCCCTGCCCTCCACCCATCTATACATCCATATCCAGCAATTCTCCTCTCCCCAGCTGCCCCCTCCATCCATCCATCCATATCCAGCAATTCTCTTTCTCCCCTGCCCTCCCCTCCATGTCCAGCAATTTCTCCTCTTTCCCTGGACCCTGTCCTCCCATCCATGTCCATCCTTGTCCATCGATGTTCCTCTCTCCCCTTCCCTCCTCCATCCATCCATCCATATCCAGCAATTCTTCCTCCCCTCCATGTCCAGCAATTTCTCGTCTCTCCCTGGGCCCTGTCCTCCCATCCATGTCCATCCTTGTCCATCGATGTTCCTCTCTCCCCTTCCCTCCTCCATCCATCCATATCCAGCAATTCTCCTCCCTCCCCTCCATGTCTAGCAATTTCTCCTGTCTCTCTGGGCCCTGCCCTCCCATCCATGTCCATCTTTGTCCATCGATGCTCCTCTCTCCCCTTCCCTCCTCCATCCATTCATATCCAGCAATTCTCTTCCCTCCCCTCCCCTCCATGTCCAGCAATTTCTCCTGTCTCCCTGGGGCCCTGCCCTCCCATCCATGTCCATCGATCAATGCTCCTCTCTCCCCTGCCCTCCCATTCCCATGTCCACCTGCCCGCCCTCTTCTCTGGTTTAAATCTTGTGTTTAAATTCACCTCCGACATCGCAGCAGCTACCCAGCGTCAGTGAAAGCGCTGCTGCCGATGTCTCCCAGCCTTCCCTTTGCTCGTTCGTTCCCTCAGTGTCCCGCCTTCTTCTGACTTCATTTCCTTGCGAGGGCAAGACACTGAGAAGGGAATGAACGAGCGAAGGGAAAGCTAGAGACGTCAGGCAGCAGCGCTTTCATTGATGCTGCGCAGCTGCTGCGACATCGGAGGTAAATTTAAATATAAGATTTAAATGCCCTAGGGCGGCACGGGTACCGGAGCAGGAAACCAAAGGCAGGGCTGCTGTCGGGGTCCGGGAGCTGAGGTAAGCGGCGAGGGTCAACATGGCGTGGCGGCGCCCTCCTGCCATGCTTACCTCGCTTACTGGGTTGGACCGGCCCTGAATGTGAGGCTGAAAACTTGATTGAATGGCCTGCTGCTATCTGTATAAGAAGGGGCCTAGTTTGGGATGAGCTGAAACATTACTTGAATAGTGGTGTGATAGCCACTAAGGGAACACTTTTAAAGTAGGCACCACCTTTTAGGAGCTCCAATGCTGCATGGTGAGATCCTATTCTATATCGGCATTTGGGCACCCGGATTCCATTCTAGAATACTGTCGTGATTCGACATCACTGCACCCAATATTTATGTGCCTGCAGTTACACCAGCCATAGACCTGGCATAACTGGTTGCATACATGTGGCAAGGGCTTTGCATAACTCCGCCTATGCCCCTCCCTTGCTCCACCCATGCGATCGCTCCCGTGGATTTACATGCTTTGCCACTTATGCACGCCTTTACAGAATAGTGTTTAGTCACGTTGGGGTATTTTTACTAAAGTGCGCTGAAAAATGGCCTGTGCTGGTGTAGACTTGTGTATTGGATGCACGCAGGTCCATTTTTCAGCGCGCCTGCAAAAAAAGGCTTTTGGCCGAAAATGGATGTGTGGCAAAATAAAAATCAGCGGGCATCCATTTTGGGCCTGAGACCTTACCGCCACCCATTGACTTAGCGGTACGGACTCACGTGTGAACTGGGTGGGTAATCGTCAGCATGCATACATTGCCGATTACTGCCTGGTTAGCACCACGCGGTAGAAAATAGAAATTATTTTCTGCCGCGTGTTCTGGACACACGTAGAAATTAGAATTACTGCCTGGGGCACGAGGTAGCCAGGTGGTAGTTCTAATTTGATGCACATTGTATGCGCGTAGGCACCTACTCATCTTAGTAAAAGGGTCCCTTTGTTACCACTGACCTGCGAAAGTGATGGTTTCTGTATATTAACACGTAGAAGTGGTGTGTGTATGCGGGCACTCGATTATAGAATTGCTTTTCATATGGATAACTTATACATTTAGATTAGATCTGCTGAATAGGCCTTTATTCAGTGAATAATGCTGGCATGGTGATAGCATCATCTGTATATTGAACACTTGTACCTATATGGGTAGCAGCACTGAACATATGTATTAAGTATCAGCGCTTTAATTAATGTGTTCAATGCGCTGGCTGAAAATTTGGTCTTTGGAATTTTTTAGTGTTTCAAAAATAAAATAACCAGATTGGCATTTTAGAGTCCTTGTCTGACTTCTTGAGTACTTTACAAGTGATATGTATGCAGAAAATGAAACCATTTGCGATTTTTAAATCTGAAATACCTGTACTCTTTTCACTTGCTGGCATAAGAAAGAGTTGTTGCAGACTGTATCACTAAACGTTTCCTGTTATGATGTCTGGATCATCTTCTCCCACATCAAACTGTCAGTTCAAGTCAACTGAAACTATCTCTGTTAAATTAAAGCAAAACACTTCCAAATGTAACATCTGTTGTTTCTTTGTGCTCTATCTTGAAATGAATAAATCATTCAAAGATTTCACCCTTTGTTCATAAGAGAGCACCGTATCCTTCAGGGATGTTAAGCTGACTTGTGGCCTGGCCAGATGGCTTTGTGGCAGTACTTTCTGCTGCCACATGGAAGGTTTCAAGTTGCATCCCCAAGCTGGGTTTTTCATTTGGCAGGATTATCTGGGTCTGGTGTTGCTTGCAAAGTCAGGCAGTATTCAGAGTACGATGAAACAAAAAAGTGAGGAGAATGGATGAGGATACCAACTGTTTTATATTTATTCACTTAAAAAATTCACTTAAAAAATTACATGTGCATAAACAGCGACCCGACACGGCCGTGTTTCGGCACAATGGCCTGCTTCAGGGGTCTTTATAACCTAAATTAAACAATAAAATATATTAAAAAAGATATATTGATTTAACAAATATTTAATGAACATAAATATAAAAGACTAACATTATCTAAAATAGTAGCATGGATTGTACAAACTTGTGAATTATCTTTGACTCGTTCAAATAATAACATGTTTAAATATATATAAAGTTAAAAAGGTTATAATGAATTGTACAATATTATTATAAAAAATATTGCCATGAAACTTATGCTATAAAACCACATAATTAATATTTTTGACAATACATGATTGCATGAAATGTTTCTAATTGATCAAATAAACATAAAATTACAATTGAAATTGTATAATTAAACATTATATGTTTTAATTAATGCTTAAATTGTGTCTAATTGTACAAATGAACAATGTATAAGTGTAAATGAAATGAACAATGTATAAATGTGAATAAAAAATTAATTAACAATGTATAAGTGTGAATAAAAATTTTTTAAAGATTAAACAATGTATAAGTGTGAATAAAAAATTCATTTAATTGAAAATGATATGCTTCCAAAATGAATTTTTGTTGCTAAATTGTGTCATGAATATGATAAAATATTTTAAAATGAATAAATAGATTGTAAGATACCTTGAATGATGTAGTTTAGAATGTTTGTTCCAAGGGAAATAACAGGAAACAAATCTCTCTGGTCTAAAATGATGAAAGGATAATAATGAAGCAAATGAATAACTGAGAACAAGTATCTCTGGTGTGTGTATATGTCTTAAGGATGAATAAAATAAAAAAAATAATAAAAAGATAAGAAAAAATAAAAAATAAGAAATTATATATTTTTTTATTTTTTATTATAGTCACAAACATCTTAAAGGGCTGAAATGTGGAACAATACTTATATGTAGCGAAGAATGAACCTAATTAAGCTAAACTTAAAATTGAAAAATCTCAAATGAACAGTGATTGATGTGGTTAATGATAGGATCTAAATATACTAAGATGTCTGTGTATTAATTGAAAATTCTATTATTCATTAATTGATTTTATTTTTATTTTTATTTTTAATGAATAATAGAATTTTCAATTAATACACAGACATCTTAGTATATTTAGATCCTATCATTAACCACATCAATCACTGTTCATTTGAGATTTTTCAATTTTAAGTTTAGCTTAATTAGGTTCATTCTTCGCTACATATAAGTATTGTTCCACATTTCAGCCCTTTAAGATGTTTGTGACTATAATAAAAAATAAAAAATAAAAAAATATATAATTTCTTATTTTTTATTTTTTCTTATCTTTTTATTATTTTTTTTATTTTATTCATCCTTAAGACATATACACACACCAGAGATACTTGTTCTCAGTTATTCATTTGCTTCATTATTATCCTTTCATCATTTTAGACCAGAGAGATTTGTTTCCTGTTATTTCCCTTGGAACAAACATTCTAAACTACATCATTCAAGGTATCTTACAATCTATTTATTCATTTTAAAATATTTTATCATATTCATGACACAATTTAGCAACAAAAATTCATTTTGGAAGCATATCATTTTCAATTAAATGAATTTTTTATTCACACTTATACATTGTTTAATCTTTAAAAATTTTTTATTCACACTTATACATTGTTAATTAATTTTTTATTCACATTTATACATTGTTCATTTCATTTACACTTATACATTGTTCATTTGTACAATTAGACACAATTTAAGCATTAATTAAAACATATAATGTTTAATTATACAATTTCAATTGTAATTTTATGTTTATTTGATCAATTAGAAACATTTCATGCAATCATGTATTGTCAAAAATATTAATTATGTGGTTTTATAACATAAGTTTCATGGCAATATTTTTTATAATAATATTGTACAATTCATTATAACCTTTTTAACTTTATATATATTTAAACATGTTATTATTTGAACGAGTCAAAGATAATTCACAAGTTTGTACAATCCATGCTACTATTTTAGATAATGTTAGTCTTTTATATTTATGTTCATTAAATATTTGTTAAATCAATATATCTTTTTTAATATATTTTATTGTTTAATTTAGGTTATAAAGACCCCTGAAGCAGGCCATTGTGCCGAAACACGGCCGTGTCGGGTCGCTGTTTATGCACATGTAATTTTTTAAGTGAATTTTTTAAGTGAATAAATATAAAACAGTTGGTATCCTCATCCATTCTCCTCACTTTTTTGTTTCATCTTCACGGTGTCGTGAGGATTTTTTACCTCCTTTTTTGCCTTCGAGTATTCAGAGTACTCCATGAGGAGTCATAGTCATTGATTGAGGGTGACACCTAGTGGCCAGACTCGGGTCCCATTTTTAAATGGTAGGAGCTCTGATGTATTACCCCCTGGCCCATAATCATCACTGCAATGAGCAAACTAGGTATGTTTAGGGATGGGGAGATGCAAAATAGTGGAAAAGTTCGTAATTAGCTATAAATGAAAGTTCATGGCACCAGATTTGAGCCCCCCCCCCCCCCCCCCCCCCCAATCCTGATTCCACTGAGCTGGAAGTTCAGAGGAGAAGGAGAGAATGATTGGGCCAAGATAAAATCCCATACATGAAACAAACACCTTGAGTGATGCTTAGATGTGGAAAGAGTCCATATAGACAAGAACTCATTTTTTTTTGCTCATTTGCATTTACAGGTGTGTGTCAGGACAAGCTTTCTTCTACACTGGTGCGAAGTGTGAGGCGGTGCAGGTATACGGGAGCATTCTTGGAATGGTGATTGGAGGAATAGCAGGAACAATAGTACTAGCTCTTGCAATATTTGCCATCCTGGCTAGAAAATAAAGTCAAGCAATACTGAAATATTTTGGTGCCTTGAAGCTTATAAAAATAAAAAGAATTAAAACATCAATTCAAGTATAGAGTACTGAGTTTTGATGATTTGGTTTAATGCAGATTCCTAGCAACAAACAGAATCAAATCTTTTGAGAACTGTCTGGTTAAAATAACATGGGAACTCACAAATATTCCCTATTAGATTTTAAAAAATGAATGGACTGAATCAAGACACTGGATGTAAGATGTATTAAGGGAATCTAACATCTACTTTTCTTAAGTCTAAAGAGGCATTACCTTTGTTAAAATATACAACAGCCATAAGTTAAAGCCTTCTACACTGAGGATGCAATCTATTAGAAGACCACTTGATGGCACTATTCTATTCAAGGGATTCCAGTACTATTTCATATTTGTCTTCTCTTCTGTTGCCATCTTCACTGGTTCTTTTCACTGTGGAGGTTACATTTATTAATTGTACAACATTCTCAAACTGTAACACGATGAAAAATCCTTCATACTACTACTACTATTACTTTTCACTTCTAAAGTGCTACTAGGCATATCCAGCATTTTTCCGATACAAATAAGAGACAGTGTCTGCTCAATGGAGCTTACAATCTAGTCAAGACAAACATACATAAAAAATATTAAGGCTCTTATACTAAATAGAGTTCTGCATCAGATTCCTGCTACTCTTTGTTGAGCATGTTGCAACAAGATCACACTGTAATAACCTTAACACCTACTCTTTTAAAATCTCATTACCTGCAGCGACCAGGCTTCTGCTAATTTTCTATAACTGACGCTAATTCATTCTCTACTAGACACTTCCCAATGGCCTCTATTCTGAGAAGTCTTACCACACAACATTCTGAAGATGGGACCTATCTACTACTACTACTACTACTACTATTTAGCATTTCTATAGCGCTACAAGGCATACGCAGCGCTGTACAAACATAGAAGAAAGACAGTCCCTGCTCAAAGAGCTTACAATCTAATAGACAAAAAATAAATAAAGTAAGCAAATCAAATCAATTAATGTGAACGGGAAGGAAGAGAGGAGGGTAGGTGGAGGCGAGTGGTTACAAGTGGTTACGAGTCAAAAGCAATGTTAAAGAGGTGGGTTTTCAGTCTAGATTTAAAGGAGGCCAAGGATGGGGCAAGACGTAGGGGCTCAGGAAGTTTATTCCAGGCGTAGGGTGCAGCGAGACAGAAGGCGCGAAGTCTGGAGTTGGCAGTAGTGGAGAAGGGAACAGATAAGAAGGATTTATCCATGGAGCGGAGTGCACGGGAAGGGGTGTAGGGAAGGACGAGTGTGGAGAGATACTGGGGAGCAGCAGAGTGAATACATTTATAGGTTATTAGAAGAAGTTTGAACAGGATGCGAAAATGGATAGGGAGCCAGTGAAGGGTCTTGAGGAGAGGGGTAGTATGAGTAAAGCGACCCTGGCGGAAGATGAGACGGGCAGCAGAGTTTTGAACCGACTGGAGAGGGGAGAGGTGACTAAGTGGGAGGCCAGCAAGAAGCAGATTGCAGTAGTCTAAACGAGAGGTGACAAGGGTGTGGATGAGGGTTTTGGTAGAGTGCTCGGAAAGAAAGGGGCGGATTTTACGGATGTTGTAAAGAAAGAAACGACAGGTCTTGGCGGTCTGCTGGATATGAGCAGAGAAGGAGAGAGAAGAGTCAAAGATGACCCCAAGGTTTCGAGCTGAGGAGACAGGGAGAATGAGAGAGCCATCAACAGAAATAGAAAACGGGGGGAGCGGGGAGGTGGGTTTGGGGGGGAAAATGAGAAGCTCGGTTTTGGTCATATTTAATTTCAGGTGGCGTTGAGACATCCAGGCAGCAATGTCAGACAAGCACGCTGAAACTTTGGTTTGGATGCAAGGTGAGATATCAGGGGTAGAAAGGTAGATTTGGGAGTCATCAGCATAGAGGTGGTAGGAAAAGCCATGGGATGAGATTAATGAACCAAGGGAAGAAGTGTAGATAGAAAAGAGGAGGGGACCAAGAACAGAACCCTGAGGTACGCCGACAGGCAGAGGGATAGAAGTAGAAGAGGATCCACCAGAGTGAACACTAAAGGTGCGGAGGGAGAGGTAGGAAGAGAACCAGGAAAGGACAGAGCCCTGGAATCCAAGTGAGGACAGGGTATCGAGAAGTATGCTGTGATCGACAGTGTCAAAAGCAGCGGAAAGATCAAGAAGAATGAGGATGGAATATTGACCTCTGGATTTAGCCAGTAATAGGTCATTGGAGACTTTAGTAAGCGCAGTTTCGGTTGAGTGGAGAGGGCGAAAACCAGATTGTAATGGGTCAAGAATAGCATGTGAGGAGAGAAAATCAAGGCAGCGGCGGTGAACAGCACGCTCAAGTAATTTGGAGAGAAAAGGAAGGAGGGAGATGGGTCGGTAATTAGAGGGGCAAGTAGGGTCAAGTGAAGGCTTCTTAAGGAGAGGTGTGACCACAGCATGTTTAAAGGCAGCAGGGACAGTCGCAGTGGAAAGTGAGAGGTTGAGAATGTGACAGATAAAAGGAATAAGAGTAGGAGAGATGGCATTAAGAAGGTGGGTGGGAATGGGATCAGAGGAACAGGTGGTACATTTTGAGGAAGAAAGGAGAAGTGTAGTTTCCTCAATAGTAACTTCAGGAAAGGAGGAAAGGGAATGAGGGGAAGGAGAGAGAGGGGACCGGACTAGTGGAGGGAGAGCTGGTGAGGTAGAGAAAGCAAGGTTTATCTTTTGAACCTTGTTGTGAAAGAATTCAGCAAGGGTCTGAGGAGATAATGAAGGGGGAGTTGGGGGAGGGGGCACCTTGAGGAGAGAGTTCAATGTGGTGAAGAGAAGTCGAGGATTAGAGCCAAGAGAGTTGGTCAGTTGGATATAATAATCCTGTTTGGCACGTAAAAGAGCAGATTGGAAGGAGGTCAGCATGAACTTAAAGTGTAAGAAATCAGCAAGGGCCCGAGATTTCCGCCAGAGGCGTTCGGCGGAGCGGGTACAGGAACGTAGGTAGCGGATATTAGAAGTCAGCCAGGGTTGGGGTTTTGTACGCCTTACAGGGCGGGTCATCAAAGGTGCAAGAGTGTCTAAGGCAGAGGATAGAGTATTGTTGTAAGAAGAAACAGCCTCGTTGACAGACGTGGATGGTGCCACAGTAGAGAGGAGGTTTGAAACATGGGAGGATAGAGATGAAGGGTCAATGTCGTGAAGATTCCTAGATAAATTAGATAGGATAGGACGGGACTGGGAGGGAGGAGATTTACAGTAAGTGTGAAAGTTATAAGATGGTGATCAGAGAGGGGAAGATCGGAGGCAAGGAAACTAGAGGGTGAACAGTTGGAGGAGAAGATGAGATCAAGACAGTGACCATTTTGATGAGTGGGGGAGGTGGAGCATAGTTGGAGATTAAAGGACGACGTTAAAGCGTGTAACTTGGAAATATAAGAGTTGGAAGGATCATTAGCAGGAATATTAAAGTCACCAAGGATGAGAGAGGGGGAGGAAGGATCATGGAAGAAGGCAAGCCAGGCATCAAAGTCACTGAGAAAGGATGAAAGGGACTTATCAGGGGGACGATAAATGACCGCTATTCGAAGAGGCAGAGGAGAGAAAAGGCGGATAGAGTGGACTTCAAAGGAGGAAAAACAGTGAGATTGAGGTGGAAGAAGGGGTTGAAATCTGGAGGAGGGAGAGAGAAGTAGTCCAACACCGCCCCCACGGCCAGCAGGGCGAGGAATATGTGAAAATAGATAACCGCCATGGCACAGGGCTGCGACTGAAGCAGAGTCATCAGGGCAGAGCCAGGTTTCTGTTATGCTTGAGAACTACATTTATTTTATACTAGTAAAAAAAGGCCCGTTTCTGGAGCCAATGAAACGGGCGCTAGCAAGGCTTTCCTGTGGGCCCCCCCCACCTGTCGTCGATGTGGGTGAATTGCTCCGCCTCCGCCCTCAACGTCATAACGTTTGACGCGAGGGCGGGGCCCAGAGACTGTGATTTTCGAGGCTTCAGAGCTTCGAACATACGAACCTTGGCTTCAGTGACATCAGCAGCCAATAGAACGTTGAGGGTGAGTTATATATATATAGATTCTGAGATCAGTGCAGGGCGGTGTATAAAAGTGGCAGTGGGGAATCTGAATCTCAGCAATGATAATTCTTCCTTTTAGAAAGTGTTAAGTGAGTTTTCAACAGAAATGTACAGACAGTAAATGGACAAAGATTATGCATGTAATTATCAACTGTATAACATTTACACACAGTAGAAATGTTTTTGTGGATCAAAACTAAACTATATTTCTGATGAAAAATAATCTATTTTTTCCATTTCCAGATGCACTAATCATTCCTAAAGCAATAGTCATTAATATAATGGGGCTAATATTAATAAGTGATCTGAATAAGCTGCTCAGTCACTATAACCAGCTCTGTCCTTCCATTGAAGGTATCTGGTTAAAGGTATCTTTATAATTTTAGCCAACTGATTTGAAAGCCATGACTTATCTGATAAGGTTTAACTGGACCAGGGGCGTATCTGCGTGGGGCCACGGGGGCCTGGACCCTCGTAGATTTGGCCCTGGACCCCCCTGCTGACAACCCTCTCCACCCCCCTCCTGCTGCCAACCCACCATCGCCTATCTTTGCTGACGGGGGACCCCAACCCCCGCCAGCTGAGGTCCTTCTGATGCAAAGCTGGCGGGGGACCCCAACCCCCGTCAGCCGAGGTCCTCTCTTCTTCCGTTGCAAAGCTGGCGGGGGACCTCAACCCCCGCCAGCCGAGGTCCTCTCTTCCGTTGAAGCAAAGCTTCCTGTTCTGAGTCTGACATCCTTACGTCAGACTCAGAATTTGAAACGGAAGGAAGCTTTGCTGCAACGGAAGAGAGGACTGTGGTTGGCGGGGGTTGGGATCCCCCGCCAGCTTTGCAACAGAAGAAGAGAGGACCTCGGCTGGCGGGGGTTGGGATCCCCTGCCAGGTTTGCAACGGAAGGACCTCGGCTGGTGGGGGTTGGGGTCCCCCGCCAGCAAAGGTAGGAGATGGCGGTGGGAGGGGGGTGGAGAGGGTTGTCAGCAGGGGGGGGGGGTGTCAAAGTTGGCAGCGGGGGGTCTGGCAATGGCGGGGGGGGGGGGGGGGGGTCGGCGGTGCCAGGTGGGGGGGGCTAAATATGCCCCCTCACTCTGGCTCTGGCCCTCCCTCCTGCCGAAGTCCAGGTACGCCTCTGAACTGGACAGTTCTAAACTTGGAAATAAAAGGAATTATGCTGTATCTCAAAAAAGATATAGTGGAATTAGAAAATGTTCAAAGAAGAGCAACCAAAATGATAAAGGGGATAAAACTGCTCCCATAAGAGGAAAGGCTAAAAAGGGGGTCTTCAGCTTGGAAAAGAGACGGATGAGGGGGGACGTGATTGACGTCTACCAAATCCTGAGTGGTGTAGAATGGGTAAAAGTGAATTGATTTTATACTCTTTCAAAAAGTACAAACACTAGAGGACACTAAGGTGCACTAGAGTTTTTAGTGCGCTCTAAAAGTTGGTGCATGCTAACCGTGTAGATACCCATATGAATATTATGGGCATCTACACAGTTAACGCATGCTAATGATTAGAGCATGCTAAAAATGCTAGCGTGCCTCTAGCGTGGCTTAGTAAACAGGGCCCTCAATGAAGTTACATGAAAATACTTTAAAAATAAATAGGAGAAAATATTTTTTCACTTAACGAATAGTTAAGCTCTGGAACTCATTGCTGGAAGATGTGGTAACAGCAGCTAGCATACCTGGGTTTAAAAACGGTTTGGGCAAGTTCTTGGAGGAAAAGTCCATAGTCTGCTATGAGATAGACATGGAGGACGCCACTGATTACCATGGGATTGGTAACATAGAATGTTGCTATTATTTAGGCTTCTGCCAGGTACTTGAAATCTGGATTGGCCACTGTTGGAAGCAGGATACTGGGCTAGGTAGACCATTGGTCTGACTCAGTATAGCTATTCTTAAGATCTTATGTTCTAATAACATGGTTATGCCAAAAAGACAGAAATATCCCATTAGGAACCAGATTTGAGTTTTTGGAAAAACTAGAGCAAAAAAGGGAGCAAACAGCAATTTACTCGCACAGTTTTGAACACAGTAATGTGGTAACCATTTTAGTTCACTTGAATGCTTGGAAATAAAGGTCAACAAACAGCACTAACATGATACTTTGTGGAATGGACAATGCATTTCTTGACTGGCTTTAGAGAATTAACAGTCACTTCTTGTGTGGGACCTGAGGAAGGGAATGCTAAGTCCTGAAAGCTAATCAAGAAATGTGTTAAGGTCCAGTTTTTTGTTAATCTTTAATTACTTGCACAGTTTTGAAATGAAATGTGCATATTTTGGTCCCAAAATTTGATTTCCTATGACTCCTAGAAAGGATATAAAATGAACAGGAATAAAATTGGGCATATAAGTTACAGAAATTTATAAAATATACCAATAAAATGGTAAATACTTGCATAAAACTTGCAAAAAAAAAGGTTGTTCATGCAGTGCTGTGGCCACACAGAGCACAAGAATTGCTCTCATCCCATTGTATCCTCCATTTGTTGGTGGTGGCAAAACAGGAGAGGCGGAGCGGCATCAGTGGTCGAGTTGCAGAGGATGCAATTATAGCTCACTATGGTCCAGTGCTCAAGTATAAAACTGTTGGCAGTAAATGCCAGTATTTAAGACCAACTGCTGCTGCTGCTATCTAAAAAGTAAACGGTAACCAAACTTAAAACGTCATGCAGTAAAGCCTGATACAATAATTGAAAGCTTGACTGAAGAGCCACAACTTAAGTGCTCGGTTAAGTGTTTGATAAAAGAGCTTCTGATGGGATTGTGTTCCAGTTCTAAGGCACAAAAGAAGAGAATGCCCAGCTTTGGGTTTTAGCCAACCTGGCCGTGGCTGAATGGATACAACCAAAAGTGCTTTCTTAGCAGAACAGAAAATGCAAGCAGGAACATAGGGGTCCTTTTACTAAGGCGCGTAGGTGCCTACGCACGTCCAACGCATGCCAAATTGGAACTACCGCCCGGCTACCATGTGCCCTGAGAGGTAATTCCATTTTTGATGCTCGCCCAAAACATATGGTAGAAAATATTTTCTATTTTCTACCACGTTTCACTTACCCGGTGGTAATCAGCAGTTTACGTGCGCTGGCTGCCTACCGCCCAGTTAGAGCATGAGACCTTACCGCTAAGTCAATGGGTGGCGGGAAGGTCTCAGGCCAAAAATGGATGCACGCTGGTTTTAATTTTGCCGCATGTCCATTTTCAGCTACAAAAAAAAGAGCCTTTTTTCCAGGCGTGCTGAAAAATTTACCTGAGCGCGTGCAAAACACGTGCCTACACCAGGCCAGGCCACTTTTCAGCGTGCCTTAGGGCCCCATAGAGGGGCATAATCGAATGGGGCGCACAAGTTGTCATGAGGGTGTCCTCGCAGGACGGCCCCGTAAAGGGGCGGGGCAACCCATATTATCGAAACAAGATGGACGTCCATCTTTCGTTTCGATAACACAGTTGGGGATGCCCAAATCTCAACATTTAGGTTGACCTTAGAGATGGTCGTCCCATTTTCGGCAATAATGGAAACCGAGGACGCCCATCTAAAAAATGACCAAATCCAAATCATTTGGTCGTGGGAGGAGCCAGCATTCGTAGTGAACTGGTCCCCCTGATATGCCAGGACACCAACCGGGCACCCTAGGGGGCACTGCAGTGGACTAACTGATGCACTAACTGAATGGAAAAAGGCATTCAGTGGTCACTAACCACCTCCCACCCCGAAAAAAAACTACTTTAAAAACTTTTTTTTTTTTTTTTAGAGTATGGGTGAAGGACCTCCTTCGCTATGCCTCCGTCCCTGTGACGGCAGTTGAGGATGTCCTTCACTATTTATTTATTTAGATTTTGCTCACACCTTTTTCAGTAGTAGCTCAAGGTGAGTTACATTCAGGTACACTGGATATTTCTATGCCTCTGTCCCTGCGACGGCAGTTGAAGATGTCCAAAATGTGGATGTTTGTGAGAAGGATGTCCATGCCCGGATGCTTCTGTGAGAAGGACACCCATGCCTTTGCTATTTCTCTGACATCCCCTTCTCCATTGTGAATACTTTCCATTTAACCCCACTCTCTGTTTCCTATCCTTCAACCAGTTTTTAATCCACAATAGGACTTTTCCTCCTATCCCATGACCCTCCAATTTCCTCTGTAGCCTTTCATGAGGTACCTTGTCAAACGCCTTTTGAAAATCCAGATATACAATATCAACCGGCTCCCCTTTGTCCACATGTTTGTTTACTCCTTCAAAGAATTGAAGTAAATTGGTCAGGCAAGATTTCCCCACACAAAAGCCGTGCTGACTCGGTCTCAGTAATCCATGTTCTTGGATGTGCTCTGTAATTTTGTTTTTAATAATAGCCTCTACCATTTTCCTCGGCACCGACGTCAGACTCACAGGTCTATAATTTCCCGGATCTCCCCTGGAACCTTTTTTAAAAATGGGCGTTACATTGGCCACCCTCCAATCTTCCGGTACCACGCTCGATTTTACATTTATAATATTCAGAAAGATATCATTTTGGAATAAATTATATCTGTCTTTGTAGTAGGGACATGTGGGATTATGAAGGAGGAAACTGCATGTGTGACAGCTAAGCCATGTATATGTAAGTGGAGCTCTGCACGAAGGTTGTTAGCTGTGGGCACACAGAGTTCTTGCCCTGAGTCTGCAGTGCTGTATCTTGAATCCTGGCTTTCAAGTTTTGGAGCTTAGTGGTCCCCAGTTCTCCCTCAGTTCCACTTCAGTTTTGAGTCTGTCTTCTCCCTCAGCTCCTCACTTCTGTGTCAAACAGTTTCTTGTAAAATCAGTCCTTCCTTCCATGGTGCTCTGGCTTCTCTTTTTATTTTCTCTTCTGCTGCACAGTTCATACAGCAAAGGTTTGAACCATGCAGGGATCCGTAGAGAACGATGCATAGTTCAAAAGAACTTGTGTAAGAAGAGTGCAGGTACAAGTACAAATAACAAAAGGATTTGGCATGTTGCAGAAAGGCTGATACAGCTTCAGGTAGATAGGGAGATGAAGTCAGGGGCGTAGCCAGGCTTGACATTTTTGGGGGGAGGGTCCAGAGTTAACATGGGGGGGCAGTGACACTAGGCATATAGGTGTGAGAACTGTTTAGGAGTATACCAAATAATGCCTTAGAGTGAAAGCGTTCTAGGGTGTCCCTATAACCAGTCCCTCCAAATGACATACTGATTACCAGTGGCGTAGGAAGGGGGGGTGCGGTCCACCCCGGGTGAACACCGCTGGGGGGGTGTCGGCTTTGCTGGTTCCCTGCTCCCTTTGCCCCGGAACAGGTTACTTCCTGTTCTGGGGCACAGAGAGCAGGGAACCAGCGGAGCCGACGCAGCTCCCAGCAACGTGCACTCGGGACGGATCGCCCCTCGCCGCTTCCCCATGCAAGTACGAATGCGCTCCGGGGGGGAGGTGTGAGCTCCGGAGTGGGGAGGGTGCCCGCCGAGGGGGGGGGGTGCGCAGCGGCGACCCATCCCGGGTGTCAGCTGCCCTCGATATCACACTGCTGATTACAATTTATAACAAATTACTACTCTACTTAAAAAAAAGTATTCCGTTATACTTACTCTGGGTACACCTGTATGCTGCACAAGCCAGCATGTTTGAAAATATAAGTGGGATCAAATAAAATGGCACCGACGATAAAGAACGAGAATGTGGATGCAGCAGCTCTTAGGTTTGTTTGCTTTTTGTGAGTGTACGGAGAATTAGGATAATGGCTGCTTGGGGGGAGTGGAAAGAGAGATTAACCTCTGTGGCTTCAACTTTTTGACATCATGTTCCTATTCTCAATCAAACCTCCTTGGGCAGTGAGCCGCAGGCATTGCTGAAGACAGCTGCTTCCAGCTGCCACGGTCCGGTTCACTGCTTAGTTCCACTCACAGGAAGTTGAAAATGTGGGATGAAGCAGCGAACAGACCAGGGCAGCTAGCAGTTGTCTTTAGCACTGTCCGTGCCGCAGCTCACTGCTGATTGAGAAGACTGTGGGAAGAGGGAGAAGGAAGGGAGGGAGAGCTCAACTGCCTGACTGTGGGGATGGAGAGGGAAGCCTGAGGGAGCAAAAATCTGGCTTTTGTAGTGCTGATTTTAAGGGTCAACTGACAATCTGGCTGGCCACTGTTGTTGGGGGGGCCTGAGACAGAAGCAGGGGGGGCCCCTGTAGCTACACCACTAAGATGAGTAGTCATAGTAAAGCACCAGTTTCCACTGGCCTTGCTGAGGCTGGCCAAAGAGTGTGGTTCCCACATTACTGCTGCTGTACTATGTTCCCTGATGAAACCTCCCATTCCTACCACATTGCTGCTGACCCCAACCACATGGATCGTCTGGAGCTGCTCACACCTTCCTTCTTTTCCAAGGGCTGCCAACAGCTGTGTTCCATCCTGGCCTGCCTCACCACTGTGACACTTCCACAGCCCTGCAGTACCACAGCCATGGTATGCACCTCTGAGGCCATGTTCCTATTTCTCCAGACCACAAGGTTTGGAGCCTTGCCAGAAGAGGGAGACAATCAAAATAGACCTCCTGTATGCTCAAATCTGGGCATTTAACAACCCAGTATCTCCTTTGAGCTTTGGGAAGTAATAACCAGGGTAAATGTGTTTTTCTTGTGGAAAATAGCCTTTTCATTATTGCCTACAAGAATCGGTGGATAAAAAAAAGAACCTATGCTGCTCAGAGCGGGCTCTGATGAGGGGAAATATGCACAGAGATGGTATATTGAAATCTATGTTTGTAGAAGGGGAGGTTGGGGGGGGCTAGGGTTACTTTTTTCTTATGTTAAGAATGCGTTTGTTTTTGTATAAGCTGTGTTTATCAGAAAATTCAATACAAATTTATGGGGAAAAAAAAGAAATCTATATTTGTAACTTTCAGCACATACTGAGTTTGATTCAAGAATGAGCACCAGAATTTAGCTGCCAGGATGACACCTACTAAGTATGGAATGGAGGAATGGCCTAGTGCAGTGATGGGCAACCTTTTGAGCTTGGTGTGTCAAAATTCGCCAAAAAACCGAGCATAACTTGGGTGGTGTGTCACTTCGAGAAAAAAACCATAATTTCGCGATATTTATAGTTTAAATAACAAAAATGTATAATTGTAATATATAACTGTTTTTAATAAACCAAAAACTAATTATTTAACTTACCTGCTTAGCGACTTCTTTGTTCATCTGTCAGTCGGTTTCTTTTGTTGGTCTTGATATTATTTAACTTGTGTGGGGTGCCGTGAACTAAGATAAGTGAGGGGGAGGGGGAATTCTTTAACTAGCCTGTTATCAATAGAAATCAAACAAAATAAAACATGGAAAAGAAAATAAAATGATACCTTTTTTATTGGACATAACTTAATACATTTCTTGATTAGCTTTCGAAGGTTGCCCTTCTTCGTCAGCTAATCAAGAAATGTATTAAGTTATGTCCAATAAAAAAGGTATCTTATTTTCTTTTCCATGTTTTATTTTGTTTGATTTCTATTGATAACCTTAAGAGTGGACTAACACGGCTACCACACTCCTTAACTAATCTGGAAAGGAAAGAAAGAAGAACAGCAGCAGCAGCATCAGGGTGAGACTTAGAAAATGAAAATCAGCTCACACTGCACGTAATTCTCTGGAAGGTCTTCAGTAGATTGTCTTTCTTTCAGAGAACTATGCACCCCTCCCCCCCAGACTGAGAAATGCCTGCCCTGTTAAATCATGGCATAACCTGCTGTTATATTACTTATATTTATCCCAAACAATTTATCATGGGAGCCCATTCTTAAGAATCTTCCCTCACTGTTATGGCAGCGGCTAAGCAAGGGGCAGGCAGGGCACAAGAGAAGAGTCAGAAGATAGAGACCAGACAGTCCCGCTGCAGCCTCATGCTCTCGTCGACTCGCGATTATTATGGCAGCGGCTGAAGAGAAGGTGGCAGGCTGCAGACAGTAGAAGTAAGCCGCTGCGCCTGCGTGAAGCGTGCAGCGTGCAGGATTATCACCAGCTGATGCTGAGCATGCAGGCACTGGCTGGCACGCGCACGAGCACAGACGCTGCCTCTAGCCTGCCTGCGTCGCCATCGCGCGTGCATCAGAGCAGAGGAGTTAAGAAGGTGAGGTGGTCGCGTGCTCATCGGAGGATTCTGTCGGGGAGTGCGGGGCGGATTTCAGCATTCCCTTGATTTGTCGAGAAACCTGGACAAATCAAGGAAATGCTGAAATCCGCCACGTGTCAGCGAAAATGGCACGCGTGTCAGTGCTGACACGCGTGTCATAGGTTCGCCATCAGGGGCCTAGTGGTTAGAGCACCACCTCTGGATATCCAGAGGTGGTAGGTTCAAATGCTGCTTACCCTCCATTGCCTCAGGTACAAAAGTAGATTGTGAGCCCCTCCAGGGACAGAGAAGTACCCACTGAATGTAACTCACCTTGAGCTACTACTGAAAAAGGTGTGAGCAAAAATACAAATAAATAAATGGATTCTATGTAGGAAGTTCTGCATAGAACTGCTCTTATAGACTAGCATAAGCCTGCAGGTTTGCACCTAAATTTAAGCATAAGCACTTACACCATGTCAAAAGCTGGTGTAAATGCTCATGCGTAACTGTTAACTTATTCATGAACTCCCATAACATTAAAGGCTTCACATCTTGCAAAGAAGCCATGGTTTGTGCTAATAAACAATATTTTAAATACAGATACCCTATGCCAGTTCATTATGCATAAAATATGTTTTCTGTGCATTTTTTAAGGGATTGCCATTGTTTTCCGTATTATCTGACTTTTCACTTATCCGTCAATGGCTCGGTCCCATTTACATCGGATAATTGAGATGGTACTGTAATTGCCAATTATTAAATTAATTTGCACACGCAACTGCCCTCATTCTATAACTTGCACTAGGCATATGTTTGGGCACAGAAGTTTATAGAATCTGGCGGATTATGTGCCGTCCAAATTTCTAGGGGAAAACTCTGCAATCAGCATCATTATTGCCCTCAATATCCCAATTTCTTAGTTAAAGCCTTTGATGCAACACCCGAGACTAGACACGAGTTGTGTTTCGGCCTAAAAAGGCCTTCCTCAGGAGTCTGCTATTGGATGTATGAGGATTCTTAACTAGCCTTAATGAAATACACGTGATGCTTGCTTCTGACAAAAAATGTGTGTAAACTTGAACTCTCCCTTTTAGGCCAAAACACGACTCGTGTCGAGTCTCGGATGTTGTAATAAAGCCAATTGTTTGGACACCATCTGCTGCTCTTTCTTTTGTCACCCTCGCTGTGTTTGACTTATATTCAGCGCTTAATCAGCTATGAAGAATCACATTTAGATAGCACTGTGCTTTGTGCTGTCCTATTTACATGGTTTTCTTAACCATTTAAGTGCCAGATATCAGTGCTGATTCCATCTCCGGAATGCCCGCCAAATAGTTGGTTTCGGCTTGAGAGCTAACTGAGCATTTTCAGTGGCACTATCCAGTTAAATGCCATTGAAAATATCTGATTAGCCCCAGATAGGTGATTTAAATTGTTTTGAATATTGAGCCAAAAGTACAGTTCCTTCCTCATCCTGAATTTACCTGCTTAACCCATCGGGAACTGTTACGCAATACATTTACATACCAGGATCTTATTTGCATGCGTATGAATTTACACTGTTAATTATTTACTGTGTTTCCATTGTATATATTTAATTTGTTAAAACATACCTCTTTTTATTTCTTGAGTGACTGGTTGTACGATGTTTTTGACTGACTGTCAGCTGTGCTTGTAGTAGTGGCAGAGGAAGCAGAAGATGGCTAGTTAAGAAACACAGAAACAGGGAAGCAACCTGTGAGCTATACATTTATGTTATGATTGTTTTCTAGGATTGGTAAATAAACCATAAAGGTGGTGAGAAACAAAACAATACTGTATAGGTAATCAAAACCTAACACTCAAAGAGGAAACATTTTATATTTATGCAACTGCTGTGTGCATGTGGCAAGAAAAATATCAAACAGCAAAATCAATCAAAACTCTTAAGTTTATATTTTATTGAGATTTGCTATCCGCCAAGGCTAACTAGCAGATCTAGGTGATTAACAGAAGTAAGCGACGAGGACTCTAGGGAGGTGATTGGCCTCCATACTCCAACTTTACACAAACCCAACTATCATCCCCCACTATCCTGTGCTCCAAACCTGCCAAACAGCAGTAAAGAATGAAAAACAATGGATGCTGCACACAAGTCCAGCCTAAACAGGTGCTTTAAAATGAAAACAAAAAAAAGAAGGGAAGTCAGGACCCACATAGGACCAAAAGTGAAGTCAGTAAGGACCCGACCCAGAGCCAGAACTAGTAAATGATCTGTTCTCACCCAGCAAAGGGGAATGAGATGGCGAATATCCAAAGACACCAGGGTAGGTGCTGCATAGCCAGGCTCAGGAAGGCAACACACAATTCACAAATCCAGCCAGCAGACCTCTATAACAGAGTCAGCAACAGGCCCTCACGCTCAATGGTTGTCAGTTGGGATCAAAAAGAGAACCAGGGGCACCAAGGTCCCACAGGCTAAAGAGACAGGAAGGCCCAACAAAAGCACTGCAAAAAAAAGCAACCACAGAACCAAAAATTGAGGTGCCCCAAGATTTAGGCTGAATGGTTATCTGAGAAAGCCTGAAGTGCCGCTGGGGTGCCCAGGGTAATAGATTTATTCTCTTGAGTAATGCATACCGTACCGGGTACTGGAAAGCAAACTTAATACCCCATTGAAAGAACTGAGTGTAGTACGGTGAAAGAAGTCTCCGTTGCTCTAACACCTTAGCAGAAAAATCTTGTAACAGCAACAGTTTAGATCCCTTATACTCCAATGAACGTTTAATTCTGTACTGGGCCAATAATTGGTGTTTTTCTGCATCGTTAAAAAATGGGCGATCACTGACTGGGGCCTACTTCAATCCTCCCTGAGAACCTCGATCCAATGGACTCTCTTGGACTTCATGCACTAACCATCCAAATCCAAGCTGTTCTTTTGGGAACCAGAGCTGTGCCAAATACCAAAGTTTTTTTGTCCTTAATGGACTCCGGGACGCCAATAAGCTGCATGTTATTGCACAGCCTTGATTTTCTTGGTCCTCAACCTGATCACCCAGAGCCTTGAATTGATGCTGCAGTGCTGCTAGCCTGCCATCAGTTTCCAGTGCATGCTCCTCCTGACAGAAAATGCGGTCTTCCGCCTACTGGATGCGGTCCACCTGGGAGTCCAGGTGCCTCTTTAGGTCTTCAATGGTGGTGGTATGCACATTGGAGAGGCAATTATCTAAAATAGCAGACATATGAGTAGTAATTGCCTGAACCGCAGCTTCCTGCAGCTCAACCACTGGTACAGTAGAAGTGTGTGGAGATGACATCGGGTCAGCTGCCATTTTACCAGCAGGAGCCTTGCTGCATTCTTTCTGAAGACTTGGGGTTTTCAGCAGCATAACCGTGCCCGTTGATTCAACAAGTTCAAACCCCAAACTATTCAGAGGTGGTTGGGGGATGTTGGACCACTGTTTTTGTGTAGGCTCTTAAGCAGGCTTGGTCTTGGTGGAGGGCTACCTTGGTGGCTCTCAGAGTGTGGACCCTTGTACTACTCTTGTGAGTAATTTTTATTTCCACTTTCCAGCTCTGGCATGCTCAGGGTGGGAGTTATTTGGGGGACTTTGCCTCTGTGGGCACAAGCTCCTTCCCTTCCTTTGAACAGCTTCTTCAGGCCTGGGGTTTCCCCAACTGCAATTTTTTTGCATACCCGCAGACCCACCATTACTGTCTCTCCACTGTGCATGCCCCAGCGACTCAGATTGTTTTCACCAAACTAGATCAGGTGTTCCTCCAGATGCCACCTGCCCTTAATAATCTCTCTCAGCTGCACCATATAATTAGAAAATTGAAGAGAGCCCTGTATTTGGGTGCCTTGGCTAGTGTCTGGGAGTCTGATATGGCTGAGGATGTTTCTGTTAATCAACTTCAACATGCCTTTCAGGAGATTCAGGGCACCACTACCAATGCGGCTCTGCAGGACATTCAATTTAAGATTCTGTTTCAGGTTTATATCACCAGAAAGTGTGGGGTGAACATGGGGTTATGGGCAGATCCCCATTGTCTGCGCTGCAAGGTGCATGTGGGCACTTTCTAACATTCTTTCCTGGGGAACCAGGTTCAATTCCCTCTGCAACTCCATGTGACCCTGGGCAAGTCACTTATCTCTCCATTGCCCCAGGTACAATATATAACTTAGATTGTGAACCCATTAGGGACAATGCAAAGTACCCGTAATGGAAATTGTAAACTACATAGTTGCTTCAGGGATCACTTGCAGTATATCAAGTGCTGAATAATAATCATTTACATGTATAGGTGCATCTATTCTATAAATTAGTGCATGTAAATGGTGCCTAAATGTAGGGGTCCCTTATAGAATTGCTCTTTATATAGTTAGAGTTTACAATCATTAGAAAACAAAAGCTCAATGGCACTTACCGTTGACCACAGTTGATTAAGGAAAGCATCTCTCACCTAGAAAATATGAAGAGTGAAAATTTATGGAACACATACAGTAATGCATTTTGGGGCATTTTGTATATCTTATGAAAGTGTTATTTTCCAGACTCTGTAAAATACATGAAATTGTGATCTTTATGATTCTTTCTGATTATTCCTGGGTAGAGCCATGTTTTAGGTGTTAAGACTTGAAGAAGTCACAGGTGTCTGGTCTTGAAGCTTGTTGCACCAGATGTGATTTATCAGCTTTGCTGGAGTGGATTTTTACTTTTGCTTTGGTCTAATAAAAGGAATTCTACCACTAAAGATTAAAAGGGCTTTCCATCAGTCATAGTGATGGTTATTATTATTATTATTTTTTAGATCTATTTCATTAAAAGAAATACAGTACAGGTAGCTTGTTCTAAAATACCATATTAAATCAGTCATTTGGTGCTATGGTCCTTGAGTATGCCCTAAGCTGTCTGGTTTTCAGGATATGTAGAATGAAAAGTCATGAGGTATATTTGCGTACAATGGAGGCAGCACAAGCGCAAATCTATCTTGTGAATATTCCTTGTGGATTCATTGATCATTTTGAGCATCCTAAAACCCATTCAGGCAAGGGAATACTTCAGAACCGGATTGAGAACCTCTAGTTTAGTCTGACACATTAGGGGATATGTACATGCAAATTATAAAACTTAGCAATTATTCTTACCTTCTTTTCCATGAAACAAGTAGTCAACAGAATGAAGAAGCCCTTGTAAGGAAAACAGATGTTTGTTCAGTGGAGCTATCCCATTGCGTTTAAACCTTGGATCAATGTATTTTAGGTAGATCCCAGGGCATTGACCTTTACTACTTTACCAAGCAGGGGCCACTTGGGAAATGCTTTTTTAGTGGGAAAGCCAGGACTATTGCTTGGCAAAGTGGCTGGCACCATGCACCTTGGACGGTGGGGCACGGAAGAATTCCCCTCCAATCCCCCAGCTGCTCATACACATTGAGAGTGATACGTATTTAAAATGAAGTCTGATCTCCAGACTCACTCTCTCAGCCCATCTTTTCCCAATTCGTTTCCTCCAATGCACTGTCCCCACTACATTCTCACCCCTGCTCCTCCCACCAACATACTTTCTTCCTCTCTGCAACCTTATCCCAGCCAGTCTCAACCCCACCAGCCTCGCCCACAAATCACCATAATCCTTTCTCTAGTCTATTCACACCAGCTCTTTTCCCAGTTTGTTAATCTGCATCACCTTCCATGGAGGAGCACCATATGCAGTGCGTTTTTTCTAGTGAAAAAGGTGTCGGTACTCAAATGACAGGCCACCCTTCAGGGGTGGGGTGATCACTGAGGGACCCACCCCACAATCGACAGACCCCCTGCAACCAGTCACAGAATCTATGATAAGGCAGAATTTATGTGTAGATTCTGAGCTCTTTCATTAAAACTTGGGGACCATGTCAATTTTAACAGGCAATGGAAAAGGCGCTGGTACTCAGTACCCCCAAGTACCCCCTCAAAAAAAGCTCTGACCATATTACTCTTAGTGAGTTTGAACAGCATGGTGCCTGAATTCCACTGTTCACAGTTTCACAAGAATATTATGGGAGCTCCAACACCACTTGGCTCAAATTCAGTGAGAGTCACACAATGTCAAAGGAAAACAGAACAGCTGTAATGGAGGCCATGCAAAGTATGTGTGTGTGTGTGTGTGTGTGTGTGTGGTGGGGGGGGGGGGGGTAGGAATAGAGTGTGTACTAAAGAAGAGAGTCAAGGAGGCATACCTAGGGTTGATGGGAACTGCACTGATTTCCAGTCATTACATACCTGAAAGGCATTCATTCCTGCAAATCCGTAAGTGAAAATCTTTTTACCGAGATCACCCAGGTCCTTCAGCAAAGCAAATCCAAAAGCCCAAGTTAATCCAAACACTGGGGTGAGCACCAATATAGCTTTCATGATACTTCTGGCAGTTTCTCTGTCATCGGCAGGGCTTGCATCAGATACAGAGGGTCTCAGCAACTTGGAAATGACCACAAGCAAAGTCAGAAAATTGATGCAAATGATAGAACCTGCAGGGATTATAAATGTAAATATTGCTCCACTTTCTGGATTCAGCCAGCAGGCTGCTTGGTGGATGTACTGTCCTCTGGGATGGAAGTAAAGAAATGTTATCATAGAGATGGTTGCAGGCAACATATAACCAATAAGAAAAGAGAGAGCAATATACACCCGTTTTCTTAGATAGTGGAATAAGAAGACAAGTTGATGAAGCAGCATCATGCTTTGGCAGAATGTCCAGAAGAAGAGTGACAAATAAAAGAAATGGTTCAGAAAGGTTATTCCTAGACATGCATAATTTTGGTTTTGGATAGAAGGGAAGACAGATGCCAGGAAACAGATGTCAGCGAACAGCAAGGAAAAGGCAATATTGACCAGAGAAGTATGGCGGAAATAGGAAACGTTAGTCCTAACCACATGTTTCCACACTATCCATTCAATAGTGACACAGATTAAAAGTGAAACTATGGAAGCACCAATGCCAACACAGGTAATCTCATCGATGAAGAGAATTGATGGCATGCTGATGGACATTAACACAGCAAATGAGGTCAAATGTTTGCAAGTGCAGTTTGTAAAGTTTTGATAAACTATAGTTTGGCAGCCAACATCAGACCATCCACCTCCATATCCTGGTTGCTTGTAGTCCCAGAAGACACAGCGCTGAATATATAATTTATTTGAGTTATTCATGCCAAATGTCATTAAGATTTTAAAATCATCAGTGTTCTCTTCAAAGCCATCCAGTCTTATAGATGTTGACTGAATAATACTGATTAATTCAGAAGCTTTAAATTTTTCCGAATTTGCTGACAAAATGCTACCCAGGGTGGCATACGTCATACTAATGATTGTAACATTTGTTTTATTAGCTAGAGAAGAAATTGTTTTGTGATTAATAAACATGCTGACTCCAAGGCTTTCGTCAAAGGCCTTCTTATAGTCTTCCACGTTGTTTTTATCATAGATGGACCCTTTCAGCTGGATGTTTGGGAGAACTATCTTGAAGGTTTCATTAGCTGGTTGCAGCAGCTGGCTAAACCTTTCTGTTGACTGGAGCACTTGGGAAGCTTTTCGGCTTTGGTCACCTTGCCAGAATTCTGACAGACTGCTGTCTGTGATATTGCTTACTATCCTGAGGAAATTCTGTAAAACATACAGGAAGCAGAATAAAGGAAGGTGATTGTACAAAGGTTTACTGAACATTGAAAATCCACCTCATTCTTCAACATATATATCTTAAAAGTATACTGACTTTATTTAAGAGGGTATAATCTATAACAGTGGTTCTTAAGGCTGTGTTGGGAGACCATCAACCAGGCAGGTTTTCAGAATAATCCCTAATGAATATGCGTGAGAGAGATTTGCATATAATCTTTCTCATTCTGGATATCCTGAAAACCAGACTGGCTGATGGTCCCCCTAGGACTTGCATGAATTCAATTAATTAGATTGATGGCAAAAATGACTGTGTGGATGTCATACCCATATGTCCTATTACAATATAAAAATATGTCTGCTCAAGACAGGAGACCCGATCCCTAGTGCTAAAAGCACCCCCTTCTTTCTTCTGACTCAGTGCCAAGCCTCTTTCCTTAGTTACATTCCCTTTCTTGGTATTTAATTTTGTGATAGAGGTTAAGGCACTAAAGGCCAGATTTAGTAAATGGCACCTAAAGTTAGATGCAGTTATGATCTCCGCTAAGATAGCTGGTGTAAATGGTTGCACCTAAGTGATGGCAATTGGGTGCGCAAATCCAAGTAGTCTATAACTGCACCTAATTTCTTGGAATGCCACTCCAGCCTATCCAAATCCATCTTGTCAGTTGTGGGACACAGACCATAACAGTCTTCCTGGCACTGTCCTCACATTCCAAATTACTGGAGTTTCTGTCCAAGCCCTCTCCAGCCCATCCTAAACTGGATTGCCATATACAGGACCAAGACCATACAAGCCTGCTCAGCACCGGCCTTAGTTCTTCACAGCCAGAGTCACCATCTAAAGCGCCACTCAACATACAAACACACATGCAACCATTTAAGTTTTGTATTTTTTATACCATTCATTTTCTATTAGAGATCCTCTGTCTTCATCGCACACCTTTTTTAATTCCGCTATCATTTTTTTCTCCACCACCTCCCTCAGGAGGGTATTCCAGGCATCAACCACCTTCTCCATGAAAAAGAATTTCCTGACATTACTCCTAAGTCTAGGAACAGCGAAACAGGAAGAACCTCTACGCCATCATCCCCAAAACCATGCTTCCACATGCTTTTCTTTTTTGCATTTATTTTATTCATAGTACACATATGGCCTGATAATAAAAATAAATTACATGAATGTGTAACTTTACTATCCATACACTATAGATACATATATGGAGAGTATTGGGCCAAAAATCTGACTGAACAACCTGACACTATCCATTTAAAAAGAGGCCAAGTTTGGGACACGGCGAGGGTAGGCCAAAAATTACCTAGAAAGTGGAGATATTCAGATGCTATCTGCCAACTACTGTTCTAACCATTAGGAGTAGCCAAATGGTTAGTGCAGTGGCCTGAAAACCAGGGGAGTGCAGTATAAGCAGACCAGAGGGAGACAACAACACAAAGTGCAGCAAACCCAGAAAACAGTGAAGTGGCCCTCAGATGAAACAGCAGCCGGATGCAAAAGTAGTAGAAGCCAAAATGTTATTCAAGTACCTAACAAGGCCCATATTTCGGCGGTCTTGCCTGTATCAGTGGTCTAGATCCATAAAAACAAATACCATGAAAGCACATTTTAAGTTCTCATAGGCACAATATATATAACAAAATACAATCTAAAAATAAAATATAATCTAAAAAATAAAAAATAAGTACCTGTATATGTAATGCAAACTTCTTTGACTGTAACCACAGAAAGGCAGTACATCAAATCCCATCACCTTTCCATTTCCCTATATGGGCAGTGGCATTGCATACAGTGGGGGAAATAAGTATTTGATCCCTTGCTGATTTTGTAAGTTTGCCCACTGACAAAGACATGAGCAGCCCATAATTGAAGGGTAGGTTATTGGTAACAGTGAGAGATAGCACATCACAAATTAAATCCGGAAAATCACATTGTGGAAAGTATATGAATTTATTTGCATTCTGCAGAGGGAAATAAGTATTTGATCCCCCACCAACCAGTAAGAGATCTGGCCCCTACAGACCAGGTAGATGCTCCAAATCAACTCGTTACCTGCATGACAGACAGCTGTCGGCAATGGTCACCTGTATGAAAGACACCTGTCCACAGACTCAGTGAATCAGTCAGACTCTAACCTCTACAAAATGGCCAAGAGCAAGGAGCTGTCTAAGGATGTCAGGGACAAGATCATACACCTGCACAAGGCTGGAATGGGCTACAAAACCATCAGTAAGACGCGGGGCGAGAAGGAGACAACTGTTGGTGCCATAGTAAGAAAATGGAAGAAGTACAAAATGACTGTCAATCGACAAAGATCTGGGGCTCCACGCAAAATCTCACCTCGTGGGGTATCCTTGATCATGAGGAAGGTTAGAAATCAGCCTACAACTACAAGGGGGGAACTTGTCAATGATCTCAAGGCAGCTGGGACCACTGTCACCACGAAAACCATTGGTAACACATTACGACATAACGGATTGCAATCCTGCAGTGCCCGCAAGGTCCCCCTGCTCCGGAAGGCACATGTGACGGCCCGTCTGAAGTTTGCCAGTGAACACCTGGATGATGCCGAGAGTGATTGGGAGAAGGTGCTGTGGTCAGATGAGACAAAAATTGAGCTCTTTGGCATGAACTCAACTCGCCGTGTTTGGAGGAAGAGAAATGCTGCCTATGACCCAAAGAACACCGTCCCCACTGTCAAGCATGGAGGTGGAAATGTTATGTTTTGGGGGTGTTTCTCTGCTAAGGGCACAGGACTACTTCACCGCATCAATGGGAGAATGGATGGGGCCATGTACCGTACAATTCTGAGTGACAACCTCCTTCCCTCCGCCAGGGCCTTAAAAATGGGTCGTGGCTGGGTCTTCCAGCACGACAATGACCCAAAACATACAGCCAAGGCAACAAAGGAGTGGCTCAGGAAGAAGCACATTAGGGTCATGGAGTGGCCTAGCCAGTCACCAGACCTTAATCCCATTGAAAACTTATGGAGGGAGCTGAAGCTGCGAGTTGCCAAGCGACAGCCCAGAACTCTTAATGATTTAGAGATGATCTGCAAAGAGGAGTGGACCAAAATTCCTCCTGACATGTGTGCAAACCTCATCATCAACTACAGAAGACGTCTGACCGCTGTGCTTGCCAACAAGGGTTTTGCCACCAAGTATTAGGTCTTGTTTGCCAGAGGGATTAAATACTTATTTCCCTCTGCAGAATGCAAATAAATTGATATACTTTCCACAATGTGATTTTCCGGATTTAATTTGTGATGTGCTATCTCTCACTGTTACCAATAACCTACCCTTCAATTATGGGCTGCTCATGTCTTTGTCAGTGGGCAAACTTACAAAATCAGCAAGGGATCAAATACTTATTTCCCCCACTGTATATGTATTAATTTAAGCATCAGCACCATTGCTTAAAGTAATGCAGTCATCCCCAGCTGAAAATCTGGCCTATACTTTATTATTGTATATATTTAAATAATCTATTTAATGAAGTATAGAAATAACATACTCACTGTCACAACTCCAGTATCAAATGTATTGTTGCTATTTACTGAAGCCTTGGAGATAGCACCTAAGATATTCACCATTGCTTGCATTTCTGCACCATTGGTGATTGTGGTCCCTTCATTGCTGACTAATTGTTCCATTATTTGTGGAACCTTTTCCTGTAAATTTCCAAGGCCCTGCTCCAAATCCTGTAAAAATAAAAGAACAAAGCTTTGAAACGTGCAATTAATATCAGCACTTAAATATTAAAAACTTTAAATATTAATTATTGGTTTACTTTTTATTGTTTGGTTGTTAAATTAAAAATTTGGTAAAGTAAAAAAAAATCCTTTAAATATTGGTGTTAAATATACATAGAATTCTAAAGAGTCCCTAAATGTTTCATAAGCAATCATAAATGTTACCAAATTTATGATGTATACTTCCCAAACCTGTCCCAGGGTTTTCAGGATATCCACAATGAAAGTGCACAAGATAGGGTTGTGGGGTCCCCAGAAGGTTTTGCAAGCTTTGCATTATTCAACTGGATGAGATGGATTAGTGTAATCTCTGCTCGCCTTTGTTGGTTCCATGTAGAATTTCTGTATTGCCATGTAGAACTTTCTCTGTGATTCAGCAGCTCTGACTGAGCTGATAGTATAGAATTCTCTAAACTCTCAGGGGTCACCATCTTTGCCCCCCTCCCACCTGGTCTCACATCTGTCCCCCTCTCTCTCCTTCCCCTCCGCACCAGGGTCCCACATCTCTCCCCTCTTTCCCCCTCCCTGTACCCCTGGATTCTACATCTCTTCCCCCCTCCCCCCTGGTCTACCATCTTTGCCCCATCCCTTTCTGGTCTACCATCCTTGCCCCTCCATCAACCATTTTTGTCATCCCTCTCACCCCCAGTCTACCATTTCTGTCCCTCCTTCTCCCAGGTCTACCATCTCTGCCCCCTCAGCTCCAACATCTCTGTCCTCTTCCTCCCCCCAGGTCCAAAATCCCACCCCAGTCCAGCATCTCTGCCCCTTCTCTCCCTTCCCCTCCCCAAGGTCCAAAATCTATGCTCCCCTTCCTCCTTCTCCAGGGACTGACATCTCTTTCTCTCTCCCTTCATCTGGATCCAACAACATCTCCACCCCATTCCCTGAGGCCAGCATCTCCCCCTATCTCCTCTCCATCCCTGAGTCTGGTTATTCCCTTCTCTCCTACTTTGTCATCTCCCTTGTCTCTGAACCCTCTCCCCCATCTACCTCAAAACATCCGATCATCAAACAAGGCCCCAGCAACTACATAGGTTGTCTGCCGCTGATACTGGAACCTTCTCTCTGCTGTGGCCTGCCCCTATTTGATGTAACTTCCTTATTCCACAAGGGCAGGCCATGGTAGAGAGAAAGTTCTGAATCACAGATGTTTTGAGGTAGATGGGGGGAATTTCAGAGACAAGGGAGATGCTGGCACGTGGGCGGGAAAGGGGATGAGAACCAAATCTGAGAATGGAGGGGAGAGAGATGTCAGACATGTGGGAGGGCAGTACTGGGCTTCTAATTGCTCTTGGCCCTCAGGCACTGCTTGGTTGCCCAAATGGTCAGTTCGCCCTTAGTATGTGGTCTGTATGTGGTCAGCTCAAGTTGGTACCTTGGTTATATTTTATTAGAGAATGTTTGGTACGTTGGTTTTGTTTTTCTAAGACATAACTATTAGACATTAGTGAGTGATAGGATTGTAACAGACCTACTGCTAGGAATTTGCTCCATGTTACCATGCTAAATAAAATATCGTATCTACAGAATCTCTGAAGTATAGTTCTTATTGTCAGTAGACAGAGGGGGATAGGTGTGTTTGGACCCCTGGGCACTCACACATGCACCCTAATTTGCCCCACAGTTCCCTCTGGATGACTGGTCTCCTTATTCAGATCCAAGGGAAGTATGCTGTGTCTTGTTTTCCAGGAGCAGTGACTTCCTGCTGCTCTCATATACTCCAGAGCTGCATAATACCTTCCAGGGAAGTTCAGAGGCCTAAGCAACCCTGTCACCTTCCACTGTTTTCCCACTCCACCTGGTAAAATGGTATATACTTTAACAAAAGCATCTGCATAAGTTAATAGGTATAAACAGGTGCAAGCACTTTTTCAGGGGTAATCTAACTGAAAATCCAGCAATCTGCAGAAAGAAAAAGCATTTGTATGGGTTTTTTAAAAAATGTATAAGGACAGGTACCTAAATCTTCTATCTCCACTTTGAACTACTGAAGCCACAGTATTCAATCTCATTTAAAAAATGTGGCTGGATCTCTGAATAGCCTCTTTCGTGGTCTTAAATTGGGAGACCTGACCTGCTATTGTGCAATTCCATTAGTGTACAGAAAGAACGATGGCTCCCATTACCTTTACAGAATCCAGTGCAGATAGCAAAACTTGGCTTACGCAGTTGTCTTGCACATTTAACCACACTCCACTGAGTGAACAATTCCTTGTCATGTGTCCAGATTTACCAGGCGGGCAGGGCATGATGGCAGATATCCCAGCTTTTGTTATATTCCAGCCAATTCCATTATTAATTTCACTATTGCAAAACTTGTCTTGAAAAAAGAAGAAATATATACTGTATGCATTTAGGTGCCATTTTTATGGACTAACACGTGTACAAATACCCATATATTTCAATATTCTGTTCATTTACAGGTTCTTGGTGCCCAGATGTTGGCACCATCTTTATAGAATTATCCACAAACTATGGGGACCTTATGCAGGTCTTTTCCATGTGCTACGGCCATTTTTCTTCTGGAGTAAAATGGCAGAATTTCCTATTTTTTTGTATTAATTTTGCCATTAGCATGTGGCCATTAAAGCAGACTAGCACGTGAGCCTTACTGACACCCATTTTGTAGGTAGCAAGAGCTGATAGGTTACTATGGAGCTTTTTAAGTCTAATTGCTTCGAAAATACGCTTTTTGTATGTTAAATCTGCTCCTTTCCTTTATAGAATAGGCTCCAAATAGGCACTTACTAGTCACCTAAAAATATTTCATTTTTAATTTCTTATATACTACCTTCAGACTACTGAGGGGGTGTACAATCCAGCAATGGATGGTTAAGTGACTTGCCCAAGATCACAAGGAGCTGCAGTAGTATTGGAACAAGGTTCCCTGCTTTAACTATTAGGCTACTTCTTCACTCCAATAGGTTGGGAGGTGCCCCTTTATAGGACTGCCCTCTTTATGACATTTTCTGAGAAGAAGCAGCACCATGTTCTTAGTTAATTTCATTTGGGGGAACAGAGGTAAAGAGAGAAATCCAAAACTGCATTTTACAGCTTGCCATACCTTCAATCACTGTTACAGATATGGATTCCGTTTTAGTTTGACCACAGGAGTTTGTGAACATGCAGGTGTAAATGGAATCCCTCTCTGGATAGGGAACTACTAATTGATAACACTTTAAATCACTTCTTGGCACTGTTAAAGAAGAAAAAAAAGCACCACAAGTTAGAATGGCTCCAATCTCAAAATGGCTGCTGTCGGTCCCTTTTATGTTGGCTAATCAGGACGCCATTGTATTACAAACTAATCAGATCTACATAGTTTTGCCTTAGTTTAGTTCTCTTTCCCATCAGTCCTACCCAATGCCCACCCACACCAGGCAGGTACCAAAACTTAGATTGTGAGCCCTCTGCTGCTTTTAACTCCTAACCCTTATTCACTTGTTCAGAACCCTTGTTTTATCATCCTCACTTTAATATTCCCTTATCTCTTGTTTGTCCTGTTTGTCTGTCCTAATTAGATTGTAAGCTCTGTTGAGCAGGGACTGTCTCTTCATGTTCAACTGTACAACGCTGCATACGTCTAGTAGCGCTTTAGAAATGATAAGTAGTAGTAGGGCTTTTTTTGAGGGGGTACTTGGGGGTACTGAGTACCGGCACCTTTTCTATTGTCTGCTAAAATTGGCCCATGGTCCCCAAGTTATAATGAAAGATCTCAGACTCTCCACACCAATTCTGCCTTGTCATAGATTCTGTGACTGGTTGCAGGGGGCCTGGCTATTGTGGGGTGGGTCCCTCAGTGATCACCCCACCCCTGAAGGTTGGGCTAGCATTTGAGTACTGGCACCTTTTTTACTAAATTCACAAATACTAAGATGCAGATAGCAGTCCAGCAGTGAGATTGGTGCTACTTGGGACTTTTGCATTGAGTGTCACATGCATGATTATTTCTCAGTTGGTGAGAAGTCATATGTGTGCATTTGGTGCAAAGAGCTCCTAGCTCTCAGAGAGTCCAATCTCTTGAGGCTAGAGTAGCAGACTTGGAGGAGGAGGAGCTAAGGAAGAAAGAGAGTTATATATAGGGACATAGTAGAGAAGCCTCACCTCCAGTCTGGCAGCTTCTGTGCTGCCTTGGAGGATGGAGGCCACCTAAAAGGACAGCATCACCTTGGTGAAGCAGGATGCTATCCTGTAGCCAGGACCTGCCCTTCAGCAGAAGCAATATCCTCTCACACCAAGGATATGTCTCCAGGGGCTTCGTCCTAGGAGGGAAGTGTTAGGACAGCCATTTTACTTGGAGATTTGATTATTAGGCATGTTGATACTGGGTGGCGATGAGGACTGCTTAGTCACTTCCCTTCATGGTGCAATAGAGGACCTCCTGAGTCACCTAGATAGGATTTTAGACAGTGTTGTGAAGGAATCAGTTGTCTAGGTATATGTGGGTACCAATGACACAGGACGTATGGGAAGGAGGTTCAAGAAGCCACATTTAGGCTCTTAGGTTGACTATTGCATTTTCAGGGTAGCATTTTCAGAAGTGTTCCCTGTGCAGGACTCAAGAGGCAGTTAGAGTTTTGGAGTCTCAATGCATGAATAAGATGATTGCACAAGGAAGAGGGATTTAGATTTAGAAACTGGGGAGCATTCTGGGGAAGGAGAAACCTATTCCAAAATAATGGGCTCCATCTTAACCAGAGTGGAACCAGGCTGCCTACACCAATGTTTAAAAAGGAGAGTGATTGTACATATTTCTTGTTATTTCTACATGTATGAAAAAAAAAAACAATATAAAATTGCCCCCTAAATGTTCAGATTATTAGTTGAGTACTCACCAAGAACAGCTGGCTTTATTTCATTATTGTATCTCCAGGAAACTACGTAAGCCTCACCATCATTCTGTATGCAGCATTGCAAAGAGATTGGCAATGAGTCTTTGCTGGTCAGACTTTGCTGCATGGGTATTTTTGTAATTTTAACAGGAAGTAACACAATGTCCACCATTGCCTTGGCTTTCAGCACCAGTGGTCCTCTAGACAGATGACAGTTATAAATCCCTGAGACACAGACACAACAATAATATCTTTTTAAATACCAAATGGAAGCAATTCTATAATGTAAGCTCTTTGAGCAGGGACTGTCTTTTTTGTGTAAGGTGTACAGCACTACGTATGCCTTGTAGCACTATAGAAATGTTAAATAGTAGTAGTAGTATAACAGGTCACCAAAATTTAGGTGCCAAATTTCTATAGGCTGAGAGCCTATACTACAGTATAAGAACACTTATGTGTATAACATAAACCAGCACTGGTGCATCTAAATGTAGGTGACTCATTTACGACAGGTCTATGGCTGGCATAAGTGGATGCACCTAAATGGGCCTTTACTCCCATTCTGGTTGATATTCAAAATGATTTAACCGGCCAGAAATGGCCACTAGCTGGTTAAATTGCTTGTTTGGGACTATCCGCTAATTTTCACTGGTATCACTGCTGAAAATTAGTGGTTAACGCCTAAGTGAAAACTGGAAATTCTGGGGGCATTTCGGGGATGGAGACTGCACTTGGCCGGTTAAGTGCCGATATTTAGCACTTAACCAGCCAGGGTAACCATACAAATAAAACACAATCCTATCTTTATGCACAACCCATGGCCGGTTAAGTCCTCAATATTAACTTAACCAGCCATGTGTTAGCTGGAGCCTGTATATTATCATCATAGCTAAGAGCTTTGATTCAAGGCCTGACTTTGGTTCATGATCTAAAATGAGAGAAAACCTTACAGGCCCATGACTCTAACTTGAACTCCAGTGTGACTGCAGAACTCATGATCTGTTGAAACACTCTCATGCAGCAGAATGAGGAACGGGCGTAGGTGGAAAAACAGAGTAACATCATTTAGCAACATTGTGGTCACAGATGTTTTAGTGAAAAATACAACAAGATAACTCCTCAGGAAGATGACTTAGGCTTCCAGGAAGAGCTAGTCCATTATTAGTTTTTCCAGTAAATACTAACCACATTATTATAATAGCCAATCAGTGTTAACCATTATATCACCATAGATCCAATAAGGTATAATTACTGTCATATTATTTGTATCCTGAAAGGGCATATAAAAATAAGTGTACTTCCTACTTCAATGGAGAGACAGTCACAGCCAGAACCTTTGTGCAAGCAGGGCTGCTCTCCTATGAGAAACCAATCAATTGTATCTGCATTGGCAAGTAATAATAAAAGAATTGTCTTTCTTATAAGGAATAAATCCTATTGCTTTCTCATAAGTAGTCTTGAGTCTTTTATATCTGCAAATTGGCTTCAGCTGATAATTTGGGGTGAGGGCGAGAAAAGACCCTAAAATAAAACATTAGAGATTCAGACCCAGAGAACACTTATGTGTAGCTGTGGTACTGTATTCCCTTAAGCAATTAATTATACATATACTTGGAGAATAATAAATAAAAGTATTTGATTGCATATATATTCTTTGTAGTCTCAGATATAGCAGTACTTTTGTATAGCAATGTTCCGTACTCCCAGTGAGATATCACTGATCTGCTAATGGTACAAATATTTGATAAGAAATAAGGTATCTAATTAATTTCCTAACTGATGCAGCCTTGGGTGATTTATTTCTTCCTAAGTATTGGTGGGTGAACCATCATATTGGGAGGGATAAATAATTCAAGCCACATTATCTGGATATTCAATGCCAAAGACCGGACATGACTTGGCATTGAATATCCAGGAATAACACCAGTGGCAGCTGAATATATACCCCATTGGCTTCGCTTCCCAATTACTAGTGTTGCCATCTAATTATTACTGCTGCTATCCATATAATACCACACAATGGTAAATGTAGAACTCTTTTTGAATATTGGGCCCTAGGAATCATTCGTAATCTATTCAGTTCTAAAGGAAAACTTCTGACTGCCGCATAAGGTGATACCAATATTAACACATGGAAGGCATGTCTTTGGATATTATACATTCTCAGCTCATCCTCATTGTATCCTTATAGGATTACAACCCCATTCATATGACTTTAAATACTTCAATGGGCTTCTGTGACAGTAAGGGGGTGCACTGAGCAGTCACATGGCTGTTGGCCCTGCTAATCTTCTCTTCCCTCTGATGTCAATTTCCTGTTCTGGGGCAGGGGATTGGCAGAGCCGACAGCCACATGACTGCTCAGTGCATTCTTTTACTGCTTTGAGGGAGGGAAGCTGTGTCGTTGTCAGTGGTGGTGGGCGGTGGCACGCCTGGAGAAGGGGGTGCTTCATCCTGTGTGGCGACCAAGCTAGGCAAGAAGTGACTATTTCATCTTTTAGGAGACAGTTGAAAGCTTTTTTTTATTTAAATGTATGGTGACTTTTGGCCCCTAAAATTGGCCTTTCCCTCATGTTGCTGTGCCTGGGATCTTGTTCTCTGGTATCTAGGATTTACTGTGTATATATTACTGCTTACTGTGCTGTTTCTCTATCCTTTTTTTCTTTTCTGTAATTGTTGGTGTTCTTCTCCAGTTTTTATGTTGCTTTTTTATTGTAAACCACCTAGAACTTTGATTGAGCAGTATATCAATTTTTAATAAACTTGGAAACAATGTAGGCCATTGCTTCTACCACCTGGCATACATGGATCCTGTTTAGTCCTAATCTTTTGTACTGTTATATGTAACGTTTCCTTTCCTTCTTGCCCTTCTACTCTACTATTCTCATTTGTATCTGATATCTCCGGTGTTCTCTCTCTCTCTCTCTCTCTCCGGTTTACGTAAGCCACATTGAGCCTGCATGTCTGTGGGGATAATGTGGGGTGCAAATACCTTAATAAATAAATAAACAAACAAACTGTCACAAGCACATGGTAGAGTTCCAAAAAGTAGCAATTCTCCATGCTATGCACCTCCAGGGATTAGCAGTTTATGGACTTTTCCTCTAGGAACTTGTTCAAACCTTTGTTAAACCCATGGGCTTACCTTTCCACCTTTCACTTGCTTTGTCAATTATGAGAGTTGAGACGGTACTATCTGCTGAAAACTGTGATGTGATTCTTACATTTCCTCCATTCGCAAGAGCATTGGTAATGTTATTTGCTTCCAAATGCCAGTCTACTGTGGTCATACTTTCATTCACCCTGCACATCAGCTCTATTTTAAACAGATATTTTACAGTAATGTATAATGGTTGAATTGATGCAATCCCTGCAATAAATTTTAAAAAAAATCTCTCTTGTAAGTGAAATGAGGGAAGCATTTTTGACACAGATTCAATGCTGTAAAATTATGCACAATTTAATATTCATTTCCAGACTTAAGAGACCTTTTACTAAAGAGTGTTAAGCACTTAACACGCAGTGAACATGCAGAAACAGATTACCGTACGACTGCATTAAGTGGTTTTGTGGTAGTTTGCATGTTTCCGCATGTTAAACTGTGTGTTACTGAATTTTTCAGAATCTTTCTGTCAGTGGGTGTGACATGGCTGGACTCGAGTGAGTGTGGAAGCATTAGCCAGTCAGGATGTTACACTTACAGTGCTCTAACTGGCTAATGGCGTTAACACAGGATCACTTACCACTTCCTAAATAGGAGGTGCTAAGTGCTTTGTATTAATTGGGAGCAGGTAACGCGCATTTAATCTGAATGTTAACGCGTGACCCGCAATAAAAAATAGTGGGAATTTCCTTTCTTGATGCTGCATTATTTTGGGGGTTGCTGTGGGTTAAAATTGTGCTTTCAGCATGTTAAGCCCAAAACGTAATGCTTCTTAGTTGAAGGACCCCTTAATGAATGACATTTTCTCTAAAATAGCACTCCACTTTTCAGTTCCTGATTCAGGATACAATCTTTATCCCAATTAGCCCCTAGAAGTAGGGCATTATGGGGAACTTGCTTACATTGAAGGAGAAAAAGCATTTTGGACAAAGCCTGTAAGCCAGGGTTTTCAACCCAGTCCTCAGAACACACCAAGACAGTTTGGTTTTCAAGATATCCACAATGAATATGCATGAGATCAATCTGCATGCCAATCTGTCTCATGCATATTCATTGTGGATATCCCCAAAACCTGACTGGCTGGGTATTTCCTGAGGACTAGGTTGAGAACCCCTGCTCTAAGCTGGACATGCAACTGTCACACCTGTGGTGCCCTCCCATAAACCACTGGTGGCTTAGCACATGTGTACAGGGGACAGAGCTATGGAACAATTTTGCATATTCCACACAATTAAAACATTTTCATAATCAGGTTCCAGAAACAGACACATGTATTTGAGAAAACAACTGAAAACTAGTAACATTTTGGTTTACATACAATTTTCTATTTACCTTCTTATAATAACATTAAGGCTGATATTCAGTGGGGTGTACATAGAAAAGGTTTACTGAACCTTTTATGTGGTTAATTTTAAATTAGAAATTCAAAAATATTGGTATAAATAGCTGGTTTTGAATATAGTGCTATTTTGTTAAACTGCTACCCCCTGCTCCAGGCATGCTTTTCACCCCTCACATTGTTAACAAGTTAAAGGTGTCGCATAGTGGAACAAGATGTCCAGATAAATGTTAACCGGTCAGCAAAGCAGGAAATTTAAACTTTGGGTTTGTTCAGCTAGCAACTGAAGTTAGCCTGACAAATCTTTTGACTATCATCCCTATTACTATTAAAGTTTAACAATTTTTTATTGAACAAATTATTAACCCTTTAGTGTCCAATGTTCCCGTAATAAGCCATATGGGAACATATTGATGGGAACATTGGACACTAAAAGGATAAAATTAATAAAGTACAACAGAACAAGAAACAGCTGCTGTTCAATATTTTCAGCCATTAATCCTTTTAAATAATGAAGTGAGTTTTGTCTTTTCTTAATTAGAGGAGTGTGGTAGCCGTGTTAGTCCACTCTTAAGGTTATCAATAGAAATCAAACAAAATAAAACATGGAAAAGAAAATAAGATGATACTTTTTTTATTGGACATAACTTAATACATTTCTTGATTAGCTTTCGAAGGTTGCCCTTCTTCCTCAGATCGGAAATAAGCAAATGTGCTAGCTGACAGTGTATATAAGTGAAAACATTCAAGCATTACTATGACAGTCTCACAGGGTGGGAGGAGGGGGGTGGGTAGGAAGTATGCATGGGGACATCAAAGCATATCATTGATATTCTAACAGGATGGGTGTAGGTAGGTGAGGGGAGGGTGATCAACAGTGACATACAGCTTTATGGTTTATAATGGGCTAGGAACCCCAGATCCTTGTTAAGTCCTTTCTGTTGGGTGTTAAAATATTCAATCATTCTGACTTCAAAGGTCTTACGTTCTTGTATGGTTTTAAAGTTACCTTTCAGGATTCTCACTGTGAAGTCACTGGTGCAGTGCCCTGGTCCTGTAAAATGTTGACCAACAGGCGTGGGAACCCTGCTGGCACCAGTATTGTTCATATGATGTCTATGTAAATTGAATCTTGTCTTAAGCATCTGGCCTGTTTCTCCAATATAGCATCCTTCGTTACATTTTTTACACTGAATGAAATATACCACATTGGAAGATGAGCAAGTGAAAGATCCCTTTATGTTGAATATCTTTCCTTTGTGGATGACTTTGGGGTCCTGTGAAATATTTTGGCATAGTTTGCAACTGGATAAATTACAGGGAAGTGTGCCCTTCTGTTCCTTTTTAGTCTGTGAGGGAAGTTTACTTCTGATTAGCTTGTGTTTTAAATTGGGTGGCTGTCGGAAGGCCAGTACTGGTGGGGATGGGAATATCTCTTTCAGTAATTCATCCTCCTGGAGTATAGGTTGTAGATCTCTTATGATTTTCCTCAGCTTTTTTCCCATAAAGCTGTATGTCTCTGTTGATCACCCTCCCCTCACCTACCCACACCCATCCTGTTAGAATATCAATGATATGCTTTGATGTCCCCATGCATACTTCCTACCCACCCCCCTCCTCCCACCCTGTCAGACTGTCATAGTAATGCTTGAATGTTTTCACTTATATACACTGTCAGCTAGCACATTTGCTTATTTCCGATCTGAGGAAGAAGGGCAACCTTCGAAAGCTAATCAAGAAATGTATTAAGTTATGTCCAATAAAAAAGGTATCATCTTATTTTCTTTTCCATGTTTTATTTTGTTTGATTTCTATTGATAGTCTTTTCTTAATTAAATCCATCTTTCACCACAAGAGGGTGCAGCATAACAACATTCAAATTCAATGAACCTTCAAAACATATCGCAAAAAAAAAATTCTAGGGTTTGAAAGGAGTGGCCTTTGCTACTACTATAGTGCTGTCTACCCCTACCAAACCTCCTCCAGGTTTATTTTTCATAATTCCACCCAGTTTAGGCAAACATGTGAATTAATGTTGATCTCTTTTGGGGTGACTGTAGAATGAATAGTTTTGGGGGAACAAAGGGATGATAGAGACCACTTCAGGGGCAACACGGTTTTGCTAAAGTTACTTTATACCATGGGAAATAAGTGGAGAAAATACAGGCAATGAACAGAGTAGTGAAAGGTATTTTTGGGGGTGGGGTGGTTAGGAGAGGGGAGTACCGCTGAGCTGCTGCACCCCTAGCACGTGTCATATCCAGTGCTACAAAAATCTTTTAATGTTTAACAATCTTTTATTGAACAAATTAATAACATACAACAGAACAAGAAACAGCTGCTGTTCAATATTTTCACCCCTTAATCCTTTTAAATGATGAAGTGAGTTTTGTCTTTTCTTAATTAAATCCATCTTTCACTACAAGAGGGTGCAGCATATCAACATCCAAATCCAATGAACCTTCAAAACACACATCGCAAAAAAAAAAAAAAAAAAAAATCGTTGGTTTGAAAGGAGTAGCCTTTAATCTGGAAATCATATAGAGCTGTCTACCCCCCCTATCAAACCTTCTCAAGGTTTATTTTTCATAATTCTCCACCCAGTTTAGGCAGTTTTGGGGGAACAATATGGACAATTCTATAACAGGGGTGCCTCCATTTAGGTGCCCCAGTTCCTTCAAAGAATACTAGCATAAGCCTGCATTGCAGGCAGGCATGACAATTTATGCCTGCTCAATTGAAAAATGAACTTGCTGAGCTATTGTTATTAATATGTAATTTATCTTTAAAATCAAGCATGGTACCAGAAGATTGGAGGGTGGCCAATATAACGAGGATTTTTTAAAAAGGTTCCAGAGATGATCTGGGAAATTATAGACCAGTGAGCCTGACATCGGTGCCGGGCAAAATGGTAGAGACTATTATAAAGAACAAAATTACAGAGCATATTCAAAAGCATGGATTAATGAGACAAAGACAACATGGATTTAGTGAAGAGAAATCTTGTCTCACCAATCTATTACATTTCTTTGAAGGGGTGAACAAACATGTGGATAAAGGTGAGCTGGTTGATATTGTATAGCAGGATTTTCAAACAGCATTTGACAAAGTACCTCATGAAAGGCTCCAGAGGAAATTGGAGAGTCATGGGATAGGAGGTGGTGTTCTAGTGTGGATTAAAAACTGGTTAAAAGATAGAAAACAGAGAGTAGGGTTAAATGGTCAGTATTCTTAATGGAGAAGGGTAGATAGTGGGGTTCTCCAGGGATCTGTGCTGGGACCGCTGCTTTTTAACATATTTATAAATGATCTAGAGATGGGAGTAACTAGTGAGGTAATTAAATTTGCTGATGACACAAAGTTATTCAAAGTCGTTAAATTGCAAGAGGATTGTGAAAAATTACAAGAGGACCTTACGAAACTGGGAGACTGGGCATCCAAATGGCAGATGATGTTTAATGTCAGCAAGTGCAAAGTAATGCATGTGGGAAAGAGGAACCCAAATTATAGCTGCGCAATGCAAGGTTCCATGTTAGGAGTCACCAACCAGGAAAAGGATCTAGGTGTAATTGTTAATCATACGTCGAAACCCTCTGCTCAGTGTGCGGCGGCGGTGGCTAAGAACGCAAATAGAATGTGAGGTATAATTAGGAAAGGAATGGAAAACAAAAATAAGGATGTTTATTGTGCCTTTGAATTGCTCCATGGTGCAACCACACCTCGAATATTGTGTTCAATTCTGGTCACCGCATCTTAAAAAAGATATAGTGAAATTAGAAAAGGTACAGAGAAGGGCGATGAAAATGATAAAGGGGATGGGATGACTTCCCTATGAGGAAAGGCTAAAGCGGCTAGGGCTCTTCAGCTTGGAGAAAAGGCAGCTGAGGGGAGATATGATAGAGGTCTATAAAATAGGGAATGATGTGAATTGATTATTTACTCTTTCCAAAAATACTAGGACTAAGGGGTATGCAATGAAGCTTCAAAGTAGTAAATTTAAAACAAATCGGAGAAAATATTTCTCACTCAACGTCTAATTAAACTGTGGAATTCATTACTAGAGAATGTAGTAAACGCAGTTAGCTTAGAGGGGTTTAAAAAAGGTTTGGATAGCTTCCTAAAAGAAAAGTCCATAAGCCTTTATTAAAATGGACTTGGGGAAAATGCACTGCTTATTTCTAGGATAAGCATAAAATGTATTGTACTGTTTTGTGATCTTGCCAGGTACTTGTAACCTTGATTAGCCACTGTTGGAAACACGATGCTGGGCTTGATGGACCTTCGGTCTGCCCCAGTATGGCAATACTTATGTAAAGGGAACCCAGGCCCATAATGTACTCTGTTACACTTGTGGTGGAATGTGTCAGGCCCCCCCAAAATCTACTATACCCACATATAGGTGGCACTTGCAGGCGTAAGAGTTATTGTAGAGGTTTATAGTTGAGTACAATAAATTTTGGGTGGGTTTTGGAGGACTCATCATATAACGGTGAAATGTGTACCTGACTGGTAGCGCTGTAGAAATGATTTGTAGTAGTAGTAGTAGAACCTTTTATGTGACATCCACTGTAGCACCCCCTAGGGTGCCCCACTGCTCTGCTGGGATGTCTGTGTGGTCAGTCTACTAAGAATGGTGGCTCCTCCTACTTCCCAAAGGGTTGATTTTGTGCATTTTTCACGTCAACATTTTTTTTGAACTAAAAAGATAAATGCACAGAGCACAAAACGTATAGGGCCCCTTTTACCAAGCTGCGGCAAAAGGGGGCCGGCGCTGGTGTCGGCGCATGTTTTACATGCGCACTGAGGCCCCATTTTACCGCAGCTGGTAAAAGGGAAATCTTGCTTTCCTACAGGAAACGGCCATGCAGCAAGTAAAGCACTTGCCGCGCAGCCATTTCAGGGGGGGGAGCCTTTACCGCCACCCACTGAGCTGGCAGTAAGGGCTCCCGCATTAACCCAGTGGTAATCGGGCAGTGCACAGCACTGCCTGATTACCGTTGGGTGCAGTCCGATGCTAGAAAAGTAAATACATTTTTGTAGCGCTGGAAATGACGGCATGGTAGGAGTGGGAAGTATCGTCGGGCTGCTGCGGCGTTGGGCTTACCGCTGCTTAGTAAAAGGAGCCCATAGCAAATAGCCATTAAAACAAAAAAAGATAGATGTTTTGCTGTTTTGAAAATGGCTATATTCCCCACTTGAATTTTGGAAGTTTTGAGCAAAACATCCAAAGTGTGACTTAGACGTCATATCGAAAATGCCCCTCTTTGCGAAATAACACAAAACCCTGCAAAAAGACACTCAAACCCCATACAGAAAACTTATTACACCACAACAGCCCTAACCCACCTATGAAAAGACAGTACACATATATTACACAGGGCTATAAAGCTCCAATATACATGTTACTGAGAAACTAGAAAGAGCTGTAGTTATAGATTCCTGCACAGGCACCACATGTTAGCAGAATCCTTTATGTCAGACCCTCACCTGATACAAATATGGAAACCACAAAAGCATGCAGATAAAAACTGAAATGGAGACCCCCCCCCCCCCCCCCCCAGGAAAGCCAGACTCTATAAGTAGTGAAAATACTGGTTAGAAAGAAATAGAAATGTATTTTCTCCTGTACTATGCATAATACAAAAATTGAAAAGATGCACATTTTCCAAAGCAGACACATCTCAATCCCTAAAAAGTATTAAATAAAAATATTAAAAAAAAATTTTTTCTTTGTTGTCTGGGCATTTTATTTTTCAAATTGGGCTGGTCCCAGTCTCTTTTACACTTTCCTTGTGTCGGTCTTTTCTTAAATTCTTCTCTCTTCTCTCGTATTCTTCCTTTTCTACATTTGTCTGTCACTAATCTTTTATTTTATGTTTTTTTTCTTTCAATTTTCTCTTCACTATGTTTATAGCTGTCCATTTGATGGACCATCATCATGAAGATACAATGAAATTGTACCTTCATTTTCCCTATGTCTCATCCTCTAGTCTTTAGTCTCTTTTTTTTATTTCTCATCTACTTTTCTCTTATTCCTTTTCCAGTACTCCCATTATGCCCTTAGCCTCTCTCCTTCCCCAGTCTCCTATACCCCCCCTATTTTCACCTACTTCCTAGTCCCTCATTTCCATTCTCTGAACTTGCCCTCTTAACCTTCATCTACCCTCCACTGCATCTCATCCCCCTATCAGCCCCAGCTCCATCCTTGTCTCTTCTTCCTTTCCTTGCCTCCAGGCCATTCTTCTGTCTCTTACCCTATACTCCATATCCTTTTGCCTTTCTTTTACTATCTTTTAAATCTCATTTCCACCCTTACTCAACCCTTTGGGAGACCCATCCCATCAAATACCCCCACTTGTACCTACCAATTGCCAAGTAATCACTATTCCTTTGAAATGGCCACGCCATATTTCCCGTCCAAAAATCCCTGCTCTGTTCCCCTCTCCCCACCATGATTCCTAGTTATCTTCCACTGCTCTCCTTCTATCCCTACCCATAGTCCTATCCATCTTTTGCTCTGTTCCCCTTCTCCCTCCCCTAGACTCTCTATCTTCTCTTCTGCTACCTTTCTCCCCCCCACCCCATTCATCTTCTTCTTTATTCTCCTTCTCCCCCACCCTCCATGTCGCATCCATCTCCTGCTCTTTCTGCCCTGGAAGCCTTCCCTCTGCAGCATCCTGCCTATGTGGAACAGGAAATTGTAGCAGAGGGAAAACTTCTAGGGCTGGCTAAAGGCAGCGTGCTTACATCACTGGCGCTGCAGGTGGCCCAGAAGATTGGAGGAATGGAGAATTTGGGGTGGCACTTGCCACCCCTTACTACCCCATAGTGACACCAATGCATGCATTCAGGAGACCATCAAGGCAGGGAACAATATGTATAAAATTTACTGACCATATGAGCAGCAAAATGACCTGTCATCAAACAACAAGACCTATATAAATTTTCAGAAGCCGCATGACACATAAGGATGGGAATACATAGGACAATAATAAGTATCCAAAGTCAGTTTGTGAGACTGGCTCTAGCTGTGGCACTGGCACTGCAGGACCAGAAATTGCACAGGACAGTGTTGAACATCCCACTGGAGGACACTATAGCCTGGGCCTCACAACAAAAGACCACTGTTACTGATAGCCTTGTACATTTGGTACATAGAATGGCCACGAACAATATTGTGCTGCTTTCTGTTTGCCTCCATAGTGAAATAATCTCTAGCAGAACTAGTAACAGCAATAAAGCAGAAAAGTTTTCATCCTCACAATATCTCCTACACTTTAACAGTCCTCTCTCTTCTAAAATGATGGTAATGTAGAGCAAACAGTTACAGTTAGATTATTTATAGCCCACCAAAGCCAACAGTGTAGCTCACAGCGGGTTACAATTCAAGATCCCAGATCAGGGAATCTAGGAGTTTACATAGTAAATTCATCTGAACTAACATTACCATTACCCCCAAATTAGGGAGAATATCAGTTAAAAACAGAATTGTCATTCATATACTATACTGCAGTGGTAATGAGCCATTCAATATAATTATTTTGCTAAAACATGTTTGCAGAATGACATTGTCATTAATCTCTTTTTAAAAGTAATAACACGAACTACACTTCAGTTCCCGGGAAAAAGTGGACCATAGACTGGCTGCTTGATAAGCAAACAGACAAGAGTAGAGGAGAGGCCTAGTGGTTAGGGTGGTGGACTTTGGTCCTGGGGAACTGAGGAACTGAGTTTGATTCCCACTTCAGGCACAGGCAGCTCCTTGTGACTCTGGGCAAGTCACTTAACCCTCCATTGCCCCATGTAAGCCGCATTGAGCCTGCCATGAGTGGGAAAGCGTGGGGTACAAATGTAACAAAAATAAAATAGATACTATTGGAGATTCTACATGGAATGTTGCTATTCCACTCGCAACATTCCATGTAGAAGGCTGCACAGGCTTCTGTTTCTATGAGTCTGACACGCCACATTGGTGATCTGCAAGGGCCGACTTCTACATGGAATGTTGCTAGTGGAATAGCAACATTCCATGTAGAATCTCAAATAGTAGCAACAGTGGAGGAGTGGCCTAGCGGTTAGGATGGTGGACTTTGGTCCTGAGGAACTGAGTTCAATTCCCACTTCAGCTCCTTGTGATTCTGGGCAAGTCACTTAACCCTCCATTGCCCCATGTAAGCCTGCATTGAGCCTGCCATGAGTGGGAAAGCACAGGGTACAAATGTAACAAAAAAAAAAAGTACACATTTTCTTGGAATTCTCTACACAATCAGCCATAGCCATTGGATTACATTTCATTTTGATCAGCAACGGCAAGTCTTAGAGGACAGGTCCTACAGCACACTTGACTTTCCCCATCACACCAAGGTGGGCACCTGATCATGGTGCAATGTGACAAACCACCATAAATTATCAAATGGAACATGGTGATGGTTATAAGCAGTAGGCTGTCCATTGTATCACAAGTATTGTCATTGTTTATAGCGTTAAGATATTGGTTACCTTCTATGGACAGCTGGGATGAAGTCACACCCTGAATCATTTCATAAGCGGCGTTATTATTATTAAGGAAAGTGTCCACTGAGGTTGGCTCATCCAGGATTATCATGTAGTCTGCAGTGACGCTCTCGTACCCTGTGCTCCTACAGAGGTAGAAATGGGAATTGAATAAAGGATATTAGGAGATCAGACTGAAAAGGTCAATTGAGCCCATCTGTGTTTACCCCACTCACCTGAAGTGAAGAACGCTTACATTCTGAAGCTGAGTGTTTCCTATATAAGCGGCAACAAGCTGTGAAAATAGAACAGGAAGGAGACTTCTATAAACAAGTTGATGTACCTGCACAGTTGCAAACCACAGATCTACTGTTGTGCAAAGTCCGTCAGTGTGAATACATTGAGGCCATTACTCAACAGCACTTATGCGATTGATTGTGGTGTGGGGAGGGATGAATACAATGAGAGGTGAAATTCAGCCACTAAGTGGTGTTGTATTGTTTGTGGTAAGCTTGCCCCTTGTATTGTTCCAGTTTGTTTGTTTGTTTGTTTTAGTTTCCCTTTCCTCTGTGTTAACCCTTTGTCTGCAGTGTAGCCCTGCTTCTGGCAGGTTGTGTTTTGAAGCAGTCTTTTCCTTTTGCCTGCTTTTATTCCTTCTTTGCTGTGTTTGTCTCCTGTTTCTGGTGAGCGCTGCTACTTATTTGATCTGTGTGTGTTTTGACAATGTTCTCTGTTTGCTTACAATTCCCTTGTCCTTTTGTGCTGTGTGGCACACATGTATTCCTTTATTGCAGTTCCCTTTTTCCCTTGTGTATTGTGAGGCCAGCCTGGTGCGTTCTTGTGTGTGGATTCCCTTTACCTCTGAGTGCTATGTGGCACAGCCTTGTGTATTCCTGTATAACAGTTCCCTTTATCCCTGTGTGTTGTGAGGCCAGCCTTGTGCATTCTTGTGTGTGGATTCCCTTTACCTTTGCTGTGTGACACAGTCTTGTTTATTCCTATATAGTAATTCCCTTTATCCCTGTATGTTGTGAGGTTAGCATTGTGTATTCTTTGGTGACTTTTCCTTTCCCTTGTGTGCTGTATGGTACAGCCTAGAGTGTTCTCTTGTGTGGCTTCCTTTATCCTTGACTGCCGGTGGCACAGCCTTGTGTTTCCTATAGGAATGTCTGCTAGTCTCTTTTCCCTTGCGTTCTTAGCTAGCGCTGTGTGCATTGCTGGTGCTCCTGTCCCTTTGGGGACCCCTCGTTGTTCTTTCTCCCCTTCCCAGTGTATGATTTGGTTCCTGTTTGGCCGCGAGGCCTGCACGCTTGGACTCTGTGCTAGTGGGTTCCCGATAGGTTGTAAGGCCCGCCTGAATGCTCTATCTCCCATTTTTCTGGTGGTGCTAGTTGGTTGTTGTGTGTGTGCGGGGCTTGGTGGCTGGGGTGGTGCATAGGGCCTCTTTGGTCTACCCTAGGCCTTGGCCAAAACCCTATACTAGGCCTCGGCCTGGGATCAAGGGCTCACGACCAGATTAACACTAAATAGAATGGGGGCCTGGCTCTGCCAGATTGGTGACTATATAGTGTAGCTAGTTTGCTGCACTGGATTCATGAAGCTGTTCTTGGATCCACCCACTATTCCTCGAACCATCTCTTGACTTATTGTTCCATTCCCTACTCTTTTTAATCCCATTTTCATGGCTTAGGAGGGGGAAATTTCTCTCCTTTATTGTACTCCTTTCAACAGGCTTGCAGGATGTGAATAGCCTTGGAGGACAAGCAGACTGGATCTTCTTCTTTTCTATCCATTGCCTCCAACCCTGATTTTGTCCTAGGCTTGCATAGTCACATTTTTCAGATTTGGGTGAGGGAGGGCCTCTTCACTCTGGGGAATGTACTGCAGGTGGGGGACCAAGCTTCTGAGTCATGGAAACATTCCCCCAGCTCAGTCTTATATCTACAGCTCTGCCATTACTACACTGCATTGTCCAATGGTCATGCCAACAGTTGGAAGGAGTCTGCTTTACAACATACTACCTCCATTGAGAATAATACTTTATCCTTTTAGTACTGTCTGAGTAGGGATTTGGAGAAAGACGCTGTCTCTCAACAACTTGCCCAGGCTTGGTCCCAGGTTTTAGGCACTGATATCTCTGGACATCTCTCTCTATTCATATTCTTGGGCTTTACACTTATGTTAAGAATGCTCAGATGCAAGAATCAGTTTAAAATTCTTCATGGAACATATATAATGAGGGAGAGGGTTAGGGACCTGTATGGGTCTGTGGCCTGACAACACATGTGTATGCTGTGGTACACTTCTTCATATGTTTTAGACTACCTGGAGCCCAATATCTGGGACTGCGTTTTTGTCATGCTCAGCAATGCTCTTCAGGTCACATCGGAGTGGAATGTGCAAGTCTTATTATTGGGGGATGAACAAGTTTTTATTGATCAACATGCTTCCTTGGAAGCAAAGAAATTCCAGTATATTACCATCCTACTGGTTAAGAAGATGATTCTGCAATTCTTCAACACCTATACCCTTTCATTTTTGGGTTTCCAGGGTCAAAGATGTTGCTGCTTTTGAACTGTGCACATTCCGGGAATGTACTAAATCAGAATGGGTGAACTACAGGTGACTTGGACTTGTCTTCTGTAGTAGATCACTGTTGTTTCACCCGATGCCACTTAACCCTGGGCAGCCTCTGAGTTGCTGTATCTGCTTTCTCCTTTGTATATGCCATGGGACATTTTACTTTATGCCTTGTGTATTATCTACATTGCTTGTTATGTCATGCCTTTCTTTTATCCTGTGTAAGGCCATGGTAACTTTTCCTTCTAGTGTGGGTGTGCTTGGCGCTCTGGTTTAGCTCCTCCCCATGGATGAAATGATGGTTGTTGGTATGTGTGGAGTTGGATGTGTGGCTGAATGTTGCTGATGGGGGCTTCAGTGCTGGATTTATAGCTTGTAAAGTATCATGCTTGTATGCTGTTCTTTTGATCATCAGTGTACATTGATGTTCCTTATTTTGGGAATGTTTCTTTGACTACCTTCAAGTTGCTATACTTCAGTTCTCTTTTTGTATTGGCATATGCATGTTACGTTTAATAAACAGAGTTAAAAAAAAAAAAAGAAATAAAGAGACTCCTGATTCAACAACAGAATTGGTCAGTTTGTTCTCTAGAATTTCTTTGCAGATTAGAATCTACTTCCATCTCCCCTAGGCCCATTTTTAATATTATGTTGGATGCTTGAGTGCCTTTCTGACTCCATTAGTTTTCCTTTTATGTTAGAAGGCAGCCTGCAGCTAGCGAGTCCCATCTGTGAGAACTTGCTATGTTGCTTAAACTTGGAGAAAACCTAGCTACTTAGCTACAGCTGGTGTTCTCCATGGACAGCAGGATACATGTCCTCAAATAGCCACCCACCTCTCCAAGGAGTTGTCCTACTACTACTTATCATTTCTATAGCGCTACTAGAAGTACGCAGTGCTGTACACTTGAACATGAAGAGACAGTCCCTGCTCGACAGAGCTTACAATCTAATTAGGACAGACAAACAGGACAAACAAGAGATAAGGGAATATTAAAGCTAAGCTAAAGACTGAGAGAAGTCATGTGCAATAGTAATAAACTAGAAATACTGCAAATGCATTGTGAGACTTCTCAAATCTTCCAGATTAATCTGAGCTGGAGAAGTTTTATCTACACTGGGCTTCAACAGATGACATCACCCATGGAGGTCGCTTGTTAAATGAAACTATCTTTGACATGGAGAAATAGTTGGGGGCAGAAAGGGAGTAGCTGGTATTGGGGTAGACAATGAGACTCTGTGTGGCGGATAATCAACCTGCAGGAGGCAGGCCAGCTAAGTCCCACGATCAGCACTAAGCTTTTACAAAGCTGCGCTAGCGATTCCTGCGTGGCAAATGAGAGGAAGCCCAAAGGAATTGAATGGGCTTCTTTTCATTTGCCACACCAAGAATTGGCAGTGTGGCTTTGTGGAAGAGGCCCTTAGTGCTGACGATTTGTGGCTAGCCAGTTATATTGTACGATATAACCAGTTAGCCGTTATGCGCTAACCGCAAATTTTCAGCGGGAATAACCTGCTATCTCACACTGAATATTAGTGCTTAGGAGGTTAAGTGCTATTTAACTGACCAGGAGCCATTCCTGGCTGGGTAAATAACACTGAATATCGGCCGATGTATCCTTATCTACACAAAGTAGAAGATAACAAACAAGAATAGCTGATCAATCTAGATGAACCAATTCCTCTTTTTATTTGTCATCATCCATGGTGTTACTATGAATGAGAATGGGCAAAGTTGTACAAGTTTCAGCAGTTACTAGTCACTTAAAGCAGTATAATATGATCATATTGTCTTACTTACTGATTTGGTTATTGAAGATGTCATCTGCATGTACAGCGCACTGGTTTTATATGTAAGATCCTTTGTAAAGCTCAGATTTAGGGTAAATGAGCCCTGAATGACAACTGCAAAGACATATTAGAAATTGTGACATTTGTATCTATGCAATCTAATAGATGCCAAATAATCTGTATAATTATCAAAATTTAATTGGCTAAGATTTTTCAATCATCATTGCTGTACTTGGAAATAATGGGCACTTTGGATTTCAGAAGCCGAATAGGTCAACTTCTGTGAGAAACTCTGAGAGAAGAGGACATTTTTCTGGGTATGTGAACATTTTTTGTTTTCTGTGCTTTGGTGATTTAAAGGTTAGTGTTTAAATGGGTAATGTAGGTTTATTGATAAAGACAGATTTTTAAAAAACAATTATTAACTACTCTCCATACCCTTTTCCCCATAGTTTCTAGAACCACAGTATACAGCATTAACCAATAGCCTCTAGAATGCACAGCAGGGTCTAGTTCATTCATTATTCCTACCTACCCTCCACAACTCCTGCCCACCCCTAACACATCTCTTCATTTATAGTCTTAACTAATAGTCAATTATTCTAATTAGGATAACAAAAAGGACGTTTTTATTAGAGTTTTAATTACATTTAATTACTTTCTGAGAAGCAAACACTAAATAAATCACACAATATATCATAAAATCTTAAGGTTCTTTATATTTATGTATTTAGATTTTGCTCACACCTTTTCAGTAGTAGCTCAAAGTGAGTTACATTCAGGTACACTTTTATTTATTTATTTCATTTCTACTTCATTTATATCCTCAACATTTCATTTATATTCACAACACAATAATACTAAGATGCAGACAGCAGTCCAGCAGTAAGAGGGTGCTATCCAGTCTTTTGCATTTAGCGTCATATGTATGATTATCTTCCAGTTGGCGAGAGGTTATATGTGTGTGCTTGATGCATAAAGCTCTAGCTCTCAGAGAACGAATCTGTTCTCTTGAGGCTAAAGTAGCAGACTCAGAGGAGCTGAGGGAAACTGAGAGGTATATAGAGGAGGCCTACAGGGACATTATAGATAAGTCCCACTTCCTGTCTGGCAGTCCCTGTACTGCCTTGGAGGAGGGAGGTCTCCTAGAAGGAGTGTATCACCCTCTGAAGTAGGAAGTAATCCTGTAGCCAGGATCTGTACACCAGGGGAAGCAATATCCTCTTACACTGAGGATGTATCTCCAGGTGCTTCTGCCCAGGAGGGAAGGGTTAGGACAGCTGTTGCAGTTGGTGATTTGATCATTAGGCATGTAAATAGCTGGGTGGATGGTGGGCATGAGGATCGCTTGGCCACTTGCCTGCCTGGTGCAAAAGTGGCGGACCTCACATGTCAACTAGATAAGATTTTAGATAGTACTGGGGAGGAGCCTGCTGTCCTGATACATGTGGGTACCAATGACATAGGAAAATGTGGGAGAGAGGTTCTGGAAGCCAAATTTGGCTCTTAGGTAGAAAGCTAAAGTCCATGCACAGGACCCAAGAGGCAGGCAGAGCTCCTCAGTCTCAATGTGTGGTTGAGACAGTGGCGCGAGGATGAGGGATTTAGATTTGTTAGGAACTGGACAACTTCTGGGGAAGGGGGAGTCCGTTCCAAATAGATGAACTCCACCTTAACTGGGATGGAACCAGTCTGATGGCCTAACTTTTAAAAAGGAGATAGAGCAGCTTTTAAACTCAAATGGGGTAGAGGGGGGCGGCAACAGTCACCCAGCAGTACATGGTTCGGTGTGGAATTTCCTTAAAGGATACTATTGAAGCAGGACATTTAGGGAATCCCAATAGAGAGGTTTCAATAATGGTGATAGAAAGCCAGGAGTGTTTACTGGGAGAGCAAAGTACAAGATGCAAATTATTCCCATCAACTTCAAAGCAGCTTGTAGATGCTAGGAAAAACTACAATTTGAAGTGTCTATATGCAAAAGCTAGAAGCCTAAAAAATAAGATGGGAGACTTGGAGTATATAGCACTAAATGAAGAGGTAGATATAATAGACATCTCAGAGACCTGGTGGAAGGAGGACAATCAATGGGACACTGTGTTATAAGGGTACAAATTATATCACAATGATAGAATGGATCAAATTGGAGGGGGGGTTGCGTTATATGTTAAAGAAAGAATTGTTTCAAACAAAATAAATATTCTACATGAAACAGATAGCAGCGTGGAATCCTTATGGATAGAAATTCCATGTGTGAAGAGTATATTGGTAGGGCTGTACTATCATCTGCCAGGGCAGAACGAACGGACAGATGAACAAATGTTTACAGAAATTAGGAAAGCTGGCAAATTGGGCATCATTATAATAATGGGTAATTTCAATTACCCCAATATTGACTAGACAAATGCTACATCAAGGAGTGCTAGGGAGGTAAAATTCTTAGATGTAACAATTGACTGCTTCTTGGAGCAATTAGTCCAAGAACTAACACGAAGGGGAGATATTTTAGATCTAGTCCTTAGCAGAATTCAGGGTCGGGTATGAGAGGTAACAGTGTTGGATATGCTGGGAAACAGTGATCATAACATGATCAAATTTGAGCTGATATCTGGAGTGAAGTCACTAAGGAAATCTACTGTAGCAGCATTCAATTTTTGAAAGGGTGACTATGACAAAATGAGAGAAATGATTAAAAAGAAGCCAAAAGGGTCTGCTACAAAGGTTAGGACTTCAAAATATCATCGAGGAAGCCCAGACCAGATGTTTTCCGTATATTAACAAAGGTAGAAAGAAGAGCAAACAACAGCCAGCATAGTTAAAAGGTGAAGTGTAAGATCATTCTTCAAAGAATGGAAAAATATCTAAATGAAGAAAATAAGAAGCAACATAAGCAGTGTCAAGCTAGATGGAAAGAAGGCTAAAAGAGAATGTGAAGAAAAACTTGCTGTGGAAACAAAAACTCATAGTAACACCTTTTTCAGATACATCAGATGCAGAAAGTCTGTGAGGGAATCAGTGGGACTTAGATCATGAAGGAGCAAAAGGGGCACTCAGGGAGGTCAAGGCCATAGTGAAGAGATTGAATGAATTTGTTGCTTTGGTCTTTATGGAAGAAGGTATAAGAAATCTACTTGTACCGTAAATGGTTTTCAAGGGTGACGATGTGGAGGAACTGGAAAGAAATCTCAGTGAACCTGGAAGACGTACTGAGCCAAATTGACAAGTTAAAGAGTGATAAATCACCTGGACTGGATGGCATACACGATACACCCCAGGATAGTGAAAGATTTCGAACTTGAAATTGCTGATCTTGTGTTAGTGATCTGTAACCTGTTGTTAAAATCATCCCTAGTACCTGAAGATTGGAGGGTGGCCAATGTAATGTCAATTTTTAAAAAGGGTTCCAGGGGTGATCCAGGAAATTACAGACCAGTAAGCCTGACTTCAGTGCTGGGGAAAATAGTGGAAACTATTATAAAGAAAGAAATTATAGAACACATAGACAAACGTGGTTTAATGGGACAGAGTCAACATGGGTTCAGCCAAGGGAAGTCTTGCCTCACCAATTTGCTTCATTTCTTTGAAGACATAAATAAACATGTGGATAAAGGTGAGCCAGTTGATGTAGTGTATCTGGATTTCAGAAACCTTTTGACAAAGTTCTTTGTGAGAGACTCCTGAGAAAATTAATAAGTCATGGGATAGGAGGCAATGTCCTTCTGTGGATTAGGAATTGGCTATTGGACAGAAAACAGAGGGTAGGGTTAAATGGCCATTTTTCTCAATGGAGGAAGGTAATAGTGGAGTGCCACAGGGATCTGTACTGGCACCGGTGCTATTTAACATATTTATAAATGATCTGGAAAATGGAACGACGAGTGAGGTGATTAATTTTGCAGATGACACAAAACTATTCAAAGTTATCAAAACACATGAGGATTGTGAAAAATTGCATAAAGACCTTAGGAAACTGGAAGACTGGGCATCCAAATGGCAGATGAAATTTAAAGTGGACAAATGCAAAGTGATGTACATTGGGAAGAATAATTCAAATCTGAATAAATAAATAATCCAAATCTGATGCTAGGGTCTACCTTAGGAGTCAGCACTCAAGAAAAAGATGTAGGTGTCAATGTAGACAATACACTGAAATCTTCTGAGCAGTGTGCAGCAGCAGCCAAAAAAGGCATACCGGATGCATACACACTAATATTCACACAACCCCCCTCAACTATACTTCCCCCTATCATACCAATATGGCAAATAGGGCCTTTGCAAGGGTTTTTGGTGTCCTCTGCAATTTATAGATTGATGCCCTTCTCCTTCTTTTCTCCCCTTCATCCCACTCCCACCCATGTCCAGCATTGTCTCTTCTTTTCTTTCCTCCCAATATTACATCTCCCTTTTCTCTTCTCTTCCCTCCCTCTGTTCAGCATCTACCTTTTCCCTTTTTTCCTTTCCTCCTCCCATCTAGCATCTCCTTTTTCCCTCTCCTCTCCTCCTTCACTCCAATCCACCTGTCCAGCATCAACCCCACATCCTTCCCCCATCCAGCATCCCCCTCTTTCCCTCCCCATTCCCCTGGTCCAACATCACCCTTTCTCTCTTCCTCCCTTCCCAACCAACAGTCCAGCATTGCATGTTTTCTTCCTACCCTCAGTCCAGCACTGCATGCTTTCCTCCTTCTCTCAGTCCAGCATTGCCCCTTCTCTTCTCATTTCCCTCCCACCCATCCACCCAGAATAACATTCTCTCTCTCCACCCCCTTTCCTGGTCCAGCAACCAACAAGGGTATATTCTACCTTTCAAATTCAAAATGTTACACTTAAGGATCAAGGAAAAAGATTGTAAGTGATGGAAAATAGAGTTGCAGACCTTTCTCAAAGTGATACAAATTATGTAGAAGCCGATGAGGAATTTGGTGCTAAAATTAATTGCCAAAAACTTACCATTGGACAATTAAGCACCACTGAGGCGAAATTTGAAACATCTATAGGAGACATGTTAAGATATTGTGACAATTTTGAGAAGTCATTAAATGGTGTGGAGAAAAAGCATTGAGGAATAAATCGGTGACTATTAAATCTGTTGGTGTTTATTCATGTAAGCCACATTGAACTTGAGTTTTCTTGGGATAATGTGGGATATAAATGTCATAAATAAATAACATCAGCCTCAAAGAGTTGTGTTTTTGGACTGGATTTGAATCTGGCAAGTCAGGGAGCATGTGATCCCCAGATATGGTTGTAGGTTCTGAGTTCTAACATCTGATGTAATGATAGATGTGCCCTACCCTAAGCCAATCAGCATGCAGGAATTTTCCCAGTCAGTTCATTGCTGTGTTTATCCATTATGAAACACAATTATTTATAGAATATAAGACAACACACCTGGCTTTGCAGAACTGGAGAAAGAATTCTGACAGCTGGGAATATTGTCATCCTTTACTATAACACACGAACAGTCAGAGGCTTTGCTGCAAGATGGATAATAGAAGCATGTAGACAAGTTCCACACAAAACCTTCCACACATTTGCAGGTCTTGTCTCCATTTATGATGTTACATTCTATAGAAAAGAAAAAAAGATCATTACAGCACTTATTCGTTAAACTGGACTTGGTAATACAACTGGGGTAGTAGGGAAAAGAAACACTGCAGCTACAAGGTATGAAAGGATAAATAAAGAAGAAAGAAAGAAGAGAAAAGGTTAAGTAGAATGAGGGAGAGATGCTGGGCTGGCTGACACAAGAACTGCTAGTTCCTGAGGCATCTAAACCATTACCCATCCAGGAATAGTGTGAAGGATTGTTTTCCAGCTAAGTCCTGTTACCATCTATTAGTGCTAACCCAAATTCAACAGAGGGAGGAGCTATTGCCGGTGGATGAGATCACTTACTGCCGATAAAAGAACTACCAGTTCCTGAAGTGTTTGCAGTTTGGTATTTTGCAGGGACGTGTGCCATTCTCTTCTTTTTGAGTTTGAACTGGGAGCTTGCTTTTCCCTAATTTGGGATTCAAATTAGGTGACTGAGGGAGAAGAGACTCTCAAATAATTTTACAGTTCTTTCAATGCATACCATCCTACAATCAAATTCAAAATTGACTACTCCCCAGAAAGTCAACTTTCTAGAAACCACAGTTTCCATCAGCAATGGCTATATACAAAGATCTATATACAGGAAACCTATGGATAGATGAAGATATCTCCACAACTCCAGCTTTCACCCTTCACATACACAGCTAAACCACACAATACCATCAGATTTGCTCTGACTGAAGAGACAGAGATAAACATCTCAAAATCCTGACTGAATCCTTCAATCAAAAAGGCTACAACCCCAAAATAATCTCCAAGAATATTGCCTTATAATACCAAGAGAAAACGTATTGCAGTACAAAGAAAAGAAAGCCACAGAGAGAATCCCCGTTGTAGTGACATACAATCCAGAAGAAGAACTACAGCCACTACTCCAGGAGGATGAATTACCAAAAGAGATATCCCAAGCTCCATCAGTGCGGGCCTTCTGACAGCCACCTAATTTGAAACACAGTTAGTGAAAAGCAAGCTCTCAATACAAGCTCAAAAAGAAGAGAATGACACACATCCCTGTAATATATCCAGTGGCGTAGGAAGGGGGGGGGGGGGGCGGGAGGGGCGGTCTGCCACGGGTGCACGTGCTCGGGGGGTGCTGGCCCCGCTGGTTCCCTGCTCCCTCTGCCCTGGAACAGGTTACTTCCTGTTCCGGGGCAGAGAGAGCAGGGAACCAGCGGGGCCGACGCAGCTCCGAGTGACGTGTACTCGGGGCGGATCGGCCCTCCCGCAGGTAAGAATGCGGTCGGGGGGGGGGGGGGGGCTGTGGTCCGGAGGGGGGGTGCGCTGCAGAGGGGGGGGTCACGCTGTGCTGCACCCGGGGGGGGGGGGGGTGCAGTGGCGACCCGCCCCGGGTGCCATTAGCCCTCGCTACGGCACTGATATATCAAGCTGCAAACTGAGCCAACACATCTCACAGGATCCCATAGTCACTCACATGGGAAAAACATTCAGCAAATGTTGTATATATCATTCAGTTCAAAAAGTGTGAGGAATGGGCCTAAATTGGAGAAACAAGCCAATTGCTAAAGATGAGAATCAATTTATATAGACATCATATTAAACATTTTACAATGCCAACCAGGATGTTACCTCTGTGGGACAGCACTTTATAAAACCAGAAGACTGCGTCAATGATCTTATGGTGAGAATACTAAAAGGAAATTTAAAGACAATCCAGGAACATAAGACCTTTCAAGTCAAAATGATGCAATATTTTGACACCCACCAGACAGGACTTTTCAAAGATCTGGGTTTTCTATCCCATTATAAACCATACAATTATACTGGTTTGTCACCCTCTGATCAGCCATCCATTTCTCCCTGTCTCTCATCCACCCAGCTCTCCCTGTTTCTCACCTAACCCACCCCACCCTTTTCCTGTGAGACTGTCATTGGAATGCATTTGTGTTTCACTTATATATTCTGATATTTGTTGACATTTGCTCATTTCTGATCTGAAGAAGAAGAAGGGTTACCTTCAAAGGCTAATAAAAAATATATTGTTAGTTCAATAAAAAAAGGTATCATCTCATTTTCTTTTCTCTGTTTTGCTTTATTTCTATTTAGTACAGTTAAACCGCAAAATGGCAGGAGGGGAGTAAGACTAAAATGACAACAGAAATAAGACAGATGATTTTAAGCAGAAGAATCTCAGGATATGGGAATATAATAGGTGAAATCTCAGTGACAATAAAGGAAGTAGGTAAACAAAGCTCCAGGCCTTTACCTCGTTTGGATGATGCATGAGCTCACATTTTTTTTTACCAGTCAAAACTTTCATCTAAGTATGCTAGAGCAGCTGCAGATGCTTAAGGACATTACAATAATCCAACAGCCAGTAAGCAGGAGAGGAATAATAATATCCAACTCATTCTGCATGACAAAGGATGCAGTTTTCTAATTAAGCATAAATTCATAAAGGAGACTCAGAATAACCCCAAGACATGATGCTCCATACTAAGAATGGAATCCAACTAAACCCCGTAGCTTGTGACAAGATCTTTAGGGACTCAGTTCTCTCCTCCACATCCCAAACCACAAAATCTTTGTCTTACAAGGATTTATTTCCAGAATATTAAGCATCATATTATTCTTCTAATATGATTTCTAGTCATCCTACTGACCTAGCTCCCAGAACAGGAAGTCAGGTGATCTCTCCAGTAAACAGTAGCACTATCAGGACAAACTGGGGAAAGACTGTCAGGTCCTGACTATCAGTGATCCCCGACTTGTCATTCTGGTCCCAGACCTACTAGCACTAATTTTGGATACAAGGATCCAAAATTCTGCAGTTCAGGCTAAGCAGAAAGAATACTTGTATTCCTTGGGACCATTGTAACTTCAGGAAAATGGAAGACTTCTCCTTTAATTATCAGTATATGTACCACCAGAGTTGCTTGATCCTAAGCCCTCCTCTTGTGCCATGGCTCTTTTCTGGTTGAACATTCCTGAAGAACCAAAGATTTTGGTGTCTCAGAATGAGTACTGACATAGTATAAAAGCTTCATTCATAGGACTGTTGCATTCAGAGCAAGGTACCCCAGGAGAAAAAAATGCAGGTCTATTGCAAGTGGCTACCACAACCCATGACACTGGCCACCATCAGTTTAGAACTATATTACTGACTTTCAACCTTACAGAATAATACTGCAGTACTTGTTATGGTTGATTAGCTCTCCAAGCTCTGTGCCTGCCATCTACCTACTTATAGCTAAGGAAATGGTCTAAGCTTATTCCATTTCTGATCAAGGGTCACAGCTCAGTTCATGATTTTAGAAAAACATATGCTGACTGTTGGACTTCCAGGCCTGTACATCTGCCACTTATCTTCAAAAAGATGAACAATGGAATGGAGAAATTGGGTGCAGTATCAATGCCAATGATATTGTCTAAGTATTTCCCGACTGGATAGAATTCCATAGTTTTGTTCACTTACTACAAAGCTGAGCTTTCTTCTACTGATCAGATTCTGATTTTTGTGAACCACAGTTTCAATCCCAAATACCACTGTAGCAGGAAATTTGGAAGTATGACCTCTACATCAGCAAAGAAGAATGTTCTGGAGTCCCTATTGCTCAATTAAACCCAGCTTACAATGTCATGTAATGAAAACTAGACTGTTACTCACAGGGCAGAAGAAAACCCTTCTCTAAGTTGGAGGGAATATAAAAGGGCCCAGTAAGCAACAGCCTGTGTTTTCTTCCTTCCAGTAAAGTAGTTGGAGGAGCAGGAAAGTCTGGGGTCACCCAAAGGGGCTAAATGCACAGCCTAGAGTGTAGAATTTTATGTGACCTACTGAGCTACTTGCTACAAATTGAAGTCTACCACAAGCTAGGTAGGCTTGATTTAGCCACATCCTGAACCAAAGGGGGGGAAAAAAACTGCAGATCAAGGGAGGTCTGTGAGGAGAAGAGTTCAGATACAGAGGAGCTGGTGGTACCAAGGGAAAAGATAACTTTATCCCCAAGATATTCATCCTGCAGCAGTCAGAATTTTTGAGAAGCTGCTGAGTGCCATATCTGGCAGTTTGGCAGCACCTGAATATTAAGTGCTGCACCAGTATAGCTAAACAGGTATTGCTCCTGTCTTATTTAAGGGAGGCCTAAGCAAAGGATAGGGCAAGGGGTGGGAGGGAAAGGTGCTGCTAGACATCAGTGATTATTTTTCTTTTAGTCAGAGGGAGGGAGGGGTAATAGTTGGGGGTGCTCTAGACATGGATTTTTTTTAAATTGTGAGGAGAGGGTCAGGTCAGTACCTTAGCTGCCAGAGTCAGGTTGGGAGGGGCTTTATTGTCATGGGGGATTGTCGGGTTGGTCAGGTCCAGTAGGGGTGGGATGTAGTGGGGGTCGGCAGGTGCAGAAAGCTAATAGGTCAGCAATGTTGTGCTGGGCTATGCTGCCTTGGACCTGGTGAAAAAATTCATGCAGTAGCCAAGCATCGGAGGCCACTTTCTTTTCTACATCGCTGCAGCATCCTTAATGGTCTCGTATGCATTCATTTGAATGCCATGTGCGGCCATGCATGCTGTGAGAGGTAAACCCATGCTTAAACCTGTTTCTGCATTGCTCTTCTGTGTATCCCTTGTAGTATCCATGTGATTGAGTTGGTGGTAGCTTTCTCCATCATCCCCCCCCCCTCATATTTAAATCAAAAGGGAATACAAAGAGTTCACCGAAAACTGAAGGAAAGAGGTATACTGCCACAAGAAAAGCTATAAAAAGCAACCGATGCAAAATTTAAGATCCATAATTTTAATGATCCAAGGAAAGTAGAGTGATAACATCACATAATTGAGGGCTTCTGTAGAAAAAGAAATGGAGAGTTAAAAAACAGGAAACTCAGAAGGGCACACTAGAAGAAAAGCCAGTACAGTTAGAAAGATAGGGTTTGAAAAGAAGCATCACAACAAAGGAAGAAGAAGGGGATTCAGAAAGGAACAGGGTTGATGTGGAGAGAATAAGAAGGGATCTGGAAAGGAACAATGGAACAAAGGCTGATAATAAGAGAGAAGAAGGAGACTCAGAATGGAAAACTAGCAGGAAGAATAAAGTAGCGACTGAGAGAGGAGATTCAGAACCGCAAAAGAGTGAGCTAATGTTAAATGAAAAGGAAGAAAAAAGGCAGAAAAAAAGACCCAGTGGTGGAGGAATTCAGGATTGAGCTCCTAGCCTATTTGAAAATATATAAATATATCCTGAATTCCAGGAGAGGGAAACATTACCCATCGTATTTAATACCTAGAGTGAAGAGTATGATAAGTAAGATGAATAAGGCCATAACTTGTATAAAGAGACAATATATTGATATCACAGAAATAAATCAAATACAATACTGTGAAGCACAAATTATTACTGGGAGAATTCCAATGACAAGAAAGCAGGGATAAATGCATTGGAGGAAAAATAGAATCATGAGCAGATGTGTTCATGCTAAAAAATGAGAAGGATCCAAAACATCAAATTGCAACATGCTGCAGACGAAGACCTTAAATTCACATGCTCCAAAAATAAATTAGAAGTAGTAGCTGAAGCACAAAATCAGTGGAACATAACAAAAAAATAGCCATACTGGGTCAGATCAATGGTCCATCTAGCTCAGCATCCTGTTTCCAACAGTGGCCAATCCAGGTCACAAGTACCTGACAGAAACCCAAATAGTAAATACTACTACTACTACTTATCATTTCTATAGCGCTACAAGGCATACGCAGCGCTGTACACCATACAAAAAAAGACAGTCCCTGCTCAAAGAGCCTACAATCTAGATAAGACAGGAGACAAACAGAACAAAATAGATCCATTAGCATTCTGGCAACAGTTTTACAATAATGAATGGACTACAATGACAGATTCAAACCAATTTCTCCAAGAGTGGGACAATAGATGCAGAAGCATACTAGACAACATAGCACCACTTCAAACCAGAACCTCACACAGAAGGAACTCAATACCATGGTTCAATGAAGAACTGAAAAAAACTAAAAACACAAGTTAGAAGGTTAGAACGAGCATGGAATAAAAAGAAATAAAAATGGAATACAAATGCAATAAATAAATAAACAAACAAACAAACAAGGGTAAGGGAATAAAGAGGTGAGGATAAAAGGACAGGGCAAGTGAGCAGTGGTCAGCATTGAATTTCCAGGTTTGCAGAGCTGGCTAAAACGTAGCCGGTTAATTGCGATATTCAGCATTTAACCGGCTATGGAGCGTTGCATAAAAATTTTATGTGGTGAGTTATGAATGGTGACACAGTATTTAAAAAGTGGAGTTTTGGGGCCTGTATGTATTGTAAGGTTATGCTATAGCCTTTTGGTTGGAACTAGTGTTCTGTATTGGGGTGTTTAGCACTAAGGATCCTTGCTACTTTTTTTTCTATTTTCTCTATTAATGGTCATGTGCTAAAGTTGCCATTAGTGGGTGGCCATTTTTTAAAATTACCACGAGAGCACTTACGCGTATTTTGTAAGCAGTAGGAGCTTCTGTGTTATCATTGTGCAAACCAGTTAACCTGTGGTATTGCAGATGTGCTAACTGGTTAGTACAGGAATGCAAACTCTCTGCCCCTGACACACCCTTCAAAAAAATTAATTTAGCATGCGAAAACTACCATGTGACACTGTAGAACATCCTTCTATAGCCCAATTTTTGCTGTGTTAGGCACCTTTTAGTACCTAATGCAGCAAAAATTGTCAGCCCTCCATGGACAGGGAAATACTGTATGTGAATATAACTCACCTTGAGCTACAACTATAAAACATTTACGCTAAACCCAAAACCTCTTGCTCCTCCCCCTAATGTCTGTGCTGGGAGTCAACTTTGAAGGCCAAGAAGAAAGAAAGTGGTGAAACTAGAATCTTCAGCGCAGGGGGAGAATATTAGTAAGAGGAAGAACAGCAACATGACTATTTTTCTAATTGACTTGTATTCACTTTTGACTGCTTAAAGACTTTCAGTATGTATTTAGTTCACAAGAAGCTCTGGACTGCATTGAGTTTTGGTAGTGGAAATAAATGGCGGAATGAGTGATCCCAGGGGCCAACGTCCTCCCATTTCTTGCTGGTCCCAAAACAGAACCCTATAAACTGAAGGGTATTTTTTTTTACATTTGTACCCTGTGCTTTCCCACTCAAGGCAGGCTCAATGTGGCTTACATGTGGGGCAATGGAGGGTTAAGTGACTTGCCCAGGGTTACAAGGAGCTGCCTGTACTTGAACTGGGAATTGAACTTAGTTCCTCAGGACCAAAGTCCACCATCCTAACCACTCCACCACTCCACTCCACTTAGGGTAGTACATCTAAGCCAGACAAATCCCTGAAGTATGTACCCCTGGTCTCTCCACAGTGCAGAGATTCTCAATCCAGTTCCCAGGACACAGCTAGCCAGTCAGATTTTCATGATATCCACAATGAATATGCATGAGATACATTTACATGCACTACCTCCACTCAATGCAAGTCTGTCTCATGCATATTTATTGTGGATATCCTGAAAACCTGACTGGTTAGGTGTATCCTTAGGACTGGGAAGAGAACCCCTGCTACAGAGTGGAATGCCCCCTGAGGGACCCCAGCCCAGGGAGCTACACAAGCATATTTTATCTATCAATTTGCATTTATTTATTTAGATAAACCTTGATTCTTATTATAAATCAATTTCAGTTAATACAGGGGGCTCGATATTCAGACCGTGGGAGGTAGCCAGGCTGCCTCCTGTGGTCAGCACTGAGCCTGGAAATTCAATGCCAGGCTGTTTCTGGTGACTGGTATTCAGAGATGGACTGACAATGATCTGGGCCCCCGGGCAGTAAGAGTGACCTGTGCTCCCCCCTGCCTGTTGTCCTCCACCACCATCGTGCTGCTGCCCCCCCCCCCCACCGCCGCAGCTGCCAACCCCTTCCCACGCACCACAGTCCCCTGAGCCTCAGCGGGCTCTGGTCTAGTGGCTTCTTCAGGGGCATGAAAGAACCTCACTCTTTCCTGCCTACTACTGCTATTCTGCCTGGCGCTGCTGTTTTTTCAAAATGATAGCTGAGACTTTCTGTGGTAGTCTCGCAGGTCTCGACAGTCTCTAAAGACTGCCGCAGGGAGTCTCGGTAGCCATTTTTAAAACATGGCGGCACCAGGCAGAATAGCAGCAGTAGGCAGGAAAGAGTGTTGTCCTTTTCTGCCCCCCCAGCAGAGGTCACTAGACCACCAGGGCCCTTCAAGGTAGGACTGGGGGAGTTGTAGTGTGCAATGGCGAGGGCGGGCTACCGGGCAGAGCCTCTGGGCCCCCTAGAGCCTTTGGGCCCTCAGACACTGCCCAGTTGCCCGAATGGTCAGTCTGCCCCTGCTGGCATTGAATATCCAGGCTTAGCTAAGTTCATAGCGGCCAAAGATAGACCTGCTATTGACGCGGCCAGATTTGGTGCCAAACTTACCTGGTGATATGCTGAAAATCAGTGGACAGTTATATTGTGCAATATAACTGGCTATCCGCTAAGTGCTAACCAGGGATATTCAGAAGAAGAAAGCCAGCTATCTCCCGCTGAATATCAGTGGATAAGCACATAAGCACCGCCACGCTGGGAAAAGACCCAAGGTCCATCAAGCCCAGCACTTCGTCTCCGACAGCGGCCAATCTAGGCCCCAAGAACCTGGCAAAAACCCAAAATTTAATAACGATCAATGGACTTTTCCTTCAGGAATCTATCCAGACCCCCTTTAAACTCAGCAAGGCCAGCTGCCGTCACTACCTTCTCCGGATAGCCAGTTAAGTACCATTTAAGTGGCCAGGTGCTGTTCCTGGCCGGTAATATGGTTTTAAATATCATCTGGAGTGTGCTCAGGTAGGTGCCATTGTACATATAGGAAGTGAGCAGCATGGAAAAGTGAAGCAGAAGGAAGGAAAAGCAACAGATTGCTCTTAACCACAACTTGGGAACTATGGTGGAGGCGCAACTGAAACTCCAATCCTCAGGCTTTATTTTTGCCCAAACCGTATATTATAAATCAAGGGTCCCCAAACCTGGTCCTGAAAAGCTCCAATCTGTTCATTGTTTTCAGGATTTCCATAATGACTATGCATGAGATCTAGCTGTATATAGTGGAGGGCGCTGCATGCAAACAAATCTCATGTATTCTCATTGTGGAAATGTGCACTGTGGAACTCCTGAAAACTTGACTGGTCTATAAGCAAAGGCAAAATTGTTGCACCATGTACAGCTTGATGCATTTTCACAAGTGACGAGGGCAATTTAAATTTTGGAAAGCAAAGGATGGAGAAGAAAAATACATAGTTTTGCCCTATATTGTTTAAATAAAACACACCTGTAGTGGCTTGGATATGAGTGAAAGTCAAAATTGCAAGTGTTCCATCAATGGTGATGTTTGCTGGGGGAAGTTGCGTGGTTGATAGATACTTTGAAACTGCAGCTATGTTGGGTCCTTCCAGAACCACATCTATATAATATACATACTGATTCATGTTTTGGTTCACTGAAAAAAAAAGGGGGGGGGGGGAAACAGATCAGTTAAACACACTCAGAAAAAGGCAGATGTAGGCATGCTTACTCTATAGAAATATTTTAATCATATGCACATACTGTTCTGCTTTATTCTCTGTTAACCTACTGCTACTTTTTTTTTTTGCTTTTTGTTTTTGCTGCTTTTATTTTAGTCTTCGAAAATGTTTGATGATTAATTAGATACACCATATGGAGCTTGTTCATTTCTTACACATATGTGCGTTATTATTATTTTATTTTTCTAAAAACTTATAAATAAAGATTAAAAAAAAAAGAAATATTTAAATACAAAAGAATGACTTTAATGACAACTTTCTTATGGGATTCTGTCAGGCACTTGTGACCTGGATTGGCCACTGTTGGAAGCAGGATACTGAGCTTGCTGGACTTTTGGTCTGACTCTAGCTTACCTTTAGATTGTAAGCTCTCTTGAGCAGGGACTGTCCTTCCCCATGTTTTAACTTGTACAGCGCTGCGTAACCCTTGTAGCGCTATAGAAATGCTAAGTAGTAGTAGTAGTAGTAGTACTCTGTATGGCAGTTCATGTTTGTAATCCCCCATTATAATGGGGATCGCTAGAGCTAAGGAATACCCCCTCCCTGGAGCTACTGGGGGGAGGCAACTGGTTGGAAAGGGAGAGTAAAGCCTAGCCCCAAAGGCAGTGTTTATGAGAAAGTGCTGAGGGAAATGTTCATGGCTGTTGAATGACAATAGGGGAGGAGTTTGGAGGTAATACATAATGGTGTTGGGGAGAGCACAAATGTCTTTGGTTTGCATCTACCCCTGCCGGATCCCTGGAGGAGAAGGGGTCCTGGATGGGAGTAATAAAACTAAGGCTGAACCAAGGAGAGGTTGCTGTTAGTCAGCACAGTAACTGTGAAGTGGAGGAGTGCTCCAGGTGGGAAGCAGGGGAACCCAGCCTGGAAGCAGGGACAGGAAAGCACCTGTTCAGAGCCAAAGGTGGTAGCCCAGACAGGTACACCTATGTGGTGGACAGACAAGTAGGTCTGGTCCAAAGTGGAGACTGCTTGTTGCACCAATAGTGCAGACAGAGCCTTAGATTGTTCCACCCAGAAAGGATGGGTAATGGATAGATGGAGCTGTAAATATGTACATACTGGAGAATCTACAAACTGGATTAGAAGATTTACATCATATCCCTGAATTGGCTTGTAACCTGTTTGTGCAAAGATATCAAGTCGGATTACAAATTAGCTGTCTTAGTCTGGAAGAATTTGAACTGCCTGTTGCAGCATTTTCAGTAAAGTTCCTGCTGGGTTTTATAAAATACTGGACTGGAGTCTTCCATTGCATAAGAGGGAGAGAGTAATTAATTGGCTTCTAGAACTATACAAAAGAAAGCAGAAAATAAAAAGGATAGCACAAGCTCTACGGCCTACCAGATTTTTATCCGACCCTGGCCTGCGCCCAGCTCAGTACGAAGAGTAAGAAAAGAAACGAAAGAAAAAAAAACCTGTTTTGTTTTGTGGCCCAGGTCGAGGGTGTCTGACCCTGAGAGCTAGTCACTGCCCAGGATGCTGGTATGAGACCCGGGTTACATGTTCTATACTTTTACCCTGATGTACTAAGGTATGAGGCCCCTTTGCAAGAGCATGCTTCATGTGAAAAAAACAAACAAAAAAAAAGCACACAATAGATGACAAAACCATACAAAAATGCCAAAATATTGGTATTTTCGGGGCAATATTCAGAGCGATGTAATTGGGCAAGTGCGGCTCCTTCCTGGTTAAACTGTGGTGGCAGATCCTGGAGTAGATATTTAGGGGCACCTCACTGGACAGTGCTGCTGGATATCTGCTGTGACCATTGTGGCGCTCTGGTTAGTGCTGAGGTGGTCTGAGGGTGGAGTTGGAGCACAGCCAGATGTTATCTGAGCACTGCTGATATTCAGTGCTGGTGGTCTGCTAAACACATAACATCTGGGTGCCACAGAGACCTGTATATTCAGTGATGGTGCCTGGATAATTGCTGACACTTTTAGAAAGTGGCTTTGCAAAAGATCCCTTCACAACAGTAACCTCTAGGGCAGTGATTCCCAAACCTGTCCTGGGGGAAACCCCGTCAGTCAAGTTTTCAGGATATCCACAGTGAATATTCATGAAATAGATTTGCATACCAAGGAGGCAGTGTATACAGATCTATCTCATGTATATTCATTGTGGATATTCTGAAAACTTGACTGACTGAGGTTTCCCTAGGACAGGTTTATGAATCACTTCCCTAAGGTTACTGTTGTGAAGGGCACTCACTTTGAATATTGACCTGAAAATACCAACATTTTGGCATTTTTGTATTGTTTTGTCTATTGTGTGCCTTTTTTGTTTTGTTTTTTTCACATGAAGCACACTTTTGCAAAGGGGCCTCACAGCTTAGCGGTGATGTGGACTTTACACAAACGTTTACTGAAATTCCTCAATAATAAGTTGTCATGATAGAAATGCATGCAGAGCAGCTGTTTAATGTAGAACTTTGCAAAAACAGCATGTGAGAAAGTCTTCATAGGCTGGTTTGCATGATGATGCAGCAGTCATTTGAGGTTCTGGTGGCACAGAGGTCTTCATGAGACCCCCCCCCCCTCCTAGCTGCAGTCCAGAACTATAATTATAAAAAATGCTAGATTCCTGCTGAACCCTTCCTTGCATTTTTTATTTTTGTTACATTTGTACCCCGCGCTTTCCCACTCATGGCAGGCTCAATATGGCAGGCAATGGAGGGTTAAGTGACTTGCCCAGAGTCACAAGGAGCTGCTTGTGCCGGGAATCGAACTCAGTTCCTCAGTTCCCCAGGACCAAAGTCCACCACCCTAACCACTAGGCCACTCCTCCACATAACAAGCTCCACCCCCTCTAAAATACACCCCATTACCTCAGGGCCACTGTTCCCTCTAAACTGAGCGTGAGCCCTTCACCTCTACAGTCCTACCAGTGGAAGATGCTGTTTCACTATCACAGTTTCAATAATGAAGGACAGGCAAACTCTATAGGATTCCAGGGAACCTATCTGTTCCTATTGATTGAAAATGCAATGTTGAAGCCCCCCCCCCCTCCACTGGCAGCAATGCAGTTAGGGGACTCCCGTTCAGCTTAGAGGGAAAGTGCTTAGGGCTTTCTCAGTCTCCTTTTGCCCCCTCAGAGACTATCTTGTAGGGACCAGGAGTAATCCCTCCTACCTCCTGTTCCAGTTCCACCGTTGTGTAAAATGACTGCACATGATCCCTAGCAGTATGATGGAACATACCACCAGAGGTCAGTATATTCCAGTTAAAGGACCACTCCCTTATTTGGAAGACTGACCACTGAAGGTACATTCCAATGCACTGCTGGTGGTCAGGCATTGCAATTTCTGAAATGGGAAATAAATGTGAAATCATCTAGGAATGCCTTAGTTCTGCTCAAAATACGCCCAGACCACACCCCCTTGCCATTTGCAGGCATTTGGGATTTTGACATGCACACCCTGGCTCTCTACAACGGGAACTTAGACATTAAACCTTTAAGTGCTGATTTGTGAATGTCTCAAATGTAAATAGCCCTTCTATAATGACCACCATAAGACTATAAGCATTGCCATACTGGGAACTACTGACTGTTCATCAAGCCCAGTATCCTGTTTCCAACACTGGCAAATCCAGGTCACAAGTACCTGGCAAGATCCCAAAAGAGTAAAATAGATTTTTATGGTGCTTATCCTAGAAATAAGCAGTGGATTTTCTCAAGTCCATCTTAACAGCAGCTTATGGAATTTTCTTTTAGGAAATTATCCAGACCTTTTTTAAACCCGGCTAAGCTAACTGTTTTTACTATATTCTCTGCAAAGAATGCTAGAGTTTAATTACACATGAAGTGAAGAAATATTTTCTGCAGTTTGTTTTAAATTTACTTCTTAGTATCTTTGGAAAGCATAAACAAGCAATTCACATCTACCCATTCCAATTGTGGTATGTAGCCTGGAGGCCACTGTGGAAGCAGCTAGAAAAGTGGGGGGAAAAAACAGGAAAAGTCCTCTGTTTAAGTTCAGGCATTTTTAAGATTAGTCCCTTTAAAAAGGGTTTTACTGTATTTCCCAGCAGACAGTAGGATTGGAACTGGAAGGAACAAGTGCTTGAGGGTGGAGAAAGCCAGACTACATTTCCCAGCAGGCAATAGGGCTAGAGTTAGGGAAAGAGCAGGTGCTTGCGCAGCAACCTGAGAGGGATAAGGAATTAGCAAACTCCCAGGTGCTTGATTCCTAACCTGTCTCATGCTGTGAGAGGAATTTAAAAGAAAGGACACACAGCATGACACAGCTTATGGGGAAAAGAGGAAGGATTTCCTCAAGAGAGTGGGTAATTAGCTATTGTAGCAAGGTTCCCTCTCCTTGCTTGTTTTCCTAGGCACAGGCAGATGAGCCTGGAAGTTGTTTGGTCTCCACAATAGGTAGCTGGCTGGGAGTCTAAAGAAGGAGAAGCAGAGATGCCAAGGGTGGCTCATTCCAAAGCTAGAGGTTTACTACCAAAAACTGACATATTCTAATCAATAAATAGAAAATAAAATGCTTTTTTCTACCTTTGATATTTGGTCATTTTCAGAAGCGAAGCCAGGTTGTGATGCCAGGGGAAGTGGAGAGGTGTGTGCACAGAGTAAGTGCGATGGACTGCCTGAAAAATAGGTGCTGGCACCGTCTGAAGTCTGTTTGGGGGAGCGGTCACTCCTCTGGTGCCCCACCTAGCTATGCCTCTGGTCATTTTATTTTTCATATTGTGTTGGTCCCAGTATCTGGTTTCTGCTTTCCTCTTTCTTCTCTTAACTGTCTTGCCAGAGTCTCCTTGTCCATTTGGCACTTCTTTTCTCTTCATGTGCACCATCCATCTTCTCTCTGTATTCCTAGCTATCTGACCCAGCATCACCCCTGCCTTTGTGCCATGTTGAGCATCTCCCTTCTCTGTGTCCCTATTCTTTCCCTGTCCAATGTAACTCTTCTTTGTCCCTATGCACCCCACCACATGCCAGCATCTCTCCCTCTCTCTGCTCCCCCAAGGGTTCAGCAAGTGTTCCTCTTATCTTCCCTCACTCCTGTTCTGTCTCCCCTTTGCAAGACCAGCACCTCTTCCTTCTTTCCCCGCAGGTCCTGGCACCTCTCTCCTTTCTTGTCTTCCTCCCTCCCCCACAAGCCCAGCACCCCCTTCCCTCTTTGTAATCCCTCACTTCCTCACTCCCCTCATTGGTTCTCTCTCTTCCCTACCTGACTTTCTTGTCTAGCATCTCTCTTCTTGCTTGGCCCCCTGATGAAGCACCTCTCTCCCTTCTTCCCCCACAATGCAGCACCTCTCTCACTCATTGCCCCACCCCTGATGCAGCACCTCTCTCCTTTCTTGCCCCAATTGATGCAGCACCTCCCTTCCTCCTTGCCCCCCGAATTCAGCACCTCTCTCCCTCCTTGCCTCCACCCCTGATGCTGCACCTCTCTCCCTCCTTTCCCCCCTCCGATGCAGCACCTTGCCCTCACCCCTGATGCAGCACCTCTCTCCTACCTTGCTCCTCTTGATGCAGCACCTTTCTCCCTCCTTGCCCCCCCTCATGATGCAGCACCTACTTCCCTTCTTGCTGTTAGGGGCCCAATTTTCTTTTGAGGAAGGAGGAAAAAAGGAGAAAGGGGGTATTGGAGGCAGGGGGATCACTGATGTGCTTTTGGAGAGCGGGGATGGAGGGAGAACTGGAATGGCGGGGGGGGGGGGGGGGGGGGGGGGGAGAGTTGCATCTGGCCAGATGCACTTATTCAGCTGAGACCTGCATAAATTCCAGTGGTGATGACATATCCAGTGTTATCTCAATACTTAAAGCCAGTGGCCAGACATGGTCTGCATTGAATATCCAGGGCTAACTTAGCCAGCCACATCAGCACTTTAAAAAACAAAACAAAACACTGAAAAACACTGATTGTTGCTGGTGAATATTGACTGGCTTGTTGGTGTATTTTTAATTTTGTTTTTAGAAGAGAGTTAATACCCTGCTCGCCTTTGAAATTAACATAGGTTAAAATATAAAACTGTGCTACTACATGACAGAATGAAGAGTAATGTTTACTTACAGCTTAGATCTCTCTTGCTTCTTTGATAGATACTAATCAGCGCCTAATGGAAATGAAAACATTTTTCTTAGTTCTTTCTGGTATCCTTCCTTGCAAAGCCTGTCTTTTTACGTTTAACCATATAACCTTCATTAAAGTCTTAATGTACAGTTTTCAGCATTGCTCATTTTCTCCCTTCTCCCCTCCTAAGTCTAGGTGAAGCATTGCAGTGATCATATGTGGCATGAAGAGCAGAATGCAAGGTCCATCAGTTACATGCAAAGCTCTGGCTGGCCAGTGGGTGTCACTATAAGAACAGTACTATACTGTACTAGGTTTTATGTCCCCACTCAGGCTGTGACTGTCACTTCCTCAGAGCTCCCAGTCTCAGCAGTCTGAGGAGAGCAGCCTGTGTTGGTCTATTGGAGACTGTATTTAGAACAAACATCTAGGGTCATTTATTTTCATATTGCATTTTGTTTCAAATGTATGCTGTACATTTGTAAATTTGAGCGACTGAGCAAAAGAAGCAAAATGTGGGATGATTCATGGTCTTGAAGGTTTTCACTGTCTTCTTAAACTTTATGTAGGTAGATTCTAACATGATGGCCAGGGGAAGGGAGTTCCAAACATAGGGCCTGAGAAATGAAAAAGCAGTATCTCTAGTCCAGGATTGGTAAAGTTGTGAGGGAGGGGGGAGCACAAAGAGAAAGGCCTGAGATGACCTCAAATTGCATGCTGGCGCATATGACAGAAGGAGGCCTGTGAGATATTGGGGAGAAACCTTTAGGAGTAGCCTAATGGTTAGTGCAGTGGGCTGAGAACCTAGGGGACTGCGTTCAATTCCCACTGTGGTTCTTTGTGATCTTGGGCAAGTCACTTAATTCTCTGTTGCCCCAGTAGAAAAACTTAGGACTGTGAGCTTTCTAGGGACAGAGAAAATACCTGCATATAATAATAACTGTAAACTGGTTTGGTTATATCACAGAAAGGTGGTATATCAAATCCATTACTCTTACACTTTAAAGATCAGAATAAGTATCTTAAATTTGATGCAGCCATGACAGGAAGGTGGTGTTCAGAACAAGAACAGACCAAGAAGAGGCATGATTGAAATGTTAAACACTGTGTAGCACTTTGACACAGGTGGACTCTACAAACTAAAGATGCTTAAGAATAGCGTGTGGCCAGCCATGGTACAGTGAATTACAGGAAAGTAGGAAATAACAAGGGCAAGAAGGAGAATTCTGATCAGAGAAGAAGGTAAGAATGGTTTAACAGAGTGAATACAAAAGAGGGCATAAAACAAGGCTGACTTAGGGGTGCAGTTACTTAGCTGCAATAAAACGCACTATTTTAGCACAGCAAAATTTATCATTTGAGTCACAATTCTTGTCACTAGGTGGTCACCTAGGGCAGCAGAGTTTTGGGGCAGTGCTGCTCTGGCACATGCTAGAGCCTTCCTTCTGACAGGCATACCACTGCTGCTCCTTCTACCTCCTCCAGTTCTGGCATCGAGTTCATGAAGAATGAGCAGTGTTTCAACATAAGTCTGTGCTTACAGAGTTCGTACAGTTCTCTTTTTTCTTTAACGAGGTCAGAGCAGGAGGTAGGGTGATGGCAGTGTCTCAGAAGGGGAGTAGGAGATGCTGGATGCAAGGTGGGGTAAGGAAGGGGAGATGAGATGCTGGTCAACTGGGTGGGGGGTTATAGGCAGTGGTGTGCTGGAGCAGGCTCTCACGGGCTCGCGAGAGCCATTTGTTAAGTTTTTAAGAATTTTGGGAGCCGGTTGTTAAAGTAGGCCTCCCCATGGCTACTTTAACAACTGACTCCCAAAATGTGGGCTTGGGCCCCCTCCTGAATTCATTTTTACTTTGCTGGCAGTAATGCTGGCCCCACCAGCCAAGTAAATAGACTGCTGCTGCTCCCTGCTCCTTGTTTCTGGCTCTGAGCATCAGGCTGAGACTTTTCATGCAAGCGCAAGAAGGTTCCATCATGCTGCTCAGAGCCAGAAACAAGCAGCAGAGAATGGTGGCAGTCCATTTATTGGCTGGTGGGGCTCGACAAAGGTATGCCTAGCATGCCCGCGCAAGGGAGGGGAGAGAGAGGCATGTATTCCCCCCCAAAAAAAGAATTTCAGGGCCGGCTATGCCCGAAGAGAGAGCCCGTTGTTAAAACTTTACCAGCACACCCCTGGTTATAGGTGAAAAGGGAGAAGCTGACAACTTGGAAGGGGAGAGAGATACTGATCTACAGGAGGGGGTAGTGGGTAGGGCCTTGAGGGGGAATATGGAGAAGGATCACTTAGTGCATCCAATACCCTTGGGCTGGCCCTGCACCAAAATGCAGCACTGAGATACTGCAGATTAAGGACTCACAAACAAATTTTTGTGTTGCTGCAACCAGAATGCAGCAATGCAAAGAGAGTGAGCCACAAGTTGGGTCCACTATTTTTTCAAAGGGCTGGAAGGATGAAAGAAAAAAACTATCCTGTATTCCTAATCCCCGTTCTCCCAAGCCAGTACACCCACCTCTGATATCACAAGTCAACACACACTTTATCCCCAATCCCTTTTGCTTACAACTCCTACCCCCAACTTCCCCAGCCCCTCCCGGGATCTCCATGGTGGCTTTTGGCCATTCCTAGATGTTTCTGTCCCGGACGCTCCCATCCTCAAAATGGTGGTGAAAGGCCCCAAGTGGTAGTCTTGCAGTACTACTGCAAGGGGGCTCAAGCTGTAAAATAATGGACCACTGTCTTATTTGACAGCTTGGCTTCTTAGCAGGGGTATCATGAAACTACTATTAGGGGGCTTTGGCAGCCATTTTGAAGGTGGGAGCCAAAGGGGAGGGAGCACTGCACTGCCCCCACTCTGGGCAAGTCACTTAACCCTCCATTGTCTCAGGTACAAATAAGTACCTGTATATAGTTTTGAATGTAGTTGCATATAAGAAAGGATGACTCCCTAGCTGTAGTACCATAAGACTACCACTAGGGGCAGGTTGCATTTGGGAGGAGGCACCGACCAAGGAGTCTGGGGGCTTGGAACTTGTGGGGGAGGGCAAGGTCTTGTGAAGTGTGGGATGGAGTGTGAGTTGGGGAGGAACTGAATGATGTCTTGAGGGTCTAGGTGATGTGCTCAGAGAACTTGTGCAGGGGGGTGAGTGCTTCTGCTGAGGGGAAGGACTTGGGGGGTGGGGTGTGAGTTGGGGGTTAGGGTGATGTCCTGGGAGTCAGATAACTTGTGCATGGGAGGGTGGAATGGGGAGGTCAGAGGGGACACCACACAGGTGTGTTACTTCTTAGCAGTTGCACTAATGGACTTCTGGTAGCACAGCTGCATTTATTGTCTCCTCTTGAGGTGGTGGTAATTCAACTGCACTACTCACAGTCATGAGAGTTAGTGTGTGGTACTGATCTACAACGCTAGCTGTCACAGCCAGCCACACCTCTACCTCCTCATGCCATGGACATATCTAGTCCATACTCACATTAGGCAGCAAACTCAGGATTTTTACTGCAGCGACTGACTTTTTAATGCAGGAGACAGTAGTGCGGGCCCTCGCTACTGTCTACCTTGCAGTAAACCCCACATAAACTGCTTAATGCAGTTTAGTAAAAGGGTCCCTTAAATTCTGGGGATTTTAATTGAGGTGAATGTTATTAAAATGCACATAGCTTGTGGATTTGTTCTTTGGAATGGAGTGGAATTAATTTTGAGTATTTAACAAGTCAGACAGTAAAGGCCCTGGAAACATTGCCTCCACCCTTGCCCACCAGATCCTATCTTCACTTAGGTTCGTATATCAAAAATAAGAGGGTAAGGGTGAGGGTGAGGGGTGGCAGGAAAGCTAAATATGACCTGTTGGCATTTTGTCTTGCTTGGAAATCAAAGAGGGCATAGTAAGTTCAGAAATTTCACCTGAGCCTGTTTTTTCAATTTTTATTTTTAAGAAATACAGATAAGGTTGACTAGTGAGAAATCTTACATCGTGGTGGTGGGAGGACAGCTGGTTGGAGTAGTGCCCACGGTTCCAGTAACAGCAACTGGGATAAAGCAATGTCAAATGGTAGAACACAGTCACAAGGAGAACTAGCATTTTGTCCTGCACTGAGAAAAGATCATTAAAAAAATTATTTGTAAATATTTAAACAAGGAATGTGAATAATATGCATTTTACAGACTCTGATGTACTATCAGGAAATTTTTCTTCAAAGAAAATGATAAAGGGGATGGGACGACTTCCCTATGAGGAAAGGCTAAAGTGGCTAGGGCTCTTCAGCTTGGAGAAAAGATGGCTGAGGGGAGGTATGATAGAGGTTTATAAAATAATGCGTGGAGTGGAAAGGGTAGACGTGAAGCATCTGTCTATTCTTTCCAAAAATACTTGGACTAGGGGGCATGCAATGAAGCTACAAAGTAGTAAATTTAAAATGAATCAGAGAAAATGTTTCTTCACTCAACATGTAATTCAACTCTGGAATTCGTTGCCAGAGAATGTGGTAAAGGCGGTTAGCTTTGCGGGGTTTTAAAAAACGTTTGGATGGTTTTCTAAAGGAAAAGTCCATAGACCATTATTAAAATGGACTTGGGGAAAATTCACTACTTATTTCTGGGACCTTGCCAGGTATTTGAGACCTGGATTGGCCACTGTTGGAAACAGGATGCTGGGCTTGATGGACCTTTGGTCTGTCCCAGTATGGCAATACTTATGTACTTATGAAAAGAGAGTGGATACATGGAGTGGCTTCCTGGCAGGGCATGCTTAACCATTAGGCAGGTTAGGCAATAACCTGGGAAGGCAAAGAGCAGCTGCATTCAAGGCAAAATAATAGATTCCAAAGCCTCATTAACTCAAAGAATCATTTGAGAATACTTTTATATGCAAGGCAGGTGGGCAGTTTTCAAATAGTCCATTTGCTTTCAGGCATTCAGGAGCAGAGGAGTAGCCTAGTGGTTAAAGTGGCAGGCTGAGACCTGAAGAGACCAGAGTTTAAATCCCATTGATACCTCTCTTGTGGCCTTGAGCAAGTCATGTAACCCTCCATTGTCTACAAACACACAGGGCTTTTTACTAATGGGTGTTAAGCCCTAATGCACGATCAGCACACAAAAGAAAGGCTTACTGCCAAATATGTTAAAGTAGTTTATGGTATTTTGCCTGTTAGCACCCGCTAACCTGCATGTTACCTATTTTTTAAAATATTTTTGGAGGGGGGCATGCCATGGGTGGAGAATAGGCATGGAAACATTAATCAACTAGTGCATTCACATTACTATTTGCTAACTGGCTAACCCAGAGTTAACATGGGAGTTTTTACCAGAGCTCTCGTGTTAACTTTTTACCAGTACCACACACTAGTGTGAACTTTTGCGCATGACTAGAAACAAATATATTTTTAAAAATCTTAAATTATGCCTTGTTGAATGTGGGCTCAGTGAGGAAAGGCATGTGTTAAATACTAAAAAAAAATTACTCTTAATATATATATGTGTATACTCTATGTTTAAAAAAAAAAAAAACATTTATACAAAATTTGTTTCAATACAATTTGAGATATATCATCCTGAATAAATTTGCAGTAAGCCTACAGCAAATGTTCAAAATGGATTCCCTTTGGCTTGCACACGTTTGGAATCATTTTCTCTACTGATCAACTGCAGAATTAATGACGCCCTGATGCAAATTGGCCCACACCTTAGTCAAATGCTGCTTGAGGTCGTCAGTGTAACGAATTGACCTTTCATAAACATGCTGCTGCATAAATCCTGTAATCAACAAGATTCAGGTCTGTTAGGGGGCCACAAGTCTGGCAAAATGAAATCCAGAGTCATTCTCTGCAACAGCCGGGTGGTTTCATGAGAACGATGAGCAGGTGCAATCTATTAGTGAAACACATAAATGTTGCTAGCGATACACCAAATGGCTGGTAATAGTTGCTGTGATAGTAAAACTTCCCGTAGTACTCGTCATTAATCTTTGCATCTGGGTTGATGAAGAAAAGCTCTATGCATCCCATTTTGGGCGCTCCAGTGGAGACCATGACTGGCTTGCAGAAGATGATCAGCAGCAATATCACACATTTTTCCTGCAGTCTGTGTGTAAAGTTGGTCATTTTGGGCGTTGATAGATGGCTCAGCCATGAAAAGTTTCTCATCTGTAAACCAAATGAAATTGGCAGCATATGGGAGGATCTTGCGAAGGAGTTGATTAGACCATGTCATACGAGTAACGCGGTTGTTGTCGATTAGTGGTTGTGTTTGCGGCCTGCCTCCACTTAAGACACCTTAGCTCAAGATCACTATGGATGATTCAAAACACTGAAATGCTGGTTGCTCAACTAATTTGACAAATGGATTTGTAAGTTTCAGGTGTATCTTCTTGACTCACCACATTTTCTTCAACTGTTGCAGTGTTTTCTTCAGTGCGAACTGATTGGGCCATGCTGGTTCTCAAAATTTTTTCAAAACATATTCTACGCTTACTCTCTTCCACCTCTTTTCTGTTTTGAGTAAAGTGGCATGGTAGCCATGTTAGTCCACTTTTAAAGGTAATAAATACAAATAAGACAAAACAAAGAAACAAAAATAAGATAAAACATTTTTTCTGGAAACTCTTGCACCAGTCTGTGAGAACCATAACCTTCCTCCAGATACAAAAGGATCAGATCCTCCTGACTGAAAACCAAAGTAAATTGGCATCTGTGCTTATCAAGACAATAATTACTAGGTGGTGGTGATGTCATTTAAGAGAGGTGGCCAGAGTGAGTGTAGGCATATTATGAATTTATCCAGGATGATATATCCCAAATTTTTATTGAAATTGATCAAGTTTTGACAGTTATGCAGAGTTAGGCATGAACCTACTGGACATGACAGACTACATGAAAAATAACATTTAAATACTAAACACACTCTAAAACCATTTCAAACATCATTTTGTACTTATATAATGCCTTCTTCTTCCAAAAGGGAACCCAAAACAAATTTAATCACCTCAGTCATTATAAATGATCTGGAAACTGGAATAACGAGTGAGGTGATTAAATTTGCTGATGAAACAAAGTTATTCAAAATTGTTAAATCACTAGAGAATTGTGAAAATTGCAAGAGAAACGAGACTGGGCATCTAAATGGCAGTTGACATTTAATGTGAGCAAGTGCAAAGTGATGCATGTAGGGAAGAGAAACCCAAACTATAGCTATATGATGCAAGGTTCCACATTAGAAGTCCCTACCCAGGAAAAGGAAAAGGTCATTGATGATATGTTGAAACTCTGCTCGGTATGCAGCGGTGGCTGAGAAAGCAAACAGAATGTTAGGAATTATTAGGAAAGGAATGGAGAACAAAACTGAGAATATTATAATGACTTTATATCGCTCCATGGTGCAACCACACCTTAAATATTGTGCTTGTTAATCTGGTCATGAACCCTTGAGCCCAGGCCGAGGCCTAGTATAGAGTTTTGGCCAAGACCTAGGGTAGACCAAACAGGCACTATGCACTGTCCCAGCCACCAAGCCCCGCACACACAACAACCAACTAGCACCACCAGAAAATGGGAGATAAATCATTCAGGTGGGCCTCACGGCCTATCGGGAACCGACTCACACAGAGTCCAAGTGTGCGGGCCTCACGGCCGAACAGGAACTGAGTCATACACTGGGAAGGGAGAAAGAACAATGAGGGGTCCCCAAAGGGACAGGAGCACCAGCAACGCACACAGCGCTAGCTAAGAATGCAAGGGAAAAGGGACTGACAGACGTTCCTATTGGAAACGCAAGGCTGTGCCACAGGCAGTCAAGGATAAAGGAAGCCACACAAGAGAACACTCTAGGCTGTACCATACAGCACACAAGGGAAAGCCACCTAAGAATACACAATGCTAACCTCACAATATACAGGGATAAAGGGAACTGCTATATAGGAACACACAAGGCTGTGGCACACAACACTCAAAGATAAAGGGAATCCACACACAAGAATGCACAAGGCTGGCCTCACAACACACAAGGGAAAAAGGGAACAGCAATAAAGGAATACACAAGGCTGTGTCACACAGCACACAAGGACAAAGGAAGGGTAAGCAAACAGAGAATGTTGCCTTAACACACACAGATCAGATAAGGAGCAGCGCTCACCAGAAACAGGAGAGAGACACAGCAAAGAAGGAATTAAAGCAGGCTAAAGGAAAAGACAGGAAAGGGAAACTTAAAACAAACAAACAAACAAACAAACAAACAAACAAACTAGAACAATACAAGGGACAAGCTTTCCACAAACAATACAACACCAGCCAAGCAAAGAATAGACCCAGGTGCAGTGTAGTGAGGCAATCAAGCACACGCTGGGAACACCCAGCACTCACACAGAATCTACAAGCTACGAGGAGAGAAAGCAAACCTCCAACATAAACACAGTATGCACTAGCACAAACAGAGAGAGAGGAAAGCTGGCTTCAGCTGACAGCAATCAAACGCTAAAGCAAGAGAGGTAAGGAGAAGTAGGCTTAAGTAGGTCAAGCTTCTGACGTCTGCTGCTTCAGCCGTCAGTTCAGTCCCTGACAAGCCAATCAGGAGTGAGTTCCGAACATTCTCCTGCCTGTCTGGCAGAATCATAACAGTGCTCAGTTTTGGTTACAGCATCAAAAAAAAGATTTAGCGGAATTAGAAAAGGTACAGAGATGGGCGATGAAAATGATAAAGGGGATGGGACAACTGTCCTATGAGGAAAGGCTAAAGCAGCTAGGGCAACAAACTATGGTGCGCACATTTCTGCCAGATGGCATTCATTAAGAGGCTATTTATGCATGTAAATGACTAGAATGCTGCTATTTAGGCACATTCCTGCCATGCAAAACTAGGTGGCTTCTTATAGAATTATCCCCTTAGGGCTAGATTGTATATATGGTGCCTGAAAATTCTGCACGGAAAAAAATACACCTAAACTTTATAGAATAGGCTTAAATTTCCACTTGATATATAGAATAATGCCGAGTGCCTCTCCACATGACCAAATGTAGTCACAGTCTTTTATGCCGTGTTTTACTTGGCGTAAATCAGGACACCTAAATTAGGCGCAGAATGGGTGTATTCTATAACAGCGCACATAGATTTTAGAAATGCACATGCTCCGCCCATGGTCATGCCTCCTTTTCAACTCTGTGACTTAGAATTTAGGTGCATCACGTTACAGAATATGCTTAGCGAGTTGTGCATGTAAAAATTTACCTGAAAGCTATTGATGATTTAAATAACTTCTGCAAATCTCTGAAAACTCATCTCTTCCAAAAGGCCTACAAGGAAAATACATAGAGGGGCATAATTGAACAAAAACGCCTATCTCCATGGGCGTTTATCTCCAAGAACGGGTCCGTGAAGGGGTGGACCGAACCGTATTTTGGGAAAAAATAGACGCCCGTGTTTTATTCAACAATGTGTGAGCTGGGCGTTTTTGTTTTTCAGCGATAATGGAAAATGAAAGCGCCCAGCTCAAAAACGAATAAATCCAAGACATTTATTCGTGGGAGGGGCCAGGATTCGTAGTGCACTGGTCCCCCTCACATGCCAGGACATCAACCGGGCACCCTAGGGGGCACTTTTACAAAACCAAAAAAACAGGTAAAAGAGCTCCCAGGGGCATAGCACCCTTCCCCTGTGTGTTGAGCCCCCCAAATCCCCCTCAAAACCCACTGCCCACAAGTCTACACCATTACTATAGCCCTAAGGGGTGAAGGGGGGCACCTACATGTGGGTACAGTGGGTTTGGGGGGGGTTGGACGACTAATAGCATTAAGCAGCACAATTGTAACAGGTAGGGGGGATGGGCCTGGGTCCACCTGCCTGAAGTCCACTGCACCCCCTAACAACTCCTCCAGTGACCTGCATACTGCTGCCAGGGAGCTGGGTATGACATTTGAGGGTGAAAATAAAAAGTTGTGAAACATCATTTTTTGTGGTGGGAGGGGGTTAGTGTCCACTGGGGGAGTCAGGGGAGGTCATCCCCGATTCCCTCCAGTGGTCATCTGGTCATTTAGGGCACTTTTTGGGGCCTTATTCGTGAAAAAACAGGGTCCAGGAAAAGTGTCCTAAATTCTAGCTAAAAACGCATACTTTTTTCCCATTATCGGTGAAATGCGCCCATCTTTGTTCGGCAGATAACCACGCCCCAGTTCCGCCTTCGCCACACCTCTGACATGCCCCCATCAACTTTGTCCGCATCCGCGATGGAGTGCAGTTGAAAACGTCCAAAAATCGGCTTTCGATTATACCGCTTTATTCGTTTTTGTGAGATAAACGTCCATCTCCCGATTTAGGTCGGAACTTGGGCATTTTTCTCGTTCGATTATAAGCAGGATAGTCTACAAACTACCTCAACAAATCACACAATCACTACAGCTCACCTTTAACTTACCTAACACTTCCCGTCTATCCTCTCTTACCCAATCTTTAAACAATAAGAATTATACTTGTTATCATGAAATGAATATGCTTATCTTCTCTTACCAACATTCAAACTTTACGAATTGTACCTGTTATTACGAAATGATTATGTCATAACCACACTCTGTAAGCCACTTTGAGCCTAAAAATAGGTGGGAAAAGTGGGATACAAATACAATAAATAAAATAAATAAATAAAATGAATGTCAATTAGTGCTGATAATTGCATGTAACATCCAATTAACAGTGCTGATTAGCTAGTTAACCGATTAAGTTATGCGCATTGTTATAGAATACGCTTTGATTTCTGTGCAGAAATTATAGCACCATATATAGAATCCTGGGGTTAATGTATGATTTTTTGTGAACAGATGGAAAATATATGCCGGACTTCTACAGTCTGTGTCCCACAAAAGGCAAAAGACAGGTGAAGCTTCGGCAATTCCAGTGATCACTTTATTGTCACGTGCTGCAAGTGAGGGTGCTGTGCAGCTCAGGGGGTAGGGGAAGACATCTTGGCTAGTAAGATGAATGCTGTCAGCAATACGTGGGGATGATCTATGGTTATAACCATTATGTTTGGCTGCCTATATGGTTGGCGTGATGGAGACTTGACAACCAGCATTTAAGCATGGGTGACTGGGGCCCACACAGAGTGGTGGGCGCAGCTCTGGTCACCTTGTTGGGCTGACTGGATGGACTGTGTGGGTTTTTATCTGCCATCATTTACTGTGTTACTGTGCTATATGTTGGCAATGAGTTGAAAAATCTCTCAAATTGTCTCATTGCCTATATTTGAATTACATCCAAATATAGATATAATTTTGCTTTTGTGTGAAAATGAGCCACACCTTAGGGAAGTGTACTTAAGTTTTCTTTTGCAATAAAGTCCACAATTTTGTGTGTCCTTTACCACAAAATACTGCCCATTAACACAGGGGTATGTTTACTAAGGTGCATTAGCGTTTTCAACACGCCTGTAAATTTAAGGCGCATTAAACGCTAACGTGCCTATACATTTCTGCACATTAAAAATGCTAACGCGCCCATAGTGCCACTTAGAAAACATAGGTGACAGTTTGCATAATATAGCGCAGTAGTGGGGGAAAAAAAGTTTGCGTTATTGTCTCATTTTCATGGAGACCTCTGCAGGTTAGCACATTGACCTTTATATCTGTAAATTCTCATTTATACTATGAATTGAAGTTATGGGAACATAAACAAGATACAGTCATTTCCATACACATATCACGTATTTTGGCATTTGTTTTAAATCTCTATAGACTGTGGCAATACCCTGGCACTAACAGATTAGCACAGGGAATGTCTACTCTTCGTCCATAAACATGCCCCTATGATAAAAAATAAAACCTATTTTTTAGCACAGGCTTGGTTCGCAGCGATTGGCAAACTACTGCGGGACACCTCAGTGCATCCCACAGCAGTGCTTTTTGGTGCATAGCAGTCAGGTACTGTTGCCTACCGCTGCTTATTTAAAAGGGCCTCTTTGTGTGTAAGTGATATCTAAGTACACAGCGGTGAGTACTTTGCTGTAAATGCTGAACTGGATAATTGATTCAAGCTATCCTTTTCTGGCAAATATAGCTCTCATTTCTGGATGCATATTCAAATATTAACTTTGGATTGAATTCTAATGTTATGAAATATTCAGAAGTTCTATTCATCTACAAGACAGTGATACAAACAAACCTCGTCAAGTTTCATTATTACGAGACCCTTATTATTAATTATTAATATTATTTGAATGCTTGTAAAAGTTCACTTACTACAGATGAATTTAATTGCACCCACCTTCTCCTGTAGTCTTTAAATATTAGCGCAGTTTGGACAATTCCTTCTCTGGCAAAAAGATCCCGTAAAACAAGAGATGACAGCTTGCTATGAAAATCTCTGTGCTCTGAACAGATAGCTACAATTAGAACAGCATGTGGAAAGGATGATACTGAAACTTCCAAATGCTGTTTTAAATGTTTAGGTGATGCAAATGGGTGGTAATTCTTTGACAAACACTGTAGGGTTTTATCTGTTTGACTTGAATCTGTTGCTTTGTTGTACCACCAATTCAGGTCCCCTTATCCACAGAACATTTCCATTTTGATCTGAATAACAAAGAAGGGAGAAAAGAGAAGATTTCAGGTACTATGTGCAGTGTCCCATATCTTGTACTTTGATAATTTTTAAAAAAATGTATGTTGTTTATCTACATACCGGTAACACATTTTCTGTTCTGCAGATACACTCTTCAGTTACTTTCTGTTGCTCTAGATACATGAGTTCAGGTGTTGTTTTTTAGTAGTAATAGTACTATTGCTTGAAATATACCTTATCTATTGGCTCACTCTAGTAGATTTGGCGGGAAGGGGTACAATTACAGCATTTATTAGGGGTGTATAGAAGGGTTTCCCCCCATTTTTTATGGAGATGTTTAACTTATTTTGTTTATAATCATTTTGTTATTCTTGGGGTGGGGTGGGGGGGATTAAGCAGTCAGCCCTGCTCCTCCCCTCACTTATTAAATCTGCTCTCCAAGCATAAAAAGCTCCTTCCTCTAGGTCTGCTATTCTAATTCTCATCTCCTGGGCCTCTTTTCTGCTCCATATTTCAAAGCTGAGGGCCCTGTTTACTAAGCCATGTTATAGGCGCGTTAACATTTTTAACGGCCGTTACCCATGTATGCATGTTTAACTGTGTACGCGCCTACAATATGCCTACAGGCACCTACACAGTTAGCGCATGCGCTAATTGTAGGCACATAAAAAATGCTAAAGCACCTTAGTAAACAGGGCCCTGAGTCAGCCAAGTGTTCATAAATTGAGAGCCCTCTATCTGCCTGCTAGCTCTTGTTTCTTTCCTTTTTTTCTTAAATTTTATTAAGATACTTGTTCCATCTACTCATTAATTCTAACTACAATATCTCAGTCTCATTTTCCTGGAAGATCTGATTAATTGACTTAATCTGTAGGACTAGAAGTCTTGCACCAGTACTGCGGTAATGGAAGGTTAAGTGATTTGCCCAAGATCACAAGGAGCAACAGTGGGATTTGAACCAGGCACCTCTATAGGCTAATCCTCCACTCTATACAACAAGAGTTTCTATTGAGTTCCTTTTTTTCAGACCTCAAAGCAATAAGGAATAAAAGAGAACAACTACGTCACACAACAAACACCACAAGTTCTCTTGTCAAACTAAACAAACATTTGTCTTTAGTTTTTGTCTTGAAGAAACTCAATAGAAACAGTTGGATTTTATAGTGGAGGAGTAGCCTAGTGGTTAGATCACCAGTCTTGCTATCCAGAGGTACCTTGTTCAGATCTCACTGTTACTCCTTGTGATCTTGGGCAAATCATTTAACTTTCTATTACCTTAGGTACAAAATGAGATTATGAGCTCAACACATAACTCACCTTGAGCTACTACTAAAAAAAGTGTGAGTGAAATCCAAATAAATAAATGTAGGTAAGTAATGTATTCTGGAGACCAATGGGATAGCTTCTAGGGAAATATTTAAAACCTCATACTAGTACTTTTAAACATTTCTCTAGGAGATATCTTTGGTAACTCAGACAACTAAGAAACAGATATTGCAATGTCTAGACAGGTTTTCAAGGGCTTCAAAAAGCCACACTGTCTTTAATCAAAGATACTTCCACCTTTCCATCCAGTCATTAATCGTAACTACAATATCTCAGTCTCATTTTCCTGGAAGTTCTAATTAATCAGCTTAATCTGTAGGATTAGAACTCTTCCTTTGTCAGGAATGGGCTCTCAAATTGCTTCTAAAGTAAAGAATTTAGATTGACATAAAGATAACTCAAAGACAGAAAAACACTCCAACAGACATAGAGCTCCCAGCAGATTTGTTCCCTTGTCAAAAGCTAAGAAACGGCCAGTACCACCAGCCAAAGGATCCAATGGTTGTGGATTCTGTGTCCTATCATTCTCCTCCCTAGTCTGAGATCCCAGAACATTACCACCATCCTCTGCCACTCCCTGCAGGAAACTTGGCACACAGACTCCTTTAGGCACTCTGGGCCAAATTCTATTTATGGCGCCTACAAAATCGGCACTGAAAAAAAATGTGCTTAGTGCGACTCTATAAGGGGTGTGCATCCTTTATAGAATCATACTTAGCACAAAACCGTGCCTAAGTGTAGGCGTCTGGAATTAGGCCTGTTATGAGCAGGCCTAAATGCAGGTGCCTACATTTAGACACGATTCTAGATTTATATGCACAAATCCTGGTAACGCCCCCAGAACACCCCTAATCATGCCTCCATACAGTTACGTGTGATTTAAGTTAGGCGTACGTCAGATATGTGTGTCTCATCGTATATGTGTGTCACATATACGATGTATGTCTAACTCCCAATTAAGCTCAAGTAGTGCTGATAATTGGGAGTCAATTATCAGCACTGACTGACTTGTTATTCAATTAATTTGCGTGCGTAAATTGGGCATGCACCAAGTTTAATATGCACAATCTAGGCACCCTATACAGAATTGGGGGTCTTCCCTTGTGCTGCTTGAGCAATGACATCATTGGCAGATGACTGTACAGCAAGAAGAAGCTAGCTGTGGCAGCTCTATGCTATAGGCAAAAAGATATCAGGTCCAAAAGCCATCATTGGTTCACCTGACTCTGGTGGTAGGTAAAGCAGACTTGTTCTGGAGATTCCCCGAGTCAAAGAATATTGCACAAAATGATGCAGAGTACCTGATGAAAGGATGGATCAAAGCTGTGATTGGAAAGGCCCTGGCCCTCTCTTGGTGCTTATCCATATCAGCAAATACATTATAAAAGGAAAAAGAGATGAACTGTAGCGTATCAGGGACTTACCACCATCTTGGATCCTCTCCACAACAAGGGGTGTGTCGTTATAATATTCACAGATAAAATAATAGAAGCCCCATTACCTGACAAACAAGTCAGTCAGTTTCTTTGATGGGTCACTTTAGAGGATGGGGCAAGACTGGGGTGTCCAAGTAGCATGTAGAAAATATACCACATGGTAAAAATATGATGATATGATAGCCAGGTATAAACATAAGTACATAAGTAATGCCACACTGGGAAAAGACCAAGGGTCCATCGAGCCCAGCATCCTGTCCACGACAGCGGCCAATCCAGGCCAAGAGCACCTGGCGAGCTTCCCAAACGTACAAACATTCTATACATGTTATTCCTGGAATGTGGATTTTTTCCAAGTCCATTTAGTAGTGGTTTATGGACTTGTCCTTTAGGAAAACCGTCTAACCCCTTTTTAAACTCTGCTAAGCTAACCGCCTTCACCACATTCTCTGGCAACGAATTCCAGAGTTTAATTACGCATTGGGTGAAGAAAGATTTTTCTCCGATTTGTTTTAAATTTACTACACTGTAGTTTCGTCGCATGCCCCCTAGTCCTAGTATTTTTGGAAAGCGTGAACAGACGCTTCACATCCACCTGTTCCACTCCACTCATTATTTTATATACCTCTATCATGTCTCCCCTCAGCCATCTCTTCTCCAAGCTGAAAAGCCCTAGCCTCCTTAGTCTTTCTTCATAGGGAAGTCGTCCCATCCCCTTTATCATTTTCGTTGCCCTTTGCTGCACCTTTTCCAATTCTGCTATATCTTTCTTGAGTTGCGGTGACCAGAATTGAAAACAATACTCAAGGTGCAGTCGCACCATGGAGTGATACAACGGCATTATAACATCCTCACACCTGTTTTCCATACCTTTCCTAATAATACCCAACATTCTATTCGCTTTCCTAGCCGCAGCAGCACACTGAGCAGAAGGTTTCAATGTATTCTCGATGACGACACCCAAATCCCTTTCTTGGTCCATAACTCCTAACGCGGAACCTTGCATGACGTAGCTATAATTTGGGTTCTTTTTTCCCACATGCATCACCTTGCACTTGCTCACATTAAACGTCATCTGCCATTTAGCCGCCCAGTCTCCCAGTCTTGTAAGGTCCTTCTGTAATTTTTCACAATCCTGTTGCGAGTTAACGACTTTGAATAACTTTGTGTCATCAGCAAATTTAATTACCTCGCTAGTTACTCCCATCTCTAAATCATTTATAAATATATTAAAAAGCAGCGGTCCTAGCACAGTCCCCTGAGGAACCCCACTAACTACCCTTCTCCATTGTGAATACTGCCCATTAACCCCACTCTCTGTTTCCTATCCTTCAACCAGTTTTAATCCACAATAGGACATTTCCTCCTATCCCATGACCCTCCAATTTCCTCTGTAGCCTTTCATGGGTACCTTGTCAAACGCCCTTTTGAAATCCAGATACACAATATCAACCAGCTCCCCTTCGTCCACATGTTTGTTTACTCCTTCAAAGAATTGAAGTAAATTGGTCAGGCAAGATTTCCCCAACACAAAAGCCGTGCTGAATTGGTCTCAGTAATCCATGTCCTCGGATGTGCTCTGTAATTTTGTTTTGATAATAGTTCTCTACCATTTTCCCCGGCACCAACGTCAGACTCACTGGTCTATAATTTCCCGGATCTTCCCTGGAACCTTTTTTAAAAATCGGCGTTACATTGGCCACCCTCCAATCTTCCCGGTACCATGCTCGATTTTAAGGATAATTGCATATCACTAACAGTAGCTCCGCAAGCTCATTTTTCAGTTTAATCAGTACTCTAGGATGAATACCATCCGGTCCAGGAGATTTGCTACTCTTCAGTTTGCTGAACTGCCCCATTACATCCTCCACGTTTGCCGTGAAGTCAGTAAGTTTCTCCGACTCGTCCGCTTGAAATACCATTTCCGACACCGGTATCCCACCCAAATCTTCCTCGGTGAAGACCGAAGCAAAGAATTCATTCAATCTCTCCGCTACATCTTTATCTTCCTTGATCGCCCCTTTTACCCCTCGGTCATCCAGTGGCCCAACCGATTATTTTGCCGGCTTCCTTCTTTTAATATACCGAAAAAATTTTTGCTATGTTTTTTTGCCCCTAATGCTATCTTTGTTTCGTAATCCCTCTTGGCCTTCTTTATCTGCGCCTTGCATTTGCTTTGACACTCCTTATGCTGCTTCTTGTTATTTTCAGATGGTTCCTTCTTCCATTTTCTGAAGGCATTTCTTTTAGCCCTAATAGCTTCCTTCACCTCACTTTTCAACCACGCCGGCTGTCTTTTGGACTTTCCGTCTTTCTTTTCTAATTCACGGAATATGTTTGGCCTGGGCCTCCAGGATGGTATTTTTGACAGCATCCATGCCTGTTGCTACAGTTTTTAACCCTCTCAGTTGCCCCCCTAAGTTTTTTTTAAACCGTTCTTCTCATTTTATCATAGTCTCCTTTTTTTAAATTAACACACTAACATATTATGATCACTGTTATCAAGACGGCCCCCAGTACCATAACGTCCCTCACCAGATCATGCGATCCAGAAGCAAACACAGAGATGTGAACCTCTTCCCTGAAGAAGAATTTCGAAACTTGGCCACATCGGCAGAGGGTTTGAATTGGGAGAAAAATTGCTGCTGAAAGCCGCTTAAAGCTAAGTTATATTATAATAGTTATTTTGGAGACTAAAGATATTTAGAACACTATTTAAGGAGAAATTATATGAAAATGTTGAAAAAAATGGAAAATTTGGAGAAAAGCGGGTTGATCAATGACGATGTGAACAGCACCATCGTTATATTTGGAACATGGTTTCCCGGATGGTATATACTGTTAAGAATCTGAAGATCCCTGTCCACTAAATAATGTGGATCTATGAATGAATAGTATGGATACACTGTGAGAATATTGCCTATTTATAAAAGTGATATGACATATGGAGGGGCATAATCGAACGAAAACGTCTATCTCCATGGGCGTTTTAATCTCCAAGAATGGGTCCTTGAAGGGGCGGACCGAACCGTATTTTGGGAAAAAATAGACGTCCATGTTTTTATTCGACAATTTGTGAGCTGGGCGTTTTTGTTTTTCAGCGATAATGGAAATGAAAGCGCCCAGCTCAAAAACGAATAAATCCAAGGCATTTGTTCATGGGAGGGGCCAGGAGTCGTAGTGCACTGGTCCCCCTCACATGCCAGGACACCAACCGGGCACCCTAGGGGCACTTTTACAAAAAAAAAAAAAAGGTAAAAGAAGCTTCCAGGTGCATAGCACCCTTCCCTTGTGTGTTGAGCCCCCCAAATCCCCCTCAAAACCCCACCACCCACAAGTCTACACCATTACTATAGCCCTAAGGGTGAAGGGGGGCACCTACATGTAGGTACCAGTTGGGTTTGGGGGGCGGTGTGTGGAGGGCTCCCATTTACCAGCACAAGTGTAACAGGTGGGGGGGGGGGGGAAGGGCCTGGGTTCTACCTGCCTGACGTCCACTGCACCCCCTAATAACTGCTCCAGTGACCTGCATACTGCTGCCAGGGAGGTGGGTATGACATTTGAGGGTGAACATAAAAAGTTGTGAAACGGCATACTTTGTGGTGGGAGGGGGTTTGTGACCATTGGGGGAGTCAGGGGAGGTCATCCCCGACTCCCTCCAGTGGTCATCTGGTCATTTAGGGCACTTTTGGAGCCCTATTCGTGGGAAAAACAGGCGGTCCAGGAAAAGTGCCCTAAATTCTCGCTAAAAACGCATATTTTTTTTTCCATTATCGGCGAAAGGCGCCTATCTCTGATCGGCCGATAACCACGCCCCAGTTCCGCCTTCACCACGCCTTTGACACGCCCCCATCAACTTTGTCCGCATCCGTGACTGAGTGCAGTTGAAAACGTCCAAATTCGGCTTTCGATTATACCGCTTTATTCGTTTTTGTGAGATAAACGTCTATCTCCCGATTTGGGTCGCAATATAGGCGTTTTTCTTTTTCAATTATAAGCTGGATATGTCTGGGATTATATGGAAATCATATATTTCTATTGGCATCTCTAGTGTTTAGTGCACACAAATGATTAGTACACACTAAAACCGCTAGCGCGCCTTTGTAAAAGACCCCCCTGAATGAAGTTGCTGAATATGCCAGAAAGTCCAATTTATGCCTTTTTCCCATGTGTTGGAATAGACAACCCTAAAGTCAAATTTAAAGAATTCAGAAATTGCAAAAACTGAATCACATTGGTATCTGTATTATCTTCTAAATGTAAGTTAAGATCACCCAAAACTATTAGATCTGTGAAAACTGTGTGATAATGTGATAAAGTCTCAAATAATTTCTGCTGCATGGACTTCCAGTTCTTAGGGGGTCTATAAATCAGTACCAGTCCCAAAGTACCCCTACTTTGATTGTTAATCAATCCCATCCCCATACCTTAATATACATATCTTTTCAGATATCTGTGCAAGTAATCTATAAAGAAACGCAGTGCCATAACCAGCAACTGTAATGGACATCCTGATAAGATTAGAATCTGTTGGGTTGGAGAGAACGGATTGTAGTAGGTGAGGGATTGGTATTCAAGGTCCATATCAGGGGGTCTTTTACAAAGCCGGCAGTAAGCCCAACACGGGTTTACCACTTGCTAATCTGGAACTTTCACCGACCCCAACATGGCTGCTGGTGGTAATTCCTGCTGCAGCATGTGCCATTCTGGCGCTCCAGAATTTTGTTTCTTTCTTTAGTGTGGCGCTAACCTGGCAGTAATCGGGCATAGGTTACCGCCAGGTTACCAAGGGAGCCCTTATCCTCAATGAGTGGAGGTAAGTACTCCCTATCACATGACCACGTGGTAATGGTGGCCATTGTTTTGGGGGGAGGGGACATTTTACCCACTGCGGTAAGAGGGCCCTGGCATGCAGGAAAATGGCCCCCGCTGTTATCGCATGGCCCTTTCCCTTCAGCTTAGTAAAAGGGCCCCTCAGTAAATGGCTGCCAAAGTTAGGCCGGAACCAGAGTAGGGGTGGGCCAAAGAACCTCCAGAAGATAGGTGTAGAAAAAAAGAAAACACTCTTATTGGTAAAGCACTAACAAGATTGTAAGCCCTTTAAGGACAACCCCCGCCCCCCCCCCCCCCCCAAAAAAAAAAAAAAAAATTACTGGCCTGAATGTACCTCTTCTGGAACTACTATTGAAGAACTTGTGTACCAAGGCTTTTCAGAAAGCTCTTGGTAACTGAGTAACATTTACAACACTTAAATATAATTTCCTTTGAACTACACTACAATTTCCTTTGAACTACATATCTAACTTGCAGGTGCTGGAATCTGAACCAAATCTCCTGCAAAGGAAAGGTTTTAATTCTGACCTATAAATCCCCACACTTCTCAACTAGCTGGTTCTCTAGGTGAGCTACCTGATAATCTCTTTAAAATTTTACTGCTTATTGCTGCTTAATTTTAATTTAGCACTGTGAAACCTCTCTCTCTCTCTCTCTCTCTTTCTTTCTTTCTTTCTGGCTTTCTCCCTGTTCCTGCCAAACTCTGATAGAGAGGAACTGCTATAATTATTGGGAATATTTAGACTTAGTGATAAGGAAAGTTAGCAATATCAGTTTTTAAAAGTTAAATCAAGTGAAAATTCTTGCTCAAACTGGACCATTTGGGCCCATTCAACTAGAGCATTCCCTTGATAACAGCAGCATTCAGCTGACACTTTGGGACTTATAATCCCACCCTCCCACCCCACAAGCCACCCACCCCAGGGTTTGCCACTCATTTATAGACAAACCAGTCCTCATTAACTTTACCCAATCATACACAGGCAGTCTTGCAGGCTACTACTCCAACATAGAACACCTGTTCATACCCATTTCAACCAATCAGGATGACTTTTATTCTCTGCAATAATTGTGATGCTTTAGTTTCAAGGCCAATCATCTGGAGACTTAAAGCTTGTCCTATCTGTCTTCAGCTATCTACTTTAAAACAAGAGCTCTGTAAAGTAATGCAAGAATTAGATGCAATTAAAGCAACTTATAGGACTGTGCAGAATCATAACTTCTCACCCACTGCCTCAAAGAATAAAACCACATAAGAACAGATGGTTCACAGTAGGCTCGGGCAGACTTCATCATGTGACACAGAAGCATCCGGCCCGCACAAGTGTTGCCACTACAAAATTCTTTTGCTCCACTACAGCACTCTGATGTTCCTGAAAATAAACTGAAGTGGAAAAGAAGAAAAAGCAAGGAAGGGGGAACAAAAATATGAGAAGGTACCCAATGAGAAAACACCCTCACAAATCACTAAAACCAAAACACATACTAGGAAATGCACATGGAAAGCGATGACCACAAATGCTCGCAGTCTAAGCAAGAAAATTCCTGACCTTCAAGCCCTGATTTTGGAGGCTGACTTGGACATAGTTGCAGTCACAGAGACATGGCTCAATGGTTCCCATGAATGGGATGTAAACATACCAGGCTATAATCTTTTTAGGAAGGATAGAGAGGGACGTATAGGTGGAGGAGTAGCTCTGTATGTCAGAAATGATATCCCAGCGACTGAAATGACAGGGAACTGGGGAAAGGAAGAAGCGATATGGATCACCTTAAAAAGAGAGGATAGAACATTGGTCCACGTGGGTGTTGTCTATAGACCCCCGACACAATTGGAAGAACTAGATAAAGATCTGATTGCTGATATTCAAAAGTTGGGGAAGAAAAGAGAGGTGCTGTTGTTGGGAGATTTTAATCTGCCGGATGTAGATTGGAAGGTTCCATCTGCAAAATCGGAAAGAAGTAGAGAGATTGTGGATGCTTTCTAAAGTGCTCTGCTCAGACAAATGGTGAACGAACCCACGAGGGAGGGAGCCACCTTGGATCTGGTGCTCACAAATGGGGATAGTGTGTCAATGTCCGAGTGGCTGCGCACCTGGGAAACAGTGACCATCAAACGGTTTGTTTTGATGTAACGGCTCATGTGGATGGCGGGCCACTCTAAACTCAAAGTCCTCGATTTCAAGCGAGCTGACTTTAACAAAATGGGAGAATACCTGAGGAAGGAGCTGATGGGCTGGGAGGACATACGAGAAGTGGAAGGACAGTGGTCCAGGCTAAAAGAAGTAATAAACAGGGCCACAGACCTTTATGTAAGGAGAGTAAATAAAAGCAAGAGAAAAAGGAAACCGATATGGTTCTCAAAGCAAGTGGCTGAGAAAATAAAGATTAAAGAGTTAGCGTTTCCAGAAATATAGAAAATCTCAAGAGGAGGAACACGGGGAGGAATACCGGATTGAAACTGAAAGAAGCCAAGAGAGAGGTACGTCTGGCGAAGGCGCAAGCGGAAGAACAATGGCTAGAAATGTAAGGAGGGGAGACAAAACTTCTTCAGGTATATTAGTGAAAGGGAGAAAGACTATAAAGGGAATTGTGAGACTAAAAGAAACAACAAAACGCTATGTAGAAAATGATGAAGAAAAAGCCAATTTGCTAAATAGATACTTTTGTTCTGTTTTCACTGATGAAAACCCTGGGGAAGGACCGAGAGGGACTGGCAAAAGTACACCTGAGAATGAGGTGGATAGAGCGCCATTCACGGAAGAGAGTGTGTATAAACAACTTGGAAAGCTGAAGGTGGACAAAGCCATGGGGCCAGACGGGATCCACCCCAGAATACTGAGGGAGCTCAGAGAGGTTCTGGCGGGTCCTCTTAAAGACTTGTTTAATAAATCCTTGGAGACGGGAGAGGTTCCGAGGGATTGGAGAACGGCGGAGGTGGTCCCTCTTCACAAAAGTGGGGATAGGGAAGAAGCTGGAAACTACAGGCCGGTAAGCCTCACTTCGGTTATTGGAAAAGTAATGGAAGCCATGCTGAAGGAAAGGATAGTGAATTTCCTGGAAGCCAATAAGTTGCAAGATCTGAGACAACATGGTTTCACCAAAGGGAAATCGTGCCAAACGAATCTCATTGAATTCTTTGACTGGGTGACAGGAGAATTAATCAAGGACGTGCTATGGACGTCATATACTTAGATTTCAGCAAGGCTTTTGACACGGTTCCCCACAGGAGGCTCTTAAATAAACTAGACGGCCTGAAGATAGGACCCGAAGTGGTGAACTGGATTAGGAACTGGTTGACGGACAGACGCAAGATGGTGGTGGTGAATGGAGTTCGCTCGGAGGAGGGAAAGGTGAGTAGTGGAGTGCCTCAGGGATCGGTGCTGGGGCCCATTCTGTTCAATATATTTGTGAGTGACATTGCCGAGGGGTTACAAGGTAAGGTTTGCCTTTTTGCGGATGACACCAAGATTTCCAACAGAGTGGACACCCCAGAGGGTGTGGAAAACATGAAAAAAGATCTGAAGAAGCTAGAAGAATGGTCTAACGTTTGGCAATTAAAATTCAATGCGAAGAAATGCAAAGTGATGCACTTGGGGAGTAGAAATCCAAGGGAGACGTATGTGTTAGGCGGGGAGAGTCTGATAGGCACAGACGGGGAGAGGGATCTTGGGGTGATAGTATCTGAGGACCGGAAGGCGACGAAACAGTGCGACAAGGCGGTGGCAGTAGCTAGAAGATTGCTAGGCTGTATAGAGAGAGGAGTGACCAGCAGAAGAAAGGAGGTTTTAATGCCCCTGTATAAGACGTTGGTGAGGCCCCACCTGGAGTATTGTGTTCAGTTTTGGAGGCCGTATCTTGCGAAGGATGTAAAAAAAATGGAAGCGGTGCAAAGAAAAGCTACGAGGATGGTATGGGAATTACGTTCCAAGACGTATAAAGAAAGGCTTGCTGACCTGAACATGTACACCCTGGAGGAAAGGAGGAACAGGGGTGATATGATACAGACGTTCAAATATTTGAAAGGTATTAATCCGCAAACGCACCTTTTCCGGAGATGGGAAGGCGGTAGAACGAGAGGACATGAAATGAGATTGAAGGGGGGCAGACTCAGGAAAGATGTCAGGAAGTATTTTTTCACGGAGAGGGTGGTGGACGCTTGGAATGCCCTCCCACGGGAGGTGGTGGAGATGAAAACGGTAACGGAGTTCAAACATGCGTGGGATATGCATAGAGGAATCCTGTGCAGAGGGAATGGATCCTCAGAAGCTTAGCTGAAATTGGGTGGCGGAGCAGTTGGGGGGGAAGAGGGGGGTGGTGGTTGGGAGGCGAGGATAGGGGAGGGCAGACTTATACGGTCTGTACCAGAGCCGGTGATGGGAGGCGGGACTGGTGGTTGGGAGGCGGGAAATACTGCTGGGCAGACTTATATGGTCTGTGCCCTGAAAAGGACAGGTACAAATTCAAGATAAGGTATACACATATGAGTTTGTCATGGGCAGACTAGATGGACCATGCAGGTCTTTATCTGCCGTCATCTACTATGTTACTATGTTACTATGTTACACCTCAAAAAGCATGGGCTAAATCCCAATCTGTTTCCTTAATTATTACAACAAAGCTAAAGGAAATAAACTAGATCAATTAATGGGCTTTAAAAGAGAAGAATCACACTAACATTTTCAAGGTTTAGGGGAATTTGATCTAAAGTAAGATAATAGTTCTCTGATTTATTGAGAGTAGATTTTAAGGGTTAATTTCTGTGGCAAACAGCCCTATACATGAAGATGAAGGTTGTATGATTCTGTTTTTACAAGGGAAGGGTGTAGTTGAATTGTGTTGTCAGTTTTTTTTCCCTAGTTTTTAGTGCTGGTTAGTAAAATTGTATAAAAGCATGATGTTAACTCAGCAAATAATCAAAACGTTCTCTATACATGATTGTGACTGGCAAGTTTTATCACAGTGTATATATTTTAGGTTGTTTGAACTGGTATTGTGGATGTATAAAACATCAATGCAAATTAAAAGATTTAATGCAAGAAATATTGACTCTTGCAATTGCAATTCATAAATCCAAGCAAGCTAGTGTGATCTAGGGTGAGATCAAGGTGGGAAGTGATAGTGGAGAAGCATCAGGCAGAAGTAACACACACTTCTGCTACTGGCTAGATAGGAGTGATCGGGGAGATTAGAGGTATGGCCTTGGGAGAGGGAACAGAGACATAGGAGAAACTAAATAAGATCAGTATGGGGGGAGGGGGTAGAGACTTATGTCAAGGAGATCAGTATGGGGGGGGGGGGGGGGGTAGAGAGTTATGTCAGGGAGATCAGTATGGGGGGAGGGGGTAGAGAGTTATGTCGGGGAAATCAGTTAAGAGGAGGGGGTTTTCTCTGCAAGTAGATTGGACTGGGGGGGAGGTCGGCACTTAGTTGGAAGAAGAGACCCTATGAGTCTGCTTTCTCTCATTACTTAACTGGCGATGGGCTGACCGAGTTAGCATGTTAGCTGTTAAACATACCTTCAAGTGTGGTAGTATATTTACCCAAGCAAAGAGCCCAGAGGAAATACATCACAACTTTGTAAATACTGTGGGTAAAATAGCTAATGAGCTCAATATTTACATGTTTTCCATATAGGTGTTGGTATTATTGCTCATTTGAAATGGCAGTGGAATTTGTGTTTGGATACAGGTCTGGAAGATTTTGTGTGAGTCTATTTAACATATGTAATTTGGTAGAAAGTGCACTTTGGAATTATAACGTATACACTAACTCTATATGCATTTGCAGAGGGAATAAAGTGAAGATTTTCTATTCAGGGTCCTGTCCCAAATGTAATGCATCAGAAGGAACATGGACCCGGCCATGCATCATCAAACTCTGTAGAGAGAAATTCATGCAAGTGCCATTTATTTATTTACATACTTTACTTTGGGTTTATGGCCAATCAAAGTGGTTTACAATACTTATCAGAGCAACACTAAAAAGTGACATAAAATGTAAGATACTAAAAATTAGAAACCAACAAGAGGACCATACTTTACAAAACATACGAAGTATACCGCTAAAGGAGTAACACTGGGAATAGGAGGGAAGCATCAAACCCATAAAGCTCATTCAAGGGTACTATACCTGACCTCAACTATCAAGGTCACCAAAAACTTATTTAAAGTAAGGTTAAATGGTCAGTATTCTCAGTGGAGTAGGGTAGATAGTGGGGTTCCCCAGGGTCTGTGCTGGGACTGCTGCTTATAGCTAGAGATGGGAGTAACTAGTGAGGTAATTAAATTTGCTGATGACATAAAGTTATTCAAAGTTGTTAAATTGCCAGAGGATTGTGAAAAATTACAAGAGGACCTTACGAGACTGGGCATCCAAATGGCAGATGATGTGTAATGTGAGCAAATGCAAAGTGATGAATGTGGGAAAGAGTAACCCGAACTATAGCCACGTGATACAAGGTTCCATACTAGGAGTCACCGACCAGGAAAAGGATCTAGGTGTCATCGTTGATGATACGTTGAAACCCTCTGCTCAGTGTGTAGCGGCAGCTAAGAAAGCAAATAGAATGTTAGGTATTATTAGGAAAGAAGCCGAAAACAAAAATGAGGATGTCATAATGCAGTGGAGGAGTGGCCTAGTGGTTAGGGTGGTGGACTTTGGTCTTGGGGAACTGAGGAACTGAGTTCAATTCCCAGCACAGGCAGCTCCTTGTGACTCTGGGCAAGTCACTTAACCCTCCATTGTCTGCCGCATTGAGCCTGCCATGAGTGGGCTGCCATGAGTGGGAAAGCGCAGCGTACAAATGTAACAAAAATAAGTAAATTTGTATTGCTTCATGGTGTGACCGCACCTCAAGTATAGTATGCAATTCTGGTCACTACATCTCAAAAATGATATAGGTGAATTAGAAAAGCTACAGAGAAGGGTGATGAAAATGATAAAAGGGATGGAATGACATCCCTATTAGTAAATGCTAAAGCAGCTACAGCTTTTCATCTGGAGAAAAGATAGCTGAGGGGAGATATGATAGAGTTCTATAAGATAATGAGTGGAGTGGAGTGGGTAGACATGAATCGCTTGTTTACTCTTTCCAAAAATCCTAGGTTTAGGGGGCACGCAATTAAGCTGCAAAGTAGTAAATTTAAAATGAATCAGAGAAAATATTTTTTCACTCAACATGTAATTAAACTCTGGAATTCATTGCCAGAGAATGTAGTAAAAGCAGTTAGCTTAGTGGGGTTTAAAAAAGGTTTGGATAGCGTCCTAAAAATCCATAATACATTATTAAAATGGACTTGGGGAAAATCCACTGCTTATTTCTAGGATAAGCAGCATAGAATGTATTTTACTGTTTTGGAATCTTGCCAGGTATTTGTAACCTGGATTGGCCACTGTTGGAAACAGGATGCTGGGCTTGATAGACCTTTGGTCTGTCCTAGTATGGCAGTACTTATGTTCTTATGATATTGAATCGATAAATTGCTCAAGTATTGTGGCTTATCTAAATCAGTGGCGTTCCTAGGGGGGTGGACACCCGGGGCGGCGCCCCACCCCCCCGGGTGCAGCGCCCCCCCGATGCAGCACGGACCCCCCCGGCGAAAGACTCCCCTGCGAAAGAGCCCCCCCGGGTGCATGCTGCTGGGGGGGGGGGGTGCCGCAGCGCGCGCCTCCTGCGAGTTTACTAACTTTGCTCGTTCGCTGCAGCTCCCTCTGCCCCGGAACAGGAAGTAACCTGTTCCGGGGCAGAGGGAGCTGCAGCGAACGAGAGAAGTTAGCGAACTCTCGCAGCAGGCGTGCGCTGCGGCACCCCCAGCGGCGTGCACCCGGGGCGGACCCCCCCCCCTTGGTACGCCACTGATCTAAATATAAAACTTTGGGGCCCTTTTACTAAGCTGCAGTAATCACTAACGCGTGCGTAGCGTAGCAAAAAATGGATTACCGCAGGCACGCTGAGGCATCCTGCAGTAATCTTTGGATGTGTACATGCTACCAATGTGCAATAAATAAATGCATTTTTTAGTGCTGGGGTGGGTTTGGGATTAGTCTATGCTGAGCTGTCTGATGTTTTTTGTGAAACAGAATAGCTACCCCCCTTTGTCTGCTGTTAAAAGAGGAGAATGCCAGCTCCACCAATCAGCGCTTCAGTTTGAGGTGTTCAACCTGCGAGAGATGGGTCTCCTGCAGGAAGATAACATCCACCTTCATCTTAGCACAATATGAAAGAAATTTTGTTTGTTTTACAGGGGAGTGAATGCCATCTACATTCAAAGTGCCGATCCTCAAATTTCTCATAAGTTAGAGAGCTAGATGCCATGCATGCCAACCCTGCATTTATATCAGATCAGTCAGGAAGGCGATGTCCCAGCTGCGCCTCTCCCCGATCCCCTCTTTTGCAGTACAAGTGAATCCCTATTATAGCAGAGAAACAAGAATAGGAAACTCCTCCCAATGGCTCGCAGGTTCCCAGAAATCCCTTCCCACCCCTTCGCCTGGCCCCCTACACCCCCCTCTCCCCTCCTGTCTCCCCCCCAGACCACCCTCCCACACATAAGGCCCAGTCTGCACAAATACCACACTCATCATCTCCGTCATCCATCCTGATCCCAACACGCACGCTCCTTCCACCCCTTCCTACCCCTCTCCCATAGTTTCCCTCCCCAAGAACACCCAGTGTTACAACTACCCCTTAGAGGAAGCCCCCTCCCTCCCCCCACCCGACCTTTCCTCCCCCTCCCCCGAAACCAACAAACAAACTGCAATATTGACCTCTTGCCCACACCTGGTCCTCCAGGCAGTACTTCTGTAACCACTAATACCTCAACAGCAGTCAGCAATGCAGTCAATAAGGCAGCTCAGGCAAATACTATATGTCAGCCTTTCAAATCATATCTCCATCCTAGGGCGCACGACCACTTATAGTCTACTTTAGTATGACCGACTTCAGCCCTTCTTCTTCAGCAAGTGTAGAAAGTGTAGAAGTTTGCCGCTCTTTCACCCCAGAAGGCAGCTCTATAATACCACAATACAAGATCTCTGAGTCAGCGAAAGCTGCAACCACTCCGGCAGGTCCTCTAGGTTAATCGCCCCAGAAAGGCCTTGAGCTCCTCTGGTGACTCCATGAATAATGTGGCACTATCATGCACCACCCGCACTCTCACAGGATACTGCAGGGAAAATGTAACTCCTTTATTGTATAATTGTGAGCAGTATGGCGCTAAACGCCGGTGGAGATATGAGACACGCGGGGAAAAATCTTGGAATAATAGTAACTTGTGCCCTTGGTAAACCACCTCTTTCTGCTGTCGCTATTTAAGCATAAGCAGAGACTTTTCAGCATAGTTGAGTATCCTGGTGATTACCAGGCACGATCTGGCCTTTTGATCTCGGTGCACCCGCTCTACCCGCAGCTTCTGTCCCTCCATGACTAGACCCAATTCCCTGGGCAGCTAGGTCTCCACCAAGTCCCAGAACTCCCTGTCCTTCACAGACTTCGACAGCCCTATTAGTTTATTTTTTTTAATTACATTTGTACCCCGCGCTTTCCCACTCATGGCAAGCTCAATGCGGTGGGCAATGGAGGGTTAAGTGACTTGCCCAGAGTCACAAGGAGCTGCCTGTGCCGGGAATCAAACTCAGTTCCTCAGGACCAAAGTCCACCACCCTAACCACTAGGCCACTCCTAGTGGTTATTTCGACGACTTCTGTTCTCCTGGCCCTCCACTTTCTCCTCCAGCTGTTTGCAGCGTTTCTGTAGCCCTGCTACCTGGGAGGCCATGTCTGCTGTTGCGTCCTCCTGTTGCAAAATCCTGTCCTCCGCCTGTTGTATATGCGTGTTTTGTGAGGCCATGCTATCCCTAAGCTCGTCCATAGCAGCATGTAATTTAGACAGCTTATCGTCTAAAATGTCCGCCAAGTTCCGCGTAATTTCTTTTATTGCTGCCTCTTGCAATGTGAACATGGGTGGAGAGGCAGCGCACCCCGATCCTCCCTTCTCTGCCGCCATGTTGGCTGCATGGACACTTCTGCACTCTCGCAAAGGCTGCGGGGTCTTCGCCGGCATACCTGGGGTGCAGACTTTCCAGGGCGCCCCAAACTCCAACACTTTGTGCCCTACACTTTGTCACTTTGAATCGCCACCATTTGGATCCGTCACGGGGGGGGGGGGGGGAAGCAGATATTGAAGCTGATTTTTCAATAGGAACGGGGAGAGCAGCCAACAGGCGTCCGCTCAGGTCGCTGCCATGACCCCTACCTGTCACAGGCTAATGATGATAATCTCCCTTATCACCCAATCTTTTACTAGATTATTATTATTATTATTTTAACTTCATTGAATGTTCTTTTTTTTAATTGTTTTTTGAGACAACGGTTCTGACCTAAGAATGGAGATTTTGGCTTCCAAAAGCTAGTCAAAAAATGTATTGTTAGTTCAATAAAAAGTTATCACCTTATTTCCCATTTTTAAAATTTTGTTTTTACTGATGAACCTTTTAAGGAGGATTAACAAGGCTACCACACTACTTTATCTAAGTCTTTGGCATTGACTCAATGTAGTAAACCATCAAGTACTCACACTACAATTACCTTATTATTTTTTAATAAAAATTACTTTTTATTAAAAAGATCTACCCCACAAAGATTTAATGGACAGCACTGCCCGTGTGGGAGGTGTGTTTATTGTAAATATGCCATGATTACGAATTTGATTATGATTCCAGGGTCCAACAGGTCCTTCTATTTACAATCTAATATGAATTGCAATAGTGAGAGAATTGTATATTTTATCACGTGTCCATGTGTAAAATATTACAATGGTCACACTAAAAGAAAATTTAAAAATAGACTAGCGGAACACATTAGCAATTTGAAAAATGTAAAAATGGAAGCTCCGTTGGTTTCCCATTGGGTTAATCAGAAACATAAAATAGAAGATCTTAGATGTTTGGCACCTCCAACCTGGGGAGAAGATGTGAGTGCCCAACTATTCAATATAGAACAACGATACATATTCCAGTGGAATACAGTAGCCCCGAGGGGTTTAAATCTTGAGGTTGAATGGTTGTAGACTTATGACGTCAATTAAAGGGCAGGACCAGGGTACATATTTAAATCTGTGTGGAGCAATACACGGCATTACGTCTTTAAGCATGATCTGATAATCCAGGCTTAGAGAGCAGTCCCAGTGGTAAGCAGCTATATGAAGTTTATTCCTGATTACAATTTATAAGAGAATATATAAATTAGCAAGATGTGTGAAGTTTAGAAATTTGGGTAGATGTTTATTTAACAGACTGCTTGCTTTGGTTCTCCTGATGAAGAATTTGACGAAATGCGGTCCCACATTGAGGACCTGGATATGATAAGAAGAAACTGATGTCTGAATTTTCACCGGTTTCTCCAGTAGCCTTGCTCTGGCCCGACGCTGTGGCTCTGTTGTTGAGCAACCAGTTTTATTGGCGAGAGGCTTGTAACGTCTTCTTCATTCAGTATCTCATTGTACTGGTCATTACATTGAAAGTATTGTGATCAGTGACATTCAGAGGACATGTTGGAACACAAGCTATGGAGTCTTGTTTGACTCTATAGGGATTTAAAGTTACTACATTAAGATCGAATGTTACAGCTCTGAATATATGTTGTTAGCATCATTGTGAGCATTATTATTTAGGCTTGAATGTATGAATATGGTAGTTGTGAGTGAATGTGAGCATCTGTTGGGCTAGTATGCAAGGAGTTCTGGGGTCACCTGTTGTGGGATAGGGTAAGTGGATTTACTGATATAACACAATAAAAAGTAATTATTATTAAAAAATAATAAGGTAATTGTAGTGTGAGTACTTGATGGTTTACTATTTGTAAAATTGGTACTCCGGTTAATTAAAAGTTTCCCCGATAGTAAAATAATTGACTCAATGTAGCCAGAGGTGCTGGACATGGTCAGTAGGCTGTTCCAGGATTCCTGCTAGCTAATGGAGTGGGGAAAAAATGTGTGAGCGGATGGAGTCCACATGAGATGGAGGTGATGTGTCCAAAATATGAAGGAGTAGTGCTCCTTGTTTACAAAATCCATTCCTCAGGTGAACCAGCTTATCTCTCTTGATTTATAACTCCATATTTTCCTTCACAAATACTTCGATCAGCCCAACAAAATCAATTGGTAATTCCATCTTTTTGTGAAATTTGTTTGGACATTACAAGACAGTCTATCTTTTCAGTCCAAGGTCCTAAACGTTGGAATAAATTACCATCTCACCTATGTTTATCGCCCTTTTTAATCAAATTTAAGACATATATAAAAACATTTTTATTTTTGGATGCATAGGACTAGTTACTTTTTATGCACCTGACCTGGGCAACGTTCTGGAAGATACAAATTCCCCTCCCTCTAGTGTTTCCCTCTCTTCTTGTTTTCCATTATGATTGCAGTCCCTCCCTCTTTTTCCTCAGTCGCTTATCAATGCACTCCTCCCAGTTTTAAATTATTTTATATTAAACCGCTCAGACAGCTTTGAGGGGCAGGATATAAGTCCCTAATAAACTCGGGAACTTGGACTGCACTGGCTGTCTTCTAGTATGAAAATTAAAAAATTAAATGAAGAGGCAGAAAGAAAAAAAAAAGCAGAGCAATAAACAACTGAGCAAATACCCATAGGAAAAGTACTAACATAATGAAAGCACTTTCGCTCCTTATTTGAGTTTACTTTTTACCTCTTTTAAGTAGAGCCAGATTTGAATGGCAAATTATAGTTATCGAACAAAAATGATAAATATTTGCTATGATTTGCATACAGGAACATTTCTCTAAAAGTGACACAATATGTATGTTACTAATGGTCTTTTCACATGGTACTTTTGACTCTTCCAAACTGACATGACCCCCAAAAATTCAGCACACCTGTTTGTTTATTCTACATGTAGACAAAAACTACAGCAGCCAGGTTTTCAATCTTTTCCTGAACAAGCCAATAATCTTTTATTGACCTGGTCTCAGATAGAAAACCATTCCAGAATCTTGGAGCTATAAAATGAATACGTAAATAACCAAACAATAAAACAGTAGCAACAACAACAACAACAACAACAAAATGACTCCCTCCCTTGTTCACTTCAGCTGAGCTTCCCTAATGTAAATTTTAAAAGATTACCTGGCTCCTTCTAGATCTGGTGTAGAGAGTGAGCAGTGCAGTGAAGCTGAGTAGTCTGTGTGCATGTGCTGAGTGTTCCGCATGCTGATGGAACTCTCAGTAGCGTTCCTAGGGCGGCTGACACCCAGGGCGGATTGCTGATGCGCCCCCCCCGGCGAAACGACACCCCCCGGGTGCATTTTTACCTGCTGGGGGGGGGGGGGGGGGTGCCGCGCGCCTGTCAGCGTCGCTCATTCCATGCTCCATCTGCCCCGGAACAGGAAGTAACCTGTTCCGGGGCAGAGGGAGCATGGAACGAGCGGCGCTGACAGGCGCATGGCACCCCCCCCAGCGGCGAGCACCCGAAGCGGACCACACCCACCGCCCCCCGCCCTAGGAACGCCACTGGGAACTCTCAGGAGAGTGAGAAACGGCTCAGGCTGGCAGTTGGGAGGGAGCTGTATTGGTGAGAACATGTTACTGGGAAAAGACTGGAAGAAAGTTCATGCTGGAGATCATCACCTGAAAGAAAAGGCACCCACTGTTTAAGAGAGCCAGAGAGAAAACAAAGAGAACAGCTAAGTGACTAACCAGCTTATAATTGAAAGTGCTCGCCGGCTATCTTCCAACACAAATCGGGAGATGGCCAGCGATTTCGTAAAAGCGGCGAAATCGGTATAATCGAAAGCGGCATTTTAGACAGCATCGCCGCCTTCCTGTCGCTTCACTGGCGAAAGTTCAAGGGGGCGTGTTGGTAGATTAGCGAAGGCGGGACATGGGCGGGCATGGGCGTGGCTACCAGATGGCCAGCTTTCGCTGATAATGAAAAAAAAAAAAGCGGCGTTAAGCAGTATTTCGCTGGGTTTACTTGGTCCTTTTATTTTCACGACCAAGCCTCAAAAAGGTGCCCCAACTGACCAGATGACCTCTGGAGGGAATGCCCAGTGGTCACCAACCCCCTTCCATACTAAAAAAATAAAACTAAAAACCTTTTTTGCCAGCCTGTATGCCAGCCTCAATTGCTGTACCCACCTCCATGACAGCAGAATGTGTGCTATCCTCCGACAGCCTTTCCCTGGTTGCAATGTGGCTCTCGGGTGAGTGTGACACCTTTTCTGTTAGGTGCCCTGCAGAGTCACATTAGCAATGCATTGTGGTGGGTGTAAGGTACTGGGCTCTACTCCCATGGTGCTTTTCCCCCCTGCTAACTGGGTCAGAGTGTGCCCTGTTTTGTTTCCTGTTGTAGTCCATGCAGTAATGGCCATTTTTGTAAGCCAGTTTTAGTTCCCTTTCCTGTGTTACCCACGTTAGAGAACATAGTTCTTACCTTGAATGGTGCTGTAAGAGGGCATTGTACACCACTGTGCCAGCTCTGACCTACCGCTAATCTTAGTACCAGAGGACTCTGATCTGCAGTTAACTGTGAGTAAACGTGGTTATTTCAAGAAAGGACTTTTTCAGAGAGATTAGTCTTCAGGTGTGAACTGGTGTGCAAAAGTTATACAGCAGCAATGAGTCCTAGAGGCTGTATGCAGGTCCCTGGAGCAATTTTAGTGGGTGCAGTACATTTGTGGGTAGTGGGTTGGGGGGGGGGGATTTGGGGGGCTCAGCTCCCAAAGTAAGGAAGCTATGCACGTGGGAGCTTTTCTGAAGTCCACCGCAGTGACCCCTAGAGTGGCTGGTTGGTGTCCTGGCATGTCAAGGGGGCCAGTGCACTAAAAATGCTGGCTCCTCCCACGGCCAAATGCCTTGAATTTGGCCGGGGTTTGAGATGGCCGACATAACTTTCCATTATCGCTGAAAAACAAACCCGGCCATCTCAAACCCGGCAAACTCCAAGGCATTTGGCCAGGGCTAAACCGTATTATCGAAAAAAAAAGATGGCCGGCCATCTTTTTTGATAATACGGTTCCAGCCAGCTGTAGCGCCGCTGCCAACATAGATCGCCGGCGATCTATTTGGCCGGCGACGTTCGATTATGCCCCTCCAAAACTATTAAAAAAGTGCACATAAGAGAAAATAGTAAAGGAAACCTGAACAATAAGTGAGAGATAACTAAAAGGCGGGGGGGGGGGGGGGGGGGGGGGGGGGAGAATAGAGGAAAACTTACATGTTGAGATCCTTGAAGGTCTCTGGAAATCTGAAAGACAGGAGAAAAGAAACTTTAAGGAATCTAGTGTTTTGTAAAATTGAATGTGCTTAAATAATTTATGTACCTAATATTTATACTTATAAGATTTTACCTGTTGAGCAAAAGGCTTCAAAAAATGTCCAGTAGTATAGATAATGGTTCTAGTACGGTATTACATAGTGTCACAATCGGGCGGCCAGGTGGTGTAGAAATATCTTTATGCACTTTCGGGAGAAAATATATCCGTGGAATTTTAGGATATTCAACATACAGAAAGCGTGCTTCCCGAGGGGTCAGCATGCCAGTGCCAGTACCTTCTTCAATAATCACTTTGATGTTCTTTTGGAGGTCCACTACAGGATCCCCTATTAATTTTTTATAGGTAAGGTCATCATCAAGCTGGCGATGGCATTCCTGTGCATATTTATTAACATCCCAAAGAGCCACTGCTCCTCCTTTGTCAGCTCGTGTAATTAGGATGTCCCGTTGTTTTTGTAATTGAATCAACGCTTCATGCTGTTGTTTAGAAAGATTCCACATCTGAAAATGATCTTCCTCTTGTTTTTCCATGCATTCTAAATAATGTAAAATACACTTCTGGAACGCTACTACAGACGAATCTAGATTTTCAAAAGGCATCCAAACCGATTTCGGATGAACAAGAGAATTATCAGGGAGTGGTGGATTCACCAAAAAGAACTTTTTCAAATGTAGCTTTCTAAAAAATTTGAATAAGGAAACTCGCATAGCAAAAGGATCATATTTCGTTGAAGGAACAAATCCCAATCCCAAATTTAATAATTGTTCTTGAGGTGCAGATACAGTGGGGGAAATAAGTATTTGATCCCTTGCTGATTTTGTAAGTTTGCCCACTGACAAAGACATGAGCAGCCCATAATTGAAGGGTAGGTTATTGGTAACAGTGAGAGATAGCACATCACAAATTAAATCCGGAAAATCACATTGTGGAAAGTATATGAATTTATTTGCATTCTGCAGAGGGAAATAAGTATTTGATCCCCCACCAACCAGTAAGAGATCTGGCCCCTACAGACCAGGTAGATGCTCCAAATCAACTCGTTACCTGCATGACAGACAGCTGTCGGCAATGGTCACCTGTATGAAAGACACCTGTCCACAGACTCAGTGAATCAGTCAGACTCTAACCTCTACAAAATGGCCAAGAGCAAGGAGCTGTCTAAGGATGTCAGGGACAAGATCATACACCTGCACAAGGCTGGAATGGGCTACAAAACCATCAGTAAGACGCTGGGCGAGAAGGAGACAACTGTTGGTGCCATAGTAAGAAAATGGAAGAAGTACAAAATGACTGTCAATCGACAAAGATCTGGGGCTCCACGCAAAATCTCACCTCGTGGGGTATCCTTGATCATGAGGAAGGTTAGAAATCAGCCTACAACTACAAGGGGGGAACTTGTCAATGATCTCAAGGCAGCTGGGACCACTGTCACCACGAAAACCATTGGTAACACATTACGACATAACGGATTGCAATCCTGCAGTGCCCGCAAGGTCCCCCTGCTCCGGAAGGCACATGTGACGGCCCGTCTGAAGTTTGCCAGTGAACACCTGGATGATGCCGAGAGTGATTGGGAGAAGGTGCTGTGGTCAGATGAGACAAAAATTGAGCTCTTTGGCATGAACTCAACTCGCCGTGTTTGGAGGAAGAGAAATGCTGCCTATGACCCAAAGAACACCATCCCCACTGTCAAGCATGGAGGTGGAAATGTTATGTTTTGGGGGTGTTTCTCTGCTAAGGGCACAGGACTACTTCACCGCATCAATGGGAGAATGGATGGGGCCATGTACCGTACAATTCTGAGTGACAACCTCCTTCCCTCCGCCAGGGCCTTAAAAATGGGTCGTGGCTGGGTCTTCCAGCACGACAATGACCCAAAACATACAGCCAAGGCAACAAAGGAGTGGCTCAGGAAGAAGCACATTAGGGTCATGGAGTGGCCTAGCCAGTCACCAGACCTTAATCCCATTGAAAACTTATGGAGGGAGCTGAAGCTGCGAGTTGCCAAGCGACAGCCCAGAACTCTTAATGATTTAGAGATGATCTGCAAAGAGGAGTGGACCAAAATTCCTCCTGACATGTGTGCAAACCTCATCATCAACTACAGAAGACGTCTGACCGCTGTGCTTGCCAACAAGGGTTTTGCCACCAAGTATTAGGTCTTGTTTGCCAGAGGGATTAAATACTTATTTCCCTCTGCAGAATGCAAATAAATTCATATACTTTCCACAATGTGATTTTCCGGATTTAATTTGTGATGTGCTATCTCTCACTGTTACCAATAACCTACCCTTCAATTATGGGCTGCTCATGTCTTTGTCAGTGGGCAAACTTACAAAATCAGCAAGGGATCAAATACTTATTTCCCCCACTGTAGCTCAAACGAGGAAATATTAATTATTATTGATTTTGATTGGTCCACGCTCGGGTTTGATAATATATGCCTGGGCCTGGAGGATCCCCATGGCTTCCTTGTATTTGGACTCGTGTTTGTCGTCCTCGACGTCCCCTGAAAAAAGGGCGACGATTTTCAAAGGCCCCTTGAGTTCTTCCTTATTGGCCAGATCTTCTATCTTTACCACTCGAATCGCTATCACTCATATTGCCTGTAAACACCGTGTCTGCCGAAGTTTTTAAAGGGCGATCTTTGTTCATCCAAAAATAAATTTAGTTAGAGGCATAATCTCTTTCATCACGTTTAAATTTTTTTATTTTAAATTGACGAATCGATTCTCGGGCTGATTTTAATTTTGCAGTCAAGTCAGACAAAGATTTAGAATATTCCTCAACCGGAGTACTTTGTTGAAGTTGCTCTGTCATTCCAGCTACTTTAAGCTTTAATTCCTGTTCTACTGTTGCTGTTGTTTCAACAATCAGCAGCATTAAATCCCTACTACATTTGTTTAATATCGCATTCCATTTCTTTACGAAACCTTCGTCATATGTAAATAGAGATGGTGCTTTTTGCATCCTTAATCCTCTAGGGATCATGTGGCTTTTAATATATTGCGCCATCGTATCTCCATGCAATTCAGCCTGTATAAGGCGTTTATTCATCGATTCAAGTTCAAACCAGGTACTTCCCCCTTGGGCAGATGATTCACTCCCCAAAATATTCGCTCGTTGAATTAATTTAGACATCTGTTCATCCGAGTATCCAAACATTTCAAGTTCTGCTGTAGTCATATTGATCACTTTCACTCAGGTGAAACACCAAAGATACTCTTAATTGATTACCACCAGCTCAGCACACTGTGGGGACTAGTATTCAAAATAATGCTAAATGTCCCAAACATCAAGTTAGTAGGTAGGATATTCGAGCACACCGTCTGGTGCTAGGGGATAATCAGACTAGTTGCCTCACACAACCATACGAACAGTATTGTTCTCTCGCTACAAGCGAAATGGTGTGGTGCAATATTGCCCAATGCCTTAACTTTAGGGAGCAAAGATGGATATTTAAATTAAAAACTCTATTTCCTGATGGGCTTAATTCGGAAATAGATTGGTGGTCGCTGATGTAATCGGACCTACTGCAGACCCATTGGCTGACCTAGTTTAGATTGAGTAACCAATCAGATTGGCTCTCTTTGATCAGCTGTAGCTCATTTAAATGCAAGGCTCGCGCAGAAACGCTGCGGCCATTTTTTGATATGCAGGAATTTATGCAGGATGAAATGGTAGGATGTCATTGGAGCTCTAGTAAGTGAATGTTTGCTTTCTTATAAGGATGGAGATTAATTTCGATATGTTTTATGTTTCAGAGAGCCTCTTCCTTGATAAAGCACTATGCGAAACTTGGCCATGTCGGCGGGGGTTCCCTGTGTTGCTGCCTTTTAAAGATAAGTTAATGTTTAAAAGCAACATATTTAAAAGCAATATATTTATTTATTTTTGCGAATTTGCACAGTTTTGGGTTATAAAAAATGTGAGAATAAATAAAAAAGGAATAAGGGGATTAAATGAGGATTTGCACCACACCATTTTGCTTGTAGCGAGAGAACAATACTGTTCGTATGGTTGTGTGAGGCAACTAGTCTGATTATCCCCTAGCACCAGACGGTGTGCTCGAATATCCTACCTACTAACTTGATGTTTGGGACATTTAGCATTATTTTGAATACTAGTCCCCACAGTGTGCTGAGCTGGTGGTAATCAATTCTAAAGTTTATATAGGTATGACGAGTAGGTGTTTAGGAACTCATATACTTGAACATAAATCAAATTTGAAGATCTGTAAGAAAAATGCACCTTTTGTTGACCACTGTATTGCTTCATTACTTAAAGTTTATGATATAAGATGTTTTGTAATTGATCATGGGCCCCTATGGAATTAAGGGGGAGCCACTTGAAGAGACTGCAGCAAAGGGAAGCCACTGGATAAATAGCTAAACTCTTTAGGGCCAGTTGGTCTGAATCAAAATATAGACTGGGCAGTATTTCTTTATGTAACCCTTGGTTAAAATTTAGTTTTTTTTTTAAAATCTGGAGGGGGGAGGGTGTCCCATAAGCAATATGAAGCCTCCAGTGACACCTGCAGCTGGGGGGCTGTTGTGATCCTGCCATGGGCGCTCCCATTCTGGGTGCAGAGGTCCTCTTTTTGGGCTGTAGGAGGTTGTGTTGCTGGTTTGCAGCAGTGATCTTCATCTCCAAAACCCTATAGTTGAGTGGGGGTTGACTCTTCAAGCAAGTCGACTCTTATTGAAACAAGTCAGCTTATTGAGAATCGTTGATTGTCAAGTGGTTAACATGTATTGGTTGGTGGACTTTGAGAGCACTACGTATTGTAAACAGGTGAAGATTTTTCATCTATTTTCAAATATCTTTTTTTTAAACATTTTACAGTTACGGCTTGCTAAATGCTGACTGTTCTACCTCCAGAGAAATGTGTTTTTAGAGTCAATTATATGAATTAACTTTGAGAGTACCAGTGCTTGGGGGAGTACAGTGGGAGTCATTCTTGTGGACAGATTGTTTTAATGATCTTAGGTTATATTATTTAGGTTATTTTGTAATATGTAATAAATACTTATGTACTATTAAATGAATATTCATTGTGGATATCCTGAAAACCTGAATATCTGGGGTGCCTTCAAGATCAGCTTTGGAAACCACTGAATTATTTATTTTTGTTGCATTTGTACCCCACGCTTTCCCACTCATGGCAGGCTCAATGTGGCTTACATGGGGCAATGGAGGGTTAAGTGACTTGCCCAGAGTCACAAGAAGCTGCCTGTGTCGGGAATCAAACTCAGTTCTTCAGGACCAAAGTCCACCACCCTAACCACTAGGCCACTCCTCCACTTTTAGTCCTCTAAGGTCCTGTCAAGGAACATCACTTTGTGTACCCTCATCAAAAGAAAAGGCATGATGTGACACCCACCAGTGAGCCTTCTCGGGCGTTGCCCCCACACTCTAGAACCTATTCCCAGAGGGGCTATGTCTAACTCAAGACAACCTGAACTTCACAAAGCAAGTGCAAACCTTGCTGTTCTCCCAAGCCTTTAATACATATGGTGACTGACTATCCACTCACTCTGCACCTGGACTAGCTTGCTACACACCCAGTAACTTAGACCAGTTCCTTATATCTTGTTTAACCATACATATCATCTGTTTTCAGTTTACCCATCCATCTATTTATCCCAATTGACTTTGTACAACCCATCTTGTCCTATCTATATTTATCAACTGCACTTGCTCCTTTGGTTTCATGTTTAGATGTTTCATTGTACTGTACAAGGAGAATTAGCTTCATATCTTTATTAGAATGTATTAGAATATTCATTCTAGGCATTTCATTGATATTGGGCTGACATCGTATCATATTTATGTTATTAGAATGTTCTTCCATGCTGTCTATTAAGGTGTGTAAGCTCCTTTGAGCAGGGACCGTCCTTCTTTGTTAATTTGTACAGCGCTGCGTAACCCTAGTAGCGCTCTAGAAATGTTAAGTAGTATTGTTTGTATTGTACTGACATTTATCCTATTTCTGTTATATTAATGTTCTACAGTGCTGTTAAATGTTAGTCCAATTACTAGAATTCAATTTGCCATTTCCAAGTTTACCTCATTGATTGTGTTTATGCTTATATTTAGACATTTTACTATTGTTATGCTGTTAAAAAATTGTAAGTTTTATATTAAACTGTACCTTCTATAGAGTAATGGGCGAATCTCTTCTTAAATCTCAATAAATAAATAAACTACAACAGGTAAAGACAACCAACATTAAAAAGCGGAAAATGCTATTATACAATATATATAGCTCACATCAAGGCACATCAAGTGGGCACTCCTTGGATTGCCAAACTCATGGAGTTGTTGGTATATCATCAATTTCTGGAATTCATTTTTCCTAATAATGGTTTACACATTTCACTGTATGGCTTCTGCCCTCTACATAGTACAGAAACCTTACTCCTTACTTTAACGTATGAAGTAAAGGATGTCCTGAGTAGGGGCTATCAGGCTGCTTTTCTGCAATTTGACATAGATCATTCTCTGATGCTTCATTGGCTAGCAGAATTGGATATGTGGAAAAGTGATTAAATGGTTTGGAGAATTTCTGAGGACGAGAACATATATGGTTCACAAGAATGAAATTGTTTCTGAGTCTTGGTTGCCTGGGTGTGGCATCCCCCAGGGGTCACTCCTGTTCCCTTTGTTTTTTAACGTTTATATGAGACCGCTGGTGTATTACAGATTATATATTTTTATTATTTATTTATTAGTGTATTTATACCCCACATTATCCCCACAATCAAGCAGGCTCAATGTGGCTTACATTAGCCAGAAAGAGAACTGGGCGATAACAGATACAAATGAGAATAATAGAGTAGTATGGCAAGAAAGAAAGAATATGTGTCCTCCTTTCGACGCTTTTGAAGGTACTAGAGAAATGTTAATTAAAAATCTCTCTGTGATTAATATTTTGAAGCTGTATAGGCAAAATGTTTATATTGTTTGGTTTGGGAATTTTGACTCTTTACCTCAAACATTTTTACAACTTGCCACTGGTGAAACTCTAAAGATCACAAATAAATCCGAAGTCTTGGGGGTAATATTGGACTCAAGATTAACTTTTGATGACCAGACTACTGCTCTGGTGAAAAAATTTAGGGGTCCTTTTACAAAGGTGAGCTGAAATGGCTTGCGGTAGTGTAGGCGCGGGTTTGGGACACATGCAGAATCATTTTTCAATGCATCTGTAAAAAGGCCTTTTAAAGATTTTTTCCGAAAAATGGACATGCGGCAAACTCATAATTGCTGTGCGTCCATTTTGGGTCTGAGACCTTACTGCCAGTCATAGACCTAGTGGTAAAGAATTTGGCAGTAATAACCTGTGCATGTCCACTATCCTGCTTATAATCGAAAGAGAAAAACGCCTATATTGCGACCCAAATCGGGAGATGGGCGTCTTTCTCCCGTGGGCGCCCAAATCGGTATAATCAAAAGCCGATTTTGGGCGTTTTCAACTGCAATCCGTCGCGGAAACGGGTAAAGTTGACGGGGGCATGTCGGAGGCATGGTGAAGGCGGAACTGGGGCATGGTTACCGGCCGAGGAGAGATGGGCGTCTTTAGCTGATAATCGAAAAAAAGGCGTTTTTATCGCTATTTTGGGTCACTTTTTTTGGACCTTTTTTTTCACGAACAGGTCTCAACAAAGTGCCCCAACTGACCAGATGACCACTGGAGGGAAACGGGGATGACCTCCCCAGACTCCCCCAGTGGTCACTAACCCCCTCCCACAAAAAAAAAACACTTTAAAAACTTTTTTTCCAGCCTCTATGCCAGCCTCAAATGCCATACCCACCTCCATGACAGCAGAATGTGTTCTATCCTGTGACAGCCTTTCCCTGGTTCTGATGTGGCTCTCGGGTGAGTGTGACACCTTTTCTGTTATGCGCACTGCAGAGTCACATCAGCAATGCATTGTGGTGGGTGTAGGGTATTGGGGTCCGTGATTCCACTAGCTTGTGGCAAATACTCACGATGTTGGTAGTTGGTAGGCTGTATTCTCATGGTGCTTTTCCCCCTGCTTACTGGGTCAGAGTGTGCCCTGTTTTGTAACGGTAGTCCATGAGGTAGTGGCCATTTTTGTAAGCCAGTTTTAGATCCCTTTCACGTGTTAGCCACGTTACAGAACTTAGTTCTTACCTTGAATATGGCTGAAAGAGGGCATTGTACACCATTCTGCCAGCTCGGACCTACTGCTAATCTCAGAACCAGGGAGATTCTTTGCCAGTGGGGCACAACCTCTGATCTGCAGTTAACTGTAAGTAAGCGTGCTTATTCCAATAAAGGACGTTTTCGGAGAGATTAGTCTACAGGTGTCAACTGGTGTGCCAATGTTATACAGCAGCAACAAGTCCTAGAGGCCTGCGTGTATGCAGGTCCCTGGAGCACTTTTAGTGGGTACCGCAGTTCACTTCAGCCAGGTGGACCCAGGCCCATCCCCCCTACCTGTAACACTTGTGCTGGTAAATGGGAGGTCTCCAAAACCCACTGTACCCACATGTAGGTGCCCCCTTCACCCCTAAGAGCTATGGTAGTGTTGTACATTTGTGGGTAGTGGGTTTTGGGGGACGGGGGTTGGGTGCTCAGCACCCGTGGTAAGGGAGCTATGCATGTGGGAGCATTGTCTGAAGTCCACCGCACTGACCTCTAGGGTGCCCAGTTGGTGTCCTGGCATGTCAGGGGGGCAAGTGTACTATGAATCGTGGCCCCTCCCACGACCAAATGACTCGGATTAGGACGTTTTTGAGCTGGGCGTTTTTACTTTCCATTATCGCTAAAAAAAACAAACGCCCAGCTAAAAAACGTACATTTTTTTGAAAATACGGTCTTTCCCGCCTCTTCACGTACCCGTTTTCGGACATAGACGCCCATGGAGATAGGCGTTCGCATTCGATTATGCCCCTCCACGCGTGCCAGAAAATGTTTTTTCAGATGTGCGTAGCAGATGTGCGCCAAAATTGAAATTACCACAAGGGCCACGCAGTAAGCAGGCAGTAAATTCAATTTGGCGCAAGTTGGGTACGCATAGGCACCTTCGTGGCTTAGTAAAAGCGGCCCCAAGTTTTTATGGTTAGGATCTCTGAAACCTGAATTTCCACAGAGATTTTCTATTGGTTCAGATAATTTTGTTTTTGAGAATTCATCAAGAATTTTAGGAGTTGAGGTTGATATTTTACTGACTTTTTCTGGAGATATAAAACATGTGATGCAAACGTTAATGGCAATTCATACATTTTTCAGGTTTGCTGAATTTAGGGTCTTTTATAAAGTGTTGGTAAGCCCAAAGCGGGCTTACCAAACACTGAATCGGGAGTACTGTTCGCACAATGCGGGCACCGGTGGTAGTTCTGCCCTAGCATACGCCATTTCCAGGGAAAAAAGAAAACCCCAGAAATGGCTTGCGTGGCGGTAACCTGGAGGTAATCGGGCATCACCACACGCTGCCCGGTTACCGCCGGGTTACCACGGGAACCCTTATTACCACCTCAGTGGGTGGCAGAAAGGGTTCCCTGCCACATGGCCATGCAGTAAGAGTTCTCTTACTGCATGGCCATGTTTGTCTGGTGACTTTTTACCCACTGTGGTAAAAAGGGCACTAGCGCGAGACAAAGAGATTCCGCTGCTAGCGCAGGGCCCTTTTTCCTGCAGCTTTGAAAAAGAATCCCTTAGATTGTTAGTTCAGGCTTTGGTTTTGTCTAGAGTAGATCACTGCAAGATTGTATATATAGGTTGTTTAAGAACTTTAGTGGATCTTTTACTAAAGATTAGTTCGAGTTATCTACAGCAGATCCCATATTATTCCTATGGGCCCTGCTGCAGATAACAAGCTAATGGTCTGTGTACGCATGCATGTGTATATGAGTATGTCTGTGTGTGCATGCACATGTGTATAACTGTAGATATTTCTTTTGTGTGTGTGTGTGTGTGTGTGTGTGTGCATGCACATATGCATGTACTTGTATGTGCTTGTGTCTATGTATTTATTTTTGCTTTGTGGGAAGAGTTTGAAAGAGACAATTCCCTAACCCCTATGTTTCAATGTGCAAAATTTTCTGTTTCGCAGTTCTTGGGACTGCATCTCCCAAAGAAATGTATTGGGACAATTTTGGGAATGTTTTTTTTACTGGAATCTATAGTCCAGTTTGTACCATTTTTGCACTCGATATGTTTTGTACCCGTTTTCCTTCCCATGATAAATTTGGTCCCCTTCCATTAAGTTTTATGAGAGAAATTTGGCCTCTCAGTCAGACATTCTCGACCTCTTCCCTTGAGTTGCAAATAATAAAAGGTTTCTTATTATAAACTACACTATAAAAGAAAGCAAATAAAATAAAACAATTGACTGCTGGAAACCAGGGCATAGAAGTTTTATTAATGATCACATTATGGTAAAAACATATATATTCTTTTATATCTTTACAATTTCTAGATTTCATAGGTAAGTAACAATAGAAAATATTTCAGAGACACACTTGCAAAATATTTTTTATGATGGTTAAATATAAAATATGTTTAGACTGTACATCGTTAGTATTATCAATACTACACTGGATGATTTGATAAAAAATAGGAAAAAGTAAAAATATAAAACAAGTTTCAAATAAAATCTGCAGCAATAAATCTTTTAAAATTACGTACATATTTTTAAATATTAAAATTGTACCGTATCAAGAGATACTTTACTCATAGTTATAACATGCTAAAACTGTTATTGCACACTATGGAGTAATTTCAAGAAAGATTACCAAAATTTGGGTGCCAAACATTTGTTCATGTGCTCAAGTTGCGCACACAATATAATTGATAAACAAGCTCTTAACTAGCAATAATTGGGCACTAACAACTAATTATTGCAGTTAATTGGCACCAATTAGGATTTGTGCATGCCACGGGCTGCACATTATTCTATAAGGCTTAGCATCTAACTCTCATAGTGCATATCTGAAAAGGAGGCATGGCCAGGGGTGTGTTGGTGGCATTGTGAAAAGTTGCATGCGGAATTATAGTGTACTGCCTAACTGCACCTAACTTGGGTGCCAGAATTTACACCAGGTTTTAGCAAGAGTAAGTCTGGTGCCCAAAAGTTGGGTGCGGGATTTGCTCTAAATGAAATTCTATAAAAGGTTCACGCCCTTTATAGACTAGCACTTAGGACTAGATTCTATATATTGTGCCTCGACTTCCATGCAGAAATCGAAGCATATTCTATAAAGTGCTCTTTAATTAGGCATACATTATTGAATATGCTAAGTGCTGGTCCACGTGACTAAATTTAGTAACGGTCAATTACGCCAACAAAAACCTGGTATAAATCCCAATGCTTAAATTAGTTGCGGAGCAGGTGTACTCTATAACAACACGCATAGATTGTAGAAACACATACAACTCACCCATTCCCTACCCATAACCACACCCACTTTTCAACTATGCGATTTAGAATTTACACGCACCGCGTTTCAGAATATTCTAATTAATGCCAATTAATGCTGATAATTGCTTGCTAACATCCAATTATCAGCACTGATTAGCTTGTTAACTAATTGTTACATGCATTGTTATGCAATACGCTTCGATTTCCATGCACAAATTGAGGTGTGATATATAGAATCCCGGGGTTAGTGCTGAATTTTTTTGGTACCCAAGTTTCCTATCATGGCCATTCCATGTGGAACTGAAGTTATAGAATACTAGCGTACGTCTATATTGGCATGCCTAACTTTAAGCATGAGCACCCACACAAACTCAAAGAAGCTACTAAGTAGTAAATGTAAAACAAGTCAGAGAAAATATTTCTTCACTCAATGAGTACTTAACTCTGGAATTTGTTGCCAGAGAATGTGGTAAAAGCAGTTAGCTTAGAAGGATTTAAAAAAGGGTTGGATAATTTCCTAAAAGAAAAGTCCATAAACCATAATTAAGCTGGACTTGGGAAAATCCACTGCTTATTTCTAGAATAAGCAGCATAAAATCTGTTTTACTGGTCTGGGATCTTGCCATTTGTGTCCTGGATTGGCCACTGTTGGAAACAGGATACTGGGCTTGATGGACCTTCAGTCTGTTCCAATATGGCAACACTTATGTTCTTATGCTGGTGTAAGTGTCCACACCCAAATCTAGCAGTTAATCGAGCAACTGCATATATTCTATAACATGTGTGTGCAAGATATGGGCACACTTGTGACCCACCCATACTCCACCCCAGTCCATGCCCCCAGTACAATTGTGCACTATAGATTTTGTGTGCACATGTAATAGAATACCAACAAAGGTCAGTTGTGTGCTTAACTTCTATTTTATGTCAATTAGTGCCAACTAGCACTATTTAGTGCCAATTATTGTTAGTTAATATCAATTATCAGCTAATTATTACATTACATTAAGCATGCAACTGACCTTATTCTGTAACTTCTGCATGCAACTTTGTGTGCTATGCATACAGTTTGACGCACAAGTTGATAGAACTTGGGGGTATATGCTGCAAGGCTCATCTTATGCAGTGGTCTTTGGAGCATATAGGACTAAATTCTGTAAGTAGCACCGAAAAATTGGTGTCGAAAATAAGTGGTAAGTGCTATTCTATAAATGGCGCTCAAAGTTAGGTGCTGTTTATAAAACAGCACTAAGCACCAGGAGCCACAACTACATTTAGGTGTGGCCATTTACATCAACGAAACCCTAGTGTAAATCCCCGGGTGGATCCCTCCTTATTCTATAACAACACACTTAAATCGCAGGAACACTCTTGATCCGCCCATGACCCTCCCATGGCTGTGCCCCCTTTTTGGATCCATGTGTAGATTTTAATTAGTGCCAATTAGCACCGATAATTGATTGTTAGGGTCCAGTTATCGGCGCACACAATTTAAAGTGCCATTTCTAGAATTTGGGGGATAATGTGTGATAACAGCATTAACACATGATAATCATTAGTAAATGACCTCTTCCCAAGTGCTTTGTTCTGGTAAGAAAAGATCTCGGCGCACATAGATTTTCTATGACCTGTTATCACTATTACTACTACTACTTATCATTTCTATATTGCTAGTAGATGTACACAGTGGTATACAGAAACATATATGAGAGAGTCCCTGATCACGAGAACCTACAGTCTAGCCAACACTAACATAAAGTTCAAAGAGACTTTGGGAGATTTATTTATTTAGGGGAAGATTAAACCCAACAAGGATGTGATTAAAAGAATCAGATGTTAAAATTTTTAAAAAGACTCAATAGAAATCAAGCAAAATAAAACATGGAAAAGAAAATAAGATGATACCTTTTTTATTGGACATAACTTAATACATTTCTTGATTAGCTTTCGAAGGTTGCCCTTCTTCGTCAGATCGGAAATAAGCAAATGTGCTAGCTGACAGTGTATATAAGTGAAAACATTCAAGCATTACTATGACAGTCTGACAGGGTGGGAGGATGGGGGTGGGTCGGAGGTATGCATGGGGACATCAAAGCATATCATTGATATGCTAACAGGATGGGTGTGGATAGGTGAGGGGTGGGGTGATCAACAGAGATATACAGCTTTATGGTTTATAATGGGCTAGGAACCCCAGGTCCTTGTTAAGTTCTTTCTGTTGGGTGTTAAAATATTCAATCATTCTGACTTCAAAGGTCTTACGTTCTTGTATGGTTTTAAAGTTACCTTTCAGTATTCTCACTGTGAAATCACTGGTACAGTGTCCTGGTTCTGTGAAGTGTTGTCCCACCGTGGTGGGGGCCCTACTGGCTGTATTGTTCATGTGATGTCTATGTAAATTGAATCTTGTCTTAAGCATCTGGCCTGTTTCTCCAATATAGCATCCTTCGTTACATTTTTTACACTGAATGATATATACCACATTGGAAGATGAGCAAGTGAAAGATCCCTTTATGTTGAATATCTTTCCTTTGTGGGTAACTGTGGGGTCCTGTGAAATATTTTGGCATAGTTTGCAACTGGATAAATTACAGGGACGTGTGCCCTTCTGTTCCTTTTCACTTGCTCATCTTCCAATGTGGTATATATCATTCAGTGTAAAAAATGTAACGAAGGATGCTATATTGGAGAAACAGGCCAGATGCTTAAGACAAGATTCAATTTACATAGACATCACATGAACAATACAGCCAGTAGGGCCCCCACCACGGTGGGACAACACTTCACAGAACCAGGACACTGTACCAGTGATTTCACAGTGAGAATACTGAAAGGTAACTTTAAAACCATACAAGAACATAAGACCTTTGAAGTCAGAATGATTGAATATTTTAACACCCAACAGAAAGGACTTAACAAGGACCTGGGGTTCCTAGCCCATTATAAACCATAAAGCTGTATGTCTCTGTTGATCACCCCACCCCTCACCTATCCACACCCATCCTGTTAGCATATCAATGATAGGCTTTGATGTCCCCATGCATACCTCCGACCCACCCCCATCCTCCCACCCTGTCAGACTGTCATAGTAATGCTTGAATGTTTTCACTTATATACACTGTCAGCTAGCACATTTGCTTATTTCCGATCTGATGAAGAAGGGCAACCTTCGAAAGCTAATCAAGAAATGTATTAAGTTATGTCCAATAAAAAAGGTATCATCTTATTTTCTTTTCCATGTTTTATTTTGCTTGATTTCTATTGATAACCTTAAGAGTGGACTAACACGGCTACCACACTCCTCTACTTAAAAAGACTCAAAAGATGATTTTTTTAGTGTTAGATTTGCTGCAGCCTACCCCATGACTATCCTATTCTAAGAGAGTTCCTTCCCCCACACCATGACTTGTGCACACTCATTCCTGAGTTCTACCCACCCATGGCACCCAGTTCCACACATTCACATCTACTCCATACCAGGCTTAATGTCATCCTGTGGCTGGCTCTTCCAGCTTACTGCATGTGAAGTGGCTAGAGGAAACTGCAGTGAGGCCGGTCCTGGGGCAGAAGTGACTGGTCTATTATGTCAGTGAGTGGGCAGGCCACCCACCTTAGCACATCTGCACAGATAATTCTGCACTTGTGAAGGGTAATTTTAAAAGGAGATACAAAATGTGGGCCTGTTTTCAGGTGTCTATTATAAGTCTGTTTTATAAAAATAAGTAGGTGCTTACCTGTCTTTATAAAATACAAGCATAAGTGATAGCAATCATGCATACATTGCAGGCGTGGATATTTACTCTTGATTCAGAGCAGATGTAAATGTCCATGCCTAGTTTAAGTACATGTGTAAATTAGCATATTTCATAAACTATCCTCCTAATTATATAAACGGCACCCAAGTGTGCGCACGAAAATGAGCACACACTTTATAGAATACCTCACTTATGCACATGGGGCCTCTTTTATCTAGCTATGCTAGCAATTCCTGCGTGGAAAATGAGAGGAAAGCCCATTCAATTCCAATGGGCTTCCTCTCATTTGCTGTGCGGGAATCGCTAGCGCGGATTTGTAAAAGAGGGCCATAATTTGTTTGAGTGGACTTACATTATCACTTAAGTGCCACCAATTGTCAGCTACATGTGTTAGTGAGGTATATCCCTATTGTATAAAGTCAGTGCCTAAATCCTGTAATGTGCAGCTGCAAAACGGGTATACACATGATTGGGTCAGGGGCATGATGACTAATTTAGCATGCACTTTGCAGAATATTGACAGAGAGCAGGCATACGTGGTTGCGTCTTCAATTATGTGTGTTTTTTGTTGAATTAAGCTAGTATTCAATAACAGCTTTGGCACATGATTTGGCCATTGTAGAATGTGGGCATCAGAACTGTGGGTCCATGCAGTGAATTCCACCTACACTCCAACCCAAAGTCCATCCTTGCACACGCATGCTGGTAAAGCTTATGCCATCATGTCATTGCCCGTACTTTTAAGCTATGTGGCCACATTACATTAAACTGACTTTATAAAATTTACCCCTAAGTGGTGAGCTAGGTCCCTTGTAGTCTGTTAGATTATGTTCTGGTAGTATGTTGCTTTGAAATTCAATTTAAAGTTCCATTTTTCTTTTCATTTTTGCTAAACATGGGGAGGGAAATTTTAAAAGAGGCAGCGGAATTTGCAGGTTCACAGATGTCAGTGGATGAGTAACTGATTTTCAAAGGACTATTCATTTTTAACTAATAGATTCCCTACACTTTAGATTCACTCATGCAAGCAAGCAATTGCATTACAGTACAAATAAGATAACCATAACAAGAGGTCTTTGTAGAGTGTGATGCCTTTTAAAATGACAAAGAAGGTAGAGTACATGAGCTTAGAGACCTCTTCTTGAACAAATAATCAACAAACACATCCCTGTAACTTGTCAACACTTTTCATAAACTGGAACAACAAAATAAAAACTAAAACACTGGGTCATGCCCTTGAACTATAAATCCTTGTAATCCTGTAGTTATTTCAGAGCACATGTCATGTTTCCTGTGGCTTATGGGACTCTATTGGCTTGCCTTGTTCTCTGTGCATGCTGGGCAATTTGCCCCCTGCCTCTCTCTCGCCATGGATCTGTAAAAGTTAGTATGTAGCATATCTCCTCTGTGAACTGAAATTGCCTATGCTGTATTTTGCTGTATGACCCCCTTCAAGCTACTATGATGCTATCAAGATTTTACTAGTATAAAAGTATAAACAGCATCACTACTCAGTATGTTGTTGAATTGCTCCCAGCTTCTCTCTAGCATGGAGAGAGAGAGAGGTGGTGGAGAACAGACTAACAGTTTGCAAGGCAAAACTCTTGTCCAGCACATCCGAACTGTAAGTTATTTTTCTTTGTTTGATTACTGCATTAAAGAAAAATTTGGTTCAAGAGTTCTGAGTCTTCTCATAGTGATGTTCTATACTCTGGTTTAAACTGCGATATTCTGACAGGGTTGGTACTCCAGTCCTCAAGAACCACAGCTGAATTAGTATTTAGTGGATGGATCCCCGTGTTACCATGGGGGAATGCGTGCTTTGAGATGAGGTTAGTCTAGTGCTTCTCAATTTGGCCCTCAGGACACACTCAGTCAGTTGCTTTTTCAGGACATCTACACTGAATATGCATCGTGCTTCTTTGCAGACAATAGAGACAGTGCATGCAAAACAATCACATCCATATTCAGTCTGGATGTACTGACAATCTGACTGGCTCTTGAGGCACAGGTTCAAAACCATTGGGGTTAGTCCGACAGCCACTGCCTGAGAACTATTATTTTTTTGACATATAGCTATTGTATTATTTTTGTGTCTTGTAAACTACTTTGAATTAGACTGTGACCATGGAAGGCAGTATTAAAATGTATACATAACTGCATGCTACTAAAGGAATTGATAGTTAATGATCTATAGTCTATTGGGTTACCAGATGTAGATTCTGTGAAAAGAATCTGATTAAATACTTTGATTGGTTGACTAGATACCTAGAGAAAGGGCACACATAGGATATTTGCATAGTAATGAGATGTAAAACATGTTTTGCATCTCATTACCTTTTAACCCACAACGACTTAAATGGTCTGAACAAGCATGTATTTACCTTGCATTAAAACTACAGACTGGTACTTTTCACAAATACCAGAATAGTATGAATATGATACCCCTCTAATACATTTATAAAATCAAAATATAACAAAAAACGTTATATGTGTGGTCAAGGCAAATAGAAGTAACAATTTGTTTAGTGGTCACCTTTTTAAATTGATGACTAGAACACTGCCATTTATGTGCATTCTTACCACCTAAAACTAGGTAGGTCCCTCTAGATTACCCCGTATCTGAGTAAGTGCGAACCCTGCCTGACCGTGCTGCTGGTTACATCTCTGCTCACTGTACATAAGAGTGAACAAATATAGGCTGTATGCACATACTTTTATATGCAAGTCAGTTGTACAATTTTTTAAAAATCCCATTTCCATGAGTAAACCACTGTTTTACCTGTGGAAATGTCTTTGAAAATGTACGCATTTCATGATTAATGTGTTACTAGAAATAAAGTGCTACAGTTGCATAGAAAATCAAAATGACTGCGTGATGTAGACATGTCATCTTCCTTTAGATAACTATGATTCTATTTAACATTTTTTGTAAAGGTTCCTTTCTACACTTGGCTCAGATTTAATATAAAAACTAAACAAATTATGTGCACCATAAAAATAAGTCCTTCTGTCTCAACCCCGAAAAACACAGATATCTCAGTGGCATGACATTTTACTTCAGATCATCATCTGAATTAACAAAAACTCGCAAGTAAGGATAGTAGAGGGCAACCATTGGCTAGCTTGGATTTAGCCCCCCAAAATTGCTAGGCTGGGGCGTGCAGTGACTTGCCTATCACAAGGTTTGTCTTGCAGACATAATGAAATGCTACTGGACTGCTCCTGTTGTGATTAAGATCCTGAGTTTTCATTATTTAAGCAAAGAGTGAGAATCTGAAGATGTTCCAGTCAATGAGGTTGATGGAGCAGAAGAAATTTTGTACATCCCTATAAAAAAATGAGGAAGAAACCATGGAGAAATAGGTACAATTAGAGCCTGCAATGATTTGATTTCCTCTACATCACAAGAGATTGTGGGATTTATAACACAAAGCCATATCAATTTTATATCATATAGACATGTGCAGAAATGTTTAGAGTACTGACATTTACACACATATGTGGTAGCAGGGTACCTAAATGCTATTCTGCAAATACCCACTTAACTTACATAGTGCATATTTGCAAGGGGGTGTACACAGGGGTGGAGCATAAACAGGAAATAGGCAGAGTTCAAATGTATGCATATGCTCCCAAATTCTATATATGGTGCTCAGAATTGTGTGTGCACCCAATCTGCATGCATAATTTAATTGAGCAACAAGCCAGTTAACAGCAATAATTAGCTGCTAACAATGAATTATTGGTGCTACTTATCAATAAACTGAATTCTATAAAGATACACATGTAAATTTTTATGTGGGAATCTGAAAAGGGGGTATAGCTATGGGAGGGGCAGGGCTGCTCAGGGGTGTTCCTAGAATTTGTGAGTGTAGTGTTATAGAATATGGTAGATCTACACCTAATTTAGGCACGAGGATTTATACCAGGTTTCAGTTGGTGAAAATCTTTGCTCCCAAAATTGGGTGTGGATCTCGGTCCTATGTGCTAGTCTATAAACAGTGCCCAATTAAAAATGCCTTTTATAGAATAGTGCTTAGTTCTAATTTTTTTCAGCGACCAAATTTGGGCGGCATTTACTGAATTTAGTCCATAACTTCCAGAATATTGTAAGTTACGTGTATACCTGCTGCACTTAGATGCTCCTACTTAAACCAACTCTATGGCTGGCATAAGTGTGGGTACCTAAATGTGAAGTGTGTTAATGCCCAGGTATGCTAATATTCTATAAAGGAAAGTAAGCACCTACTTTTCTTTATAGTATAGGCTCCTACTGTGCGCCCTCTAGGTGCCTAATCAGAGGGGCCCAGTTATAGAATTGCCCTCTATCTGTAGATTCTATATATCGCGCCTAGTATTCTACACTGAAATCTAAGTGTATTCTGTATCAATAAGCCAATCAGTGTTTTAAATAGCACTTAACAAGCAATAATGAGCACTAATTGGCAATAATTAGAATTTACATGCTTAACTCACTAAGCCTATTCTGTAATGAACTGCACGTAAATTTTAAAGTGTGCAGTTCAAAAGGGGCATGGGCATGGGTGGAGAAATGGATATTTCATGGGCGTTCCCAAATTTACACTTGAAATTATAGAATATGACCCAGTTTGCGTAAATCTACACACAGAGATTTATGCCATGTTTTCATTGGTGTAAATGGAGGCACATACTTTTAGGCACTGGGATATCAACTAAACGTATTCTATATATTGTGCCTAAATCTTATAGAATACACTTAAGTGGAAATGTTTTCTGCACGGATTTTTTAAGCACCATATATGGAATCTGGTCCTCTGTGCTTATCAGATATAGAGTGGCCTAATGGTTACAGTAATGGGTTAAGCAATGAGCTTAGGCAAGTGACCAATTGCCTCAGGATCCCATTTAGACTGGAAAATCTGTATGTTATCTGTTGCACAATGCCCAACTTTAGGATTTACTGCATAGCTCAAAAGTAATACGGATCACTTTCAGTTACTTTACCCAAGTTTTACAGTAGATGCTAGTCAATTGACAGGTTTACCAGTCCAAAGAAGAGAAGACATCTGACCCAAGGGACCAAGGAAAATTTGCACTGGAAGTGTTACTCTGCTGGTGGCACACAACAAGGAGGCAACCTCTTCATGTTCACCTGAGGAGCAACTGTGGAGCTAGGTAGCATTTCCAAATACCTATCAGGGATGTAGAGGCTGAATTTGGTACTGAATGCCAGCCCCAGCCTGTCCCAAACCACAGCCCATTTTACAACAGATAACTTTGCCTGTTTAGTAATTTAAATGACCAATGTTATCTGGTCATGTTTAGAACTCCATATTCATCTATACAACTTTAAAGGATAGTTTGATTTAAAATATGCTTAAAGATACCTTGATAATCCACTAAATAATTAAATTTGTGGTGTGGATACAAGACAAAATTCAAACAGAAATCAAAAAATCCACTCGATGCAAAATGACTCACAGGGAAAAAGCCTCAAAGAGCTCAGAGACCAGAACTAGATCTCACAGAGCTAAAACCAGACACAATGGTCCTCTCTTCATCATAGGCAAAAAAAACCCTGGTACCACAGTTCTAAAAAAATATATCTAATTGCTGTGGTCAAAAACACTATTTTTTTGTGCATATTTTTCTTTTAAGGTGATAACAAAAATAACTGATTTTCAGTGCATCAATTGCTGCTAGGAACTACTAGAGCCTAATAAGCTATCCAATATATAGTGGTACACATGTATAAAGTTTTACATACCTGTTTTACCAAATAATGCGTTTATTGCTCTAGAGAGTGTCTTTGGGTTTTCAGCAGAACTTTCTGATGTTGACTGTAAAATTGGAAAAAGTACTTGTTAAAATTCTGAAGTAAAATTTAAAATGCGTATTTTAAATAGCACAAATCATCAGTTTTTATTGTGGGTTATTTTTTTTGCAGATTATCAAATGCACTGTCTTGAGGTAGCTCTACTAAAAATACCATTGCCCACAAAAAAAGATCTTTTCCCTATCCCTCATGCTTGTGTTCAATACATCTGGAGAAGATAGTAAGGATATTATAAAAAGAAAACAAACAAATGTGTAGAGACTCCCTAGGTTCTGCCTTGCTTAGATAGCAATGATCTCTACTGGTTCTACAAAAGTATTGTGTTTTGACCTTTGTACTTTCCAGAATGGGAGGGGGGGGGGGGGGGGAATGTTCTACTGAGCAGTGAGGTAATGGTAGAAATTGTTCCATTTTAGAAAGAAACTGGGTCTGGTATAAAGCCCCACTGCAATCTTTGCCTTTGGCTCCCTTGATCCAAGTACTATAAAAGAGGAGGAAACAGTCTTTGGCTGGCCAAGCCATTATACCGCATAATTGCATATTGAGGGATAACTGACCCATCACTCCTGAGGAAGAGGGAATGGTACCTGAATCAGTGGCGTTCCTAGGGGGGGGGGGCGGTAGGTGCAGTCCGCCCCGGGTGCACGCCGCTGGGGGGGGTGCCGCGCGCGCCTGTCCTCCGTTGTTCCATGCTTCTTCTCTGCCCCGGAACGGGGCAGAGAAGAAGCATGGAACAACGGAGGACAGGCGCGCGCGGCACCCCCCCAGCGGCGTGCACCCAGGGGGGCTTTCCTTCACGGGGGGGTCCGCGCTGCATCTGGGGGAGGGCGGGGTGCATCGGTGATCCGCCCCGGGTGTCAGCCCCCCTAGGAACACCACTGACCTGAATAAACAGGTGTCCCTCTGTTAAGAGAGAAGTGAAGGAGAAAAGAAGAAAGTAAGCATTTCTGGAACACTGAAGAGCAGCAGGAAGCCTCTGATCTTGGAAAAGAAGGCGAGGATAAGGCAGATTTAGGCAAGGAGGGTCAGAAGGCAACAAGGCAACCTGCAAGCACATCTGAGTTCAGACCAGATCTACAAGGTATTCTGGGGAAAAGAGACAGAGAGGAGGAGTTCTCCACCTGTAAGGGAGAATCCAAGCGTAACCTGAGAGACTATTTAATATTTTTCCTACGCTGCATTATTTGAATTTTGTCCACAACCCTTTAAGAATTTCAGTAAATTCCTGCTTTAGAATGGGGTTCTCAACTCAGTCCTCTGGACACACCAAGCCAATCAGGTTTTCAGGATATACACAACAAATATGCATGAGACTGACCTGCACGCACTACCTCCATTATATGCAATGCAAATTTTATCTCACACATATTCATTGTGGGTATCCTGACAATCTGACTGATTGAGTGTGTCCTGAGGATTGGGTTGAAAACCCTTGGTTTAGAACAATATCTGGTCTTGATTGATTTACTAGGGAAGGAGATGGTGTAGAGTGAGTGGATTTTAGAGCCAATAATCTCAGATTTTACTGGTCCTGACTGGGAATCCTAAATTCCTAGAGAGCTAAACTTGCAAATCAGGGACATAGCCATGGGTGGGCTTAGTAGGGCCTGAGTTTGTCTAATGTCCGAGTGGGTGCCCACCTGTGCAGCAGCGATCATCAAACAGTTTGGTTTGATATAACAGCTAAAGTGGAGGGCAGCCACTCAAAGTCCTGGATTTCAAACATGCTGACTTTAGTAAAATGGGGGAATACCTTAAGAAAGAGCTGATGGGATAGGAGGACATATGAAAAGTAGAAAGGCAGTGGTCCAGGCTGAAAGGATCTATAAATATGGCTACTAACTTTTATGTAAAGAGAGTAAATAAAAACAAGAGAAAAAAAGAAACCGATATTGTTCTCCAACCAAGTGGCTGAGAAAATAAAGGCAAAAGAGTTGTCTTTCATAAAATACAGAAAAACTCAAGAAGAGGATGAAACTGAAACAGTCAACATGTGGTACTGACCACTGCCTTGGCTTAGTAGCAGGGCTCCCTTCCTTCAAGTTCCCAGAACACCCTTTACAATTACTGCAGCAGTTTCATAGCTGCTATGATTTAACATTTGCGGTTAATACACATTGATTACAAAACCTTAACTAGGTTTAGAAAATAGGCCTCTTAGGGTTAGAGAAATAATTTAGTACATCCTATCAGGGCAGAGGAACACCTCTGTGGTTTGTGGGGCCAAGCCCCGCCCTATGCTCCACCCTAAGCCCCTCTTCAAACTCTAGCTCTTACCACTAGTTGTAATGTCATTTTTTTCTTCCTTACTGAGATCAGTCATTTCCCTTTCTAACCCCCAGTCCAGCATCTCTCCCCCTTCCCTTCCTCTCCCTCTTTATCCAGCATCTTCTCTTTTTCCCTTTTTTTCTACTGGGCCTACTGCTGCTGTTGTCACTGCCACCTCCAACCTTCCCCTTCCAGAAGTGAAGAGCAAAGTAGATTTAGCACTGATGTAGGGCCTAGAAGAACAGGCCAGCTCTCATTCCCTGTCATGTCCCACTCCATCTGCCTCCGACAAAAGTTAAGTAAGGGAAAAGAGGGGAGATAAGATGAACCACTCCAGTCCCACCACTGCCCTAGGCAGACACCTGGAGGCGTGTTTTCAAAGAATTTAGATTTACAAGTCTAAGTGGTATGAAAATGAGCCCCTTAGGACTAGCTTCTATATATCATGCCTCAAAATTTGGCGCCAAAATGAAATTTGCCTAAGCACATTGTACAAAGTACACCTCAATTTAGGCATACTTTATAGAATAAGCATAAATTTCCACATGGTTATAGAATACACCGAGCACCTGTATGCACAACTAAATTTAGTGGCGGTAAGTTATGCAAGTAAAACCTGGTGCAAATGCTGATGCCTAAATTAGACGCAGATCAGGTGCATTCTATAACAACACACATAAAGTTTAGAAATGCCCACAACCTGCCCATTCCATGCCCATGGCCATGCCCCCTTTTCAACCATGCGACTTAGAATTTACATGCAGCACATCATAGAATACGCCTAGACAGTTCTACACATACATTCTAATTAATGCCAATTAGTGTCAATAATTGCTTGTTAATTGTCAATTATCAATGCTGATAGGCTTAACAACCAATTAGGTTATGCACATTGTTATGGAATATGCTTCGGTTTCTGTGCGGAAATCTCGATGCAATATACAGAATCCGGGGGTTAGTGATTAAATGCGTGGGGGAGTTCACAAGGGGAAAAGCATGGGCTGGGCATGGGGTGTCCAATATTTACATGCATAACTTACAGAATTCTGTAAGTTACTCGCTAAAGTGCTATATTTATACCTTCTAGTCACATGGCCTAAGTGGATGTGTCTAAATGTAGGTGTATAGATGTTGACTTAGACCCAAATGCCATTGTATAAATAGCATTTAGCATGCTGCATCTAGCCACCTAATTTTTGGTGCCCAGTTATAAAATTGCCCCCTTGAAATGTTTGATAGCAAATCAGGAGATACTAAAAAAGAACTAAACTATGATGGAAAAACCGCATTGCTGTAAACTTCAATCTATAGAACAAGGAGCCCATTTCAGAATTGGTCTTCTTATAAAACTTCTCACAAAAGTAAAATGTAGATTCTGTCTAGAATGTTACCTTTGTTTGCAGGGACGGCCATTTTGACAGTCTAAACTTGTTCATCAATGCTTCTCGTACCTAGTTGTTTGTTAAAGACAGTAGACAATGTAAATACATTTAAATCATCAATCTTACTGCATACAGAATTAAACTATCACTGAATCATATATTTCTCTTTTTGTTGGTTTTTCCTATTTCTAATGCCTAAATGATACCAACATTGATATTCTCATCCCTCTACTTCTAACTGAAGGGACCACTTGGATTCTCGACCAAACTAACATGTTCCCTTGAGAGACAGGACATGTTTTTGTGCTAGAAGGAATAGTATAAGAACCGCTAGAGTTTGCCAGACATAGTTCTGTGTTATTGTGATAAGGGGAGAGGTTAGTCTTTCTTTCTCTGCAGTCCAAACAGCAAATGTATTATATTTCACAAGAACAAACTTGAACAAAGTGGATTACAATCACATAAAACATGTAGACAAAATAGCAGATGAAGCCTTTGTAAACAGGGGACAGGTGCTGCCTAGGTCATGGGAGTTAAAAAGGAGAAAGAAAATCTGAAGAGCTCCATTCCTATATTCTTCTTTTTATAGTCCCAAGGTCATGGATAGGAGGAGTGACAGTTTCCCATATCTGTACAATAGTTCCTGCTCTTAGGGTTTTCCAGAGTAGAAAGAATCCTAGTCTGGCATGAAAAAAGTCCAGTTGCCTTTTTTTAAAAAAGGGATTTGTGATTTTCTTGAAGGGAGAGGAGTTTCATTCTGACTCTTCCATCAATAACTATATAACCAGATCTGTCCTGGTAAGCCCTCAGCCTATCAAACTTTCAGGATCTTTGCACTGAATATGCACGATGAGTTCAATTTCCGTGCACTACCTCCTGAATTCTAATTATGGTGCCTTAAGTTGTGTGCGCTAATTTGACCACATGGTCAAATTGTGCACACAACTTAATTTATTAACAAGCCAATCAGTGCTGATAATTAGCACTTTTTAACAACCAATTAGCAGCACTAATTGACTTTAATTAGAATTTACACGCACAACTTTCTAGGCATATTCCATAACACAGTGCATGTAAATTCTCATGCATGCAGTTGAAAAGGGGGCGTGGTCATGGACATGGAACGGGTGGGTTGTGGTTATTTAAAAAAAGCTATGGGGCCCTATTACTAAGTGGTGGTAAGCCCAACACAGACTTACCGCTCACCATTCCCCCAGTGCGTGGCATTTTCGGCATTAGTGGAAATATTTGAAAAATATTTCCGCAGGGGGGTTACCTGGTGGTAATCAGCGATGCCTGGTTATTGCCAGGTTAGCGTGGGAGCCCTTACTGCCACCTCAGTGGATATTGGTAAGTGCTCCCCCTTAAATGTCCATGTGGTACGTTCAATCTTACTGCATGGCCATTTGTTTTTTTTCAGTCTTTTAACCGCTGCAGTAAAAAGGGCCTCAGCGTACAGCAAGAGTGACTCCACCACTAGCGCAGGGCCCTTTTTACTGCAGCTTAGTAAAAGAGCCCCTATCCAGCTTATAATTGAAAGACAAAAACGCCTATATTGCGACCTAAATCGGGAGATAGGCGTTTATCTCCCAAAAACGAATAACGCGGTATAATCGAAAAGCCGAACTTGGACATTTTCAACTGCACTCCATCGCGGAAGCGTACAAAGTGGACGGGGGCGTGTCGGAGGCGTGGTGAAGGCGGGACTGGGGCGTGGTTATCACCCGAACAGAGATGGGCGCCTTTCGCCGATAATGGAAAAAAAGTATGTGTTTGTAGCTAGAATTTAGGGCACTTTTCCTGGACCCTGTTTTTTCATGAATAAGGCCCCAAAAAGTGGCCTAAATGACCAGATTACCACCAGAGGGAATCGGGGATGGCCTCCCCTGACTCCCCCAGTGGTCACTAACCCCCTCCCACCACAAAAAATGATGTTTCACAACTTTTTATTTTCACCCTCAAATGTCATACCCACCTCCCTGGCAGCAGTATGCAGGTCCCTGGAGCAGTTGTTAGGGGGTGCAGTGGACTACAGGCAGGTGGACCCAGGCCCATCCCCCCCTACCTGTTACAATTGTGCTGCTTAATGCTTAGTCGTCCAACCTCCCCAAACCCACTGTACCCACATGTAGGTGCCCCCCTTCACCCCTTAGGGCTATAGTAATGGTGTAGACTTGTGGGCAGTGGGTTTTGAGGGGGATTTGGGGGGCTCAACACACAAGGGAAGGGTGCTATGCACCTGGGAGTTCTTTTACCTTTTTTTTTTGTTTTTGTAAAAGTGCCCCCTAGGGTGCCCGGTTGATGTCCTGGCATGTGAGGGGGACCAGTGCACTACGACTCCTGGCCCCTCCCACGAACAAATGCCTTGGATTTATTCGTTTTTGAGCTGGGCGCTTTCATTTTCCATTATCACTGAAAAACAAAAACGCCCAGCTCACAAATTGTCGAATAAAACATGGACGTCTATTTTTTTCGAAAATATGGTTCGGTCCGCCCATGGACCCGTTCTCGGAGATAAACGCCCATGGAGATAGACGTTTTCGTTCAATTATGCCCCTCTATGTGCACTATTATGGAATATATATGCCTAATCTGCGCCTAACTTACACACAGATATTTAGGCCTGGTTTTAGATGATCTAAATAATTGCACTTAAATTTTTGTTACAAGAATGGCACGTGAGCTCATTCTATAAACTACATGTAACTTTGAGCATAGTTTATAGAATCACGCTAACTGCGTGTTTTTTTGGTGATGATTTTTAAGGCACCATTTATAGAATTTGGCCCTAGGTCTTCAATATGTGCAAATTGATGTCATACTTATTCATTGTGAGTATTTAGAAAATCCAACTTGATGTGGGATCCTCAGGACAGGTTTGGGAAGCCCTGTTGAACGAGATCTTGCATTGGAAAAGCAAGAGAATCCTGATTGTGTGATCTGTGAGTGTGAAATGGAAGAAAGAGAATCGTCTGCATTTAAATGTACCATTTGCCAGATTATTATAATGGAATGAGTTTTGATAAAGTAAATACTTTGAATGGAACATAGAAAGACAGAAAGAGGCAAGTAGAAGATCTGCCACATTGCTGTGCTTTTCTTGTCATCTCAGTAGCAGCGAAAGGTGCATCGTAAGCAGCAGCTACTGAGATAGCAAACTTCACTGCAAGAAAAGCCTAGTCATTTACCAGATCATTTACCTGCCCCCCCTCTCTCTCTGTCTTCTCCAAAGTTATATCCAACAACTTTACCACTTCAATGGCTGTTTGTGCTGCTCTTTCTTTAATGTCTCATCTACCAATTATACTTTATTTGAACTGCTGCCATGTCTACCACTACCCTCTTCAAACAGACTTGTGAGGATTTGGGAAATTGCCAAAGCAGAAGGCAATGTTATGGACTCTTTTTGATGCCTTTGCTAACTCATTTACTATTCAATCAGTGTACTTAGAAGAAACTTCAGATGTACACAAGAATGGATACCATTTGAAACTAGGATGATCAAACACTTTGAAGGTAATATAAAACGAGTCAATAGAGATACTGACTTTCTCACCCTTTTTCTGATAAAGACCATTTTAACTATAAAGTGATAATGTTTCATCATCTCTGTCTACTCCACCCTCTTTTTTCTGAGTGCTAATGGCATATGCAGACAAAGACCTAGCTGATTCTGTATTATTTATAGCCAGAGTAACTGTGCTACTTCCTCTCTAACATAATGAAGAGGGAATAACTTTCAAAAGTGTGTCACAGATATATTTGTTAGTCCAATAAAAAGGTATCCTCTACAGCCTGTTTGTTGATCCTTTTCTCCACATATCCAAATGAAGTAACATGGTAACAATTCTTTAGCCACAAAAGTATAAAAAAAAATAGAAACATAGAATGGAAAGAAATGTAATGGGAAATGAAAATATGAAATAGAAGGAAAATAAAAGAAAATAAACATAACAACCTCAACCCTTCACTACCCTGTCTCCCATAGTAACTATACTTTTCTCAAACCAAATATGGTATCTTCATTATTTCCTTACAAAGTAGCATCAACTTAGTTCACATCTACTAAGAAGAATAAAAAGTTGGATGTACTGAAATGTGTTATGGGTAGTGTGTGTGTTTACATGTTAAAATCCATGTCACGTATGCACTGTTGAATCACTGATACCATATCTGAGAAGTGTTGGCATGCTAGCAGTTAAAAGTAAGGGTAAAGCAGTATCTTATGTCTTAGGTTATGTAAACATCCCCATACATCCATGGAAGTTTTATATATACACTCACATGGAATTCTCTGATCGCCCCACCCATGTGGAAGTCTCCAATACTCCTCCTCACAGTAATGGGGAAAAGGCAGTAATGGGGAAAAGTGGCTGATCTTGCTCCAGCAGCTTCACTGATTCTCAATAGCATAATAGCTTTGCCACCTCAAACTTTGACCCGTGGATTTATGTGTTAACTGGTTTTATCTATTGATTTATTGTTTGGTCATGTTTGTGTTTATTGCATTTTTGTTTTATGCTTTTTTTTTATTCGCTTAGATAGACAAATATATAAATGCAAGGAATTAATAATTTAGAAGGCAATGGCTGGGATTCTTGTCATGCTAAGAAGGGGGTTCTTTCATCTCTTTACTTTGTAGGGGCCATGGTTAACTGTAGACCTACTTTCCTTTTAGATATTTAAATTTCCTAATGCTAGTCCTTCAATAGATCAGTGCCAATATACCCAGCTCTTCTTTTTAACCCAAGCATGAGATCAATGAATCAATTTACTTTGTAAGATAATTTAATCATGAATATCTCGACAAACCACAGGAGCCCTGCCCCTGTATCTTCCTACTGAGGTATAGGAGTGTGTGTCACATTCCTTCCCCTTCTCTCTCATTTACTCCCCTCCCCTTTTCCTCGCATTCCTTCCTTTTACCTCTATCCTCCCTTCCATTCCTTTCTGCTCTCTCCAATTCTTTCCCTTCACTTTTTGTCACTTCTCTCACCCTCACTGCTCCCTTTCCTCTCATCTCTCTTCTCTTGCTCTCTTCCTTTTCCTCAGCTCCCATCTGTTCACTTCTATCATCTCCTCCCCTTCCTTCCCTCTCATTCTTACTCCCTCCCCTTCATCCTCACTCACATGTGCATTGCTCTGGCACTGAATATCTCTGGGTTAAGTTATGTGCATAACTTTACCTGGTTAACTTAGAACAGCCTTTTACTATGATAAGACTTATGTGAACAATTTTATATGGTCAGCATTGAATGTAAGCAGTGAGGGGTATATTCTATAAGTAGTGGCTAGAAATCAGAGCTGAAAATTTAACATGTTTAACGCAATTCTTTAAATTGTATGTGTCCTCTATAGAACCAAGCTTAGGCATAAGCTGCGCCTAACTGTTGGCGCATGCAATTAGGCCTGCTATGAGCAGACTTAATGTCAGCACCTATACGTAGGCACAGTTTGGTCATATTATATATCAAAGCACATAACATTTGGGAATGCCCCCAGAAACACCCCTATCCATGCCCCCAAATATGTACATGTGTTAGGATTTATACACACATTGTTATAGAATATGATATGCACATAAATCATAATTATCGTCAATTAGTGCTGATAATTGGTTATCACCCACATTATCACTGATTGGCTCATTATTCAATTAAGGTACACACGTTACATTGGGCGTGTGCCCAACTAACATGCATAACTCGTAGTGCCACAAAAAGGATTTGGCCTTGAGGGCATAAAGTTACAAACGTCCAGAAATGCCTCCAGTTTGGCCTCTACTTATGCAGCTAAATATTATGAGTCATCTGCATATAATTTAGACAGTGTGAAAGTGAGAAATTCAAACCTTGGGGTTTGTATCTCTAACTTCGAAAATGATCCGCATAATATCCTTTTGCATAGCAACCTTGTGCATTCTTGTTGGTGTTAAGAGGTTTGTTTTGCTCAGCAGGAAGGGCAAGTCTTCGTCCTTTACCAGGCAGGCCTGATTAATTAAGACTTTTGGCTCATTCCATGTCTATAGGGAAACAAAATAGGGGCCCTTTTACTAAAGGGTTGTCGTGTGGCAACGCTGGCCCAATGCAGGTGGTGGCAGTTGTTCAGCCCCCAGCGCGTTATTTCCGGCACTAGTGGAAATATTGGAAAAGTGCTCTTCCCGAAATGGCTGCATAGCAAGTGTGAACTTACAGCATGGCCATTTCAGTTTTCACTATTTTCACCCACTGTGGTAAAAGGGGCCCTGGTGTGCAGCAAACACGGCCGCTGCTGCTAGCACTGGGTCCTTTTTACCCAGTGTGTTTTTTCTAGCAAAAAAGGTACCGGTACTCAAACGCTAGGCCACCCTTCAGGAGTGGGGTGATCACTCAGAGACCCACCCCATCATAGCCAGGCCCCCTGCAACCAGTCACAGAATCTATGACAAGACAGACTTGGTGTGTAGAGTCTGAGCTCTTTCATTAAAACTTGGGTTCCATGGGTCAATTTTAGCAGACAGTGGAAAAGGTGCCGGTACTCAGTACCTCCAAGTACCCCCTCAAAAAAGCCCTGCTTTTACCACAGCTTAGTAAAAGGGCTCCTTAGTGAATCAGACTCTCAGATTATTATTGCTGTGGCAGTGGTGATTGGAATGAGATGGCATGTGCGAAATCAAATGCTGAAATAGTGGTTTCAAATTAATGACCACGTACTCTTCCAAATATAAGAAAGTGCAAATAGTCTTACCTTCCTGTCCCAAAGAGTTACGAAGGCAAAGATGAAAAATCCCTAGAAATGTATTTAAAACAATTTGATTCAGTTTTATATTGATAATATTTTAATATTTTACTATAATAATCCATAATAGTAGAGCCTGTTCTATTTGCTTCATTTAATAAACATCAGATTGGCTGAGTGAACCTTTTTAGAGAAACCTAATGAGGAATTCATAAATTTACACTGGATTTTCAAAGCACGTGTTTCTGAATGCAGGAGTTAATGTGTAGGAAAGACCCATGTAAGGGTATGCTAAGCCCATTTCATAGTACTGTTTAGTAAAAGAGCCTCAAAGTTAGTTGGACAATTTTGGGGTATGTCTACTACAGGGCGATAGAAAACAGGCTTAGTGGGTGCTAACATGGAATGTTCCCACATGCTAAGCCCATTTCCAGTGCAACTAGGAAATAGGGAATTTTTAGGTGTTTCTTTTTCAACTCGTGCGCTGAAAAACAATTGACATGACAGCACTTACCATCTCCTATATAGAAAGTAGTAAGGTCTCCCATGTTATGGACCTGCTAACCAGTTAGCATCTGTTGACATACTAGCTAAATAGCATGTCCATGCCTATTTTCTGCTCCTGATATGTCCTCTTTAAAAATAAATACAAAAATATGGATGATGCATGCTTAGTACGTGCAAAGAATGTTTTTTAATGCACTTTCTGGTAAGCATTTTCACATGTGCTAAGTATGCGTTAGCACCCTTTGGTAGACATACCCTGTTAACTTATCTTTTAATTTGAATTTCTTTTCTTTTTTTCTCCCTAAGGTGTGGAGGCTCATTTTCAAAGTACACAAACTTATAAAGTTACATTGGTTACTATTGGGCCATTTTCAAAAGGGAAAACCATTTAAAAAGTGTCATAAAGCAGCATTTGGACAAAAATCTTCTCAAAACATCCAGATCAGTATTTTCGAAACCTGTTTTGCAAACGTCTGTCTATGCAATTCATCCAAATCACAAGGGGGCATGTTGAAGGCAAGCTGAGGGCGGGGTTAGGGTGTGTTGGAAGTTTTACAGCCATAATGGAACAAAACAAAAACGTCCAGGGTGAAAATCTAAACGTTTTGGTAAGACCTGTTTTTAGAACTAATAAGACACAGAAAGGTGCCCTAAATGACCACTTGAGGGAATCGGGGATGACCCCCCCACTCCTCCAGTGATCAGTGACCTTCTCCCACCCACCCCCAAAAATGTGAATAAAAACATTACTTACCAGCCTCTATAACAGCCTCAGATGTTATAGCCAGGTCTATTAGAGCAGCATGCAGGTACTTGGAGTAATCCAGTGGTGAAAAGAGGACTCATGCCCAAATCTCTCCTACCTGTCACACTTGTGGTGGAAAGTGTGAGCCCTCCAAAACTCACCATAAACCTACTGTACCCACATATAAGTACCCCCTTTAACCATAAGGGCTATTGTAGTGGTGTACAGTTGGGGGCAGTGGGTTTTGGGTGGGTTTTGGAGAGCTCAGCAGACAAGATAAGGGAGCAATGGTGAGATGGGAGCATTTACATGAAGTCCATTGCAGTGCCCTCTAGGGTGCCCTATTGCTCTCCTAGGATGTCCAGGAGGACCAGTCTACCAAAAATGGTGGCCCCTCCTACATCCCAATGGCTTGATTTTCTACATTTTGCATTTGGACTTTTTTTTAAATGGCCTATAAAGATAAACGCACAGAGCACAAAAGCTTGTTATAAGCTGTATTTTTGAAAAAATAAGATAGAAGTTTTGTGGTTTTGAAAATAGCCATGTTTTTTATTCAGATTTGGGACATTTAGGGCTAGATTCTATATATGGTGCCTGAAAGTTTTGCATGGAAAAAAATACACCTGGTGTATTTTCTAAAGTACACCTAAATTTTATAGAATAGGCTTACATTTCTGTGTGGTATATAGAATACACCGAGCACCTCTCCATGCGATCAAATTTCTTCATGGCCATTTACGCCACATTTTTCTTGGTTTAAATCCCAACATGTAAATTAGGTACAGAGCAGGAGTATTCTATAACAACATGCAAAGATTTTCAAAACCCCCATGCCCCACCCATGGCCACACCTCCTTTTCAACTATGCAACTTAGAATTTGTGCTCACCACATTACAGAATACGCTTAGCAAGTTGTGTGCGTAAATCTTAATTAATGCCAATTAGTGTTGATAATTGCTTGTTAACATCCAATTGACAGCGCTGATTAGCTAGTTAACCAATTAAGTTACATGCATTGTTATAGAATATGCTTCAATGTCAATGCAGAAATTAAGGCATGGTATGTAGAATCCAGCAGCACAAAACATCCCAAGTCCGATTTAGACGTCATATCGAAAATACCCCTCCATGTAACTTTGTAAGTCCATGTGCTTTGAAAATAAGCACCGCAGGCTCTTTCTCTGTATTGTGGACTTTAAAATAGAGTATTATTTTTGTATTTCCTATTATATTATACTTTAAAATTTTCTTTATTGTACTCTCTGTTTCTTTACAAGTTGATACTTGGGTGTATGATAATTTGAAAATTGTATAAATAAAAAATAAAAAAAATTATATAGGAAATGTAGTCTGAATCTGCTCAGATAAATTTATTGTGTAAAGTTAACCAGACAAATTTTTCCAGTTAACTTAGGTCTGATATTTACACAATACAATACCATACAGTACTTATAGTCCGCAATTAAAATAAATCTGATCATTGTGAATTACAAATAAGACCAGCCAATAATTGGGACGTAACATAAATGTTAAAAACAAAGCCTAACTTCAGAAATTAAGAAATTAAAAGTTTACAGTTTCCCACAGAAACTGAGAAAATAAAAAAGATTTTAGGTTCCTGTTTACTAAGGTGCGCTAGCATTTTTAGTGCACACTAAAATTAGCACGCGCTAAATGCTAGAGACACCCATATATTCCTGTGGGTGTCTCTAGCATTAGAGAGCGCGCTAATTGTTAGCATGTGCTAAAAATGTGGCTTAGTAAACAGGGCCCTTAATTCCTTCAAAAAAACTTATAATCAATCTCCAACTCAATGTTGACTATGTCTACCTTCACTACTGACCAGCTTAAGTGAACCTGTAGCCCAGTAATACCCTGAGAGCCACTAATGTTTGGCTGAATAAATTCTACTTGAGCATCAAGTTGCCCAGACATACTTTATATCGGGGGAGGGGGGAGTGGAATACATTTTTGGTTACAGGTGCCAAAGAAACTAGTCTCTGACCTGCCCCCTCAGGCTCCCTAGTTGCTGATGCTATGTTGGGCAAAATATTGGTTGGATCATGACCCTAGTGGCCTACTCTATCACCATTGCCTATGCTTCATATGCTGACTGGGAATAAAATCCAGCTGTTGAGTTTGAAAGCCAAGAATCAATGTTAGTATGCTACACCCTTTGAATATGGACCTCTGAATCCAACAGCCTTAAAACAGTGAAACTGGTTGCTGTGGTACTATTTTTGCAAAGAAAACCAAACTGTATTCCTTTTTAGCACATTTTTAAATATTTTAACAACTGGAGGTATCTGGTCATCCCTAAAAATATGTAATATGAATTGTTGGAAAAAAGTTTCTAAAAAAAAAAAAGGAATAAAATAAGTATGGGTCTGGCTCCTTCTGTTCTTTCTTTTTTTCTGCTGGAAGGTTTTTCTGACATAGGGGGTAAGTTATCAACATGGACTACTGTTAAGAGTAATTATTTTATTATTATTAGCATTTGTATAGCGCTACCAGATGCACGCAGCGCTGAATCACCGAAATTAGTGGTAAAATAACACTTATTAATGGTTGTCCATGTTGATAATTTGTCCCTTAGTCTTAAGTATTCAAGTCACATTTTACCTTTTTGGTCACTCATCTTATTAATAGCATTATTTCAGTCACTGAATAAGAAAAAATATTTATACAAGCACAGATTTTTCTCTAATACAGATCATAAAACACTCACTTGATAGACACAAAAAGATAACACTATTAGGCACAAATTTAAATATCTCACAAGATATAAATAATACATAAGAAATATATTTCATGGAAAAGTGAGTTATTGAATAAGATGCTGGTATTCAACGCAGATGAGTTAGAGACCCTGAAACAAATATCTGTAAACCTGGAAGATGTAATGGGGCAATTTGACAAATTGAAGAGTAGCAAATCACCTGGACTGGATGGCATACATCCCAGAGTACTGACAGAATTGAACAATGAACTTGCAGAGCTATTGTTAGTAATTTCTAATTTATTTTTAAAATCAAGCATGGTACTAGAAGATTGGAGGGTGGCCAATGCAACACTGATTTTTAAAAAGGGTTCCAGAGCTGATCCGGGAAATTATAGTCCAGTGAGCCTGATGTCATTGCTGTGTATAGACTATTATAAAGAACAAAATTACAGAGCATATGCATAAGCATGCATGGATTAATGAGACAAAGCCAACATGGATTTAGTCAAGTAAAATCTTGCCTCACTAATTTACTACTTTGTTTTGAAGAGATGAATAAATGTGGTTAAAGGTGAACCAATCAATATTGTGTATCAGGATTTTCAAAAGGCATTTGAAAAAGTACCTCATGAAAGACTCCTGAGGAAGTTAGAAAGTCATGGGATAGGAGGTAATGTCCTATTTGTGTATTAAAAACTGGTTAAAAGAGAGAAGGGTTAAATTGTCAGTATTCCAAACGAAGAAGGGTAGATAGTGGGATTCCCCAGGGGCCTGTGCTGGGACTACTGATTTTAACATATTTATAAATGATATAGAGATGGGAATAACTAGTGAGGTAATTAAATTTGCTGATGACGAAGTTGTTAAATTGCAAGAGGATTGTGAAAAATTGCAAGAGGACCTTATGAGACTGGGAGACAGGGCATCGAAATGGCAGATGACATTTGATGTGAGCCAGTGCAAAACGATGCATGTGGGAGAGAGGAACCCAAACTACAGGCACATATGAGTTTATTTTGTTGGGCAGACTGGATGGACCGTGCAGGTCTTTTTCTGCCATCATTTACTATGTTACTATGTATGTTACAGGTATGTGATGAAAGGTTCCACATTAGGAATTACCACCCAGGAAAAGGATCTAGGTGTCATCATTGATACATTGAAACCCTTTACTCAGTGTGCAGTGGCATCTAAGAAAGCAAATAGAATGTTAAGAATTATTAGGAAAGAAATGGAAACATAAATGAGAACGTTATAATGCCCTTGTATTGCTCAATAGTGTGAATGTACCTTGAATATTGTGTGCAATTCTGGTCACCACATTTCAAAAAAGATGTAGCGGAATTAGAAAAGGTACAGATAAGGGCGGCAAAAATGATAAAGGGGATGGAACTACTTCCCTATGAGGAAAGGCTAAATCGGCTAGGGCTTTAGAGCTTGTAGAAGAGACGGTTGAGGGGAGATATGATAGACGTCTATAAAATACTGAGTGGAGTGGAGTGGGTAGATGTGAATTGCTTGTTCACTCTTTCCAATAATATTAGGATTAAGGGGCACGCAATAAAGCTACTAAATAGTGAATTTAAAATAAATCAGAGAAATATTTCTTCATTCAACATGTAATTGAACTCTGGAATTCATTGCCAGAGAATGTGGTAAAACAAGTTAGCATAGCAGGGTTGAAAAAAGATTTGGATAATTTCCTAAAAGGAACCTCCATAAGCCATTATTAAGATGGATTTGGGAAAATCCACTGCTTATTTCTAGGATAAGCAACATAAAATCTGTTTTACTGTTCTGGGATATTACCAAGTATTTGTTACCTGGATTGGCCACTGTTGGAAACAGGATACTGGACTTAATGGACCTTTGGTCTGTCCCAGTATGGCAATGCTTATGTTCTTATGTTGTAGCTTGTTACACAGTTCTAACATCCTTGCAGGAAGATAAGCCATGCACTTGAATTTTGAATGGAGAATAGTGGAGAAAGATGGGTCAGTGTGGGAACTGTAAGATGCAAATTGTGATAGTCTGAGAGGAAATCCGCCAGCAAGCGGAGAACTCAAACGCCCCACGGTAAAGACAATAGAACACAAAAAGTGGGAGAGCGACCAAGGATACCAGAAACTGGAGGATGTTCTTTGATTAAAAGTTTATTGAAGGTTTGAAGACTCGACACAACGTCGTGTTTCGGCCGTTAGGCCTGCATCAGGAGTCTGCTGTGCAAGATGTTTGCAGAAAAGTGATGATGAGAATTTTTTGAAGATGTCAGAACAGTCTCTTGCACAGGATATAACTGGATGATGACGAGGATGATTCTTCAAAGGTGATTTAGTAGTCTTGAAAAAGACTGTTGTGAAAATAATCGCGTGGTTTCGTCAAACTGCTACACGCGCTTCTGAGTATTCAAGTGATAGTCTACCTGGAAGGTAAAGAAGAAGCAGATAAGGATTTTAGTAGACTGTTTTAAAAAAGGATGAATTGTTGTGGTGTTATGGAGAAAGGAACAAACTATTTTAGGAGTGGCTTGAATGTGTATAGAGAAGGTGACTTCAAGGGTGCAGGTTAATGGTACTAGGGGATGCCAGTGTTGTTCAAGGAGATATGAGAAGAGGAGAAAGGAAAAGTGGGTTTTTGGAGGAAAGAAAAATAGTGGTATATTGGTTATGTTGGGACTTTGGACATTAATGGACACATTTTTACTTTCCAATTTGCAACCCCAATGGCTGGATAACTTTTGTCTGGACAACTTGATGTTCAATAGATGAAAGAGGAGTCAGAGGTATATCAGAGGCAGGACAAAAATTTAGCTGGGCTGATTAAAGCTAGTTGGTTATCCTGCTTATTTTCAAAAGGAGAAAAACGCCCATGTTCGGGAGATGGGCGTCCGTTTCCCGTGGGCGGCCAAATCGGTATAATCGAAAGCCGATTTTGGTCGTCTTGAACTGCACTCCATCGCGGGAACGAATAAAGTTGACGGGGCGTGTCGGAGGCGTGGTGAAGGCGGGACTGGGGCATGGTTATCGGCCGAGCAGAGATGAGTGCGCTCGGCCGATAATGGAAAAAAGAAAGGCGTTGTTAGCGAGAATTTAGGACACTTTTTTTGGACCCTTTTTTCTCACGAACAGGTCCCAAAAAAGTGCCCTAAATGACCAGATGACCACTGAAGGGAATCGGGAATCACCTCCCCTGACTCCCCCAGTGGTCACTAACCCCCTCCCATCAAAAAAACCCCACTTGCAAAAACCTTATTTCCCAGCCTGTATGCCACCCTCAAATTCCGTACCCACCTCCATGACAGCAGAATGTGTTCGATCCTCTAACAGCCTTTCCCTGGGTCAGATGTGGCTCTCGGGTGCACTGCAGGGTCACATCAGCATTGCATTGTGATGGGTGTAGGGTATTGGGCTCCGTGATTTCACTAGCTTGTGTTACAGTCTCACGATGTTGGTAGTTGGTAGGCTCTTCTCCCATGGTGCTTTTCCCTCTGCTTACTGGGTCAGAGTGTGCCCTGTTTTGTTTCCGGTAGTCCACAAGGTAGTGGCCATTTTTGTAAGTCCATTTTAGATCACTGTTTTTTCCTGTTTTTTAAAAGTGCCCCCTAGGGTGCCCGGTTGGTGTCCTGGCATGTGAGGGGAACCAGTGCACTATGAATCCTGGCCCTTCCCACGACCCAAAGCCTTGGATTTGGTCGTTTTTGAGCTGGGACGCTTTGGTTTCGATTATCGCTGAAAAATGAAAATGCCTAGCTCAAACAAACGCCCACATCTCAAAAACGCCCACATCCAATGCATTTGCCTAGCACAAACCGTATTTGCGAAACTAAAGATAAACGTCCATCTTTTTCTAAAATACGATTTGGCCCACCCCTTCACGGACCCATTCTCGGTGATGGACGTTCTTACACATGGGTGTTTGCGTTCGATTATGCCCCTCTAAGTCTTTTCAGTAAAATCACTATACTAAAATTTGCTAGATAACATATTGGGTTAACCTTAGGACACTGATTTTCAATGTCACTGATTTAACCAGTTAAAGCGATGAATTTCCAGTTAAAGGAAACTAGATAATCACTTTGGCTAGCTTAAGTGGATTTGGATTTGAGTAGTTACTTGCCTTAGAAAATCGGAGTTCAAGGCAAGGTACAAAAAGATACACATGTTATTTCCCTGTCCAAATGGCTTACAGTCTAGGACTATTCCATGGTTGAATATTGGCTCTTAAATTAGAGGTGGTGGTCTTACCTTCAGCCAAAAATGTAAGACAAGCAAGCTGAGTTTTGGGACCTAGTTCATGGTGAAATTTCTTGCATAGAGAGATAGACATGTGAGCTATCAGTATAAAGATAGCACTGAAAACTTGTGGTTAATTTGGAGGTATATAAGATTTTATAAACAAACAAGTAAATTAAAGTGTGGTAATTTTGGAAGATTACTTGGAGTATCCATTCAAAGGCCCCTCATTTTAGTGCATAGCCCCCTATTTGTAGATCTCACTCTCTCTCTCTCTCTCTCTCTCTCTTTTAAAAAAGGTTTTTCATTGAGATCTGTTGATTTATCTTTTAGGCAGCCTTCTCCTACTTTAAGAGACTTCAGTTAATTTGGGACCTGTCTCAACTGGAGCTATGGTGCCATAAGCTTTCATTCCTAATTGCCACCAAAATGTACTGGTTGTCGTCTGGCTCAGAAGAATGGACCACAGAACCCATTTTAATCTGGAAAAAAAAAGTATCCTTGAGTAAGTAAGTAAGCTCGACTCAGGAGAGACACCTTGGGGTGTTGGTGTCCGAGAATCTGAAGGTGAAGAAACAATGTGACAAGGTGACGGCCATGGCCAGAAGGATGCTAGGCTGCATAGAGAGGAGTATAACCCACAGAAGAAAGGAGGTGTTAATGCCCTCTAAAAGTCATTGATGAGGCCCCACTTGGAGTATTGTGTTCAGTTTTGGAGGCCGTATCTAGTTAAGGATGTAAAAATACTGGAAGCGGTACAAAGAAAAGCTACGAAAATGGTATGGGATTTACATTGCAAACCATACGAGGAGAGACTTGCCAACCTGAACATGTATACTTTGGAGGAAAGGAGAAACAGGGGAGACATGAGAGGGTGGTGGATATGTGGAATGCCCTCCCATGGGAGGCGGTGGAGATGAAAACAGTAATGGAATTCAAACATGTGTGGGATAAATACAAAGGAATCCTGTTTAGAAGAAATGGATCCAGGGAATCTTAGTGGAGATTGGGTGGTGACGCTGGTAAATGGGAAGCAAAGCTGGTGCTGGGCAGACTTCTAAGGTCTACACCCTGATCGTGACTGAATAGATAGGGATGGGCTTGAGTGTCAATTTTAAGGGGCTTCAACGTTAGCTTCAGAAACTTTTAGTACAAGAAGAGTGCTGAACAGACTTATATGGTCTGTGCCCGGAGAATGTCAAGGACAAATCAAACTCGGGTATACATATAAAGTATCACATATCAAGTAAAATGAGTTTATCTTGTTGGGCAGACTGGATGGACCGTATAGGTCTTTCTCTGCCGTCACATACATTCACATGCAAGTGGATGTACTCTTTGAATAATAGCTGGCACTCCACTCCTGGGACCTGTGAACGCTGCCTCTATAGTATCTTTAGGCTCTGCTGGTCCAAGAAGAAGAAGCTAGTTCTCACTAAGCCACATGGTAACATACAGCACTACTGCTGGGCCAACCTAGTCTTATTTTCAGTGGTGATGCTTTCTCAACAGAGAATGATAAAACATAAAATAGATAATATGATTGATACTTACTTGAAGTGAGTTGAGAGCAGCAAATATTGCACGGAGTACTTTGCCATCATTTAAAGTTACTCCTAATCCAAAGCCCCACGTAAGACCTAACAGTGGTGTTAGGATAGCGATACTTTTAGCAATCTGGACAAGGGTGCTCTTTTCTTCTCTTCTTGGCTTATCTCCAATGGAAGGCCTCAGGATTTTAATTATGGTTATTAAGGAGATGATAAAATTCACAGCAACAATAGTCAATGCAGGTGCTACAAAAGCAAGAAATGCTTTGGTGTCATTTACTTTGAGCCAACAGATTTTTGGTTTCATATAGCCTTTTGCTGGTTGAGTAACAGCTATGGTGATTACAGAAATAATGAGGGGACATCCGTAGCCTAAAGAAAATGCTATTGTCATCATGGTTGATTTACTCATATCTTGAAAAACATAAATCAGGAGATACAGGAGCTTAAGTGCCATGGTCAGCATCCAGAAAAACAAGGAAAGGTAGAATAAGTGACTGAAAAATGTAATTGCCACACAGACATCAGAATATTTATATATATCAGGGATAGCACCAATGATGAACCATATATCTGCAACCAGAAGAGATACTGCTATGTTCACGAAACATACATGTCGCATGTAGGAAGTTCTATTTTTTGTCACAGATTTCCAAACAAGGGCTTCAATTATAATGCAGAGCACTAAGCATCCCAAAGAAATGCCCAAACCAATATAGGTAATAATGGACAACAGGTCATCAAATGGTGATGGGTCATCTACTGGTGACATAAGAATTGAGAAGGGGGTTGAGTGATTGCAAACACAATTTACATTGTCACCATGCCATAGTATAAGTTGGCATCCAGTTTTATCCCATCCTGCCAATTTATTGGAGAGGTTGAAGTTCCAGAAAACACACTTTGGATCGTGAAGTAAGGGATTGCTGATGGAAAAAGTCATTGATATTGAAACATCCGGACCTGAGCCACCACCACCAGCCACTACTGTTGACATAACCAGTCCATTCACAAAGTCATTTGTATTATTGGCTTTTGGCAAAATGTCCTTTAGTGTGGAATACGCTATGCTGACAATCCTTAAGTTTGGTTGTAAGTGAACAAGTTCTATGAATACATTGCCAGTTGAATTGCTAAAATGGAAAGATTTATTATAGTCCTCGCTCGTATTGTTTCCAACAGTAATACCTTGCAACTGAACATTTTCATTGCCAGTGATGCTAATGCTGCTATTGACTATGTGAAGTTCTCTTGCAAAATTTTCCACTGATTTCAGCAATAAAGAGCTAGTAGCGTTATTCAAATTGTTCCAAGTATTTATTGTATTATTTTCTACAATAGTGTTAACTGTAGAGAGGAAATTCTGTAACAGACAAGATAAAACCATACATATCAGTCAATAAAAATAGTTATAGCATACAGAGGAATATATCAATATCAGCACATAAATTACTGGCCTAATTAGCATGGTACTGCAAGGCAAATCCTGAGAGATTTGACTGATTCACCATTTAGGGATAGATTCAGTAAATGGTACTCAAAAACTGGCAAAGAAAAAAACTGGTATTCAACGCTATTCTATATGGATACTCAAAGATGAGTGCCCATTATAGATTAGTGTTGAGTTTTGAGTTTGACGCTCAAATTTAGGCATCAAAAATGACATCTGCTGCAACCAGGTGTAATTCACAGCACCTAGGGGCCCTTTTACTAAGCGACGGTGAGCCCACTGCAGGCTTACAGCACGGCAATACGGAAAGACCGCCAGCCCAATGCCTGCGCTGGCGATAGTTCCATCCCCAGCACGTGGCATTTCTGGTGCTAGCGGAAATATTTGAAAACATATTTCCACAGGGGGTTGCCTGGCAGTAATCGGGTATCGCAGGAGCCCTTATCGCCATCTCAATGGGTGTCAGTAGGTGTTCCCCCTCCTCGCATGGCCACGCGGTAAGTTCAATTTTGCTACGTGGCCATTTTGTTTTTTGGCCTTTTTACCCGCTGCAGTATATAGGACCTCAGTGCGCAGCAAAAACGGCTGCTGCTGCTAGCGCAAGGCCCTTTTTACCACAGCCTAGTAAAAGGGCCCCCTAATTTGGGCACACATCCCTGGCATTCTACAACAGTGTGGACAAATTTTAGGAACAGCCTTGATCCGCCCATATACTTATAACACAAATAGAGAGGGTAATACAGCGTACACAGAAAGTATACAAAGAAAAAAAAGCAACACACTGGACCTTCAAGACTGGGACAAATAGAGTTCTTTATTAATGACCCGACATGGGCCGTGTTTTGGTGCTAAACAGCGCCTGCTTCAGGGGTCTAACAATAAAATACAAGAATAAACACAACCACATAAATATACATAAACATCTATCTAAAGTAAAAATTAAATTTTTTTTTTAAAAACAGTTAATCATCAAACATAAATATATAATTAATGTAGACTGATAATTATAAAGGAAACAAATTTAAATTTCCGTACTCATTACAGACTAATAATAATGGTAATGAATTTATTGAAACATATTGCATCCCATAAGTAAATAAAAAATCCAATGAAATATATGTATTTAGTATATATTAATAAATTTCAAACATTATTGATATGCAAATTGATAAATGAATTATAAAATGATTCATGATTAAATAATTCACTGTATAATTGCTAGAGAATATCTATATAAAAAATGATATTTAATTGATTATAATAGGTGATATTTGGTGATAGGTAATCTTATCGTTATTGATCTTATTAGGATAATTCTAAGATATTAAAAGTATTGTTCTCACCAAGAATGAGCACAGTAGGATGTACTGGAAATCAATTCAAAGCCTTTGCAAGAAAAACCGAGTATATCTTTAATTGATAAGTCTGTATGATGTGTGAGGAGAAGGAATCATTAAGATGCTATCAAATGAGCAATGAATTGAATACGATAAGGGGACATTCCTCTAGAGTGTAAATAGCGAGGGGTAGTGTACTTGGCTCAAAGTCATATTAGAGGCATAATAATACCCACTCGCCCAGCGCATAGAATAAAAATCGCCATACACCGCAGTGAGGTTGCCAGCTTTAAGGATGAAGAACATCACGTGGTGATGTTTCTGCTAGCATGAATAACCTGAGGTAGTGATAATAATGAAAAATAAAAAATAATAGAAACAAAAAAGTCTGCTTGCCCCCACGTGTGGTAAGAAAACCGCCGTAATGGCGTAGATACAGTCCTGTAGAGAGCCCTCTGGTGTGTTTTAAAGCCAAAGAACGGCAGGGGGACCTTACTCTTGATTTTAAATGGTGAGGGGTAATGTACTTGGCTCAAAATCATATTCAACGCATACAAAATAGCAGCTCAACCCAGCACATGAAAAAAATAGTAATAAAAACCGCAGAACATCGCAGTGATATAGCCAACGTTAAAAGTGAAAGACATTTCTAGTTCGTGCTGACATTAAAAGCGTAAAAAGTTGGTAAAAATAAAAGTATCTGCTTACCCCAGCATATAAAGAAAGAATCTACAGCGCTGCATTTTCGCCACTACCCCTCGCTATTTACAATCTAGAGGAATGTCCCCTTATCGTATTCAATTCCTAGCTCATTTGATAGCATCTTAATGATTCCTTCTCCTCACACATCATACAGACTTATCAATTAAAGATATACTCTGTTTTTCTTGCACAGGCTTTGAATTGATTTCCAGTACATCCTACTGTGCTCATTCTTGGTGAGAACTATACTTCTAATATCTTAAAATTATCCTAATAAGATCAATAACGATAAGATTACCTATCACCAAATATCACCTATTATAATCACTTAAATATCATTTTTTATATAGATATTCTCTAGCAATTATAGTGAATTATTTAATCATTTTATAATTCATTTATCAATTTGCATATCAATAATGTTTGAAATTTATTAATATATACTAAATATATATATTTCTTTGGATTTTTTTATTTACTTATGGGATGCAATATGTTTTAATAAATTCATTACCATTATTATTAGTCTGTAATGAGTACGGAAATTTAAATTTGTTTCCTTTATAATTATCAGTCTACATTAATTATATATTTATGTTTGATGATTAACTGTTTTTAAAAATATATATATTTATGTTTCAACTGTTTTATTGACACCTCAATATGGTACATCACAATAATAATGGCAGTATTACAGAATGTTTCTAACGTACAGTGCGTAGATCTCCCAACATTTAAACAGGGTCAAACTTTTATTGTTTATCCCTCCACTCTTCCCCCCCCCCCCCCCGGCCTCCACCCCCCCCCCCCCGTTGTACTTCGCAGTTGCGGGAGCATAGTGGTGATGTACAGGATGGGCTGAAACATGTGTCCGTTTATAACTCTCCATGTGTCTGAAAAATCACCCATCTACTCAATATCCAAGCTCCATCAAAAGGGACTTCTCATTGACCTAGGAATGTCAGATCATGTTCATGGTTCCCTGCAACAGTGACATATTACCAGATCCATACCTCTACCATAACACACTAACCCCCAAGCCTTCCAGTCCCCTCCCGAGCCTACCCCCTAACTACTTTCTCTCCTACCCCCCATCTGCCTCCCCCCCCCCCCCCCAGCAAGCAGCAAACGGTCCTGTCTCACTCTCCAGCTCCAGGCATCTTCCTTTCCCCCACCGCTTCTCTTCGGCTTTATCAGGCATTGAGATGCAAGCTACGTCCCCTTGGGCTAAGAGCTTGCAGATACGGCATCCAGATCAGGAGAAATTGTGCTCTACGTTTGGGCAATCGTTTTGAATCTCTAGCTTCCCAAGAGGCCAAAAGGTGCACTTGATTTCGCCAGTGCCAGTAAGCCGGCTCATCTGGAGAGGTCCAATATTGCATAATGCACTACCGAGCTACCAAACTCAGCTTCCTGCATAGTTTTATAGCGGGGGCACGTAGCGGGGCAAAAGCCCTTGGTTGATCAAGCAGAAACTGCCTGTCCGTTCCTTGATTTTTAATTTTTAATTTTTACTTTAGATAGATGTTTATGTATATTTATGTGGTTGTGTTTATTCTTGTATTTTATTGTTAGACCCCTGAAGCAGGTGCTGTTTAGCGCCGAAACACGGCCCATGTCGGGTCATTAATAAAGAACTCTATTTGTCCCAGTCTTAAAGGCCCAGTGTTGCTTTTTTTGTTTGTATCCGCCCATATACTTCCCATGACCACAGCCCCAGTTGCACGCAATAGGGTTTAGGCGCAGGTTGTTATAGAATAGCGCATAGCAAGATCTGCATGGAAATCCAAATTGGGGCCAATTAGCACCCAATTATTGGCACTGATTGGCCTGTGAGCCAGTTTAGTTGTGCACATACCTTGAATCATTGCTCGAATCACCAGATGTTTTGAGGGTTTTTCTTTTTTGCTGTCATGTTTGAATCAACAACAAAGCCCCTGTCGCATTTATAGCTCGTTAAAAATGTTGGGGGAAGATTTAAGACATAAGGAAGTTAAAATTGGGGGTATGTGCAAAAATAACAGTTTATTTTTAAATAGAATAAGTATACCCACATGTCACCATAGGAGCCAACTGTTCAAAATGATTGGGTGTGGTCAACGGCATAAATTACCAAGTCCATATAAAGGAAATAATGGGTTGTGAACACAACTTGTCAGGCAAGAGCACAGCAGGTGGTTCAAACACAGGGGGAACTTATGGGTAAAAGAAATGTTAGAGGTAACAGTGCAAGTCCCACCAGTCTATCTTCCTCCCTAACCCATCACTATACCATCTCCTACTCCCAGCAGATCTACACCAAACTCATGCTATGTCTTCCAGTCCACCCAGGCTCATGTCTACAATCCATATTCTCTCCCTCCCATCTAGTCCTCAATAGTCCCTAACATGTGCACACCATACGCTTTCTTTTCTCTCAGACCATCCCCACTTCTTTCTCAGTCTCTCCCCACCTCAGGGGTCATTTTACTAAGGTGGGCTGAAAAATGGCCTGCGGTAGTGTAGGTGTGGGTTTTCGGTGCACGCAGATCCATTTTTCAGCATGCCTGTAAAACAGGCTTTTTAAAATTTTTTCTGAAAATGGATGTGCGGCAAAATAAAAATTGGCGCACATCCATTTTTGGTCTGAGACCTTACCACCAGCCATTGCCTTAGCGGTAAGGTCTCACACAGTAATCGGGCAGTAATGACCTACATGCATCAAATGTCATTTGACGTGCGTAGCAGACGTACATCAGAAATAAAAATTATTTTTCAGACAGCATAGCGGACACACACCAAAAATAAAATTACTGCAAGAGCCACACGGTAGCTGGGCAGTAACTCCAAATTGGCGTGCATTGAGCATGCGTAGGCGCCTTTGCAGCTTAGTAAAAGGGCCCCCCAATGTCTTCTTCCTTCTCTCATCTTTTTCTATTTTTCCCTCACTTCTTTCTCCCAATGCAGTTTGGCTTTTGTTTCTGGGTAGGATGTTTAATGCCCCCCGCACCTACCCTAATCTCTCATTCTATACTTCTTTGCTCTCTTCCTCTTCACCTGACCTGCCTTGTCCCCTACTAATTTCTCCCCCAATAAGGTTCCCTCTTACTCTACCTTGGTCAGTGCCCCTCCTCTGCAGGCGAGGCTCACCTACGACATCACTTACTCTGCAAGCATATGTCTTCACTAGAGAAACGAGGTGAGCAAGATTTCTTTGGAGTATAGATAGTTTCTAAATGTTTGTTAGGAATAATAAAAGGAAAGGAACACAAGGTTCTGGGTTCTTTCTTCTACAGTGGCTTCAGGTCTCAGCTCTATTGGGATTCATTTTTTCTAGTTTTTGAACAATTAGAAGAGACATTTGGGAACAGGGCAAGTTCCAGGTGCCTGCAGCTGAGGAAGTTCTGCTAAAGAGGACAGTGCGGGAGGAGAACTTTGGAATAGTGTTTATTCTGGGACCCTGTTATTAACAGGTGCTAGTAAATTGACATAGTGCGTGCTACTGTGGGGCTTTCCCATGTGCGGAGCCCATTTCTAGTGCACCCCTAAATTGGCTACTGCTCTAATGTAAACAATAGGATGCAGTCATGAAAAAAATTAACATGGGAGAACTTACCATCTCCTATTTAGGAGGTGCTAAGGGCTCCCGCGTTACCCATGTGTTATTCAGTTAGCATGTGCAAATGTCAGTGTGCTAGCTGAGTAGCATGTCCACACCCATTTTTCACTCCTGATATGCCCGCTGTCAAACAACAACAAAAAAATACTGCACAGTTAGCGGATGCAAATGGCAAAACTAATGCAAAATGCTTTAATTAATTAATTTATTTATTTATTGCATTTGTATCCCACATTTTCCCACCTATTGCAGGCTGAATGTGGCTTACATGTTCCGTTATGGCTTTCGCCATTCCAGAGTAGAAGATAACAGTTGGTGTTACACAAAGATCATGGATGACATAATAGAATTAGTTAAACAGATATAGGAAGAAACGGTTCAGCATTTAAGGTAAAGTGATGATGCGTTAAATTTACAGTTCTTGGTCATTGTGGTATGCCTTGTTGAAGAGGTAGGTCTTCAGAGATTTACGAAAATTGATTAATTCGTAAATTGTTTTTAGGTTAAACGGTAATGCATTCCACAGCTTCGTACATATGTAGGGAAAGCTGGACGCATGTGTTAGTCTGTATTTTAGCCCTTTACAGCTAGGGAAGTGAAGGTTAAGGAATGTGCGGGATGATCTTTTTGCATTCCTGGGTGGCAGGTCGACCAGCGTCTTGCATTAGGGCATTTTTTCAGCATTAACCCTGGATTATATACAGCACGACTTAGGTTATGTGCAGAAATCCAGGCGTATTCTATATTTCTGCGCATAACTTAATTAGTTAACAAGCCAGAACACTGCAGCTAGACTCATATTCGGTAAAACAAAATATGAAAGTGCTAAACCCCTACGAGAAAAGCTACACTGGCTCCCACTTAAAGAACGCATCATGTTCAAAATATGTTCCCTAGTTCACAAAATCATTCACGGAGATGCACCAGCCTACATGTCAGACCTGATAGACTTACCACCCAGGAATGCTAAAAGATCATCCTGCACATTCCTTAACCTGCACTTCCCCAACTGCAAAGGTCTAAAGTACAAACTAGTACATGCGTCAAGCTTTACCTATTTGAGCACACAGTTATGGAACGCACTGTCGCGCAACTTAAAAACAATCTACGAACTAACCAACTTCCGCAAACTACTGAAGACCCATCTCTTTAATAAGGCATACCACAAAGAACAACAAATGTGAACATACACCACTCCTCCACATATATTCAGAACTGTCTTATAATATCTGCTTGTTATATAACTATCATGTTTTGTCATTATCATGTTACCCAAGATTCTTCTATAACACTAAATGTCTATTTACTAATGTATTTCCACCACTCAAGATGTATTGTAAGTCACATTGAGCCTGCAAAGAGGTGGGGAAATGTGGGATACAAATGCAATAAAATAAATAAATAAATCAGTGCTGATATTTGCCATTTAACAAGCAATTAGCATTAATTGACACTGATTAGAATTTAAGTGCATTATTTGCTAAGTGTATTCAGTCCATGTAAATTCTAATGCATGGTGTCAAAAAGTGGTCATGGCCATGGGTGTGGAATGGTGGGTTGTGGGCATTACTAAACTCTATGCACTTTAATATAGAATACACCTTCTCCATGCCTAATTTAGGAGTCAGCTTTTATGCCAAGTTTTATTTGGCATAAATGGACGTGACTAAATGTAGTTGCATGGATGGCCGCTTGGTGTATTCTATACACCGAATGGAAATTTAAGCCTGTTCTATAAAGTACGCCCAAATTTAGGTGTACTTTATAGAATATGCCTAGGCATATTTCTTTTCCATGCAGATTGTTCAGGTGCCATATATAAAATCTAGTCCCAAGTGCAGAAGTTGGAATATAAAGATGTGCAAGGAATAAATTCTTCTGAGATACCTTCCCAAGCCTACATGGTTAATAATACTTTATTAAATTTTTCTCCAGTAACGTCTCTAAAGCCTCTTTAAACTCGGCTAAGCTAACTGCCTTGATCACATCTTTTGGCAACAAATTCTACAGCTTAATAGTATTTTTTCATTCAATGTACAATCTTTGATTAATTTTAAATGTGCTATTAGTTTCATGGAGTGTCCTCTTACCTTTCTGCTATCTGTAAGAGTAAACGACCGTTCTCTATTTTCCTGTTCTATGCCGATCAGGATTTTACAGATTTCTATCAGACATCTAACCTGTTTACGCCTTTTTACATATTGTAGGGCAGTCAGTCCATTCTCTTTATCATTTTGGATGCTCTTCTCTCTACATTTTCTAGTTCCACTATGAGGCTCATTTTGAAAAAGAAAAATGTCTAAAAAGCAGCATAAAGTAGCATTTGGATGTTTTTCTCACAAATGTGTCCAAATCGGTATTTTCAAAACCTATTTTCAGATGTTTTTCACACGGGGGGGGGGGGGGGGTGGGGGGGTGAGGGGGGTTGTCTTGGCGTGTTAAGGGCGTGATTTGGGTGTTCCTCAGTCATAATGAAACAAAATAAAACCATCCAGGGCTAAAACTATGACATTTTGAGCTACACCTGTTTTTAAAACGAATAAGGAACAAAATGGTGTCCTAAATGACCACTGGAGGGAATCAGGGATGACCTCCCCTTACTCCCCTAGTGGTCACTAACCCCCTCCCACCTCCCAAAAATGTGATTAAAAGCATTAATTACCAGCCTGTATGCCAGCCTCAGAAGGTAAACTCAGGTCCATTTGAGCAGCATACAGGTCCCTGGAGTAGTCTAGTGGTGGGTGCAGTGCACTGCAGTCAGGTGGGCCCAGGACCATACTTCCTCTTACCTGCTCCACTTGTGGTGGAAACTGAGACCCCTCCCAAACTCACCAGGAACCCACTGTACCCATATATAGGTGCCTCCTTCACCCATAAGGGCTATTGAAGTGGTGTACAATTGGAGTTAGTGGGTTTTGGTGGGCTCAGCAGACAAGATAAGGAAGCAATGGCGAGATGTGTATCCGGAAGCATTTATTTGAAGTCCACTGCAGGGCCCCTAGGGTGCCCCATTGTTCTGCTGGGATGCTTGTGTGGCTAGCCTAGTAAAAAGGCTGGTTCCTCCTAAATCCCAACGGCTTGATTTTGTGCATTTTTCACTGGACTTTTTTTTTTCCGAAAATGGACCAAAAAGATAAACGCAGAGAGCATAAAAACATCTAGCAAATATCCATTTTTGAAAAAAAAGAGTGACTTTTTTCTGTCTTGAAAATGGCTATATTAATTCAATTTATAAATGTATTGATGGAATCTGCCTTGATTATACAGTACGCGCCGATTATCCAAACTCCGATTATTCAGATGTCCAATTATCTAGACTGCTTCTGTTCTTTATTTTAAATTTTTTAAAATTGTAATCTTTGTATTAGTTATCACATTATACTTGATATATAGTAAAAAATTGTATTAACATCACAAATAATTTGGTATTTTTCCCAACTTATTATTGAAAACAAAAAGTGATGCTCAACATGTAATGCTCAAAGTGTGTGCTCCTTTCAAAAAGGTATGTCCAATTATCTGGATTTTCCATTATCTGGATTGCTCTCTGCAGAGGTTAGTCTAGATAATCGGCATTCTACTGCATTTTGCTAGGTTGGCCGTACATTATAATAGTGAATAAATTAATAAATGTGAATACATTGGCCCCAAAAGCCTAAAAGACAAAAGCACTGCCCTCTCGTGGACATCTTGCTGTCTTGGGGCTGGCAGTATTTTCATGGCCAAAAGAATATGGACCTCATGCTGTTCATATGTTACTGCCTTGTGAATGGCTTCAGATTATTTATTTATTTGGATTTTGTTCACACCTTTTTCAGTAGTAGCTCAAGGTGAGTTATAGAGGGCCATAATCGAACGGGGATGGCCATCTATATGGGCGGCCAGCTCTAAGGCCGGCCCCGTAAAGAGGGGTCCGGACCATATTATTGAAACAAAATGGCTGGCATAGGGGCTGCCAATTTTTATTTTTTTTTAGGGTAGGAGGGGGTTGGTTGTTGGAATGTAATTGTATTTTTACATGCATTGCCTGTCACCTATTATTTCTCTGTGATTACTCTGTGACCTCTGATGTGAATTACTTAGAGAGGTCACACTGCTATGCAACTTCCTGTGGGGGTTAGACACAGCAGATGCAGCACATGCAGCACATGGAGCACATGGAGCTCATGATCTCTCCTAACCTGAGAGGATCTATGGTGGTGTGAGCATCCATTACCATCTAAGCACATGGAAGGAGCTGATAATACAAATGTATAGTAATATGTATATATAAGCCTGTCTGATTATAATCTAACTACAAACTGTGAGTAAACAGATGTTTTGTTACTTCAACTTTAAAGTGACTCAGCAGTGAATTATTCAGGGGTGAATGAGAGAGAGATGAAGAAAGAAATTAACATTTCTAAAGCTGAAGCTGTGTGTACTAAAATCTGCTAATTATTTACTACAAATAATCCAACAAAAGGGTTATGGGCCCAGGGCCAGGAATTGAAAAAGAAGAGAAATATTACCAGGCAGAAAAAAAGGCCACATTTTTCTCTTAAGTTTTAAAGGAAAGATTCAGTCTGTCTCTCTCTCCCCCCACACAGCAGACAGAAGGCTAAGAAAATGGCTGAGGGAAGAAATTCACCATTTTTCTATTCTCTCAAGGTGCCTAGATTAACTGAGTTTAATTATCAGCAGTGGGAACTAAGATTCATATGTCTCCTTCGAGCAAAAAGATTAAATATATGCTTAGACCAAGACAGAACAGCTGAAAATATGGCTGAATGGGACAATGCAAACTATTATGTGAAGTGCATGCTTTTGGAAGCTCTCTCAGAGAAACAAGCCATATTAGTGGAGGGAAAAGATACACCAAAGGACATTTTATATAAACTGAGAACTATGTATGCAACTACATATGCAAAGCAGCAACCAATTTGGCTGGCAGAGTTGAATGAAACCAAATTAAGGGATAAAAGTAAATGTAATGATCACATTATGCATCTTATGTCTTCATTACAAAAGTTAGAACTTTCTGGAATTCCCATGTGTGATGCATTGAAAAGAGCATTTCTTTTTACCTCACTATCAAAGAAGTTTGATGTTTTTAGGTCTGTAAATGAGGCCATTGAAGGGCAATCTTTTGAACAGGCAACATCAAAACTAAGGCAGGAATGCATAATAAATGATTCTGAGGAGATGTGTTCTCAAAGCAAGTCAGAGAGAAATGAAACAAATTTCTTGGCAAAGAACAGAGGAAGGCGGAGCTATGGGAAAACTCCACCCAAGGGCAAGCTGATTTGCTACTCATGTGGAAAGGAGGGACATGTATCTAAATGGTGTAAGGAAACACAAAACACTCCCTCTAGCTCACCTAAGCCAATGGAACTAAAGAATTTTCAAACCAGGAAATGTATGAAGGACAAAGAAAAACACAAGGGCTTTCTAATGGCAGAAAAATCTTTGACTATGGTAAATAATAATTCAAATGAAAGTACTTGGATTTTGGATTCGGGGAGCACATGCCATTTAACCAATTGTAAGGATTTCTTTCAGGAAATGTGTCCAGAGGAAGGTATTCTTAAAACTGCAAACGCAGGGACTGCTAAGATCCAAGCAAAAGGTATTGGATTCTTAAAATGCAAAGTGTCTAATGAAGTTAAAGAAATTCCTGTAAGTGATGTCTTGTATATTCCCCAAGCAGTTTGCAATATGCTTAGTGTATCTACATTAGATAAGAAGGGATTTGTGATTCATTTTGAAAACAGTAAGTGCACAATCTCTAAAAATGATGAAGTGTATGCTGAAGCTTTTATGCATAATGATGTTTATAAACTGAGCATTTCAGGTGAAGCCTCACATATGGCGCAAGTAAGGAAGAATGATGGTAAATGTAGTCTGGAAATCTGGCACCGCCGCCTGGGACATCGTGATTCTAAGGTGATCCAGGATCTTTACAGTAAGCAACTGGCCACCGGCATTCAGATAAGTGCAGATGCTGGTAAAATGGAGAAATGCATAGACTGTGTTACTCAAAAAGGTGTGAGACCCTCATTTCCTGCATACACAGGAAATAGGAGTAATAAAGTGCTGGACTTAATACACAGTGACTTATGTGGACCGTTTAATATCCCATCATTGGGAAATAACAGATTTGTGCTAATATTCTTGGATGATTTCTCTAGATACTGTGTGGCCTATTTGCTGAAAGAGAAAAGTCAAGTCACAGACATGCTGAAGAAATACGTAGCCATGGTGAGCAATAAATTTGAAAGAAAACCAAAGGTTCTTCAGACCGACAATGGTGGTGAGTTCACTTCACAAAGCATGCGCACATTTCTAGAACAAGAAGGCATTCAACATATCACAACAGTAGCTTATACACCAGAGCAAAATTCTGTTGCAGAGAGAAAATTTAGGTCACTTGTGGAAATGACCAGATGTATGCTGTCAGATAGCAATCTCCCTAAAAGACTATGGGGGGAAGCCATTCTCACAGCAGTGTACCTACAAAACAGAATGCCAACTAAAGGCGCTGAGCGCACACCACATGAGACATGGCATGGTAGGAAGCCAAACCTGTCACACATAAGAACATTTGGAAGTACAGCATATGCTCATGTACCAAAGCAAAGAAGGCATAAGCTGGATTCCACAACAGAAAGGGGCATTTTAGTTGGCTATACTCCAGGACACAAAGGATATAGAATTTTGAATCTGAAAACTGGCATTGTTGGCATAAGACATGTTACATATTTTGATGAAAACAAAAGGGTTGATAAAGGCTGGATTATCCCAGATGAGCCTTATCATCCAGAATATGAAACTAGAACCATAATAGACATGCCAGTGTATATAAATGCCATACCAAGGCAGATGTCTGAAAGCAACTCATCTGTATCTAACGAGGAACAGGCAGAGGAAGCAGACACAGAAAGGATCATTGAAGAAGACAGTACAGTTGGAGAAGGGGAATCAATTGGAGAAGGACTCTCAGATTTTGAGGATGCGGAAAGGTCAGACCAACCTGTTGTCAGACGCTCATCCAGGGAAAACAAAGATGTTCCACCCCCAAGACTGTCTTACCTAACAAAGTCAGCAGAAGCTCAAGAGCCCTTAACATGGGATGAGATTGAGAAAATGCCAGCAGAAGAAGCTGCTGAATGGCATAAAGCTGCACAAGAAGAAATTGATGCATTGGATAAAAATAATACTTGGATTCTTACAAAATTACCTCCTGGCAAGAAAGCTATAGGATGCAAATGGGTATTCAAGTTAAAAAGGAATGCACAAGGAAAAGTGGAAAGGTATAAAGCCAGATTAGTGGCAAAGGGATATCTTCAAAAATATGGAGAAGATTTTGATGAAGTGTTTGCACCTGTAGTGAAACACACGACAATAAGAACACTTCTGAGCATTGCAGTCTCAAAAGGCATGCAAGTCAACCACATTGATGTGAAAACAGCGTTTCTTCACGGAGATATAACTGAAGACTTGTACATGGAACAGCCAACAGGTTTCATAAATACAAAACAAAGACAGCTAGTGTGTAAATTAAACAAAGGTCTTTATGGATTAAAGCAAAGTGCAGAATGTTGGAATGATAAATTGCATGAAATATTGACAAATTTAGGATTTAAGCAAGGTGAAGCAGATAAATGTTTGTACACTAGGTGCACAAATGGACAATATGCATACATTTTAGCTTTTGTTGATGATCTGCTCATTGCAAGCAAAAGTGAGCAAGAGTACAAGGACATTGTAAAGTGTTTAAACCAGAATGTTGAGATAAAAGAACTTGGTAATGTGTCATACTATCTTGGTATAGAAATTGAGAAACAAAATGATGGTTCTTATCTTCTAAGCCAGAAGCAGAAAATAAATGAGCTTATTGAAAGTTTAGGTATGCAAGATGCCCAAGTTGTAAGCACTCCCATGATCACTGATTTTCTGAAGGATGAAACAGTAAGAGAACCTTTACCAGATAACATCCAATATAGATCAGCCATAGGTAAGCTTTTATATCTAGCTACCACATACAGGGCTGATATAGCAAATGCAGTAGGAATTTTGAGCAGAAGGGTCAGCTCACCTACCAAATCAGATTGGACTGCAGTTAAAAGGATGGTAAGGTATTTAAAGGGTACCATTGATTGTAAATTAAAGATTTCAGCCAATAGTAATCCAAAACTAATATGTTACTGTGATTCAGATTGGGCAGGGGATCATTCTGATTATAAATCCACAAGTGGATATGTGTTTATGTATGGAAATGTACAAATTTCATGGGCCAGTCATAAACAAAGTATTGTGAGTTTGTCTTCTACAGAAGCTGAATATGTGGCCGTATCGGAAGCGTGCAGAGAACTGATGTGGATTGAAAAACTTTTGCTGGATTTTGGAATAGCTGAACAGAGACCAATCCAGATAATGGAAGATAATCAGAGCTGCATCCGACTGTCACAGAATGACAAGGTTCAGTCACGCACCAAGCACATCGCAACGAAATACCACAACGTGCGAGAGTTGGCAAAAGAAGGGGTCATCAGTCTACACTATTGTCACACCAGTGAGATGACAGCTGACATCATGACCAAACCGTTACCCAGAGAACATTTTGTGAATCTGCGTATAAAGCTTGGACTTTGTATGAATAAATAATTGCATGACAGTTATGCATGAGAAGGGGTTTGTTGGAATGTAATTGTATTTTTACATGCATTGCCTGTCACCTATTATTTCTCTGTGATTACTCTGTGACCTCTGATGTGAATTACTTAGAGAGGTCACACTGCTATGCAACTTCCTGTGGGGGTTAGACACAGCAGATGCAGCACATGCAGCACATGGAGCACATGGAGCTCATGATCTCTCCTAACCTGAGAGGATCTATGGTGGTGTGAGCATCCATTACCATCTAAGCACATGGAAGGAGCTGATAATACAAATGTATAGTAATATGTATATATAAGCCTGTCTGATTATAATCTAACTACAAACTGTGAGTAAACAGATGTTTTGTTACTTCAACTTTAAAGTGACTCAGCAGTGAATTATTCAGGGGTGAATGAGAGAGAGATGAAGAAAGAAATTAACATTTCTAAAGCTGAAGCTGTGTGTACTAAAATCTGCTAATTATTTACTACAAATAATCCAACATTGGTGACCACTGGGGGAGTACGGAGAGATCATCCTCGATTCCCTCCGGTGGTCATCTGGTGAGTTGGGGCACCTTTTTGAGGCTTGGTCCTAAAAATAAATGGACCAAGTAAAACCGGCCAAATGCTTGTCAGGGCCAGCCTTCTTTTTTTCATTATCGGCCGAAGGCGGCCATGTGTTAACCACGCCCCATCCCGCCTTCGCTATGCCTCCAACATGCCCCCTTAAACTTTAGCCGCTCTTACGACGGACTGCAGTTGAGGCCGGCCAAAATCGGCTTTCGATTATGCGATTTGGCCAGACTTGAGAAGTGGCCGGCCATCTCCCGATTTGTATCAGAAGATGGCCGGCCTTCTCTTTCGAAAATAAGCAGGATAGTCAGTTACACTGGATATTTCCCTGTCTCTGGAGGGCTCACAATGGAAGGGTCCTGTTTACTAAGGTGCACTAGCATTTTTAGAGCGTGCACAAAATAAGTGAGCACTAACTGTATAGGCACCCATAGGAATATTGTGGGTGCCTACACAGTTAGCGTGTGCTAAAAATGTTAACATATCTCTAGCAGGCCCCTAGGGGCCCTTTTACTAAGCCACATAAGCGTCTATGCATGCCCAACGTGTGTCGATTCTGAGTTGCCACCCAGCTACCGCGTGGCCCATGTGGTAATTTCATTTTTGCTGTGCGTCCAATATGCGCGTCAGAAATATTTTTATTTTCTGGAGTGCGGGTGGTAATCGGCATTTGGGCACACATAGACCATTACCGCCCTGTTACTGTGCGAGTCTTTACCGCTAAATCAATGGCTGGTGGTAAGGTCTCAGACTCACAGTGGATGCACGCCAATGTTCATTGTGCCGCACGTCCATTTTCGGTCAAAATTTTTAAAAAGGCATTTTTTACAGGTGTACTGAAAAATGATTCTGCGTGTGCCCAAAACACATGCCTACATAACCGCAGCCCATTTTTCAGCGCACCTTAGTAAAAGGACCCCCTAGTCTGTACCTGAGGCAATAGAGGGTTAAGTGACTTGCCCAGGATCACAAGGTGCAGCAATGCAAGGTGATGCATGTAGGAAAAAAGAACCCTGAATTATAGCTACGTCATGCAAGGTTCCACGTTAGGAGTTACGGACCAAGAAAGGGATCTGGGTGTCGTCGTCGATAATACACTGAAACCTTCTGCTCAGTGTGCTGCTGCGGCCAGGAAAGCAAATAGAATGTTGAGTATTATTAGGAAAGGTATGGAAAACAGGTGTGAGGATGTCATAATGCCGTTATATCACTCCATGGTGCAACCGCAACTTGAGAATTGTGTTCAAATCTGGTCACTGCATCTCAAAAAAGATATAGCAGAATTGGAAAAGGTGCAGCGAAGGGCGACTAAAATGATAGCGGGGATGGGACGACTTCCCTATGAAGAAAGACTAAGGAGGCTAGGGCTTTTCAGCTTGGAGAAGAGACAGCTGAGGGGAGACATGATAGAGGTATATAAAATAATGAATGGAGTGGAACAGGTGGATGTAAATCGTCTGTTCACGCTTTCCAAAAATACTAGGACTAGGGGGCATTCAATGAAACTACAGTGTAGTAAATTTAAAACAAATCGTAGAAACTTTTTCTTCACCCAATGCATAATTAAACTCTGGAATTCGTTGCCGGAGAACGTGGTGAAGGCGGTTAGCTTGACAGAGTTTAAAAAGGGGTTAGACGGTTTCCTAAAGAACAAGTCCATAAACCACTACTAAATGGACTTGGGAAAAATCCACAATTCCAGGAATAACATGTATAGAATGTTTGTACGTTTGGGAAGCTTGTCAGGTGCCCTTGGCCTGGATTGGCTGCTGTCGTGGACCCTTGGTCTTTTCCCAGTGTGGCATTACTTATGTACTTATGTAATGGGATTTGGCCACCTCTGGATGTCAAGACCAGTGCTCTAACCACTAGACCACTCCTCTTCCTTTCATAACACTATATATTCCAGAAAACCCATTTGACCATTATTAGTCTCTGGCATGCCAAAACCACTGGGGCTGAAAAAAAACACAAAAATGCTAAGCCTAGACTCTGTCTACAGTTGTTGATGATGTAAAAATCAAGGATATGATGAGCAGAATATATAATGGGATCAGTTCTGAACTAGTGTGGTGACTGGCTTAATTTAAATGCCAATTATGATGTTCATCTTAATCCATATATTTAGCACTGTTATGCATATAAGTAACAGCGATGTATATACAGGTAAATGTGGTCACCATGCCAACACTATCTGCTTAGCCCAAACTAAACGTATAAATTATCCATTTAGGAGCTGAATATGGATAAATGGGCAATTTTTGCCCTCCCAAATATATGACTAGGATCAGGCTGTTTAGCACGTTAAATGGCCGGATGATATCAGTATATTTGTTGACAATACACAAATAAGTAGTTTATGCATTGGCTGCTCAGAGGTCAATGCACAAATCCCTTTGAATATTGGCCCGAATCATTGCTTAGGGGTCCTTTTACAAAGGCGCGCTGAAAAATGGCCTGCTGTAGTGTAGGCGCAGGTTTTGTGCACACGCAGAATCATTTTTCAGTGCACCTGTAAAAAAAAGGCTTTATTTTTTGCTGAAAATGGATGTGCGGCAAAATCAAAATTGCCACGTGTCCATTTTGGGTCTGAGACCTTACCACCAGCCATAGACCTAGCAGTAAAGAATTTGGGCGGTAATGACCTACGCGTGTCAGATGCTACTTGGCGCGCTTCCGCTATGCGTGCCAGAAAATAAAAAAATATTTTTCAGATGCATGTAGCGGATGCATGCCAAAAATGAAATTACCTCAAGAGCCAAGGGGTAGTCAGGCGGTAACTCCATTTTGGCACGTGTTGGGAGCGTAGATGCTTTTCGCAGCTTAGTAAAAGGACCCCTCAATGAGACTCAGTAAAGGAGGCATTCCTTGAAAACACAATTTTAAAAAGATGCTTAACTAACTTACTTCCATCATATTTTCAGTCACATTTACATCCGAAACTTGTGAAACTGTACTCAGTATTTCAACCACAGCTCCCAGAGTTCCAGTTGAATTCTGTATTACATTTTGCTCTTGTTGTGTTGTATTACGCAGCTCCTTAAGGTAAGCTTCTAATTCTTTGCTTGGTTGAGGGCTAATAATCAGACGCTACAAGAGAAAGGAAACACTATTCAACAAATATTTTAACTCCCCGATATTTAAAATCTGCAGCTAGCGTTGCTTTAAAATGCTGGCCATGGCTGGGATGTGGAAACCAGGGCTGAAAATCTAGGTATAGTTCTGCTGCCAGAAGTTACCTGAATACCACCAGATAACTGGCACCGGTACTGGATAAACTATTTGGACAAATTAACCTCCCATTTACAAAGCTGCACGGCATTGCTGACACAGCCCATTCAAAGAATGGGCTGTGTCGGTAGTACTGCATCGCCAGCCGCTAGCATGGTTTTGTAAACAGAGGCCTAGGGCAGCTGAAAATTGGTAGCACTGGGATAACTTCAGCTCCACCTTATCTCTGTCCCCAGACTACCCCGGTATTACCCGGACAGTAAAAAGAAGCAATGTGGCAGCTTAGAAAGACTCAAACAGTAGTTTATTCAACTTCATCAATATAAAATACTCTGGTGGAATTTTGCGCCAAAAAATATCAAAATTCTGTGCACGAAATTTGCAAATTTTGCAAAATTCTGAAAGTTTGTCACAATTTAAACAATATTTTTGCTAATTACTCTTAGAATTACTCCAGAATTTCAGTACAATCCAGTATCTAGTAGCGCTTTAGAAATGATAAGTAGTAGTAGTAGTAATATTTTCATTAAGGGCCTCTTTTTTTCAACCCATGCTAGCGGCTCTGGTGTGGTAATGCTGACAAAGCCCATTCACTTTGAATGGGTTCCATTGACATTACTGTGCTGGAACCACTAGTGTGGCTTGATAAAATAGGTCCTAAATTTTAGCTAATTATTATCCAGAATTTCAGTACAATCCAGTATTTTCATTAACTTATTTTTCTAGCCCCCCATACCCACATACCATCCATTAGTTTTTTCCAGCCCCTCTGCACCCACACATCATCCATTAGTTTTCCCATCCCCACTGCACCCATATACAATCCAGTTTGCTAATTATTATCCAGAATTTCAGTTCAATCCAGTATTTTCATTAAATTATTTTTTTCCAGCCCCCCTGCACTCACACAACATCCATTATTTTGTTTCTAATCACCCCTGCACCCACATACCATTATTATTTTTTTGCAGTCCCTGTACCCACATACCATCCATTAGTTTTTTCCAGCTTCCCTGCACCCACACACCATCCATTATTTTGTTTTCAGCCCCCCTGCACCCACACACCATCCATTTATTTTTCCCTGCCCCCCCTATTGTTTTTCCTGCACCCGCACCCACATCCAGCATCCATACATACTCACCAGTTGATGAGGAACTGCATTGGTCCTCTTCAGGGCAGGAAAGAATCCCACTCTTTCCTGCCTGTTGCAGCTGCTCATCCAAGATTACCACTTGAAGTTTTGGTGGCCATTTTGAAGGAAGCACACCAGGCACCGGCCAGAGAGCGGTGGGAGTGGGCAGGAAAGAGGTCACTAGATCACCAGGGCATGCGAAGATAGGTCCCAGGAGGGCCCACCGAGGAGGGGATCAATCAGTCAGCAAATCACATATTTATTGTGACTCATAATATATCCACCTTTCAAAGTATAGCACATAGGCACCCGGTATAAGACACAGCAGGATGGATCAGCTGTTTCTATAGAAATGCTAAATAGTAGTAGTAGTAGTTCTCCCGCTGCTCTGGGGGGGTTTAAATAGCAGCAGCTACAGTGAAAGCCGTCTCTAGCCTTGTGTATAACCAGTTGTAATTTGATAACCTTACTGCTGGGAGAGCAGAGCAGTGGGGTTGGTTGGAGGTGTCCTGGGTTGCCAGGGAGATATTTAACTAGGATGAATTCCTGCACATGAGCAGTTCATACCAAAGAGACTTCCACTGACCCCTGAAATTTTAAAAGAGCTAAAAATAAGTTTTAAAAGTATTTGCATTAAATTTAATTGCAGAATTTAGGTGCTAGGAAGTGGGATTGGTATGCCATGTACTCACATTTGCTCAAGCCATATGCAAATTAGTCCATTTTTGGGAGGTTCTCATTTGCATATTTATGGGTAAAAATTGTTGGAAATGTTTACAGCCTTAATGTTTGGGCATGGCTCTGATCAAAAATGTAAAGTTTGATCCAAAAAATGAAGGGTTTAGCTAGTGTTTTTGACTAAAAATTCCCATAGATTGTAGCAAACCAGAATATTTTCAATCCGCTCATAGGGCTCCTTGTACATAGCCATACTAGTGATGCTGGTGCAGCAAATGCAACAAAGCCCATTCAATTCCTATGAGCCTTGTCGCATTTACCACGCCGGAATCGCTACTGTGGCTTTGGGGTCTGAACTGGCTTTCAGAAAAGATGTTATTGTGGCTGTTCTCACCTAAGGAAAAAAAAAGACATGGAAGTGGTGGAGGAAGGCCTACACTCTCACAATCCCACACCTTGACCTATTTACCTATCCCACCTGGTTACAACATAGTAAGATATGAGGCTTGGATAGAAACAAAACAAATGCAGCTTTATTTACAGTGTATTCAAACAGAGATAAAAAATGGAACTGCATTCAAAATTATAATTCAGCAATCACAGAGAGAAATATACGCTGACAATATTTTCATTTACTTTGAGCTGGTTAGAGAGAAATATACAATATTTTTATTCACTTTGAGCTGATTAGAATGACACAGAACACATTTCAGTTAGGATTTTGAACCTACCTAGGTATCTGTACAGCAAAAGAACAAATTTAACTTTTGCACTACAATTTTTAACTTCAGAACTCTTTCTGGAATCTACAATCTTTTCTAGAAATTCTCTTTATTCAGTATCATTGGAATGTATTGACTGTTCCAATATGTATATAAAATTGAGGGTGCAAATGGTGAGCTCAGTACTTCATTGGTCCCTCCTAATACAGGCATAGCTTTCTCATAGCTCCTCTCGGGATGTTTTTGACTCTTGAAAAGTACCTGTCTTCCTAACTTAACGAACTCAAGAGAAGACACAAGTTGACTACTCTGAACTTCAAAAGAGTTTTTCTTTTGTGTACACCTGTGTAAAGAACATGTGAAATCCCATTTTACATAGGGTATCCAGTTAGGATGTTCACAATTTCCTGTATATTTTAGAAAAGGCTCTACTGAATGTGGAACTTTTATAAAATATGTATAAGGAAACATGGAACTACATATGTAAGTTCCAGCATGGTCAGCAGGAACAACTATTTTAGTAAAACATACATTTACAAAAAGAATGGTCTCACTTGGTGTTTAAACATAGCAGTACCACCATTTACCTGTGTAGGTGCCAATTGTGCAGCCCATGTGCATAGATATGTAAGTGCAGGATTTTACAAAATTTGGCATGTAGGGGTGTTCCCGATGTATCACCTTTTGTTCAACCAAGGCCTGTAAGCCAATTCTGACTAGGCCAGGAACCATCTTTTTTAGGACAATACTGTCATGGTTGCCTGAATGTTTCCTATGTTTCTACGCTGCCTGCTTGCTCAAGGACACACTGGCATTCTAGAGAGCATCTGCACTTCATCTCTGAGTGTGATGTTGGTAACAAAACAACACTGACACAAGTATGAGATAAGACTTGTGGGCCTCCTTGGTTGGCACCAGCACTTGCAGAGAGTGTGTCATTGTTCTCCAGGCCTGCATTTTGTCTGCTGGAAAGGAGGAGTGAGTGATCTGATTGAGCCAAAACAGTCACCTGAGGACAGTGGACAGAAGTCTGGTACCAGAGTTGGTGAAGAACAAAAGAGAAGAGTTTTGGTGCGGCACTAGAGAAGACGAACAGCTGATAGCTCTTGAGAGAGAGACTGTCTCCTTGTGCCTTCTGAGCCTTTCTGTATAACATTACAAAAAAGTGCATGCTGATAATTACTACTTCCAACCTTGTGCGAGAGACCGGCTACTAGTGCTGGCTGGATCTGTATCTTATTTCTACACTAACCAGATGCTTACTGGTTGGCTCGCTGTGAATGCAGCTTCAGCCAAAGAGAAGAATCCTGTCTGTCATCCAGAGATCCTGCTGAGCACATGGCTTGTGATGGTGAGAAATTGGGGTTCAATCCTATCATTTGAGGACAGTTTATTACGATTCCTAGTCTGCCAAAGAAACAAAGAACAGTCTCATTTGGCTCTATAGATAGTTTAGATACTTCAGGAGCTTTGCAAGCAGCAACAACAGTGGTAGAGAGAACAATTGTTAGTAATATGTAATTTATCTTTAAAATCAAGGATGGTACTGGAAGACTGGATGGTGGTCAATGTAATGTCAATGGTTCAAGGGTTTCCTAACCACCCGCTCATATCAAGTGACATCAAACTTGACTACATCAGCCACATGGACACCTGAATGCGGAGTTCCACAGGGATCCCCCCTCTCACCGACCATATTCAACCTAATGATGACACCCTTGGCTAAGCTACTATCGAATCAGAATCTAAACCCATATATATATACTGACGATGTAACAATCATTATCCCATTCAAACACGATCTAAGAGAAATTTCCGACAAAATCAACCAAAGCCTACACATAATGAACTCCTGGGCAGATGCATTTCAACTGAAACTAAATGCTGAAAAAACCCAATGCCTAGTTCTCACCTCGCAATACAACAAGAAAGAATTTACCACCATCAGCACACCTAATCTAAGTCTACCAGTCTCAGACACCCTAAAAATCCTTGGAGTCACCATTGATCGACACCTAACACTTGAGAATCATGCAAAAAACATAGCTAAAAAGATGTTCCATTCAATGTGGAAACTAAAAAGAGTCAGACCATTTTTCCCAAGGAATGTCTTCCGCTACCTGGTACAATCACTGGTACTTAGTCATCTGGACCATTGTAACTCAATCTACGCCGGCTGCAAAGAGCAAATACTCAAAAAACTCCAGACAGCCCAGAACACGGCAGCCAGACTTATATTCGGCAAACCAAAATACAAAAGCGCAACACCCCTTCGCGAAAAACTACACTGGCTCCCACTCAAAGAATGCATCACGTTCAAACTCTGTACCTTGGTCCATAAAATCATCCATGGTGACACCCCAGCCTACATGTCAGACCTAATAGAACTACCACCCAGAAATGCAAAAAAATCCTCCCGCACATTCCTCAACCTTCATCTTCCCAAATGTAAAGGCTTGAAATACAAATCAATGCCTGCATCAACCTTTTCCTATACAAGCACACAGCTGTGGAACACACTGCCACGTAACCTGAAAACAGCCTACGAAATGACCAATTTCCGCAAACTCCTGAAAACGATATCTCTTCGACAAAATATATCATAAAGAACAACACGTGTAACTCTACATTCTTTAAGATATCCAGGAATGTTCTCTAATGTCTTTTGCTTTCACACTATCATGTACCTAATGTCTATGGCTTTAACACTAGCATATATCTCACCATCACGTACCCAAAACTTCTGCTAAAACAAATGTATACTCTTTTCTATTTCCAGAACTATGTATTTCACCATCATGTACTTGCTGTAAAACCAAATGTACATTCTTTTCTATTTCCAGTATCCACGATGAATTGTAAGCCACATTGAGCCTGCAAAAAGGTGGGATAATGTGGGATACAAATGTAATAAATAAATAAATAATAAATAAATAAATAAATGTCGATTTAAAAAAAAAAAAAAAAAAAAAAAAAAGTTCCAGAGGTGATCCGGGAAATTATAGACCAGTGAGCCTGACTTTGGTGCCGGGCAAAAATGGTAGAGATCATTATAAAGAGCAAATTTACAGAGCATATTCAAAAGCATGGATTAATGAGACAAAGCCAACATGGATTTAGTGAAGAGAAATCTTGCGTCACCAATTTACTACATTTCTTTGAAGGGGTGAACAAACATGTGGATAAAGGTGAGCCAGTCAATATTGTATATCTGGATTTTCAAAAGGCATTTGACAAAGTGCCTCATGAAGGACTCCAGGGGAAATTGGAGAGTCATGGGATAGGAGGTAGTGTTCTATTGTGGCTTAAAAACTGGTTAAAAGATAGAAAGCAGAGTAGGGTTAAATGGTCAGTATTCTCAATGGAGAAGGGTAGATAGTTGGGTTCCCCAAGGGTCTATGCTGGGACTGCTGCTTGTTAACATATTTGTAAATGTAAATGTAGATGGGAGTACCTAGTGAGGTAATTAAATTTACTGATGACACACAGTTATTCAAAGTTGTTAAATCACAAGAGGTGGTTTTGGTGTTCTGTTATTTCTGTTCTTTTTCCAGTTTAATGTGAAATTGAGCTTGTTGTGGTCTCACCAGACCACCTCCTCCCATTTGTAGTTTTCTAGTGTGTGATTGTTGTTTGCTAAAAACTTGTGAACTAGTATGTCCAGGAGATGGCCTTTTGTGTGGGATGAGGTTCCTTGTGCTGTTGTGAAATCCCATTGGTCTTGGAAGTTCATCAGCGCTCTGTTGTTGGTGTCGTTCTGTTTTTCTAGGTGCAGATTAATAATTGGCATCCTAACAAGCATTTATTAGTGATAATTGGATTTAATTAGCAGTTATGCACATATATTTAGGAACCATATCCGCGTACAAAAAGGGGGCACGGAAATGGAAGGGTCATGGGCAGATCGGGGGCATTCCTAGGATTTACATGTGTAGTTATAGAATAAGGGGGATACATGACTAATTGAGGTGCAAGGATTTTTACCACTTTTCATTTGGTGCAAACGTCCACGCCTAAAGTTAAGCGCGATTTCAAGGCATAAGTGTTATTCTATAAACTGTGCCTAACTTTAAGGCTCAATCAGTGCTTTGTTCAAGTTCATCAATATAAAAGGCTTTGTGTAAAATATCCAGACTTCCACAAATAGTTATAAGTTTTTAAGCTCCTAACAACGTGATTATTCACGTGGGCATGTTGCCAGGAGCTGGAAAAGCTTTTTTTTTCATTAATATTGCACTATTGTGAAGGGTTCTGTTGTCTATATGAAGTGCTATACCATAGGCGGTCGGTGGCCCAACTGTTTGGGGAGGCTAAAGGGGGCAGGGTTAGGGGTGGGGCCAGGGGTGGTGCTTAAATCCATAATTGTCTGATAACACACAGAAAAAAAAAAAATAAAAGTCACAATTAATACTTTTTATTAAATTTAGGTATTAGATATGTATCATATGTCAAAGAATAAAGTGGTGGCTCAAAGCATATACTAACCACAATCGCTCAACTACAAAACACTATGCACAACTTTGTGCAAAAACACACTCAGAACCTTACTGTACCATAAATATTACACTGGGCAGAACCTAATACACCAATATACCACCCATACAGAAAATGCAGACCGTCAACAATATGAAACAAGGATCATAATATCACAATTCTCATGTAGAGCCACAAAACATCCTAATTCATGTTTAATGTGGGATAAAATGCCATACATAAGTAAATAAATATAAACATTTAATGTTGAGCACCCGATTCTCAAAGTGGACATATTCCAAACACTATAATGAAAATAAAATGATCTTTTCTACCTTTGTTGTCTGGTGACTTTGTTTTTCTGATCATGCTGGCCCAGTATCTGATTCTGCTGCTATCTGTCCTCTTAACTCTGTTTCCAGGGCTTCCTTTCCATTTATTTCTTTACTTTCTGCCTTTCTTCTTCATTTCTTGTCCTCGCTCCCCTGCCCCCCCTCTAGCCATCCATACTCACCCATTGATTCTCTCCTGTCCTCTCTGTTCCCGGGCAGATTTTCAAACAGGAGCTGCTCATCCAATCAGAGAGCTCTATTTGAATGCAGATTAACATACAGACACTCTAATACTACTACTTAACATTTCTAGAGCGCTACTAGGGTTACGCAGCGCTGTACAGTTTAACAAAGAAAGACAGTCCCTGCTCGAAGGAGCTTACAGGGACCCTTTTACTAAAGGGCATTAAGCCCTTATCATGAGGTTAGAGTATGCCAACAGGCTACTGCAAAACATGTTAAAGCATTTTCAAAAGGGACATCCAAGTTTCGATTTGGACGTCCTTGCAAAATGGCGAAATCTAGGGGCAGGGAAACCCGTATTTTTGAAATAAGATGGATGTCCATCTTTCGTTTCAAAAATACCGTCAGGGACGTCCAAATCCTTAAATTTTACCGTTCCTAGATTTGGACGTCCCTAGACATGGATGTTTCTGATTTTTGGCAATTTTCGAAACCAAAGACGTCCATGTCAGAAACAACCAAATGCAAGCCGCTTGGTCATGGAAGGAGTCAGCATTTGTAGTGCACTGGTCCCCCTGACATGCCAGAACACCAACTGGGCACCCTAGGGGGCACTGCAGTGGACTTCATAAATTGCTCCCAGGAACATAGCTCCCTTACCTTGTGTGCTGAGCCCCCCCCAACACCCCTAAAACCCACTACCCCCAACTGTACACCACTACCATAGCCATTATGGGTGAAAGGGGGCACCTAGATGTGGGTACAGTGGGTTTCTGGTGAGTTTTGAAGGGCTCGCTATTTCCTCCACAAACGTAACAGGTAGGGGGGGTGGGGCTGGGTCCGCCTGTCTGAAGTGCACTGCACCCACTAAAACTGCTCCAGGGACCTGCATACTGCTATCATAGACCTGAGTATGACATCTGAGGCTGGCACGACATATTTTTAAAGATGTTTTTGAGGGTGGGAGGGGGTTATTGACCACTGGGGGAGTAAGGGGAGGTCATCCTCGATTCCCTCCGGTGGTCATTTGGTCATTTCGGGCACCTTTTTATACCCGAAATGAAAACGTCCAAGTGCTCGTCAGGGACGTCCTTGTTTTTTTAAATTATGGGTCAAGGACGTCCAAGTGTTAGGCACGCCCAAGTCCTGCCTTCGCTACGCCTCCGACATGTCCCCTTGAACTTTGGCCGTCCTTGCGATGGAGTGCAGTTGGAGACATACTAAATCGGGTTTCGATTATACCGATTTGGACATCCCTGGGAGAAGGACGTCCATCTTCTGATTTATGCCGAAAGATGGGCGTCCTTCTCTTTCGAAAATGAGCCCAATAGTAACCTACTTGTTGCCTATTTTTCAAAATAATCTTTTAGAGGGGACGTGTCATGGGTGGAGAATGGGCAAGGAAATGTTAACCAGCTAGTGCATTAGAATTAGCATATGCTAACTGGTTAACCCATGAGGTGGAAAGTGCTCCTGCATTAACTGTGTGCAGGTAGTGCGTGCTAAAAAAATGGAAAATATTTTTAAAGAGTGTCATGTTGAATCTGAGTTTAGGGCTTCCTTTACAAAGCCACACTAGTGATTCCTGCTCGTTAAATGAGAGGAAGCCCATTCACTTCCTATGGGCTTCCTCTCATTTGCTGCATGGGAATCGTTAGCACGCCTTTGTAAAAGAAGCCTTTAGCGCATGGGAAATCCTAATTTAGGACTTGCTAAGCCTAGTTTCCAACACCCTTCAGTAAAAGGGCCCCATAATTTTTAATCATTTAATGCTCCTCTCCAACACAGAGGAAACTGCTGATTTGAAAAGTTTGATTTGTTTACCCTTTTAAATGAATCTTTGATTGAACGTTTTTATTCATTATGAAACTAGATGTCTTGACGTGTGAATTTTTAGGTAAACATCAAATTGTAAAATGGTTTACCTGTGCAGTAGAAAGTAGTGTATTGACTGATGCAGGTATGCAGTTGTTTGCAGTGAGTTGCCATTTGTTGATACAAGTATATGTCAGATTTCCTCCCATTGTTTTCACACTGTCTATGAGCTGACAAGGCACATTAATTACACCTCCTTGCTTTCCAATTCCCATCGGGGACTCATCACATTGAACTTCATTAGCTGTTTTGGGCAAAAATACATGAATACATATAGACAATGAATATGTCACTGTTTTTACAGCATTTCAATTCCACTTTTATATTAATATTCTAACGTATAAGTGCATCCTGCTACCACCACCAGATGAGATGGAGAAAGATCAATCCATTGACCTGGGGAACTGGTGCTAAGCAGCAACTTTTGGTGTTATCACTCATATCAGAACACTTTAATTGCCTGCCTGCCTTCACTTTCTCTTAGGTTATTATTCTCCTACAGTCTGATCTTTCCCTCTCCAGCTTCTCTTTATCCTCCTTTTTTTTCCATCCTCTGTGTAGAACACTGACATATCTACCTTCAGCCCTCTTTCCCTTCCTGTGCCCCTCTGCCATTCTGCTCCCTTTTCATCCCCTGAATCCTTTGTCCTTATTCCCATCCAGAGCAGGTGCTAGAGTTTCTGGCATCTCTCTCCAACCTATAAATTGGCAAACTCCTACCTCATCCTCACCTTCTCCCTCCCCCTCCTAGTTATTGCTGTCATCTCTTTGGAGATCAGTTCTCACCACTTTTGTTATTTTGTTCCATCTGCCTATGGCCATTGCCCCCTCCTCACCCCCAGCTCCCCATTAATGCAAGGCTCTCTCTACTTTAGGAAGCAGGTGAAAGCTTGGCTCTTCTCCCAAGCCCTTAATGGAAGAAGCAACTAACTAGATAGTCAAATACACAAGGACTAACATGAGCTGCACATACTGTAGCAGAATGTGCCTATCCATTCTTACTATAAGTACATAAGTAATGCCACACTGGGAAAAGACCAAGGGTCCATCGAGCCCAGCATCCTGTCCACGACAGCGGCCAATCCAGGCCAAGGGCACCTGGTAAGCTCCAAAAACGTACAAACATTCTATACATGTTATTCCCGGAATTGTGGATTTTTCCCAAGTCCATTTAGTAGTGGTTTATGGACTTGTCCTTTAGGAAACCGTCTAACCCCTTTTTAAACTCTCCTAAGCTAACCGCCTTCACCACGTTCGCCGGCAACACATTCCAGCTAAGATCTTTTTCATGCACCTTTTGTGAAATTATGTGTGATTTTTCTTTAAGGTAGTCACCCTTATTTTCTAGAGATTGTGATGTTAAGCATCCCAGTCAATGTGTGAGACTAAGGATAGATAACATGGCTTTATATAATGAGAGGAAGATAAGAAAAGAAATTATAAAAATAAAACTCAACTGTCTTCCAGGGTCAATTGAGTCTGAGAAGAGAAAGCCGTCCAAGCTAGAGATAGCAAACTCAGGTTCATCAGAGAAGCCAAGGCCCACCATGACTTCTGAGGAGAAGTCAAGGTTAAGATCATCATCAAGAAAGAAAGAAAGAAGCATCCGAGACTGTACAGGTAAACACCAGTAAGGGCTTCTAGGTCCAGATGGGCAGAGACTACAAGGCCATAAATTTGCACAAACTGCTAGGCTAATGCCAGAAGAGACTTTGAGGACAATAACAGGAGAGACTGAGAACTAAGGACAAGGACTTTATTGCTTGAACTTTTTATTTTTTGTTAACCGCTTTGACCAACTTACATTGTATAGGTGGTATATCAAATTTAAATAAACTATAAACTAACTCCTGTTACTTCCATCCATCTTATCTGTCTATATGTTACATCTCCACTTACATCCTAGGCTGTCTATTTTGATATTTTCATGTATATTGGATTAACACTATAAGGAGCATACTATGCTATAATGTGTACTGTTGTTTGAATATTGTTCCTGTTGTGATTGTCTGTTGCCTGTGTTAGGTTTATTTTATTGTATGCTGCCTTGGGTGGATTTTTTTCAAAAGATGGTAAATGAATCCTAATAACTATACATAAATAAATGTACCCTCCATTGTGATACCTTATAGCCATAGCAACAAGTACAACAAAATATCCTGATGGAAACCATATCACCTGGAGACCCTGGAGACCCTGAGTGTCCCAGTGCTCTGTGATTATACCAGCTATTACAATCCCTTTTTGCAATAATTAATATTTCCAACTACAGAAATGCAGAGTCACTCAGGTTCTTCCCTGTAATTGCACAGCAGAGTCCCCAGTGACTCTACCAGAGAGCTGCTTTGTGACTTTTGACTGGAATATTTCCCCAGTTTCTGGAAAGGGGCTTGTTTCTCCAGACTGTAATTGATAGTGGTAGGAGAAGACACTTTTTGGAGGGAAACTGGGTTGGTATAAATACCAACCCAGTAGCAGGTTTTTTTTTTTGTCTTTGGCTCTAGCTTCCCCGGCCATTGCATTTTTACTACAAGGGAAGAGGCTTGCTTCTAACTTCCCTAGCAAATGCCCTTCAGACTTAAGCAAAAGAGGGCTTCTGGCTAGTTAAACCACTGCATTTGGAGAGAGTAGGAGGGGAGTGCATCTAACAGAGCTCCTACAGTTTGCTGTAACACCTAGTGAGGACTGGAATGGGGAACCAGCTCAGCATACATTTCAACAAGGAGAAAAGGGAGAAAGAGTAACAAGATGTATCCTGAAAGAACAGGTAGGGACCAGAGGAAAGACTCAAGAGAAACCTCAGGACAAAAAACCCCAATTGTTGAGATTTCATTAGAGAAGGAAACAACTACCAAGAGCTTTGAACTTGAATGATCAGAGAGCCCTAGTACCTAAAAGAGACTCACAGATCATCTTTCCTCTTGAGGAGGGGTCCAGAGAGAGAAAAGCTGCAAAGGACTTCAGTAAGGAACCTCTACTCAATATGAAAGTTCTTTTTTCAGCTGACATGAGACTATAGGGGTTGAGATTATGTTCTCATTTTGAATCTGCGTGTAAAAAGTTGCCTTTGCCATCATCCAAGTTTAAGTAAGTCTTTTGGTTCAGAATTGCAGTATCTGGCTTGCACTAACTTATTGGAAGAAAGGAGAGTGCTGAGTGAGTGGATCTGCTGTGCCTTCAGCCTCCCAGCTCTTGCTGGTCCCAGCCCTGATCCCACAAACAGAGGAGTACCTATACATATCTATTACATTACTGTTCAGATCTACAGGTTTTCTCGGGTGCTGTCTAGAGTAAGTTTGCCAAAATTTTACCTATTGAGGAGGATCTTACTATTAAGATTATAATTAGGAAGTCCCTTGCATTGATAACTAAGCTCTCTTTAGGAGATATCTCTCTCTTTGATTTTCTTATTGTAGTGACAATAGACTTTAACGACCCACTGGAAGGATTCTTCTTTAAAAGATATACAAATATGATGAAAATGATTAAAAGTAACCCATCCTGAGGCTCATCAAGTAAACAAGAGTTACAAAACATCATATTACTATACGGCTCCTGACCCATAAATTGTGAACCATGATCACTATATTAAAACCAGGCATATGTTATGATCCTATAAATTTAAGATCTTATGATGTCATCAATGGAAATGTTTGGGTATATGGGGTGAGTCTTGTAATGAATGGAGAAATTCAGCTCAGATATTAAAAGATTTTGGTAGAGGGAGCTCTGCAGTGTGCTTTACAGTGCATGTCAGGGAGAGAAACTAACAAATCGACTCTTAGGCTGTTCTATATTAATTGAAAACCCACCTTAGTTCAGAAAAGAAGGAGTTGTCTGCCCAAACTCTACCCCTGGACTGCCCTGGCACTAACGGCCTTATTCTATAAAAGTTATGCTCCTAAATTTATGTTCCTAAAATTTATGCTCCTAATTTATGAGCCTAAATTATATGAGCATAATCTATTTTGGAGCCTAGATTATGCTCGTAATTTACAAGTATAAATTTAGGAGCATAAATTATGCTCATAAATTTAAGAGCATAAATTTTATGAGCAGAAATTTAGGAGCATAGCCTTTATAGAATAAGACCCTTAGAGATTCTGTTACTAAGGCACGCTCACATTTTTGGCGCGCGCTAAAATTGTGGGTGTGCTAAACGTTAGAGATGCCAATGCATTCCTATGGGTGTCTCTAACATTTAGCGCATCTACAATTTTAGCGCGCGCTAAAAACATGAGCGCACCTTAGTAAAAGAAGCCCTTAGTGAATAGTGCTACAGCGGTCTCCCAAGATATTCAATGGCACTATTCGGGTAAGTGCCACTGAATATCAGAGCCTCCCCTACCTGCATAAGTCCTGCTGAATATCAGCGCCTGTAATTTATTTGATAATTCATAACAACAAATATTCTTACCAGATATTTTTGTCATCGTTATGATAGAACTGTTGACTTCAAATTCTTTTATATTTTTGTTATTAAAACGACAGTATGCAATGAAATTGCCAGTGTCTGGGGGGCAGGGCTTTGGCGTGTAATTTTTAATGTAACACACTTGGCTTCCACTTGACGTATTGTTATCTATAAAGAAATATATTTAAAAATGTTACTTGCGATTGCATTTCCAATAACAGTGATTTCAGACTGAAACAAAGCTATCTGATTCTCAGAAGAAATTGGTTTTCTTAGATCTTTAGGAACCTCTTGTTTATCCTGGTTTCAGGTGCTGATTAAGAGATACTGTTGGGGCGGAGGGGGAAAGTTCAGTGGGTCTGGATATGGGGTGGGGATTTGGGTATAGAATGGGTTACTGGAGCATGGACAGATGGTAGATGATGGGCTGATAGAGACTCATCATTGTCTTGTTGAGATCTGCCATATAAATTCGTTATTGAGCTGCTGAAAAACCTGGTGTTATATCTGGTATGAGTGTAGGACAGCTGTGTTATAGGGATTATATGGGATTAATATTAATTATGTATGTCATAGAAACATAGAAACATGATGGCAGATAAAGGCAAAAGGTGCCCTAAATGACCAGATGACCACCGGAGAGAATCGGGGATGACCTCCCCTTACTCCCCCAGTGGTCACTAACCCCCTCCCACCCTCAAAAACATCTTTAAAAATATGTCGTGCCAGCCTCAGATGTCATACTCAGGTCTATGATAGCAGTATGCAGGTCCCTGGAGCAGTTTTAGTGGGTGCAGTGCACTTCAGACAGGCGGACCCAGCCCCACCCCCCCTACCTGTTACGTTTGTGGAGGAAATAGCGAGCCCTTCAAAACTCACCAGAAACCCACTGTACCCACATCTAGGTGCCCCCTTTCACCCATAATGGCTATGGTAGTGGTGTACAGTTGGGGGTAGTGGGTTTTAGGGGTGTTGGGGGGGGCTCAGCACACAAGGTAAGGGAGCTATGTTCCTGGGAGCAATTTATGAAGTCCACTGCAGTGCCCCCTAGGGTGCCCAGTTGGTGTTCTGGCATGTCAGGGGGACCAGTGCACTACAAATGCTGACTCCTTCCATGACCAAGCGGCTTGCATTTGGTTGTTTCTGACATGGACGTCTTTGGTTTCGAAAATTGCCAAAAATCAGATCTCAGATGTCATATTCAGGTCCATCACAGCAGTATGCAGGTACCTGGAGCAGTGTTATTGGGTGCAGTGCACTTCAGGCAGGTGGACCCAGGCCCACCCCCCCACCCCCACTTATTGGTAATGGTGTACAGTTGGGGGTACTGGATTTTGGGGGCTCAGCACACAAGGTAAGAGAGCTATGTACCTGGGAGCAATTTATGAAGTCCACTGCAGTGCCCCCTAGGGTGTCCGGTTGGTGTCCTGGCATGACAGGGGGACCAGTGCACTACAATGCTGGCTCCTTCCATGACCAAATGGCTTGCATTTGGTCATTTCTGAGATGGACATCCTTGGTTTCCATTATTGCTGAAAATCAAAAACGACCAAATCTAGGGACAACCATCTCTAAGGATGACCAAATTTCAGGATTTGGGCATCCCTGACTGCATTATTGAAATGAAAGATGGACGTCCATCTTGTTTTGAAAATACAGGTTTCCCCGCCCCTGGATGGGGATGTTTTGCGAGGACGTCCAAATCAAAACAAGGACGTCCCTTTCGATTATGCCCCTCCATGCCATACTTTGTATTGTTATTTCAATATTTTTACTGCTGTAATTGCCTTTTGCCCATGTTCGATCTATTCTTACTGTATACCGCCTTGAGTGAATTCCTTCAAAAAGGCGGTAAATAAATTTTAATAAATAAATAAATACATGTTCACACCTAAATGTAGGCACAAAAATGCAGACTTAAGTTAGTATTCTGTGCGGAACTGCTGTCATAGAATTCACATTTCGCGCCCTGTATCCTGGTGCTTAACTTTAGGCACCTTTTAGTGAATCTACCTCTTAGTGTAGTAGTTTCCAAATCCCCCCCCCCCCCCCCCCTGAATTGGGATGATGCTGGTTACAAATCCCAGGAAATGTTCCTGCATGTGAATCTTTCCACTCTGACAAGCAACTGACCCCTGCAGAGCAGGTGCAGCAGAGCAAATCTAGTCCATTTCCCTTCCATTTCTACACAGTGGCACACTAGCGAAAAAAAAAGTACAAGAATATCTACTTGATTTTCATATTTTTGGTAGGCTCTTCAGACCAACTTTAAGGATCACATGAAATCAAATTAAGTTGGAGAATGTATATACAGTACCTGCAGAACATAATCTATGTTAAAAATGCCATGGCCAGATCGCTGTATATGGAAGATTTTGATTCATATACACCGAGTGAGAATATGACTTGTCTTTAATAACTTTACTAACTTATCAGTATGTCACAAGATCTGTATATTCAAACAATCATATATTCTATATTATCCTTACCCATATTATGTGGTATATTGTCAATATTTATTTTAACATCATAGTCTCCTCCGATGGCACAACATTTGATTGTTGTTGGTTCAGTACATTTAAACGTGCCGTTGCGTGGGTAAACTATGATTTCGTTTTGCAATGGCAATGGAAACACCATAATTTTTGTGTTGGCAAAATTGCTTACTATGGCTTGTGACACATTGCAGCGATATATACCTGGAAGATATAAAGCAGAAATCTAAATAAATATTAAAACAGAAAAACAGATATATTTATTGTAAGGTGGCATTTAAGTACTCATGCCATAAAGTCATCCTGAAAAATATGGGTATGTAGGAAATAATGCCCAAGGCCAGAATTTGTGTCTGTCCTGTCTATGGTCAAAAGGAAGGAAAGAGAAGAAAACTGATTGAAATGCATAAGAAGGTGCTTAGTGCACCTCCATTTAGGCACTTCCCAAGGACACGTGGTAGGAGTCCGTTCTAGAATGGAATCTAGGTTCTGATATAAGCTCTGACCAACGATGTCCCGGTTTCTGTTGTTAGTTCTCTGAGAATTTATTTACACTATTGAGCCTTGCATTCATCGGATAAACTTTTACTTGGTGTTCCTTCTTTTCACCAAATTAAACTAATTGAATACCGTTGTTAGATAAACTTTTACTTGACATTCCTTCTTGCAACCAAATTGAATACTGTTCGTCTATTTTTTGCATTGAGGGTGTGAAACAGTGGAATCTGTTACCTTGTAATTTATGAAGTATGATTTTGCTTCTTCAATTTTGTAAACATTTGAAAGCATTTCTTTTTACTCAAGTTTTTACTGTTTTTTAGTGACGAGTTCTTATTATGCTGATATTTTATTGACACTCCTGTACTATGCAAGAGTCCATTTGTTGTGTAGAGTATGTGTATGTTTTGTTTCTATTATTTATTGTGTAAGTAATGTTGCTATCCACCACGAGTTGAAGGATTGTGCGGAATAGAAAATTTTAAAAATAGAATGTTAGAGTAGCACGTTAGTGACACGCCTAATATTTAGGTGGTTGCACAGCCATAGAGCTGGTATAATTTCAAGCCCCTAACTATGGGGCCCTTTTACCAAGCTGCAGGAAAAAGGGCCCAGAGCGGGCAGCGAGGGCTGTTTTTCCCATGTGCCAGGGCCCTTTTTACTTCAGTGGGTAAAAAAGCACCCAACGCCCATTGAGGTGGCGATATGGACTCCCACGCTAGCCCGGCGGTAACCGGGTAGCATATGGTGATGTCCAATTACTGCCAGGTTATCGCCGCATTACAACCACACAAGCCATTTCTGGGTGTTTTCTTTTTCCCCTGGAAATGGTGCGCGCTGAAGGTGGCCATGTTGGACTGGCGACAGTCCTGAAAGAGCAAGTGGTAAGTCCGCGTTGGGCTTACCGCTGCTCTGTAAAAGGGCCCTTAAAGCCTTAAAGCAGTGATGTCCATAACTTACTCTTTGTCCTGCCCATCTGTTTGCCCCCCCCCCTTGCAGATATGCACTATGTAAATCAAGCGGATATTTGCAGAATAGCGCTGGGGCAGCACAGTGGTATGTACATATGTAAAAGTTCATACATACATGCATATGTGCTAGTATTCTAAACATTTACAGGCTTAATGAGCTCATAAATATTAGTGCCTAGTTTATAGAAAAGTCCTTTTAAGGGGTAATTCTATAATGGGAGGCACTAACATGAACACACCAGTTATGTGCTGTGACACCTAATGGTCACAGGAGTGACCATGAGGTGAACGAAGAGTGGGGTCAGCCTGGCTGGAGCCCAGGTACAAGGATTCCTGCCTGGGATAACAGCTAGGGAGTGCTCATGTAATAACAATGGGGGAGGGGCGAATAGGTTTCCTGAACTCCACAGCAGCTAGAACCCAGGGAATAAGGCTAGGTCTTCTGTGAAATGTAGTCTAATCCTAAGCCCCTTAGAATGCCCTTGGTCCACCCATACCCTCCCATGGCTGCGTCCCCTTTTTGGACCTTACATAATTTTTACATGTGGATCTCGGCACCTAAATTTACACACATAGGACTAGATTCTATATATCATGCCTAAAAAATTGGTGCCAAAATGAAATTCACCTAAGTGTATTCTATAAAGTACACCTTAATTTAGAGGTAGTTTATAGAATAAGCTTAAATTTCCACATGGTATGTAAAATACGCTGAGCAGTGCTCCATGAGACTAAATTTAGTTATGGGCAGTTACACCAAGTAAAACTTGGTGTAAATCCTGACATCTAAATTAAGCGTGGACTGGGAGTATTTATAACAACGTGCATAGATTCTAGAAACACCTATGACCTGCCCATTCCATGCCCACTTTTCAACTACGCAACTTAGAATTTATGCACACTGCTTTAGACAGTGCTGCACATAAATTTTAATGAAAACCAATTAGTGCTAATAACTGGTTGTTAACATTTCATTATCAGCGTTAATTAGCTTCCAATATATAGAATCCTGGTGATAATTTCTAATTGAAGCCAATTAGCACTGATAAATAGGGCCCAATTATCAACACTAATTGACTCATTATTCAATTAATTTGCATGCACAATTTTTAGAGACTTTTATAGTATTTGGGGGATGGAGTGGAAGAGTAGGCTAATGGTTAGAGCAGTGAGCTGAGAACCAGTGAAACCTGGTCCAAATCCCACCGTGGCTCATTGTGACCTGGGGCAAATCGCAGCCTAATGAACTATGCTAGCGTTATCCAAAACCTGTGAATTTGCTGTATCTGGTGGGCATGGCTTGTACTTCAATGCCAGCCTGTAATCTTGTGAATGAACAGAAGTCTAGCAGAGGGTAGGGGAAGGCAGGGCAAAGGGCACATACATACCCCCTGATTCTATAAATGGTGCCCAAAGATAGGCACACAAATGGGCACACAGTTGTTGAAAAGAGCCACTTGTACATGTAAACTAATTGGCTTAATTGGCATTTAATTGGAAATAACTATCATTAATTGGACTACACCCCTATTCATAGACAGCATGCATCTCCTAAGTGGGTGTGGCCATGGGAGGAGCATGGGCAGGTCAGAGCCAGGCTCAGCATTGAGGCGTGATTTTATAGAATACTTGCGTTATTGTGCCTAAATGCCAGTGGGTAGGCCTTTGGCTGATGCAAATGCTTATGCCTAAAGTTAGGAGTCAGAATGCGGACTTTAGCTGGTATTCCATAATGGCAATTCCATGTGGAACTGCTGTTATGGAATTCATGCTTAGCGCCCTGTATCCCTGCACCTATCTTTAGGCACCATTTACTGAATTTATCCCATATGGTCTTTGAGGGCATGACAGTGACTTGGCTAGTGAAGTACCCTATATGGGTGTACAAAAGTGAGAGGCTGTGCCTGTGTCACAGCATTTTTACTAGGCAGGATAGTGGGCACAATAGACTCTGTCCAGACGATATTCAACTGGCACCGGCGCTAAACCCAGATATTTAATGTCGGGTCATTTCTGGTGACTGGCATTGAATATCTGGGTTATTTTGGGCTGGCTTAAACTTAACTGGCTATGTAATATTCAGCACTGGCTGGATAAGTTTATAGTGGCCTGCTGTTTGGGCGGTCTTATTTAGCCACCAAACTTAGCTAGCGATGTACTAAATATTTGCAGCTAGCTGGCTATATTGCGTAATATAGCTGGTTAGTCGCTGTGCGCTAACTGCGAATATTCAGCAGGAGATAGACAGCTACCTCATAGTGAATTTTAGTGTTTAGCCAGTTAAGTGCCATTTAACCAGCCAGGAGCCATTTCTGGCCAGTTAAATAGCGCTCAATATCGGCTGATGAATCTTTTGCTTTAGATTAGGTGCTATTTGTGCATGTATGTTATAGAATATTGCCACATATGTGCCTGTGTCCCAGGATTCTTATATGGAGCTCAAAATTGCACACACAAATTTGGGCATGCACCCAATTTGTGTGCACAGTTTAATTGAATAAAGAGCCAAATAGCGCCAATAATTGAGTACTAACAATCAATTATTGGCGGTAATTGGCAACACTTTGGATTTACGTGTAAATCCTCATGCCAAAAGGTGGGCGCAGATCCTGGTGCTATGCGCTATTCTACACACAGTGCCCATCTCGGAGTGGCGTCCACATTTACATGCCTTAGCAAGGGGGTGTACACATAGAGGGGCATAATTGAACAAAAACGTCTATCTCCATGGGCATTTAGCTCCGAGAACGGGTCCGTGAAGGGGCGGACCGAACCGTATTTTCGAAAAAAATAGATGTCCATGTTTTATTCGACAATTTGTGAGCTGGGCGTTTTTGTTTTTCAGTGATAATGGAAAATGAAAGCGCCCAGCTCAAAAACGAATAAATCCAAGGCATTTGTTCGTGGCAGGGGCCAGGAGTCGTAGTGCACTGGTCCCCCTCACATGCCAGGACACCAACTGGGCACCCTAGGGGGCACTTTTACAAAAACAAAAAAAAAAGGTAAAAGAGCTCCCAGGTGCATAGCACTCTTCCCTTGGGTGTTGAGCCCCCCAAATCCCCCTCAAAACCCACCGCCCACAATTCTACACCATTACTATAGCCCTAAGGGGTGAAGGGGGGCACCTACATGTGGGTACAGTGGGTTTGGGGGGCGGTTTGGAGGGCTCCCATTTACCAGCACAAGTGTAACAGGTGGGGGGGGGATGGGCCTGGGTCCACCTGCCTGAAGTCCACTGCACCCCCTAATAACTGCTCCAGTGACCTGCATACTGCTGCCAGGGAGGTGGGTATGACATTTGAGGGTGACAAAAAAAAGTTGTGAAACGGCATATTTTGTGGTGGGAGGGGGTTTGTGACCACTGGGGGAGTCAGGGGAGGTCATCCCCGATT